>NC_140563.1:63217614-64417614 GCF_057381845.1 Rhamphochromis longiceps
CCAACTACCCCACACAAAGTCCTGCAAATGTCCAGGTGCCTTCTTTTGGCGCACCGGCCGGTCACGACCGGCGGGGGAAAAGTCACTCGGGTCAGAACATGGGGTGCCACCATCATCCCACTTCTGACACCAATGTGGCGAGCTCAGACAACGAGGAGACGGAGGTGTCGTTTGGTCTTGCTTCCCGTGAGCTAGCTAGGGAGCACAGCCGTTTATTGACACCTGCAGAAGAACACTGCCGCTAGCTAACTGCTCAGCGCGGCAACCGCACAGCAACAACAACAACACACAGGGCGCCCTCTGACCCCGGAAGGACACACCGTCGCAGCGAGAGGGCGTCACCCGTCACTATGGCAACATAAACAAAACATAACTGTACAAACAGAACCCCGAACAGCCCTGACCCGCTACAATATGCTGCTGAGAATATAGCCCAGAAGAAGTGTATAGTATAGCTTTTATTTTGGAAAGAGCCATTTCTCTGTAATAAACTCTCTTTTCCAAAGATGCCAGCCAAAGAAAAGCTCACCACAAAACGGAAAGGTTATGACAAATCAGACTATAAGGCAAAAAGAAAGTGCAGCTTTATGGTTTCATGGACAAAAGAATTTCTGTGGCTGCAATATGACGAGCTATATAACCGGGGCTGCACATAAGTGGTCCGCAGGTGCGCATTCGCTGTCAAAAAAAAAACAAAAAACGCGCACAAGATATGAAGTTGCAACGCGTGTTTGCATACATAAGATTTTCTGGAGGAGGACAGACATTTGTTTAAAACTCTTAAAGAAGCTCCTTTAAGCAATTACTTTGGTGTTCCTCCACCTCCAAACAAATGTCAGAAGGAGTCCGAACCACAAAAGAAGCACGTATTCTCGGAAAAGTGGTTGCAGGAGGTGAGCTGGCTTCAAACAAATGATGAACGCACAGAGATGTGGTGCGGAATGTGCCGTGAAAATCCCACTCTAGCGGACAAAAACAGTGCTTTTTATATGGACGCAAACGCGCGTTGCAACTTCTTATCTGGTGCGCGTCTTTTATTTTGACAGCGAATGCGCACATGCGACCACTTATGTGCACCCGTGTAAATAACATAATGTTCTGCCGGGTGTGTTGTTGGTTTTCTCTCGATTTCTGAGTCGACAAGCGCCTTTGTTACTGGGACCAGTCATTTTAAGAAAGGCCCCCATTAGAATCCATGAGAAATGCAAGAAATGCATTATTGCTCAGTCTGCAATATCTTTCCCAGAACAAACACCAATTGCAAATAACATACTAAAAATAAACCTGAAAAATCTGTTTAGAACAGCGTACTATGTTGCAAAGAGTGAACTACCACTGGCAAAATTTAGCAGTCTTTGCAAGGTTCAAAAAGCAAATGGCCTAGATCTTGGTTCCACTTGTCTCTTACCCGTGACTTCAACGGAAATTTCAAATTCAGGATCTGACACAGACTGATTCATGTCCTACACAGTTCTTACAAGTTCATAGAAATTTCTGTTCAATTAGAACCAAGTATTTGAGTTGATGATTGTAATTTTTATACAATGTTCTAATTTGTTTTTCAACAATTTTTTGATTAATGTTTTGTTTCCTTTACAATATTATACTTTAATGTATAATATTGTAAAGGAAACAAAACAGGAAACAAAACATCAATCAAAAAATTGCTCTCTTTTTTTATTTGGGCTACTTACATTTATTTTGGGCTACCAAAAACTGAAGAGTCCCTGCCCGAAGGGCTACCAGGGATTTTGAAATTTTGAGAGCCCTGAGATATATTTATTTTTTTTAATTACTTTTGTTTCAACAACATTACATTTAAAAACTGTACTTTTGAGTTAAAATATATATTTATAATTTTAATAAATGACAAATTAAAAAGACATGAACATTTTTTTTGTATCGAAAAAATATCGAACCGTGACACCAAAGTATCGAACCGAACCGAACCGTGAATTTTGTGTATCGTTGCACCCCTAATATATATGTGTATATATATATATGTATATATATATGTATATGTATATGTGTATATATATATATATATATGTATATGTGTATATATATGTATATGTGTATATATATGTATATGTGTATATATATGTATATGTGTATATATATATATATGTATATGTGTATGTATATATATATATGTGTATATGTGTATATATATATGTATATGTGTGTATATATATATATATGTGTATATGTGTATATATATATATATATATATATATATATATATATATATATATGTATATATATATATATGTATATATATATATATATATATATATATATATATATATATATATATATATATATATATATATATATATATGTATATGTGTATATATATATATATATGTATATATATATATATATACATATATGGCGGAGTTTGGAGTCTGACTGTTTGAGGCTGTGGACAGGTGTCTTTTATACAGATGATGAGTTCAAACAGGTGCCATTCATACAGGTAACGAGTGGGGGACAGAAAAGCTTCTTACAGAAGACGTTACAGGTCTGTGAGAGCCAGAGATTTTCCTTGTTTGAGGTGACCAAATACTTATTTTCCACCCTAATTTACGAATAAATTCTATACAAATCCTACCATGTGGATTCATGGATTTTTTTTTCACATTCTGTCTCTCACAGTTGACGTGTACCTCTGGTGCAAATTACTGACCTCTGTCATCATTTTAGGTGGGGGAACTTGCACAATCGGTGGCTGACTAAATACTTTTTTGCCCCACTGTGTGTGTGTGTGTGTGTGTGTGTGTGTGTGTGTATATATATATATATATATATATATATATATATGTATATATATATATATATATATGTATATATATATATATATATATATATACATATATATATATATATATATATACATATATATATATATATATATATGAGTCTCAGCTACCTACAGATTGACAATTACTTCGAGCGTAACTTTAGAAATGGAGCAGAACTCATTGAGCACCAGATCATCTCAAAACTTGAGATGAGTTCACTGTACTCTATTTCCTCTGAAGTCACCAGCTCAGTCCAACAAAGCACTGCTAGGAATGGTTTGAATGGGAGAAACCTGTCATAGCTGACAAGCCTCTGTGTGATGTCATGTTAGTGTGGACCCAAATCCCATAGGAATGTTTCGAGCCACTTGTTGAATCTGTACCACGGAAGGATAAGGCAGTGTTGACAGTAAGAGGTCCAACCTGGTGTTGGTATGGTGGTGAGTGTGAATGGATAGAGAAATATACACCATAGATAACAAGTAAAAATGCAAAACTTAAAACACAGAATCCGCGATGTTCAGGATTTATTATGGGCACCGTGATTAGAAAGGGGTACATGTGGAGGAATGAGTGATCTTTGGTCACCACAGCACGATGTGCTTTATTAGCAAAGAATCATACAACATGTCTAAGAGGAGGGTTGCTCGTACCACACCGTCCCCAAAGTCATCAGGAGGCGCCTTCTCCTCACTGCTCAGTCTTCTTCAGCTGTAGTTGTCAATCAACTCAAGCAGCTGATGCACTGCAGCTCTGAACATGTGCATTTGCGGCCTGCACTCATTATACCCCTCCCCCTGGTGTTCACGCAGCTTTAAAAAAAAACAAAACACGTTTTCATGCTGTTACTATGTTTACAGAGGATGATAATGTTTCCCAGTGCTGTAGATCCAGATTACTGTACTTGTGGCGTCTGGTGAAGGACAGGTGAATGGCTAAAAAGAAAAGGAAAAGCGGATCATGTTACAAGCAGTGGCTTCACCTGACAACAAGCTTCTTTGTGTCTCATGCAGGTCTCCAAACAGGGTCGTTTAGAGACCCTTCCTCCACCCTGTGACTCCAGATATTTATAGAGGAGTCGTCTGTCAGTGAAGCCATGCTGCTGGTCTGTGTGTCGCTCTATTTCTGACTATTGCTGCATACCCCCTCAGTCAGTCTTGCCCAGTCTGTGCGACTGTGAGTGTGTGACAGGGGGAGTCTCATTTTGGCTCGCTGGATTTGCCATTAAAAATCTGGAGCCTTTAGCTGCTTCTCTACAGTTTTGGAAGGTATGGCTGCGTTTTGTTCTATCCTATTCGCTGTCCACTTATAAAGTTCCTGTCATGGGTTTTATTCATAGATTGGAGCTGGGTTAGAGAGAGCGGGGCTTCAGGGGCCTACATTCTGTAATACAGCCGGGCTGAGATTTGACATTGTTACATTTAGATAACACTGGTTCAGACGCCGCTGTCTACTTCACCAGAGGACTGGTTTTTACTGTTGGCTCGATTTTTATTGTCAAGCATGTTTCTGTCTCTGGTGTCTTGTTAGGAGAAGTTTTCTGTTGAGGTCATAAACTCGTCTTGTCAAGCAAGGGTCCTACAGTTGAAAAGAAGGTTTAGCATGCCACCCGAGAACCTGTTGGATGCATTTCTATGTCAAAACAGACTTTTAGGACAGTTTTAAAATCATTTAGAAAGTTGGTTGGTAGTTTTTATGTGATTGGCACAATGCCTGGTCCTTCTAAAACTAGCTGTTGAGTTGTTTACAGGGACTGACTAAACCTGCCCCTAGTATGCTGCTTACAGGCAGAGAGCAGGATCTCATACTGTATGATCCACACCACAAGGCTACTGGAGCGAGGTACATGGCACATAATGACAGACATGTTTCTGATTTTCTATCTTGCCTCTGAGGCTGGATCTTCCTTAGAGGGGAAGTTCGGAGAAAAAAAAAAAACATGAGACCTCTGACACTTGTTTGATTTTGCTTTCAGATGAAACCATGTTTGACAGGATGATTTTCATCCACTACTCTTTGGAATTAGACCACATTTTGGGTTATGTTTGGGTTAGCTTGTGTTGGTAGTCTGGATTGGTGATTAGTTGTGATCTAGCTTCGCTCTTCTCAACCTCCTCCCTTTGAAACCTTTTTAAGAAGTCAACAGGTTGAAAATCAGTTGGACTGATGATTTTTAGTTTTGTACAGAGTGCTGGCACCTCAGACAAACACGCATCTGGGTCCTTGAACAATCTGATGACCACACTGACACAAAGTTCTAATCATCAGCAGTGAGAAGTGCACAATCAATGCAGTCCTGTAAGAAACTAAATACACCTTTACCGCTGTAGGAATGAAGAGTGTAGCTAGCGTCCAGGTCCTGCTAATCCAGGGGTGGGCAACTCCAGGCCTTGAGGGCCGATATCCTACAGGTTTTAGATCTCACCCTGGGTCAACACACCTGAATCAAAGGATTAGTTCATTACCAGGCCTCTGGAGAACTTCAAGACACGTTGAGGAGATCGTTTAGCCATTTATATCAGCTGTGTTGGATCAAGGACACATCTAAAACCTGCAGGACACCGGCCCTCGAGGCCTGGAGTTGCCCACCCCTGTGCTAATCAAATACACTTGATTATCTGATCAGCAGTAAGTGTGAGCACTTTTGTAAAAACTGAGGTTTTGACAGTTTGTTTCTGTGGCGCACTCGAATGTATGTTGTATACCAAAGTCTTCCCAGGAGTGGGCGCCCCAGCAAATTTACCCCAAGCTTAGGCCATCCATGCTCTGAGAAACTGCAAAAAACTCAAGAACTCCACCGCAGACTCTACAAGTTCATAGCAAACATCTCAGACCAACTGCCAGCATGGTGGTGGAGCGATGAAGATTTGGGCACCTTACAGTCACTGAGCAGAACATGAACTGCTCTGTATACCAAAGTGTTCTAGAGTCAAATGTGAAGCCGTCTGTCTGACAGTTAAAGCCTGAATGAAACTGGGTCATCAACAGAACAATAATCCCGAGCACAGCTGCTGAAAAAGGAAAGAATCAGTGCTGTGGCCCAGTCAAAGTCCAGACTTCAACCCGATGGAAATGGGGTCATGACAAAACAGAACCGCAAAAAGACATCAGGAGTGTTTGAGGCCAAGGGCAATGGGAAGGCACAACTTTTTTCACAGTGTAGCTACTGATTAGTAAAACTTTTCACACAGATTTACGCTTTAACAATATGTGTGTTTATGACCCTATTAATCACAGCAGACCCTTGCCTTCAATGCAGTGTTGTAAAAAAAGGTGGATAATGACAAGATTGATTAACGCCAACACATCATACAGAGTCGGTGTGAGCTGACTGACAACAGAACCTCTGAGCAGGAGCACGACGAGACAGTTTCTTAAAAAATAATGACGTCTCAATAGACACAAAGTGGCAGTGAAGTATGTCAATAATGGAAAAGTGGATCATGATGGTGTGTGTGTGTGATAACTGTCTTTTACTGAAGATTATCTAATTTACCTCAGTTTTCTTTCTTTCTTGTCAGATTGTTCTTCTCCCTCTGTGCACACGCACATTGCCACCATCACATCTTGCTGACAGACGCGTGACCCTCCACCTCCACAGCCACCTCACTCCCCTTAACCCTCTCCCTACTGTGAAACCATGGCACTGTCCTCACGCTTAAAACTCTGGGAGAAGAAGGGAGGTGCAGAAATGCTGTGTGCTGCATTAACTCTAATAGCTGGTTGTGACTGCACACATGTGTGTGTGTGGGTGTGTGTGGTGCACTGATCACATAGTGAGTGCTCCTCTGTTCTAACCCTGAGTCATCGTAGCATGCCACTGCTATGGTTGGTGTATTAATCATCTTGCATGTTCAGTGTTTGAGCTTTTTACAGCCCCATGCTGTCACTTGACATTTGCGATCTGAATCTGCTGATACTGATATTTCTGTTGAGATACAAAATATTGAAGTTTTCCACAAATGGGAGCAGAACACCCAGCCTTATATGGCAGTTTCATCACTCAGTTCATTCTGCTTATCACACGCTACCGAAAAGATGGTCATGCTTAAGTTTAGGTTTTTTGGGGTTGTTTTTTTTTTTTATCCATTTTGAAGCCTCGAGATTAGCCTCCATTTTTCAGCCTTTTTCAGGTTGATTGTAAAGATATTTTTATGCTCAGTGACTCCAGCTTACAACACCATTAGTGGAAATCCTTACAGAAAAAAACGAAATTGTATGTCCCAGCTGACCGACAAGCTACAAAGTCTTTCCCCACAGTTCATACAAAAGGAAAGTAGGAGACAGTGATAACTGGAAACTGTTTTTCAGACTGGATTTTAAATGTGTTACACTATCCTGGCAAAAACACAGAAGCAGAGTATTCTTCTGCTGGGTAAAGAAAATACATGCTGTCCTTTTGATGTGGCCCCTCGTACACCTGGTCATACACATGATACCATCTCATAGGATGTCAAATCTCTGAAGAGATTCATACATGCTAGTGGATTTTCAGACTGTCACTGGGAAAATACTTTTAATGTAGCTACATTGTGGAGCACAGCAACACAAATGGAAAGCATCAGATTTCAAACTGATTACAGTATTGGTTAACTGACACTGCATTGCATACACAAGGGTTTTAACCAAAGCAAATATTCTTACACAGTAACATGTTTCATGTGACTGATATGTTATTACAGTATACATAATTAGATTAAGAATCGCTGTCATTTTAAGCACAGTCCCTTAATTACTGTGCAAGTTTGCAAATGATATTGAATACTGGGCAACATCAAAATAAATTTTTTCTCAGATTCTGTCCCTCCTAATGTTCTTGCTCCATGCAGGAAAAACTTTTAAAAGCTGCATTTGAAATCAACTTGAGGCCTTTTACCTGCTTAATTTCTTAAAGGTTTAATAAAGAAATGACCATTTACTTGTCCATGCTTCTGTGTCAAATAAACCCCCAAAACAGGAACAAGTGTACAAAATCACTCTAATGCCTGAGCAGCTGATGCTCGGCTTTTCTGTTGAAGCTCATAAACTGTACCTCTATTATTGTAGCTGAATGTAGCTGTATTATTTCAGACAGAGAAACAGTTGTGACATCTTCTGAACTTACTGTAACTGTCTGGGGGGTTTTACTCTTGGATTAGCTTGACATGAAGCTAATATTGAGTTTTATTTAGTTTAGAAGTAGAACTAGAGGGTTTCTTATCTTTAAAGAGAAGATTTAGGTTTAAACCATCCATGGAACCTCTGCTCAAATCTATTCTAATGCAGTCACAAGTTCATGCCAACTGCAGGGTTTTACAAAGCTGGCACATTTTCACTGGTTAGTCGTCCAATTTTGAATCTCATAAAAAGCTTTGTCAAGCACACTAATGTGTATCCCAGTCTAAATTTTGCAATTAATATGTTTTTGACAGATTTGTGGAGTTTAACAATTCAGCATAGTGGCACCACGTTTACCAAAATGCCTTTGGTGTGAGACCAGACATACAGCTTCCCTCTTTTGCAGAGCACCTGTCTATAAATTACAGAATGATTGCTTCACCTACATGAAAATAGCACGAGGGAAAAAACAGCGTACTCGAAGGCCCTGCCTCTCTGTGCCTCGGGTTCACTCCTCATCTCTACACCAATTCCAAATCCTCACATCTCAGGCATCAATCTAACTCTGTAAACAAATCCCAATCACAAGTCCAGTAGGCCATAACTTTTTTAGAATTCCAGTCTTTTCACTACTTTCAAGCACCTGTCCTCTGATGTGTACCTTCCTATTGTGTGTTTTCCTCCAGTTTTGTTTTTATTCCTCTTTTTGTATATACTCCTCTTGTCTGTTATTTATTCCTGCTGTCTTACTATTTCTATTTTTATTCCATACAGTTGGTGCGGAGCACCCACAATTTTGTCGTACATGTACAATGACAATAAAGGCCTATTCTATTCTATCCTACTCAAATTAACAGCCGTTTAGATTGTCACACATTCTCTTATTTGAAAAACCCTCCAACGCCTCTGGTACCTCATAGCTGTTTATGACCCTGCATGGTGCTAAAAGTGCTGAAGGAAGCTAATTACAAAAAGGCCTTTAAAGGACTCACATTCATTTATGTCCACTGTGCCACACACTGCCTCCCCTTTTTGGACTTATTCTAAACCCTGTGGAGCAGTTTTGATGAACTCATGTTTGAGTGTTGGTCAAAATAAAGTGTTTGATAAGAACTGTAAGAAATCTCTTTCGCTTTCCAACACATTTGTCATACATTGTCAACGTATGCATCTGACTTGTTTAACTCTCCGCTGAGCATGCAGTGCATGCCTGATGTGCATGCCCAATGGACTGCACACTGCATCCAAACCATACAATGACTTTCTATTTTGTTTGTTCTGCCTGAATCATCAATGGACCAAACTACAGATAAAGGAGGAAAACAAGCCAATTGTCACAACGGTACCACATCCGCCTCTGTCAGTTCTGCCAGGTGGTTTCCTCAAGCAGCTCGTCAGAGATTCAGAGAAAGAGACCAAACATAAAGAGCCAGAGGTCAAAGAAGAAAGGCCAGTAAGTCATTCATTTCCATCTCTCAATATCTTATTGAATCTTAAAGATCTTAGTGTTGCCAATACCAGAGTTGGTCTGCAACTAAAAACGTGACTAGTCATTTAATTAGGCCACAGGTGTGCCTAATAAAGTGGCACCCTCTCACTCAGATGCCTCTGGAATGGCCTTCTCTAGGCTGGAGAAAACAATGTCAGTAATGTAATGACAGCCAGAGAAGGGCCAGATGGGCTTCTTTGGATAAAACTGATTTTCTCTATCTATTGCTAGCTTTGGCATTGAGAGATTTAATGGAAGAGATAACAGAATGTATGGATAATAAGAGGTACACACTTGGAGTTTTCTTAGATCTAAAGAAGGCATTTGATACTGTTAATCATGAAATTCTATTAAAAATTTCATGATTAAAAAAACTGGAAAGGTACAGGTTTAGGGGAGTGGTTTGGACTAGTTAAAAAGCTATGTAGGGAATAGGCAACAATATGTACAAATAAATGAATATAAATCTAATTTGATGGATATTGCTTGTGGAGTACATCAAGGTTCAGTATTGGCTCCAAAAATTTTTATTATGTACATAAATGATATTTGCAGAGTATCGCAGATTCTAAAGTTTGTAATATTTGCAGATGACACAAATATATTTTGTTCAGGAGTGAAGCTGCCACAGGTTTTGGAGATGATCACACAGGAATTAACGATATTAAAGTGGTTTGATATAAATAAGTTATCATTGAATCTAGATAAAACCAAATTTATGTTATTTGGAAACCAAAAGAAAAGTATCAAAAAAAAAATTCTTGGTGTGATCATTGACCAAAAGGTCTGTTGGAAACCACACATTATACTTTTAAAATACAAAGTGCTAGAACAACTTTAAAAAGTATGTCTATCTCAATAGCGGGAGTGAAATTATGGAACAGTCTAACAGAAGAAATAAAAGAAAGTAACAACATAAACAGAAGACACAACAAAAGCACCAGCAGACTGTGACACATCACCCACTATTTCCAGTAGCACTACTACACACAAGTACAACGCATGCATAACCTTCAGTTAACAGTCAAAGGAGGCCTGTTACTTTTTTCTTCCCACTACAGCCAAACAAACTGAGTGACAACCTGGTGCAACAGTTTCTACTCCCAGATCAGACTCCTCCAATCCTCGAGGCAGAAATGTCCCTGCGGACAGAGCAATTCAGCGACAACAGCGACAACAGCCAACCTCAAGGACGCAACTCAGCACAGCCAGATGGCAGGTCCTCATCTCAGTGCCACATAGTGACTCCTGACTCCAGGGGTAAACCTGAAACCAGACCAGACGTAACACCAGAGCCCCCAAAGCAGAAGCTGCAACAGTGGGACAGAAGGACTGAAAAGAAGAGCAAAAATATGGAGGAGCATACAAAGAAGGAGAGGATAGAGGAATTTGGGCAAGGGAAGGAGAAAGAGAAGGGGATGGAGGAGAGGCAGGAGCCAGAGGGAATGCAAACAGAGACAACTGTGACAGAGAATGCCAGGAAGGAGGTATGTATGCTTTTGTCATCCGGTCTTACAGATAGTCTGAGGCCTGCAGAATACTTGGAAACTCTTCTACATTAAAATAATATTTTTAATGGATTTTTTCCCCTTTTTGTGACACCGTTTCCTTTTAAAACTAACATTTAAATTCCAATAAAAACGTATCTACTTTATGCCCTGCATTCAGATCCCTCATCTGCCTTAGTTGAGACATTCACGAGACATAGACAGTGAAAAAAGTGGATGTAGCTTTGTGGTTGGAAAAGTAAAGCCAGCGGGGAAGTGCCTTAAACTTGCATTCTGTCTGGAGGCCATTAGATGGCGACACCTATGGCGATTAGTTCATTGTTCTACTCGTTGTGGATCATATTGAATAAAAATAAACCTAATTTGTAGGGTTTTAGTTTATATGTTTTTGATGATACTGTATTTGACACAGGAGGATTAGCTGTGATGTTTTCAGTTTGCTCAATGGCTAATGACTTGTCAGTTGCAAGCATCTTTTTCTCAGCAGTGTGCACACAGCGAGTGACTTTTCTTTGCCACATCTCTACAAAAGCGCTAGTCTCCTCAAATTTATCTGAATTGTTGTGGTGTTTTTAAAGAGAAACCTGAGTTAATGCTGCATTATTTTTCCTTAGTAATCCTGCAGTGCTCCCCTATTGACATACAGCACATTGTTTGCAGATCACCCTGCTATCGCAATAATCACAATAATATCTAGTAGCATATGAAATGAAAAGATCAGATTTTCTTATATTTACCTGCTGTGATCCAGTGCAGCTGCTTTCCTTCAAACTGTTTATTTCTATGAACAAAATAATATGCCCTCCATAATAATAATTATTATATAATATATTGTTCATGCAAAGCAAAGACTCAACAAGAAGTAGTTTTTATTCCAGCAGTGTGATGATCAGATTTCAGATGTGAGTGTAACAAACTGTTGTTAAAAACTCAAACTACATCAGTTATGGCATAAAATGGAAAATGCAGTTACAATTAACATTTTGGTCATTATTTCGATGGTTTTTGTGAATTGTGGGATGATCCATCACAATGAATTATGAGGCGGTGATTTTTAATCTCCTTTCATAACGAATGGTCCTCCTTAGCTAAAGGAAGCAATAAAGGAAGCATTGAAGCTCCTTTCCTTAGTATTCAGAGAATTTGATTAGATCTTCTTATGGCTGCCACATGGATATTTCTGGGTCACGTCTCTCAGCTAAGAACCATTAAAAGCAAAATGGATCATTGGAGCTCACCACTGGATTCTTGCAACCATGATGGCAACAGCATAAACATTCATCTTAAATCTTCAGAACAGTATTTGAAACCAACAGGTGACATCGTGGTAGCTACGTCCACCTTTCGTACTGTCTGGTGTGACAGTACCCATTTATGTAGATATTAAATATTACCATTCCATTCAATAGAGAAACAACAAAGTAATCCAAAACTAAAGGTTCTTTTAGGGGTTTTTTGTATTTGCATACTTCAGTAGTTTGACCTATGTGCATAGTGGGAATCAAAATGTTTACGGAGACAAACAAAAGTTACATTTAAGTCATTTTAAGATCTTTAAATCTCAGACAATACAATTCACTACCTAATCCACTGTCGTTCTGTCCAACATATGATGAAAAGCCTAAACAAAAGGAAAGAAACTAGTGTGACAGTTATATAAGTAATTATAAAAAATGTACATATGGTTGATCCGTCGTGATGAAGAGAGCTGAATGGAAAAGCAAAGCTCTCAATTTACCAGGTGATCTACTTTAACTATGGTTACAAACTATGGTAGTGACGGAAAGAACGAGATCGCGGATACAAATGGATGAAATAAACTTCCTCAGAAAGGTTGCTGGCTTCTCCCAGGAGATATGGTGAGGAATTCGGCCATCTGAGAGGGGCTCAGAGTAGAGCCGCTGCTCCTCCACATTGAAAGGAGCAGGTTGAGGTGGTTCGGGCTTCTGACAGGGATGCCTCCTGGGCACCTCCTGTGTGAGGCCCTGGGGCAGACTCAGGACACGCTGGAGAGATTATATCTCTTGGCTGGCCTGGGAACCCCTTGGTGTTCCCCTGGACATGCTGGATGAGGTGGCCAGGGAGAGGGAGATCTGGGTTTCTCTGCTTAGTCTGCTGCCCCTGGGACCCGGCCCCAGATAAGTGGAAGAAGACGGATGGATAATTTTCCTTATTTACACTTATATGTTTTATTGTTGTCCTCATTTATTCTATAGTCTTCTGTTTCTATGTCTGAAAGCTGAGCTTTGAGCTCACAGGGATTATTTGAAAATGTAGCAGAAAATAAAGAAAAACACAACACTTTAAATGTGACTTCACTAGAAGTAAACTCTGAAAACAATGGTATTCAATGCTGTGGCACACTAAATGATCATGCATTATAGAAACTGTGCAGCCAAAAAGTAGTTACTGTTCTTCTCTTTGTTCCTCTCATGCTGCTTTCTCTCAGGTTAGGGATGTGTGGTATGAAGCTGGAACTGTGTGGTACGTCGACAAGGATGATTTCATCCGTGGTATGCATTGAAAACAACACACACGCACACACTACAGTATGCATGCTAGCTATAAGTACATTTTGAAGAACATTTAACCCCTAACAGAAACCACAGTTACACATGGATGGATCTATAACTGCTGACTCATTCACACAAAAAACAAGTCTTGATTGTAGCCTTGAAGATCCTTGATATTTCCACACCTCAGTTCACAGGGTGTCTGTATGTGTGCTTTCAAAGACATAACTTCATTTCTCCTCTTTTCAGCTACTCAGCTGAAGCCAGATGAAGGCACACCAGAGCTGTCCGAGGGCCGGGTGAGGGTCCGGCTTGAGACGGACGGCTCAGTGCATGATGTCTCCGAGTATGAAGTTGAGAAGGTAGATCAGACTAGAAGTGTCCTTCTGGTTCTATTACTGTCCAAATCATGTAAGAGTTTGCACATCAACTTGTCCTTTGTTTCTAATGCAAACCTTTCAACAACCCTTTCTTTAAGAAACAAACCAGATGAGAATTTCATATGACAAAAAGGTCAACATTTAAACGTATCAGCACAGAGTAATGCATAAATCTCCATTAAATTTTGGAGATTTAGCACACATTTTCTTAAAGTTAAAGCTTTTTATACCAGTCCTGTTACAGTGATGTTACAGTGATGTGAAATTTAAGGAGAAGGTCTTTTAGGGATATGATTTAAAAAAAAAACTGCAAACATTATATGAAGCACTTTTCATTGTGCCCTTTTTTTGGTTTGGGAAGCTCATCTTGTAACCGGAAGGTTGCCGGCTCGATCCCCAGCTTTGTCCGTCCTGGTCGTTGTGTCCTTGGGCAAGACACTTCACCTGCGATATGGCAGCTGTGGCTACAACTGGAGCTTGCCTCTACCAGTGTGTGAATGTGAGAGTGGAATTATAATGTGCTTTGAGTGTCTAGAAAAGTGCTACATAAATGCAATCCATTATTATTATATCAGGAAGAATACAAAATCATCTGGTCCTCAGTAGGTTTTAAATTGGGGTACATGCAACCTCAGATGAACTAAAACACAGGACATATGACATATGACAGGACCTTGTCATCATTCATTTAACAGTTTGCTACTCACATTTGTGGTAAGACAGAAAAGGCTTCTTGGAAGGGTTATAAGGTCATATCCAAACAGTCTGGTGTCCATCATTCTACATTGACAAAAATAATTTTATGTTACTCACAAATGGAAAACTAGTGGAAAACATTCAAGACATTCACCAGTCTTGAATGTTAAGGTAAGAGGTTAAAAAAACCTCTTCTCCCTAAATACATATACATAAGAGAGCACATCTGTGCTTTGCAGAGGTGCATCTAAACTGTTGTTGTTTGTATTTACTTACACAGCATGTCTTGTGGAATTTACTGGAGTCAGCAGCAACAGCATAGCGCAGTCATATCAAGTCTAGTGACATAAGGCAGGAAAAGATCAGTAAAGAAACAATTTCCCGCAGCCAAAACACAAATCCAATGAGAAGTAGAATACGTTCAGCATGATGAGGTTCAGACGGTGTTCCTGAAAAGAACCAAGTGAAGTTTGTGGTTCTGGAGGTCTCAAGGGACATAAGATTACAATTTATTTATTCAAATTGGATGAAGAGTTTTGGAGTTTCAGCTCCTTAACATGTGCCACTTTTGAAAAGGACCAAAATTGGACAATTGAGTCAAAGCCTATTTCATGGGCAGGTGTGGGCAATTCCTTTGTTATGTCATTTTTAATTAAACAGATAATAGTGCTGGGGTTGATTTGAGGTGTGGTGCTTGCATTTGGAAGATTTTGCTGTGAAACAGACAACATGTGTCCAAAGTTGTCATGTGTGGCTGTGTGACACTTTATACTTAAAGTGGCAGCTTTAGTTGCTGGGAAATAATCCATAAACTAAATTTATGAAAAACAAACGAGGAAATGAGAAACAGCAGGAGAGCAACCAAACATGACGAGACAAAGGGGAAGCAAAACTCAAAACACTGAACACAGGACATGAGACACAAGACTGGCATGGAGATGTAGACTTGACCAGGAGATGCACGACATAGAGACCGGGGAGACTAGACAAGAAAACATGTAACACAGGGGAGGCAAAGAAACAAAATCCAAGATCTAAAAATCACTAAAATACAACCAGACACTAACTGAATCAAAGAATATTAAAAACCAAAACCACTGAGTCACAGGACTCAGGACCAGCACAAAAGGAGCTCTCCATGCAGGTGAAAACCGAAAAACAAAAAAAACCCATCCAAGAAACTGCTACAATGTTAGGAGCGGCAAAATCTACAGTTTGGTACATCCTGAGAAAGAAAGAATAATTTCAAATAATAATTTAATTTATATAAACAAAACTGAAAAACTGAAATGATCTTAGTTTTTGGTTAATTAGCATTTTGTTTCATTCAGGATGCTGAATTGAAATAGTTTGGGAATTTGTATAGACATAAACATATTTTGGTTTGTCATCTTATCTTAATCCAGAACAATAACATTAGTGATATCAAAGTTTTAAAAAGGCAGCATTTTTTAATAACTCTATAAAGCATCTCCACTAAGACAGAAGAAAACAGTTTTCCCAGGGTGTAATCTGTGTGAAATCTGAGACTAACTCTTTCACATTTGAACCAATTAATGGAGATGCTGTTCCTCCACAGTGTAATCCACCAGAGCTCGACCTGTGTGAGGATCTGAGTGACCTGCAGAGCGTGAATGAATGTGGAGCTCTGCACACTCTGACCAGTCGAGCTAAAGCAAATCTTCCACTGACACATGCAGGACCAAACCTGGTCAACTTCTGGCCCCCGTTACAGACCCACAGCAAGGTAAAATTTACACACATTTACAGATCAGTAACCCTATGAAACTACAAAGCTTATTAAGTATGTGCAACATTTTATGTTTATCTTCTTTTTTTCTCTATTAGACCCCAAAGTCACGGCGAGGGGAGTCTGTGTGGGATGCTCCTCCTGCCCTGGCTGCCCTGGTCAAACGGGTCTACATGTCTATGGTTGGCACCAGAAGGGATCACAGTGTGTGTGCATTGGGACGCAGCGGGACGGGCAAGACCACGGCATGTCAGACCTTCACACATGCTCTTATCAAACAAGCTGGCACAGCAGGAGAGAACATGAGTGGTGAGCGTGCGTTGTAAAAATGAAAACTGTTTAGGTTTTTAAAGTGTTAATGATCAGCACTAAAACTTGAAACTGGTACTAGTCTGTCATTTCAGTGACTGTGAGTGAGTCGCTACAACTATGAATCTTAAATGAATCCCAAAACTATATTCAATGAACGTTATACACATCAACATGTAAGAAAAATGATGAAAAATAACCTTTCAGGGAGTTTGTGGATCAAAATTTCTCTGTGAGAGACTGACGGTATCACACAATAAAGATTACTTCAAGTTAATACAGCTAATGTAAGCTATTAAATTGTGAGGTGCAAGTAGTGTTTTGTTAAATAAACTATGACTATAACTATGTGCGATATGTCATGTGTTACTCTCATTCAAGTAATTTTAAAATCTGCCGAGGAAGGATTATTTTTAGTCTGTCCTGAGAGGTAAAACCTTCGATGTAATAGAGGGTGTCCTGTTTTTAGCGAGCCTGTAGGTTTATTTTGCTGAAATGTTTGCTTCAGCCTGTTTTCCTCAACTTTCCACACTTCCCTACTGTGATTATTGCTATTTCTTTCACTAGTGGAGCGTGTTCAGGCTATGTTCACTATCCTGAGGTCTTTTGGCTGTGTGAGCTCTAAGCACAGTGATGCGTCGTCTCGATTTGCTATGGTTTTCTCATTGGATTTTAACCATGCTGGACAAGCCGCCGCTGGACACCTACAGGCATGTAGCCCAGACACAAACCCATGTAAGTTAGTCAAACATGGCTGTGTAAATTGGGATTCGTGACTTCTGTTCCTTTTCCTCCTTTTTGTCCTGCTTCTCCATCATTCAGACCTTGATGTTGGACAAATGGAAAGTGTGCCAGAAAATTCAGGGAGAAAGTAACTTCCTGGTCTTCTCTCAGATGCTGGCAGGACTCAGCGCAGAGATGAGGTAATCTCCAGTAAAGGTTAATAGGCAGATTTGTTTAAGAAATGCACTATTTATTCAACATATTTAATGACGCAACAGGAAATTTACCTTCACATTATGAAACATTACTGGCCCTCAAAGTAGATATCGTAGGGTTGGACTCAAATCTGTCACTTTTTTAATTTGTCCACATTTTCCCCAAATCTTTAAGCCCTCATAACTTCTTATGTTCTAGTTGTGGTCCTGCTGAAGCAGCAGCAGCTGAAGGTGTTTGTTGCAGATTCTTCCTTTATAGAGCTACTGATTTGCCACATAACAACCTATTTTCCCATTTCTGATTCTATATTAGGATCGAACTGCAGCTACACCAGCTCTCTGAATTCAACTCCTTTGGTATTGTTCATCCCGCCAAGGTACAGTAAGTGCATCAGAAGGGTCTCTTTTTACCACTATATCACACGTCATGGTATAACAGGCAACATAACCGTAAGTGGAGAAGTCCAGCACAGGGCAGTTCTGTTTTGCATGAACACAGGTGTAATGCTATATTCAGTGGCAACTGGGAAATATTCATTTGTAATATCTGGCTAGGAAAACTCAATGAAAATGAATAACGTGGGTAAGGTTTTCTTCCCTAAGCTTCACATTTTACGATGTTCTGTGGAAGAGGAGCGTTCACAGTGACCTTGCGTATTTGCTGATTATCAGAAGAAGAAACAAAGGAAGTCAGGAGAAAGTTGTGTTTTTCCCTCTTCCTCTAAAATGGAAATCACTTTCAGACTTTAGACCGAATTTTTCTGGAACCGCTGTAATATATGACAACTGATGGCACTGCTGCGTGAATGCTGCTTCAAACATGTGTTTTTCATTAATGCCATCAAGTCTTTACAGCAGAGCGAGTAACTAATTTAAATGTTGTATATTTTGCACTTTTTGGGGGCTTTTCTGTGACCTGTTCTGTACACTGTGTAACAGCCAGAGCCAGAATAGTCACAGCACAGCTGCAGCTGTGGTCACAGCCTCAGAGACCGCTACTGTTCAGAAAGTGTTCTGATGTATGGAACTACTTTGTGTTGCTTTGCATTGGGAACCATTAGTGTGCTGGTCCAGTCCCTGTTTAATAAACTGTAAAGAACTGCTCTGTGGATATTAAAGGAAAGAGAAAGTACTGAATTTACCCAAGATATTTAAACCTACAGGAAATGTTAATAGAAGGCAAAGAGATGCAGATGCAGCATTTTCCTCAAAAAGGTTTAAATTTCTGAAACAAAGTTCTTCAACATGAAATAAGAAATCATAAATATTCCTTCCCCTCCTACAGAAAACAAATAAATAAAGTGCAGCACTGTCTAGATGGGAAAACAAGTAAAGTAAATCAAACCAATAATTATAATAAATAATATTAATTTTATTTCTCCACAAATATCCTGAGGCTGAGCTTGCAGCTTGGAACTCACCGGCTCTGGGCGGTGTTGTGCTTGCGTAGACTGCACAGAGTGAGAAATAGCTCTCCTGAGAGAACCGTGGTTCTATTAATAATCATTCTAGTTGAAATGAGTGCTGGCGAATAGCCCCAGCTGGGGGTTTCACCCACTCACAATGTGGCTGCTCATGTCTACTCGTACTATATGATAATGCTGCTGAGGAACACAAAGGTAGTCAACAAAACTAACCCTTTTGTATCCCTGTAGATCATAAATCTGTACTTTGTGTGGTAGCTGAGAAAAACTAAATAGGGACACAAGCATTCACTAACCGTATTTGGATGGGGTCGCTGCATTTGACACAATGACAGAAGTCAGTGAATGAACAATTCTAATTTAGAAGATTGACCAACACTTCTGCTTCAGTTCAAAGTTCTGGGTGTCCCTTTGCCCAGCATGCTTGTGTGAGTATGAGGCTCTGAGGTAATATAAATGGAAAAATGAGCCAAAACATAGAAAGTGAAGTGGTCAAACCACATGGAAAAAGAGTTAGACTGTGATTGGAGATAAGATGGAAAGATGTGACTCAGCTGTTCCCTCACCTCATTTAATTATCTGGCTGTCAAAAACAGAAAAGACAGACTGTCCCCTCTCCCTTTCTTACTGTTCTTAGGTGGAGGAGAAACAGCGTGCATCCATTGCTTTCACAAAGCTGCTGAGTGCCATGGAAACACTGGGCTTCTCACCCGGCGAGCAGAAGGCGATATGGCATGTTCTGGCTGGTATTTACCATCTGGGAGCTGCTGGGGCCTGTAAAGGTAACATAGTGATTCACTGTGAGTCACACAGTGTTACTACACACTCTCATACACACACACCTCCTGTCTGTAGCTCAGGAGGTAGAACCATGGGAAGGTTGCTCATTCGATCCCTGGCTTGGACAAGACACTGACCCCAAGACACAGAGTGATTCTCTTTAGGAAAGCCTGATAGTGTCGAGCTAACACTCCACCTCCGATCCAGTTACTTTAAATTTCTCACTCATTGCTGAGCCGACCATCACTAATGTTCAGTGCATGCTGTCATAATCACATCCTCTTTGAGTTTTCCCTTTGGTTGTGCAGTGGGCAGGAGGCAGTTTATGAACTTTGACAGTGCTGAGAGGGCAAGCAGTGTGCTTGGATGTGAAGGTGATGATCTGCACACAGCAGTATTCAAACATCACCTTCAACAGCTTCTGCAGAGGGCCACCGGGGGCAGCAGAGAGAGGAGCGGTGCCGCAGAATCGGAGGAAGGTGAGATGCGCACACACTAAAGCCAGCATGTGAAAAACAGCAGCGGAAAGTTTAGAGAGTGTTTGAGGATCCTGTTGCACACTATCAGTGCTTTCAATCTCTGCTGATCATTACAAAAAAAAAAAAACAAAGCTCATGGAAGTGAATAGGGAGATTGCTTCATTAATATATTTTAGTGGTTACAATTTTTCATTTATAATTTGTTTGATATTTCATTATTCAGCTTACTGCTATGTTGAACAATAAAGGCCATCAGTGCGGACTCCAACTAAACACAGCTCACTATTCTCCAACAGTTTTGATTGTTTAGAGGGAACTTTACCATTTTCTGATCCAGTGACAACTTCAAGCATCTTGTTACAAGAGCTAATGTGTGGCACCATCTGGCATATGAACTGGTGTTTATAGAATGGGATCTTTGGTGGTCAGTACAATATAACACATCAGCACTGCAAAGAATTCACAGAATTAAAGCTACTCATGTAAGCCTCATTGCCTTTCCACCACCCAAACATCTTTCCTTCAGCCAAAAGATACGATCAGCAGAGCTGATTAGTCCGTGAATAATCTACCCAACAACACAGGAGCAGTTTGTTGCTAAGACTGTGACAAATGTCACCAAAAGGTCATCAGTGACAAATAAAATTAAATGAAGTGGTGACCTGTGATATTGGAGACGCACAGAGCTGAAGTCACATTCAGTTGCTCTGAATTTTGAATGGGTGCCTACCTATATTTTACTTGTAGCATTTGTTGACTTTCTAGTGTGAGAGCTGACACGAAGCCTCTCAAGACTTAGCCAAAGGGCTATCATAGCCCTGCTTAACTTCTAAAAAAAAGCTCAGAGGCCCCAAAAAGCAGGGATAAAAGATACCTGCTTTAACCTCTCAGAGGTTCCAGATTTTCTTTGAGTTGCATTTTTAGAGAAAGGACAACGTGCTGTAGGAGTGGATTTATCCTGATAAAGCCTTTAAGGATAAAGGAGAACATTAAACAACGCGAGTAGAAAAGTGTGTCCTTATTCACTTTGTTGTGCGCAGGTCCGAGGCTAACAGCTGCTCAGTGCCTCAATGGAATGGCTGCTGGACTTTATGAAGAGCTCTTCACTGCCATCGTGTCACTCATCAACAGGTCTGGATGCATCTCATTAAATACACGATCCACAGCCTCATCACAAGCTCTCAGTCTGCCTTCATAACTGCTGCCTAACAAGGCTTCATGACTTTAGACTTTGCTTTACGATGGCTTACTGTGCTTTTTCTTATTATCTTTAATATATTTTCTGCTACAGTGATTGAAGACTATATTAAACATGGCCCAAATTACCCTGCAATCAATCTGAGTCTGAAAACTCAATTTCTGATCACTTTTCTACTCTTCTACTCTGTATGATGTGACAACGAAGGGATATCCCTAATATGATGATTTCAGGCTCAGGACCACTAATGCCCACTGTTCAAAACCTTCTATTTTTGAGAGCAGCCAGTAAGAAGACAGCTGGCTTTTAAAGAACATTAAAACTGACTGCTCGTTTCATTGAGGGGTTGCCTAATGGCTCGATATGAGATTATAAGGAAGGCTTCGAACACAGAAGTCCAAATGTTTGAACACCTGGAGTTGAAAATGAGGGGAAATAAATAAGAGGAGCTAATGTTGCTTTCTTTTTCTCAAGCTACATCTGTGTGTACCATTTACAAAGTTTGCAGACAGTCTGACGCATTGATCTGTACTTCTGTTTCCAGCTTCATGTGCTTATAGCAGCCGCCTGTTGTTTTGTGTAATTACCACGCTACTGAGGGGGGCCTTATCACATGATCATCCTTCCCTCTACTGTATATTCATGCATCAGATATGTGAATGAAGAACAAACATATAAAGAACTGTAAAACTCAATCAGGCTGTGTTTTGTGGGCAGGGCGCTGAGCAGTCAGCAGCTGATGCTAGCCTCTGTGATGGTGGTGGACACGCCAGGCCTGAGGAACCCACGACACTCAGCAGAGGAGAGAGGAGCCAGCTGGTCCGAGTTCTGCCACAATTACCTACAAGAGAGGCTGCTGGAGCATTACCACTCACATACGTTCACACATACACTCGAGAGATACGCTCAGGTAACTCAGTGTACAGTTACATCTTTCAAGCTGAGTGATCATCTTCTGTGAGTAATGCACACTTACACATAAAAACTCAGTTTCTAAAGCCTGAAAAGAGTATTGAGAAGATGGACGGAGCACTTTTAGGTGCTGATGAATGTAGAAAACGAGACAGGAGGATTGATGGGGACAGTTAGTGAATCAGGAAGTGCAGACGATTAGTAAGAAGGACGTTTGGGAAAATGTGAAGAGAATAGGTTGGTCCAAATGACATACCTGTGCAGGTATAGGGATGTCTGGGAGAGAGGGCAGTGGACTTTTTGACTAGTCTGTTTAACAAAATCGTGAAGAGTGAGGGGATGCCTGGGGAGTGGAGAAGAGGTGTACTAGTACAGATTGTGAAGAACAAGACTAGTGTGCAGAGTTGTAGTAACTGCAGAGGGATAAAGTTGATGAGCCATACCATGAAGATGTAGTAAAGACTTGTTGAAGCTAGGTCAACAAGAGAGGTGATGGTCAGTGAGCAGCAGTATGACCTCATGCTGAGAAAAAACACTACAGATGTGATGTTTGCTTTGAGAGCATTGATGAAGTACAGAGGATATCAGACATGATAGAGGAACTGTGACAATGTGAGGAAGTCAGGAGGTACAGACAAGTATGTGAGGGTGGTCCAGGACATGTATGAGGATGGAGAGGCAGTGATGAGGTGCCTGGTACAAGTGACAGATGGGTTCAAGGTGGCGATAGGTATCTGTGACCTATAATGTCTGCAGATGACATTAGCATCTCCAGCAAGAGTAAGGAGCAGGTGGAAGAGAGCCTGAAGAGGTGGAGGTATGCTCTGGAGAGAAGAGTAATGAAAGTCAGTTAAAGGAAGACAGAATATGTGTGTGTGAATGAGAGGGAGACAGACGGACAGGTGAAAATGCAAGAAGCAGAGATACTGAAGGCAGATGAGTTTAAATATGTGAGATCAACCACCCAAAGCAACAAACAGTGCACAAGAAAGGTGAAGAGCCCAAGCAGGGTGGAATGGGTGAAGGCAAGTGTCAGGGATGATTTGTGACAGAAGGATAGCAGCAAGAGCTAAATGGAAAGTTTGTAGTAGTGAGATGGTAGATGGTAGTGAGACCTGCTGTGATGTATGGTTTGCAAATGAGGTGGCAGAGCTGAAGATGTTCAGTTCATTGGAAGGGAGTGAGATGGACAGGACTAAAAATCAGGAGTTCAGATTCAGAGAGGTGAGGCTGAGATGAATGGAGCATATGCTGATGAGAGATAGTGGATATATTAGACAAAGGATGATGAAGATGGAGCTGCTAGGCAGGAGCAAAAGAGGAAGATGACAGAGAAGATCCATGGACGTAGTGAAAGAGGACATACAGAGGTTCGGTGTGATAGAGGACGCTGGGACAGGGTGAGATGGAGGCAGATGATCTGCTGAAGGTGCTTCCCAAAAGGAAGGACTTGAAAGAAGATCGATGCTGTAAAAATAATGAGTACATACAGGATAAATAAAGTTTTATGTAGACATTCATGATCCCAGGAAGATCCTAATTGCTTATAATATCCCTCTGACTTCTTTATTGAGGTCATGAGGTTGGAATTGCTGGTTTTGACTCTAACATTGAGACACCGATCAGAACGTTGAATCACATGCACTGTTTTTCAAGTTTCAAGTTTTTCAATGAATCATTCTATTGACAAAACCTTAAAGAGATTCAGTTTAATCAATAACTCATCTAAAACAATAAAGGAAAATACAGCAAATGATGACAGAAATCACATGGGCCTTTCCTTTGAAAAATTCGCAAAAAAAAAAAAAAAATTTCAGATAAAATACTGTAAATACAGGCGTTGATTACCAAGTTATTATTCTACACAGACCAAACAGCACCGTATTTAAAAATAAAAGTGCACCACTATTTTCCTACTCCGACACACAAGCTGAAATCAGCTGATTGTACCAAGAGTGCAAGAACCGATAAGATGTATCGACAGGCAGGCAAACTTACTACGATTCCCATCCTTAACTGGAACAGACTCTCTGCCTTTAACAGACTCTGTCATCTTTGTTTTACTTGTTTATGTTTTAGTCTGTTATCTTGTGACCCAATTATTGTGTTTGAGAACCTGATGCCATAACTTTTGCCTCTGTTTTGCTGCCCTCTCTTGTGTACCAGTATACAGCACTGGTTCATGTTCAGCTTACAGGCAACAGCACTTACGGTCCGAGTGAGAGTTTTCATAGCCAATCCCTCTTTGGAGCTTTAAAACACAAGAAAATCAATAAAATAACAATCTGTATAACAATTACACACATTAAAAAACAGAATTGCAGACCAGAAGAGATCTGTTTCTCACATGTGCAAGTGGCCAGAATGGGATTCACACACAGCAATTTTAAAATGTCAGCCACACTGGAATGTGTCCAGGATCCTTTCTGCTCAGCCTTTACTAACACCAGCTTTAACAAAAGAGTACCAGTTTTACCCCCTGAACTTAAGCCCTAACTGGTTTTCACTGAGTATGCTAATATCTTTGGGATATCTTCACAGTCGTGATGCATGTCTGTCAAAGATGAAAGATTAACAAAAGAGGCAATTTCACTGAGATTAAACCAATACAATTGTTAGATCTACAACAAATATGTTCCGATTTGATGAAAATGACACACAAAAATGAGTTAAACCGATTATTACTGAGTGAGAAAAGTACATAGGTGAGAAAAATACATTTGCCGGAACGACTTTATGTTTTGTCTGCTGCAGGAGAAGATCCACGTGGAGTTTGAATGTCCAGAGACCAGCCCGGCCGAGGTGGTCTCTGCCATTGACCAGCCACCTCCACAGGTACGCAGCAATGTGACGTAAAAAGACGTAAATGTGAGCATGAGGATAACAGCCATGACATCTTACCAGGAGTTTGATGTTTCCAACTTTACGCAGGAATCTTAAAGTTGTCTCATTTAAATTTCTGACGTATAATGTTATATGATAACAGCTCTAGAGACTCCAGAAATAACTTGTCTTGAACGCATGAGACTACGAGGCTTGTGAGACTTCTAGTTTTACCTAAAATCATCCCCTGCCCTGCTGCAACAACCCAAATAACAGTTTATCAAAAGTTGACAAACTTGTCTGAGTTGGGTTCGATTATTAACAGAGGGAATAGTTTCACCAGCAGCACCTACAACTGGAGGTTATGTAGCCTGAGAGGCGCACCAATACTTTTCCTCCTTGTCATTATTATTACAGTCTGTCCTTACTACTCCCCTTAAAAGAAGCCAGAAGAACAGTGCTCGTTTGCCAGCATTTATCTTGTTCAAGAAATGACATGTACTGTGACTTTTAGCATAAAAATGTTTTTCTACTTCACTTTTCATTGTATCCTCCATCTGACCAATAGAAAATCATCATGCTTTAACCCAATGTATGCTTGAAACGTACGTGTGTGTGTGTGTTTGTTTCAGGTCCGCGCAGCAGATGAAGACCGCAGAGGTCTTTTATGGGTTCTGGATGAGGAGATGGTGACGCCAGCCTCTTGTGAAAACAGGGCCGTGGAAAGAGTGTGCCAGTATTACAGCAACATGGGTAAAAAAATACACTGCTAGTGAAAACTTGAGCGCCATATAACTTAAAGAGGATGAATTAATTGTGTTTGTTTGTCCTTGCAGTGCGACAGTGTGAGCAGCTGCTGCAGTGTGAGGTGAAGCACCTGATGGGGTCTGATCCTGTCCGATACGATCTGGCTGGATGGTTCAGCCTCATCCAGAACAACCCATCTGCTCTGAACACCATCTGTCTGCTCCAAAACTCCACTGTGTAAGTCAGAGGCCTGGGGGCTGCCCCACAAGGATGCCGTGTCTAAATGAATATCTTCTAGTAGGCTCCAGTTGGCAAATGGCCCTGGGAAAATATTTTACTAAAAGAGTGGTGAAAGCCTTTCAAACAGTTAAAGGGTGTGTTAGATGTCATTAAATGGTCAAAAGTCTGTATATCCAACTAAAACTAATTATTGTGACCCTGTAAAAGGAACAGGTTTCCTTTCCTCTTTCAGAAGCTACTGTCTCCTTTTAATATTGGTGTTTAAACTGAACATATGCACATAGTTGTACTGTGTTTAAATTAGATTAAACTGAGATAAGAAAAGTTTTTATTAACCTTAGGGAAACAAATTCAGGTGTTTTGGCAGCACAGAAGAAAGAAAATCTAGAGAAGGGGAATGTTTTTAATAACTTCTCCATCTGGACACTTTCTTGCTAAGAAACCATTTTAAAAAGTAGCAGTGAGCACAGATATTCATCTCAGGAAGCATGAAGCACTGCTCCAGGACTTTGGGAATTCCTTGCCCAGAAAGTTTTTATATAACTTCATGGAACAGACTGCCCATATACCGTTGATGAAGTAATTAACAACTGTTAATTAGTAGGTATGAACAAGTGTGGTTCATCCATGCATGATTCATTTACTCACAGCACATACCAGCTACACACTTGTAGTGATGTTAAAAACATGTTTTTGACATCCTGTGATAGTGTGTCTCTGCCCTCCCCAGAGGGGTTGTGAAAGCCATGTTCACCCCAAGAATTTCTCTGCCCCCCCTGTGTCGGGCTCTGGGGGGACTAGAGGGTGGCAGCCAGCGCTCTTTGCAGAGGAATGGCACCATCAGGAAGACATTCAGTGGGGGAATGGCAGCGATACGCAGACACTCCCAGTGTATTGCAGTAAAACTCCAGGCAGTAAGTTTCCAGAGCATTCACTATCAAATCCTCATCTATTTCTGTAGTGTAACTGGATTCCTTCCCTCTTTGCTGCTTTTCCCACCATGCAGGATGCTCTTATCAATCTGATCCGTCGAGCCAGGCCAGTGTTTCTGCAGTGTGTCAGTGCAAAGACTGACAATGGAAGTTTTGACATCCCAGCCCTCAGGGTGCAACTGCACTCCACACAGATCCTGTCAGCTCTGCAGCTATACCGCATAGGTATGCATGCTCATGCATTAATATTTCAAGCTGTAACACTGTGTGTAAACCAAGTACAAAGCTATTAGTGACCATTCTAGGGTTAGGGTTATTGTTCTGTTGTACATGTTTAAAAGGCAAATATTCTGCAAGTAAAATATGTTATCTTTCAGAGTAAATCACATCTATTATTTGGAATCTATGACACCCAACATATACATTAATGGAAAAACAACTAGCAGCTTGGTATTCCGATATCTGGAAGAAACAACTCCTATCACAACTAGAGACTGACAAGGTGAACACAAAACCTGACATCACGTCAGGGGGGAGAAGTCATTATCCCCACACAACTGTTGTTCTTGGGGCTTGGTACCCAAGAACAACAGGTGCGTTGAAGGTGTTGAGTGCGAGAGTGACTGACCTGAGAGATAGGATCATAGCTGAGAGAGAGAGTAAAACTTGAAGGATCAAGACCCCCCGAGTGGGTTTTTTTTTCCACACACAGAGACACACACACATACCTGTATGTATGTATGTATATATATATATATATATATATATATATATATATATATATATATATATATATATATATATATATATATATATATATATATATATATATATATATATATGTTCTCGCCCTTTTTCCAAATATTCCTGATGCAAATTAAAAAATCAATCTGTGGCCATGTTTGTCTGCAGGTTATTCAGAGCACATGACTCTGGGGGATTTCAGGTGTCATTTCCAGGCTCTCGCTCCTTCAGTCATGAAACGTTACGCTTCAGTGTTTGTCAGCCACGATGAGAGAAAGGTCAGATGGCACATGGCAGCAGCTCCCTTTCTTGTTCAGCATCATGTCATGTAAACATCTTTTTTGTGTTTGCTTATGTGTCAGGCAGTGGAAGAGCTGCTGGTTGAATTGGATGTGGATAAAAAGAGCATCCTCGTGGGTGCCAGCCGGGTAAGAACATGTTTGTACTCGAACAGCTGAATTTATTTCGTGCTGATATGGCTCATACATTTTTTCCCCCCGTTGTGCATTAGGTGTTTATGAAGCGAGGTGTGTTGTGCTATCTGGAGCAGCAGAGGGAGAAGCAGGTCACTGGTTGGCTGGTCCACCTACAGGCTGCCTGTTTGGGACATCTTGCCCGTCAGAAATATCGCAAACTCAAGGTACTTATGTCTCTGTGAGCTTGCCTTCTGCACTGCTGACTGGGAATTGATGGAATTGATACGAATTTCTCATTGGCTCCCCTTTGAGTGTCACCACCATCGCTAAAGAGCATATCAAAGAAATTACACAAAACCTCTCTGAGTAGAACACAAAGCCAACAGGACTGGGTGCTGGGCTTGGGTTGGCATTCACTCAGCTTTAATATCATTCTGGGCTCTTGGCTAGCTTAGTGTTAGTTAGTATGCTGTCTGCGCATGTTAGCACTTAGCAACATGGCCTGGCCTGCATTTGTATAGCGCTTTACTCAGTCCCCAAGGACCCCAAAGCGCTTATAGCGCAAACATAATGTGTCTGTTTCTGTCCTGGATGCAGTTTGAACATTGCACGCTTGTCCTTTTGTGCAATATAAATAAAAGTAATGTCCTTATCTACGGTGTAGACTGCGGCACTATTTTCTTCCTCCGACTCATGAACTTAAATCAACTGATTGTAGTGCGAGCGCAAGAACCAATAAGTGTCATCAATAAGTAAGCTGACTAACAATTCCAAAGAACTGGACTACTGTTCTCTATAAGAACAGGTTCTCGATTCCTACTACTGACTAATCGAACCGCCAAATTTCCAATTGGTAGCCATAAGTGCCCAGTGAGATATTTTTAATATATACATGAACACAAACAGGAGCTTTGACTTTACCGGTAGAAAAAATTGTACATCATGTATTTTAAATGCAGCTGTTAGCATTTCCTTTAACTTTACAACTTTTGTTTCTTTTTGAGAGTTGTTGTTTTCAAACTTTTTGTGGTGCCTTTTTTTGCACTTTCTTTTTGTGTTTTTTCTTTTCATAGGTTGTACTTCTTTGTGGTCATTTTGCATTTATGTAGCGGTGTTATGCTTTGCATGGTGGTTTTAGATGGGAGTTGTTTATTTGTTTTCTTTGCTCTTCATGTGTTTTAATTTTTTTTTATCTCTCTTGGTGTTTTTTCCTTTTTTAGTAGCTGTTTGTGTGTCTTGTCGGTCATTTTGCATTACTGGAAGTGTTTTATGATTTGTGTGGTTGTTTTGCATCTCCTTGTGATCACTTTGAGTCTCTTTGTGTCTGCTTTATCTTTTACAGTTTTTATGTGTTTCTTTTTTTATGGATGCTTTGCACTCCTTGACCTTTGACCTTAGCAAGTAATCATCACTAGTTATTGCATAAATTATTGTACTAGTATAATAGTATTTCAGTTTAAGGTAATATCACTTTAAAATGAATGTGTTGATTCAGGTCTCAATGAAACTTTTTTATTTATATTTTTTTACATTTTGTTGCAATGGCATTTAATGGTTTTATCTGTCGCTTTAAAAGGAGACTGAGCTCAGCTGTAGGTTAAACTCACACATTGTGTGTGTGTGTGTGTGTTTGTGTGTGTGTGTGTGCGTGTGCATGTGCCCGTCTGTCTCCAGGTGCAGCAGATGGCAGTGAGTTGTCTGCAGAGGAACCTTCGGGCTCTCAGGGTCGTGTCCAAGTGGAGTTGGTGGAAACTTTTCTGCAGTGTGCGTCCTCTCCTTGATGTCAACATGGATAATGAGAGGCTCAGGGCCAAAGAGGTACATGATCACAATTATCAGAAGGTGTTCAAACACTTTGTGAAAAAATGTATTTGCTTTTTTGCAGAGATTTAGATGAAACAAATGAAGACTGAGTGATTGATTTTCTTGCTCAATGTCTCCAAATTAAGGCAAACGTATACATGTGTATTTTAGTAATATGTTTCTTAAATGTATATATATGTATTAGCATTAATCTTTTAGCTTTAGGAGTTAAATGGACAAATATAAAAGCATCTTAATCTGGTAAATAGCTTACAAATCTTAGAATATCAACTTATTAACATTGCAAAGTACAATAGTTTCTGCTGTAAACTTTCTAGCTCATTCTTATCAGGGAAAGACAGAGGGTTAGATAATGCGTTTGTTGGAAGGTAGCAAAGCATTTTTTGGCAACATTCAGATGACACTGTAATGCACAAAGTGACAAATGTCTTCATGTATTGTAGCGTCCTGGATGGAATATCCTATACACTGTATCGGTGCTTCACTAAATGTTCGCAGAATACCACAAGGTGGAAACTATGTGGGACTCTTACAAGGCGATGTCCTTAACACCACTGTGGATTTGCTTAGAGCTGTGTTAATGTGTTATTGTATTTTTTCTTATATGTTAGTCTTATTTAACTGTAATGCAATGAAATGGCAAGTGAGCAGAAAGTACTTGCAAAAATCTTGCCTCACTATTAATTATTTTATATTTTGATAGGAAAAAAAGGGGAAGGAGTGCACCAATGTATTGAAACATGTGCAAACATACATTGAAATATAGTATATGAGACCAAAACAATGTTTTTGAGAACATTAAGAGAAGATTACACAAGGTAAAGTCATGTCCTGCTCTGTGTGGGTGAATCGACTTTTCCCAGCAATTTCCAGGACTGATCAGTAGGTGGTGCTTTTTGCCATGTCGGACTTTTGTCTTCATCGTCACTGCCCAGGAGCAGATTATATTTTCAGCATAAAGTGCCATGACCATTTGGCCTAGTAAAAGGTACACACCACTGTGAGAGTAAAGTGAAATATCCAGGGTCTGTACAGACTGTATGTAATGATGAACATTGCCACTTTGGAGTCACTGGTTAGCAGTGTTGGGTAAGTTACTTTAAAATAGTAACTTAGTTACATTACTAGTTACTTCTCTCAAAAGTAACTCAGTTACTTCAAGTTACTCGTTACTTTCAAAGTAACTAGTTACTAGGGAAAGTAACTTTGGTTTTACTCAGAATTCTCTTGTTAATGTGTTTCTTCCATAACTTTGCCAGTCTTCTAGCTTGCTTACTTGCCACAGTGCACTGTGCCACCTACCAATAGAAAGGAAACGATAATGTGCATATTTCCACAAGAGAAATCCCACGCCTGGACCGTCATTGACTGCTTCCATGATTCTAGCCTACGTCACAGCGTCATGTGCGCCTTTTACATCCAACACAAAAACTGCAGTCGTGGTGCTTTCGATTGTACTCAGAACTCGGAAATTCTGCCTTCTGAATAGGAAGATGTAGGTAACACCAGACTGCAGATGAGCTGCATACAGGGCTGGACTGGGACAGAAAATTGGCCCGGGCATTTTGACTAGAGACCGGCCCACCATTATAGGAAAAATCATAAAGCCTTTGAATGAAAATAAACACTATTGTGACAGTGATGTACACTGTTCTGATGGTATATATGCATCAATCTATCAATCGTTTGTTGTAAGATTCAGATAATTATTTTTTAAAAGCTAGACATTTGAAATGAGAATAAGAAAGAAAAGTATTTCTTTGCGCCCACCTCTCCCTGTTAATGCCCTACATGCCCCCCTGGCAAAACTTTGCTAGATCCGCACCTGCACAGTTACCAGCTGTCAGCTACCTAAAAAAGGATCCTGGGGTTATTTGTCTCTCAGAAACAGTTCATAACTTCCCTTCAACTCATTCATGTCACCTAAAAGGTAAACCTGTTTCTCCATCACCTGTTCAGCTCTGATGATCCAGTAAGGACATCTCCTGGTTTCATCTTCATGTTTCCCTCTCACCAGATAACCAAACCATATCATGACCAGCAGCTTTTTTGCAGCTGTGGCTCCAGCAAACATCAGCTGATAGTAGAAAGTAATATTAAATAAATTCTAACAACAGCTGATCAAGCTTAAAAGTGCTGCTGTTGTTTAGCGCGACATCCGCTGGTTTCCTCTTTCGGCGCAAAGTGAGCGATAAACAAACAAGAGAGCCGATCAGCTGATCATTGATCAGTTTTCATGATTGAAGTAGAAACGGGAGAGGGAGGGTGGAGAATGAGAGAAGAAGAGGCAGCTGTGCAGCAAAGACACAGAATAACTCCAGCTTTGTGCCTTTTTCATTGTAGCTGAATTACGGGACAAACTGTTCCTTTTCACCTCAATAAGAAACGCGTAATATTTTCTCTGAATACCAGACAGGACGGTTGACAACTCTAATAACTTATGAACAAAATAAAGTTTAACATCATTAACTTCATAGCACCACCCAGCTGTATAGAAACTCCGTCATGCTAGCTAGCACGCAGTACGGAAAAAGCCAGAATAACGAAAATAAACTCCACCTAAACTTGGTTCATATCTGACCCAGAGAGACTGCAGGTCATAACTTCTTACCTGAATTTCAGTTCACACTTGGACCGGCGGCCGCCTCGGGTCTCTTTTCCTTCTGCGTCCCCTTTCCTTCATCCACCTGCTGGCTTCCACCACTTGCTAATGTTACTGAATCTGTGGAAGCTCCGCGATAGCCACCACACGAAGTAACGAGTAACGACCCTATCTAAATCCCAGTAACGACTAACGCGTTCCTGATTTTGGCATAATAACTAGTTACCGTGCTCGTTACCACAATAATAACGTAGTTACTGTAACGCGTTACTTAATAACGCGTTAGTCCCAACACTGCTGGTTAGTGAAGTCCTCTTATGAAGCCTCAAGCAAGTGGTGGTTATGATTGAGAAACTGCAACACTCATAGGCTGGTTGATTATTCCAGTCTTATAAATGTGTACATTTATCAATTTTACATATGAAAACTGCCTAGCCGTGCCTCAAGGCTCAGTAAACATAATTACATCTTTTCATTGTGAGCAAAAGTTGCTGTGGGTTCTCTCTTAGTTAGAATAGACGCAACAATTTATAACTCGAGCTTCTATTGCTATAATCGTTGACTTAAACGTACATGCCTGTGGTTTTAATTTCATGCAAAGTAATTAAGCAGTCCATCTTAAATGACAAAGTACCAACGCTGTATGAATTGTTTTTGAAGCTATATTTTTGTGCACTCGAGACAAGAAGAACAATTATAAGGCTGCGTAGTGTTCATAATGGAAGTTCAGTGAGCTGTAGCAGTGCCAGCATCTAATAGGTGGATTTTGGTTTCAGTGAACGAGTGTACAGTGATAATAATCACAATGATGTTTCAGTCACAGTGAGTTTTCTATTTTGCCATTTTTGTCAGGATGAAATATCAGTTCTGAGACGACGCCTAGAGAAATCAGAGAAGGAGAGAAATGAGCTGAGGCAGACTGCAGACAGCCTGGAAACCAAGGTTTGTATTCTCACACAGACACACCTATACACACACACACACACACACACACACACACACACACACACACACACACACACACACACACACGCACAAACAAACTCATGTTGTGATCTATGTGCAGGTTACAGCTGTGACATCTGAACTGAGTGATGAGCGTTTCCGCGGCGATGCCGTGGGCCAGGCTCTGGATGTGGAGAGGGCAGAGAGACTTCGACTCAGCAGGGAGAACAAAGACCTGCAGGTAAGACAAAAAAATCCTGTTACTTGTTACTCAGTTTACAAGTCCTGTTACTTACCTCGGTACTTTTTTAACTATAGGCTCGCCTAGATCAGTGTAAAGTGACCATGGAGACCCTGGAGAAGCAGCTGGAGGAGGAGAAGCAGAAAGCTCAGGCTAAGGAGAGTCAGAGAGGAGCAGTGACAGGTAAAGAGTTGTCCATGGTAGGATTTGTAAAGAATTTACAAATCCTACCATGTGAATTCATGGATTTTTTTTTCACATTCTGTCTCTCACAGTTGAAGTGTACCTCTGGTGCAAATTACTGACCTCTGTCATCATTTTAAGTGGGGGAATTTGCACAATCGCTGGCTGACTAAATACTTTTTTGCCCCACTGTATAGTAGAAAGGAGTTTGAGTGTTCATATTGACTAACAGGTGTTATATAAGTACCATTCCATTTACCATTTGATTTGAACTCACCAAAAGAACAATCTGCAAAACTCAAAAAATGAATCAAATTATTCATAAATATCTTATTTTATCACACATGAAATCTAGTGTTAAAATAGAGAAATGTCACAACGTATAAAGTGACTCCAACAAAGTCATATCCATTCCTCCACATCTTGCAGAAACTGAACTGGTCATGCAGCTGGAGTGTTGCCAGACAGAGATGGAATTTGTTTGCAGACGACTGAAGCAGACAGAGGAAAAACTTGAGACAGAAAGACAAACTCGACAAGAGCTCGATGCCAAGGTGAGACAGGATGCTGAAAGGTGAACAGAGCACTGATGGGTGATTAGTTTCTGAAGTTACTTATTATTACTAAAGTTATGATTTGTAATGTTACTCTGTTTTTGTGAAGGTGGCGACATTGCAGGCCCAGCTGGAGCAGTCCAGGAGGAGTGTGACAGAGGTGAAACGTCACTGTCGTCATTTGACCTCTGACCTTCAGGATGCCCGGGTCCTTACCGACAGTCTGCAGAGCCGCATACATGAACTGGACCGCAAGCAGAGAAGGTTTGTTTTAACCCCACGCTGTATAACTTTCTTTCATATCAGCTAAGATTATGATTTGTCATATCAATATGCAGCTGTGTATCTTTGTATTTTTCTGCATTTCTGGTATAATCCTTAGTTTTATCTTGTGTCGTGTGTTTCTGAATGTCGGTTCCTTCGAGTGCCTGTGTGGAATTATTTGTCTGAGTTTATTTACTACTACTACTATTACTAATAATAATTATATCTTCCAAGAAAATATTTTCCTCTGACCCTCTGATATTATTGTTATTGTTTTATTTTCTTCTGTTGGAAAAAACTTCTAGCTTTCCCCCCTTTTTCTTTAATATTCTAGGGAGATTTAACTATGAATCAAGACTTTGTCTCTTTTCTTTTCTGCTGAAATTGCAACTACTAGAACACAGAACATCCCCCTGTTCAATTAATAAAGTTAATTTCACTTTTCCCGCCATCAAACAAATGAGATGTGTCAAAAAGTGATACACTGCCAAAAATTGTCGATATATACTTCTTTACAAATATGATGTGTAATCATAGTGAATACAAAATCCTCCTGCTGTTTGTATGCGTTCATACAGGTTTGATAACAAGCTGACTCAGGCTCTGGAGGAAGCTGAGTGTGAGCGAGAGCAGAAGGACAAAGCCTTTCAGGAAAACACAGCGCTGGGAGCTGAAATATACAAATTGCGCTGCAGCCAACAGGTGGGTTGGCTTCTGTGTTGACTGTGTGTAGATTTTTATATGAACTGATTAAAAGATTTCTGCTATTTCACAGTAATGTCATGTAATGATGTGTTTGTGGTTACTTCAGTAATTGTGCAGATGCCAAAAGCATCAAACCTCAAATGTACCATATTAAAAAGCTTAACAACATTAAAAATCATCCTGATTTGGTCTTTGTCGCCCCTTTTACACAGCTCTAAAATCCAATTAAGCTTTTTAATAACTCACCTGACTGGATAGCCTCTAAAACCGACCTCTGGACTGTGTTGTTTGTGACTTAACAAACAACACAAAGCAACATTAAAAAATAATGGCATCAGCTGTGCTTACACTGAAGATTCAAAATACACAAACAGATGGTGATGCCACTTTTGTTGCATACACCTGTAGACTCTATGTAATATTAAATAGTCTTCAGAATTATTTAGTGGATTTACATGTGATTTTATGGAGTAGTATCCAAAAGTGTGCAACAGAAAAACAGACTGATTCAACAGGTTAACCTGGAACAGAGTCTCAAATGTAATGTGGAAATGACAGCTGTCACATGTAATTCATGATAGGCTGTTGCTCTGATCAAATCAGACAGACCATACTGTAGGTTGATGACTCTGAGACAGCTATGTTACAGGAACTGTGTGGAGTTAACGTCACATCTGACCCAAATGTTGATCCTGGACACTACATGTGTACAGAATGAAGGCTGACCTGCTGCTGAGGAAACAATTAGCTTGTCATGTATATGTCTGTCTTCATTATGAACATGTAAATAAAAGTAAAGAACAAATGATTAAGGATAAAGTTACAAAGCATCTGACTCTCACTTTCAGGGTGATATCACTATGCTGTGGCAAAGAAAAGTTACATCGGTCCCAAAGGTTAGAAATAGTTTAGTTTAGTTGGTTTAGCAGCATTTTGATTTTTCGTGTTTGTGTTCCTACATGATATTGTGTTCTGGATCATATCCCAAATTGCAAAACCTACCAAACCTCCTTGAGCTAGCTCATGCTGACTAACCTGTGCCAACTTCCAAGATGCTGCACTGACCAGTGGACAAAGATGAAATCTGTAAAGGAGCATGAGAATGAAATGTCTTAAAGTGAGAAACTCCAGTGTTGTGTGGATGTGTGCAGGAAAGCCAGGCAGAGGTTAGCCGTCTGCAGAAGCAGAAGGAGGACCTGTGTGCTCAGATCCGTGACCTCAGCCTACCTGTTGACCTTGCCTCAGAGTCACTGCCTGCCCTCAAGAAGCAGCTTCGCCTCCTGGAGAGCCAGGTCAATGAGAAAGCAGAGGAAATCACCAAGCTCACTGCCAAAATACAGCAGCAGCAACAGGTGATACAGCACACACAGAATATATTGCTGTCCCTGCTGCTTCTTCCCTCACCATTGTCTTTGTCCGTGTCCTTTAGATCCACATGCGGTTTGAGATAGAGGTGGAAAGGATGAAGCAGATCCATCAAAAGGAGTTGGAAGATAAAGACGAGGAGTTAGAGGATGTCCACAAGTCCTCTCAGAGACGAGTGGGTTTAACAAATACACTTACAAACTGACTGTTTCACAACCAATCATTTTAACATACAGTGGGGCAAAAAAGTATTTAGTCAGCCACCGATTGTGCAAGTTCCCCCACTTAAAATGATGACAGAGGTCAGTAATTTGCACCAGAGGTACACTTCAACTGTGAGAGACAGAATGTGAAAAAAAAAATCCATGAATCCACATGGTAGGATTTGTAAAGAATTTATTCGTAAATCAGGGTGGAAAATAAGTATTTGGTCACCTCAAACAAGGAAAATCTCTGGCTCTCACAGACCTGTAACGTCTTCTGTAAGAAGCTTTTCTGTCCCCCACTCGTTACCTGTATGAATGGCACCTGTTTGAACTCATCATCTGTATAAAAGACACCTGTCCACAGCCTCAAACAGTCAGACTCCAAACTCCGCCATGGCCAAGACCAAAGAGCTTTCGAAGGACACCAGGAAAAGTATTGTAGACCTGCACCAGACTGGGAAGAGTGAATCTACAATAGGCAAGCAGCTTGGTGTGAAAAAATCAACTGTGGGAGCAATCATCAGAAAATGGAAGACATACAAGACCACTGATAATCTCCCTCGATCTGGGGCTCCACGCAAGATCTCATCCCGTGGGGTCAAAATGATCATGAGAACGGTGAGCAAAGATCCCAGAACCACACGGGGGGACCTGGTGAATGACCTGCAGAGAGCTGGGACCAAAGTAACAAAGGTCACCATCAGTAACACACTACAACGGCAGGGAATCAAATCCCGCAGTGCCAGACGTGTTCCGCTGCTGAAGCCAGTGCATGTCCAGGCCCGTCTGAAGTTTGCCAGAGAGCACATGGATGATACAGCAGAGGATTGGGAGAATGTCATGTGGTCAGATGAAACCAAAGTAGAACTTTTTGGTATAAACTCAACTCGTCGTGTTTGGAGGAAGAAGAATACTGAGTTGCATCCCAAGAACACCATACCTACTGTGAAGCATGGGGGTGGAAACATCATGCTATGGGGCTGTTTTTCTGCCAAGGGGACAGGACGACTGATCCGTGTTAAGGACAGAATAAATGGGGCCATGTATCGTGAGATTTTGAGCCAAAACCTCCTTCCATCAGTGAGAACTTTGAAGATGAAACGAGGCTGGGTCTTCCAACATGACAATGATCCAAAACACACCGCCCGGGCAACAAAGGAGTGGCTCCGTAAGAAGCATTTGAAAGTCCTGGAGTGGCCTAGCCAGTCTCCAGACCTCAACCCCATAGAAAATCTGTGGCGGGAGTTGGACGTCCGTGTTGCTCGGCGACAGCCCCAAAACATCACTGCTCTCGAGAAGATCTGCATGGAGGAATGGGCCAAAATACCAGCTACTGTGTGTGCAAACCTGGTAAAGACCTATAGTAAACGTTTGACCTCTGTTATTGCCAACAAAGGTTATGTTACAAAGTATTGAGTTGTATTTTTGTTATTGACCAAATACTTATTTTCCACCCTAATTTACGAATAAATTCTTTACAAATCCTACCATGTGGATTCATGGATTTTTTTTTTTTCACATTCTGTCTCTCACAGTTGAAGTGTACCTCTGGTGCAAATTACTGACCTCTGTCATCATTTTAGGTGGGGGAACTTGCACAATCGGTGGCTGACTAAATACTTTTTTGCCCCACTGTACATGCTTAAAAAACACATTTTTTAATTTGTTTTATTTTTTAATAACAGCAAAACCACATGACTTTAAGGTTGGATAAAGCTCATCACATACAAGACAGTTTGTTGAAGTTTTGCCAGCAGATCTTAAAATGAGAGATTCTTTAAAATGAACGTTTTCCACAGAAACAGGCTCTTTCAGTGAGATCACTAGAGTTGTACAACAGCAGTTATAATGCACTGCAGACACCAGTGGTTTTCCCTCCTCGCTAACGCGGGACTGTGACATTCCCTGATTACTGATCATGCTGTGCAAAGTGAAGTAGTTAAAATGTCTGACCATTCTCCTCTGATTTCTGACATCATCAAGACATTTTCATATAGAGAACTGCTGCTCACGGGATTTTTTTTTTTTTTTTTACAAATTCTCTGTAAACCCTAAAGATGTTTGTGTGGGAAAATCCCAACAGATGCCACAGTTTCTGTGGCAGCCGGTATAGTATTAGTCAAGTCACATGGGAAAGATTATCACATAAATATTACAGAGCAGTAATTCTGCTTTAGGCGCTGACATCATCATTCCTGGTAAGAAAAGCCTTATCCTCAGCATCATATTAAGACTTTTGGGAGAGATGATAAAAACTTCTTCCACACAAACTAAACTCAGCTCCTATAGGCAGGGCAGAAGAAGCTTCTGAAATTTTTGTAAGCCCTATTCCAGCAGCATTAGCTTTAAAAGCGAGTAAACAAAGCTCTTAGTGGCTAAACATTTATCATAGATACCCTTTATTACAGGATCACTAGTTGCTCCTGGAAACTGTAAGGTATACTAAAGTCGCAAAACATCACACTTGGCTATAAACTGCACCACTGTATGCCTAAGGCCATGCTCTGATGAAGCCAACAAATCATCTACAAAAAGCAGGGATGCTACTTAATCCCAACAAGCTCCCCATGAATATCACAAACTGAATCAGAACCGCCTGACACTTACAAATTCATCGTGTGTCTGTGTGTGTAGCTGAGGCAGCTGGAAATGCAACTGGAGCAGGAGTATGAGGAGAAACAGATGGTGATTCATGAGAAGCACGACTTGGAAGGACTCATTGCAACTCTGTGTGACCAGGTAAAACACACGCACACACACACACACACACACACACACACACACACACACACACACACACACTGCTTGTCTGCACTCTACATTGACATCTTCACCTTTCTGCATTCCTTCCTGGCTGAAGAATTGTAAAATATTATTACTACTATGGTTAAACAAATATCTAATACATTCCAAAAAAAAAATAAATTTACAGACATCATGGTAACAACTACATGTACACATACAGCTCTATTACTGGAAAATTGTGCAGAGATCAAAAGTAAAAATAATAATGTTACCCATCAGTGTGAAATGATTAATATTACTGCTGCATATGTTTAAGGTTGAGCTTATTTGGAATACTTTGTATTCTGTTTAATGTCCAGCATTGTATTTTAAAAGTCATATGTTTGCACTGGCTGTCGTGTGAGGACCATATATCTCTGGAAAAAAAACCTAAAATAAACAATTGTTCATGACCTCAGAAACACAGGCCTAAATCTTGATTTTTTTTAAAAGTATATTAAAAATATCCATAAAAAATAACTAGCTGAATCGAAAGACTTGAGCAGTGTGCGACATGGCTTACTGTTAATATCTACAGTGGAATTGGTCTCTGAATGTGGGAATGAGTGTCTCATAGAATGTGTGAATCTGAAAGTGCTGCTGAGCCTGCATCTGGTCCAGTTGCCTCTTTTATTAGAGCAGACAAATTGAGATCATCATGGTTACATTTTTCCTTGCTAATGTACTAAATGAGTTACACCTTTTTTACACTCCATCTTCTCTACATCACACATTTTGGCCAAGGTGGTTTATACATGATGCGCATGCCCAAACCACGAGAAAAAAGAAAAAAGTTGCTAGCCTCTTAGGTTACCCAACTTCAGTCATTCTTAATGGGAGATGGCGCTGAGGCCTGAGCCATGCACTACTTTCCATCACAAAAGCGGCACAATTCTGTGATAGAAAATAGTGCATAGCTCAGGAAGACTTGGAGAAATCACTGTCTGTGAACATAGCTCACTGTGCTGTCCAAATGCAGAGAAGAAGCCACAGGTTGTTTGTTCCACTGTTTGTATGCACTGTGTGTGCACTTTTTTTGCAGACTGGTGAGCCTCTTCCCAAGCTTACTTCTAAGTAACTCTGCCTCACTAAGATGTTCTTTTTATACCCAGTCATGTTACTGAGCTGCTGCCAGTCAACCCGATTAGTTGCAAAATCGTCCTCCAGCTGTTTTGCTTTAGTACCACATCCATTTCCTTTCCAAACTTTTTTGAGATGTGTTACTGCCATCAACTTCATAAGGAGTTCATATTTTTCTTACATTTTTCTTAAATTTTCTCAGTTTGAGAAAATCTACCTTTTAACATATATGTAAAATGTGACTAAAGATTTCTCCCATTGAAATCTTTAGTCAATGGTCGAGATGAACAGAATCATTTTTGGGATTTCTTTACCTGGATAATTGAGCATGCATCAAGACATTGCATTGCAATATTTATATTTTACAGTGTCCCAATCAATGTTCCCTCTAATTTTTCATGTGTCTGAGCGAACACACAAACTCCCTGAGCGGACACTTGGACCACTGTGAGCAACAGCAGACGTGTGCACTGTGGTCACGCCAGCATCGAATTCATCCAAGTTACATGGTTTATTAAAATAATCAAATTACAGCATTTACATTTATGTTAGACTACTTTTAATTAAATGCTTTAACCCACTTACAATGAAAATGTAAAAAAAATCTTGTTCATGACCTGTGTAGTATTTATTTATTTTTTGCTCTGACTTGTATTATGTGTATGAGTCTGTGGTCTGGGAGAGAGTCCTGTAACTCTCTGCATGCAAAATACAGTATATAATCACCAATGTAGGGCAATTAATTATATAGTTACTTCTTCAAAAAAGTAACTGAGTTATGCAAACAACAAAGTTTTTTGCAGCTGTTTACCTAAAAATGCAGCCAAGGCGTTTTTTTAAATTAAATATTTAAAACTATTTACAGAACAATCAGCTGTTCTGCATCAAATTTGATGCCACACAAATTATTTGTGCCACTCAAAAAAATAATTTCTGTCCACTATGAGATGAAGGAGAACAACAGCCTGATATCTGCAGGCCTGACAACAGGAGATGTATCACTGCTGTAACACCTGTAACATTCAGCAGTCGCCTCATTGTTCTGACACACACAACAAAACGGTTAGTTATGTCTATAACTTCTGTTCCCTGAAGGAGAGGAACGAGGTACAACACATAAGTATGGGATATCACGCCCTCGCGTGTCCTGGCTGAAGAAACCTTTATTCACGCCTTTACGGCAGATGACGTGTGATGACACGCGCAAGGCCCCGCCCGCACATATAGCCGCTGCCATCACCGTCATCCCTCAGTTCGATAGCCGCTCTTCACCGAGCCAACTGCTCAGTGGGGCCACCCTGTGTTGTACCTCGTTCCTCTCCTTCAGGGAACAGAAGTTATAGACATAACTAACCGTTCCCTTTCAGTCGATTCACTCGGTACAACACATAAGTATGGGACCTATATACACGCCCCGCAGAGCAGCCACCGAACCGGAACGGGACCACCACATCCTTAGTGAGTGGTAGACCCAGCAGAAAGGACAGCATGAGCCACCGAAGGGGCTGTAACGTCCAACCGATAAAACCGCACAAAAGTGTGCGGCGACGCCCAATTAGCCGCTGCACAAATATCAGCCACAGGCACCCCTCTAAAAAGAGCCCATGAGGTCGCCATCCCCCTGGTGGAATGAGCTCCCACCCCGTGGGGCAACGCAAAACCTCCGGTGCTGTATGCCAGCGAGATAGCTTCTACAATCCAGTGGGACAGCCTCTGTCTGGACAGAGCTCTACCTCTATTCGGATTAGCGAAGCAGACAAACAACTGGTCACACAAACGCACATCCCAAGTGCGCTCAATGTAGGTGCGTAGCGCACGCACCGGACAAAGAGAATGCACCCTCCTCTGCTCCTCAGATTCAAAAGGAGGGGAGCAAAAGCTCAGCAACTCAAACTCCATTGAACTATAAGATGCAGGCATGACCTTGGGAAGATAGGCGGCATTCGGACGCAATACGACCTTGCGGCCATCAGGAGAAAACTGCGTGCAGGCAGGATGCACAGACAGCGCATGAAGGTCCCCCACTCGCTTCGCCGAGGCCAAAGCGAGAAGTAATGCGGTCTTATACGAAAGAAGTTTCATATCTACCGACTCAACGGGTTCAAACGGAGGGCCACAAAGGGCCTCCAGCACCAAAGACAAGTCCCAAGCCGGGACACTGGACTTAAGCACGGGCCTCAGCCGGCGAACCCCTTTCAGAAAACGCACGGCGAGGGGATGCGCACCTGGTGTCACCCCGTCAAAACCGATATGACAAGCAGATATAGCCGCTAAATAAACCTTGATCGTCGAAAACGAAAGGCCTTTATCCAACAGCTCCTGCAGGAATGTCAAAACATCCACAATAGAGCACTGAAATGGGAGAGTGTGGCGGTCCTGGCACCATCGCTCGAAGGCTCGCCATTTGTAAGCGTACAAGCCTCTAGTAGACGAGGCCCTGGCGCTCTGAATCGTCGCTACCACACTAGGTGGCAGACCCTTAGCAACCAAGTTTAACCTCTCAGCAGGTAAGCATGAAGGTGCCACAGATCCGGGCGCGGATGAAACACTTCCCCCCCCCGCCTGAGAGAGGAGATCCCTGCGGAGAGGAAGCTGCCAAGGACTTGCTGCAAGCAGGCTGATTATTTCTGCATACCACGACTTCGCGGGCCACCAAGGGGCCACCAGGATCAGAGAGAGGGAATGCCGACGCACCCTCTCCAGAATTGGAGATATCATTTCCACTGGGGGAAATGCATACAGGAGCACGTCTGGCCATTGGTGCGCTAGCGCGTCCAAGCCCAAGGGTGCATCGTGGTCGATTATGGAGAAGTACAGGGGGCAGTGAGCATTCACCCTGGAAGCAAAAAGATCTATTTGCGCCTCGCCAAATAGATCCCAAATCTGAGCCACTATTGAAGGGTGTAACCTCCATTCTCTCACCAGAGGACCCCCCCTGGAGAGAAGGTCCGGCCCCAGGTTCAGGTGGCCCGGGACATGGGTGGCTCTTAGAGTCAGAAAATGAACACTGCACCATAACAGCAGAGAGCGAGACAGCTGCAACAGGGGAAGAGAGCGTGTTCCTCCCTGCCTGTTTATATAAGACACCACTGTTGAATTGTCCGTCCTGACTAAGACATGCTGGCCCTGCAGGACTGGACGGAAACGCTTTAGAGCTAAGAACACTGCTAACAGCTCTAAGTGGTTGATGTGCAGCTGGCGCTGAGCCGCGGACCAGATCCCTCTCACTGACGCACCCTCGCACAGCGCTCCCCACCCACTTAGGGAAGCATCTGTGGACACCACCTTGCGAAACAACACCCTCCCAATCCGAGAGCCCTGGTGCAGTAGCCCGGGCTCCCTCCAAGGACGGAGAGCTAGCATGCAAGACGCAGTTACCGGCAGCCTCCTCCGGAGGTGACGCGAAGCACACAAACGGTGAGAGAGTCCAGCGTTGAAACGCTCTCATTTTCAACAGCCCAAGCGGCACTACGGCGATCATAGATGCCATCATGCCCAACAAGCGCAATATCGTCTGGAAACGCAGTCTGCGTCCCAGCTGAAATTGAGCGAGGCAGCGATGAAACGCGGCCACTCTGTGCTCTGACAACCGTGCGCGGCTGGAAAGAGAGCATATTTCCAGACCGAGAAAAGCGATCTGTTGACCTGGGATTAGCGAGCTCTTCTGAAAGTTCACAGAGAACCCCAGTGTCTGAATGTGTGACAGAACCCGCGACAGCTGCGTCTCCGCCTGTTCTCTGGAGCAAGCCACGAGAGCCCAGTCGTCCAGGTAGGCCAAGATGCGGATGCCCCTCTTCCTGAGGGGCGCTAGCGCTGCCTCGGCACATTTCGTAAAGGTGCGGGGAGCGAGCGACAGCCCGAACGGCAGCACTAGGTATTCGTAGGCTACGCCCTCGAATGCAAACCTCAGAAACTGCCTGTGTTTCGGGTGTATAGCGACATGAAAATAAGCATCTGTTAGATCGATTGTCGCAAACCAATCTCCCGGGCCGACTGCACTCAGGAGCTGTCTGAGTGTTAGCATCTTGAACCTGTACGTTCGCAGGTACGTGTTCAAGACTCGCAGGTCGAGGATGGGACGAAGCCCTCCCCCTTTCTTCGGAATGACAAAATAACGGCTGTACCAACCTTTGTCCGTCTCCGAAGCGGGGACCACCCGTATTGCTCTCTTCTGTAATAGCGCCTGTATTTTCTCTCTGAGTACCAAGGCTGCCTCGGGGTTGACAATCGTGTTCACGACTCTTTGGAAACGAGGCGGCTTGACCCGGAACTGCAACCGGTAACCCATGGCAACGGTTTGCAGCACCCACGGAGAGGGGGCGCAAGCGCGCCACTGAGGGAAGTGAGCAGCCAGCCGGCTGGCCTGCAGCACTGACGGCGGGGCGCCGTCGCCCCCCAGTGTGTCTGCAGGGGACTGCATCCCCTGCCTGACCTGGCTCATTTCGCCTGCAGGTTGAGCATTTGAGATTGTTTGAGAGTAAACAACACTCTTTATTGATTGCAACATGGGAACATGTACATTTATACATTTTGTTGGGTGCACCTTTTCCGGGGCATAACAATGAAAAACAGCGGGAACACTCGATGTGGTCGCTTGAACATTCAACACATCTGAACCGTGTGCAGGGGTTATGTGCTTGGGAGACCGCGATAGGGAAGTGCAGCGCCTTCTGGGGCTGACAACCTGAACAGAACTTAAGCGGCACCTCTTGTGCGGCAACAGAGGGGTAAGAGCAGCGTCTCCCTGCTGCCGGATCCCTTCCCCACTCGCAATCACAGCTAGGAGGGCTGAGGCTTCTTCCTCCTGGGCGTCAGGTCCCGTCGGGGGCCCGGGGGAGGGCCTTTGCCCCAGGCCGACTGGCGTGGAGCTCGGGCCGGAGTACGTGCTCTCGCCGGCGGCCCTCCCACTCCAGCAGTGGGCGCCGGTCTCTTGCCAGCTGTCAGAGGAGCGGCGGGCCTGTGAGAGCTAGCAGTGGGCTTGGGCTGGGGCTGGCGTCTGGGGATGATGTCGCGCAGAGCTTCCGTCTGCTTCTTCCTCAGATCGAATCTAGCCTGAATGGCTTCAAGTGAATGTCCGAATAACCCAGCCGCAGACACTGGTGCGTCCAGATACACAGCTCTGTCTCTATCAGGGACGTCGGAGAGGGTCAGCCACAGGTGCCTCTGCGCCACCACTGTCGAAGCCATCCCTCTGCCCAGGGAGAGCGCTGCACAGCGAGACGCACGGAGGATGTAATCCGTGGTGACTCTAACCTCGTTAAGAAGAGGTGACAGCGGGCTGTCCTCCGGAACCAGCGATCCAAGCTCCGCCAGGCACATTGCTTGGTACGTCTGGAGCATGGTGACGGAGCTCATGGCTCGAGCGGTGCCGGCCTGAGCCCGATAAATCTTCTCCAGCTGCGAGGCCGAGAATCTGCAGTGCTTGGACGGCAGAGTTGCGGGGCCACCGACACCATGGTTATGGGACGGGGCCAGATAAGCAGCCAGAGACGGCTCCATAGGGGGTGGGTTAGCTAAACCAGCTCCCTCGGCGCCGTCCAATTCCATGTACTGTCCATAGCCGGGCACAGTGACGCGGGTAGACAGAGGTTTGTCCCATGACGCTGTTAGCTCGCAGAGAAAGTCTGGGAACATGGGGAGGCAGTTTTTGGCCGTTGCGGGCTCCGGTGGAAGGAAAAAACCCGCAAACCGCGACGGCTTCCGAGCTGGTGGAGGAGAGGGCCAGTCCACCTGCAGCTTCTCAGCGGCACGGCGAAACAGGGAGAAAAGAGAGGTGTCATCGTGGCCGACCGGCGCAGCAGCGGCGGCATATTGGGTCGACAATGAGCTCTCCTGCTCATCCTCCGACAAACCATGGATGTCCAGGCCGATGTCCAGCACGTCATCGTCTTCCTGGGGAGCGCTGGCGGGCTTCAACCCAGGCTGAAGCCCGTCAGCGCTCCTGCATGGTTCCGGTCCGTCATCGGCTAACCCGTCAACGTATTCCATGTGGTCAGCCCAGCTAATCGCGGGGACATCGACCTGAAAATTTTCGTCTTCGGACTCGGACGAAGCCGGGGCTCCAGACTCGGAAAGAAGAGGGTCATGCCGTGCGACAGCCGAGCGTCCCAGCACTCTTTCCACAAACGTCACCCGTCTTTCCAGGGTCGAGCGTCGGAGCTGGCGACAAAACGCACAAGCTTCGGGCTCCGTCAACGCTCTCCTAGCGTGGACGATCCCCAGGCAGACAGGGCAGGCATCGTGCTGGTCGCTGTCGTGCAAAGAGAAACCACATCCCTGAGGACAGGGGCGAACAGAAGATTTCTGCTTTGCTCGCTTCGGTTTGGAGTCCATTCCCAAAACGCAAAGCGAAACGCTGCACAAGAAAAACTTGAAAATAGCGCTCCGCGGGCAGCCTACGCACCAGCTGGGCGGTGGAGGCTAACACCAACAGGGGCAGTTAAGCTAGGTTCAAGTTGGCAGACAACGGAGCTAACTAGCAGTAGCTAGCTAGCCCAACTCAGCAGAGGTGTTCTCAGCGAGGTGAAGAGCGTAAGAACTGAGGGATGACGGTGATGGCAGCGGCTATATGTGCGGGCGGGGCCTTGCGCGTGTCATCACACGTCATCTGCCGTAAAGGCGTGAATAAAGGTTTCTTCAGCCAGGACACGTGAGGGCGTGATATCCCATACTTATGTGTTGTACCGAGTGAATCGACTGAAAGGGAACTATTGACTACGCTACACACTAACTACACAAGATTTGCGCTAAACGTCGCAAGTCTCTCCCATCTCAAAACACCACCGTCACTCCTAAAACTCCCCCCCTTCCTAAACAACTAAATGCCATGTTGCCATATCATTTTTTGATTGGTCCACATAGTACATTTTTCCACCAATAGGAAAGGCTGGGGGAGAGGTGGGTTGTGGGGACAGGGGTGGGAGGAGGGGGGGGGGGGGGGGGGGGGCTCACAGGTGGAGAGTGCTTTCTAGCGTTTTCCTCATAAAACGCCATTTTTACTGTTTCTTCCCGCAGTAAATATAAACAACGATAGTATTCAGGAAGAAAACAAACATTGCATACATTTTTTTATCATAACTCTGGTTTTACGTGGCCTATCAAGATAATTTAAAAACTGTTATAGTTTTTAAATTATGGTATAGTCCACACTTTTTCCATCAATTGTTCCGTCTGTCCTGCTCACATCTCCAGTGGTTGTACACGTTGTCATTAACGTGGCTTCACTCCACATCAGCCACGCCGCTTTGCTCGCTAAAACACCGGTGTCGGCACATAAGGATGCTGTCATAGCCTGTCAACCACGTTGATTAGCTGCGTATATACGAGTGTGAATCGCATCATTGGCTGGACTATGGGATTAGGTGGCATCGTTCTAATCCCATACTGGAGCAGCCAGTCACTTACTGACTAACACTGCAAAACAGAATTGTTAACGTATTAATTTTAATTTCAATTCAGGTTAGATTTCTTTTGTGTGTGTGTGTGCACAACACAGATTTTCTGTGCACAGAGACGTGCCAGCAGTGCGCAATTGCACGCGCAGCTTAGAGGGAACATTGGAACATTCTTACAATTGCAGTTGTACTTGATACTTTCTAAGGTTATTTAAGGTTGTTAAATGAAAAGTTAAACAGTGCATCACCAGCATAGTAGTATTAAGACATTAAGCAGATTTGAATTAAAACAGAGGAAACCGAAGGATCAACTCGCAGTGACCCTGATTGAAAGAGAAGCACAAAAACACACATAGAATATGAATGATGCCCAATGAAAACTACTTGTGAGTGTGCAAAACTAGTAAAAATCACCCTATTTGAATAATCTGAATGTCACTTCTAATTTTGAGTTCACGGTGATGTCCTGTGACTTCAATGAATGTGTGCCTGGAACCTATCAAAGATAGGATAGAGTTACTTTTACTAATTCAGTTATTCATTTAGAAGAGCTTTATTCTAAGGTGTCACACTTTACAGGTGGGGCACAGAGACTTTGATGTAGAGAAGAAGCTAAGGAGAGATCTGAAGAGAACTCACGCCCTCCTGGCTGATGCCCAGCTTCTTCTTGCTACTATGGAAAGCTCAGGGCAGAACCTACCCAACAGCAGTAAAGACCAGATAGAGCATCTGCACTTCCAGGTACATCCACTTTTACATTCACCTTTACCTTGACAAACCTCTAGTGTCACCTGCTGCTCTGCTGGAGAAACACTTCCCATGTCTCCATTTAGCTTGAGGAGAGCGAAGCAAGGCGACTTGAGGCTGAGAGCATTCAGGCGACTCTCTCCCAGGAGCTGGACAACAATCAGGCTGAGCTAGAAAACATCTGCAAGCAGAAGAGTGTGGTGAGAGTTTTATTTTATTGTGCATTGGCAGGCATGCGACCCATGGAAGGTAAAGAAGCGAAAGCACTCTTTGTTGTGTCTACTGACTTGTTAAGCTCTGAAAAAACAATGTACAACTCTAGTGATCTCACTTGCTTTGCACACTCTGTGTGTGTTTGCAACTGGAAAATAAAACATGGTGATGTGAGTGTGTTCTGATGTGCTTGATACTTACGGTCCTGAATGTAAATATTGCATATTTAATCAGACATCATAACTTTAGACACAGACTGTTTGTCTTCTTGTCTTAACTTCGTTTACGTAATACTAAAACTGCACATTACTTGAAATTAAATAAAAACATAACTAATTCTAAGCAAACTTGACAGGGTCACTTGTGATTTCATCACTTTCTGTCTTCTTATTTTGGGTACAGAAAACACTCTTTAGATTAAATAGTAAAAATGAAGAGTGTGGAGTAGTCTTCCACTTATGTTTTTGTCTTCCTGAGTGCAGGTGGATGAAAACTTAGCTCTGCTGCAGCAGGAGAAGGTGGACCTGTTGAAGAGGCTCGAAGAGGATCAGGAAGACCTAAATGAACTTATGAAGAAACACAAAGCGCTCATTGCGCAGGTACTGCTTTTTAGCTGAAATCTTTCAAATCCTGTTGATGACCTAAGTCATGATTCACTTCAGGTGACTTCCTCTTGCTTTGTCCCCTTCAGTCCTCCAGTGATATTGCTCAGATCAGAGAACTGCAAGCTGAACTGGAGGAGGTGAAGAAACAGAAACAGTCTCTCCAAGAAGAGGTATCTTTGCTTTGACAGTCAGAAATGAAAAGGATTACTCGGGGGTTTATGAACCAATTGTGCTTTTGAAATTAGCTGGGATGAGGTTGTGATGGATTCATGGAACATTTAACCTGCTTGTTGCAAGTCTGAATACACATGCCAGCTTCAGGTGGAGCACGTTCACGCTTTCTGATATATCTGCACGTTGATCCTCTAAATGTTTTTGGCTTGCAACTCAGCTCCAGCAGTGTGTATCGAGGGTGCAGTTCCTGGAATCGTCCACTGTGGGGCGCAGCATTGTCAGTAAACAAGAGGCACGTGTACGTGACCTGGAAAATAAATTAGAGTTTCAGAGAGGGCAAGTGAAGAGGTTTGAGGTAAGCTCGGATGATTCATCTACACTTGTTACCATGCGAGAACATGCCTGCAGCTCCTACGTCTCCCTTAGGTGCTGGTGCTGCGGTTGAGGGACAGCGTGGTTCGTCTGGGAGAGGAGCTGGAGCAGAGCGCACAGGCCGAGGCTCGGGAGAGAGAGAATGCCCGCTATTACCAGCAGCGTGTGCAGGACATGAGACTGGAGATGGAGGAGCTGAGCCAGGCAGAGCAGGAGAGCAGCCGCAGACGCATGGAGCTGGTAATCACACCTTGTAATAACCGATATCATGAGCGATGGTTATTTTACTGTTGGCAAGCAATAAAATAATAATCGGTCCAGTAGTATGTAAAGTCGAAGCTGATTTTAGTAAGACTCTTTTTCACTTTAATGAAATAATTCATTTCAGTTTTAACACTCACCATGTATATCTACATGTGTTTGACCACTGCATTTAAACACATTAATGTACAATAATCATTAGTGAGTGCCAACATATTATTAGTTCACAACATATTCAGTTTTCTGTTTATTAGCAATGGTTATTACAACATGTCACCATATCAGTTATCATAAAAAGTTTCCTTGTATTGTCTGCTGACTAATCCTGTATCAGAAATTGAGTGAGCAATTTTTGCAGCAAACTAAATCTGGGGCAAAGACTGTGTTTGTTTGGGACTGTGAAGGACGTGTTATTAATGCCAAGTCTGAAATTTTGGTGTAACTAACCTGAAAATAAAAATAAACAAGAAGCACCACCAAAGTGCAAACCTCCACTAGGGCAGCTCATTCTCTGAGCAGCATCCCCGGTTAAAGGAACAGTATTGCATTTTGCATTTATTCATTTAGGCTTCTCTGTTATTTTTAAATGTACTTCAAGAAGTTTGTATTGCTGTAAAAATCAGATAAGGATAGCATGACAGAGGTTTGTGTACAGAAACATTATGTAGGAGCAGGTAATGGATAAAATGTATGGATATGTAAATAAACAGACATGAATAACTTAGCTTATTATATAATATTATGCTGTAGTGTATTTCTAACTAACTACGCAGCTCATTGTCAGTGTGGACAATACTTTCTTTAGAGATATAACACATTTTGGGGTCAGCTTCAAAGAAAAGTGTTGAAATGTAAAAGTGAGGTCAAAAGTCAAACGTGACATGAAATTTAAACTTTATAGGGTATTTTCTATACATTGAGAATACACATCACACTTGTAAGAATTGTAGATTCTAACTTAAAAGGCTTTTTGACAGTTTTCCATGAATAAATCATGTTGACCTTGAAGTCATCGGTGTATGGAAGAAAATTTTAATGGAACTTTTCGAGCTGTTGTGTTTACAGACAGAATGACACTGGTGGACAAAATGCTACCAAAAGCATACCCTTCTTGGCAGAGTTAAATGTGCAGGTTACAGTCTAGTGATTTTATTCATATAGCACATTTAAACACGTATCCTATTCTATTCAATTCAATTTTATTTATATAGCGCCAAATCACAACAAAAGTTGCCTCAAGGCGCTTCATAGATTCAGAGAAAAACCCAACAATCATGTGACCCCCTATGAGCAAGCACTTTGGCGACAGTGGGAAGGAAAAACTCCCTTTTAAAAGGAAGAAACCCCCGGCAGAACCAGGCTCAGGGAGGGGCGGCCATCTGCTGCGGGTGAGAGAAGGAAGACAGGATAAAAGACATGCTGTGGAAGAGACACAGAGGTTAATAACAGATATGATTCAATGCAGAGAGGTCTGTTAACACATAGTGAGTGAGAAAGGTGACTGGAAAGGAAAAACTCAATGCATCATGGGAATCCCCGGCAGCCTATGTCTATTGCAGCATAACTAAGAGAGGATTCAGGGTCACCTGGTCCAGCCCTAACTATATGCTTTAGCAAAAAGGAAAGTTTTAAGCCTAATCTTGAAAGTAGAGATAGTGTCTGTCTCCCGAATCCAAACTGGAAGCTGGTTCCACAGAAGAGGGGCCTGAAAACTGAAGGTTCTCCCTCCCATTCTACTTATAAATACTCTAGGAACAACAAGTAGGCCTGCAGAGCGAGAGCGAAGTGCTCTAATAGGGTGATATGGTACTACAAGGTCATTAAGATAAGATGGGGCCTGATTATTTAAGACCTTGTATGTGAGGAGCAGGATTTTGAATTCAATTCTGGATTTAACAGGAAGCCAATGAAGGGAAGCCAAAACAGGAGAAATATGCTCTCTCTTTCTAGTCCCTGTCAGGACTCTTGCTGCAGCATTTTGGATTAGCTGAAGGCTTTTCAGCGAGTTTTTAGGACATCCTGATAATAATGAATTGCAGTAGTCCAGCCTGGAAGTAATAAATGCATGAACTAGTTTTTCAGCGTCACTCTGAGACAGGATATTTCTAACTTTAGAGATGTTGCGCAAATGGAAGAACGCAGTCTTACATATTTGTTTAATATGTGTGTTGAAGGACATGTCCTGGTCACAAATGACTCCAAGGTTCCTCACAGAGTTACTGGAGGCAGTGTTGCCAACTTAGCGACTTTGTCGCTATCTTTAGCGAGTTTTCAGACCCCTTAGCGATTTTTTTTCTAAAAAAAGTCGCTAAAAAAGACGTAAAAACACGTATCGCTTTTACTCTCAACAAGCAGCGGGTGCTGTAACGCAGTCAGTTCTTCTTTTACTCTTTTTCTCTTATGCTGTTTTGTGGATCACAAGGTTTAAAACTACTTATAAACACACACACACAAAGTAACTCCACCAGAGTGCCGGTCCAAGCCCGGGTAAAGGAGCAGGGTTGGAATTATGACATTAAAAAAAAACAATAATTGCTAAAAGAAATTTAATTTGTAGTTCTAAATAAACTCTAAATGCATTTAGGACGTTTTTTACTCACTTTATGTCTCTTCCACGATGTTATTTCTCTCTCCAACAACATAGGTTACAATTAGATTAGCATGACCAATTATGCAAATTAGGCGATGACGTCATTTAGCGACTTCTAGGACAGCCAATAGCGATTTTCCTTACTGAGGAGTTGGCAACACTGACTGGAGGCCAAGGCAATGCCATCCAGAGTAAGAATCTGGGCCGAGTACAATAACCTCAGTTTTATCTGAATTAAGAAGCAGAAAGTTAGTGGCCATCCAGGTCTTTATGTCTTTAAGACATTCCTGCAGTTTAACTAATTGGTGTGTATTATCTGGCTTCATGGACAGATAGAGCTGGGTGTCATCTGCATAGCAGTGAAAATTTATTCTATGTCTTCTAATGATGCTGCCTAAGGGAAGCATGTATAATGTAAACAGAATTGGTCCTAGCACTGAACCCTGTGGAACTCCATAATTAACCTCAGTGTGTGAAGAGGACTCTCCATTTACATGCACAAATTGGAGTCTATTAGATAGATATGATACAAACCACTGCAGTGCAGTACCTGTAATACCTACAGCATGTTCTAATCGCTCTAATAGGATATTATGGTCGACAGTATCGAATGCTGCACTAAGGTCTAGCAGGACAAGCACAGAGATGAGTCCACTGTCAGAGGCCATAAGAAGATCATTTGTAACCTTCACTAAAGCTGTTTCTGTGCTGTGATGAGCTCTGAAACCTGACTGAAACTCTTCAAATAAACCATTCCTCTGCAGATGATCTGTTAGCTGTGTGACAACTACTCTTTCAAGGATTTTTGATATGAAAGGAAGGTTGGAGATTGGCCTATAATTAGCTAAGACTGCTGGGTCTAGAGATGGCTTTTTGAGTAAAGGTTTAACTACAGCCAGCTTGAAGGCCTGTGGTACATAGCCGATCATTAGAGATAGGTTGATCATATTTAAGATCGAAGAATTAATTAATGGCAGGACTTCTTTGAGCAGTTTTGTAGGAATGGGGTCTAAAAGACACGTTGATGGTTTGGAGGAAGTAATTATTGAAGTTAACTCAGAAAGATCAATTAGAGAAAAAGAGTCTAACTTAACATCGATGGTACTAAGAGTAGCTGTAGATAATATTACATCTGTGGGATGATTATTGGTAATTTTTTCTCTAATGATAAAAATTTTATTTGTGAAGAAGTTCATGAAGTCATTACTAGTTAACGTTAGAGGGATGGTTGGCTCAAAAGAGCTCTGACTTTTTGTCAGCCTGGCTACAGTGCTGAAGAGAAACCTGGGGTTGTTCTTATTTTCTTCAATCAGTGATGAATAGTAAGATGTTCTGGCTTTGCGGAGGACTTTCTTATAAAGCAACAAACTATTTCTCCAGGCTAAATGATGATCCTCTAAATTTGTGACACGCCATTTCCTCTCCAGCTTACGAGTCATCTGCTTTAGGCTACGTGTTTGAGAATTATACCACGGAGTCAGGTACTTCTGATTTGAGACCTTAGTTTTCACAGGAGCTACAGTATCCAGAGTCGTACGTAGTGAGGAGGTGAAATTATTAACAAGATGATCGACCTCTGTTGGAGCAGCGTTCAGATAGCTGCTCTGCTCTGTGCTGGTACAGGGCATTGAAGATGATAACAGTGGGTGGATTATATTCTTAAACTTAGTTACAGTGCTTTCAGAAAGACATCTACTGTGATAAAGTCTACTCTCCACTGCTGTGTAATCAATTACTGTAAATGTAAATGTTATCAGGAAATGATCAGACAGGAGAGGGTTTTCAGGAAACACTGTTAAATGTTCAGTTTCTATGCCATATGTTAAAACAAGATCTAGAGAGTGATTAAAGTGGTGGGTGGGTTCTTTTCCATTTTGAGAGAAGCCAATTGAGTCTAATAACAGATTAAATGCCATGTTGAGGCTGTCATTCTTAGCATCTACATGGATGTTAAAATCACCCACAATAATTATTTTATCTGAGCTGAGCACTAAATTAGATATAAAGTCTGAGAAATCAGACAAACTCTGTGTAAGGCCCGGGTGGACGATAGATGATAACAAGTAAGACTGGTTTCTGAGTTTTACAGCTGGGGTGGACGAGGCTAAGCATCAGGCTTTCAAATGAATTAAAAGTCTGTCTTGGTCTTTCGTTAATTAATAGGCTGGTGTGAAAAATTGCTGCCACACTGCCCCCTCGGCCTGTGCTTCGAGATTTCTGGTAGTTAGAATGACTCGGGGGTGTTGATTCATTTAAACTAACATAATCATCCTGCTGCAACCAGGTTTCTGTAAGGCAGAGTAAATCGATTTGTTGATCAATTATTAAGTCATGTACTAACAGAGACTTGGAGGAGAGAGACCTAATATTTAATAATCCACATTTCACTGTTTTAATCTTTGGTTCACATGTGGATACTGTATTGTTCTTTCTTTGTGATTTTTGTTGCTGTTTTTTAGTTTGTTTTTTGTCTTTTTGGGAGCTGACACAGTCTCTATGGAGATGGGTTTTTGGGGGGAGGGGGGGGGGGGGGGTAGCAGGAGGAGAGAAGCTGCAGAGAGGCGTGTAAGACTGCAACTCTGCTTCCTGGTCCCAACTCTGGATAGTCATATTTTGGGGGGGTTTAATAAATTTGTCCATATTTCGAGAAATGAGAGCTGCTCCATCCGAAGTGGGATGGATGCCGTCTCTCCTAACAAGACCAGGTTTCCTCCAGAAGGTTTGTCAATTATCTATGAAGCCCACATCGTTTCTGGGACACCACTCAGACAGCCAGCAATTTAAGGAGAACATGCGGCTAAACATGTCACTCCTGGTCTGATTCTATGTATCGTATTCTTTCAGATTGTGTTAATGTGAACTCTGTTTCATTAAAACAAAGGAAGATAAAAGAATAGCCAATAAAAGCATATTTCCATACATTTCTCTGGTATCCCTGCTGCTTGCAGATACAGTGGGGCAAGAAAGTATTTAGTCAGCCACCGATTGTGCAAGTTCCCCCACCTAAAATGATGACAGAGGTCAGTAATTTGCACCAGAGGTACACTTCAACTGTGAGAGACAGAATGTGAAAAAAAAATCCATGAATCCACATGGTAGGATTTGTAAAGAATTTATTCGTAAATCAGGGTGGAAAATAAGTATTTGGTCAATAACAAAAATACAACTTAATACTTTGTAACATAACCTTTGTTGGCAATAACAGAGGTCAAACGTTTACTATAGGTCTTTACCAGGTTTGCACACACAGTAGCTGGTATTTTGGCCCATTCCTCCATGCAGATCTTCTCGAGAGCAGTGATGTTTTGGGGCTGTCGCCGAGCAACACGGACTTTCAACTCCCGCCACAGATTTTCTATGGGGTTGAGGTCTGGAGACTGGCTAGGCCACTCCAGGACTTTCAAATGCTTCTTACGGAGCCACTCCTTTGTTGCCCGGGCGGTGTGTTTTGGATCATTGTCATGTTGGAAGACCCAGCCTCGTTTCATCTTCAAAGTTCTCACTGATGGAAGGAGGTTTTGGCTCAAAATCTCACGATACATGGCCCCATTCATTCTGTCCTTAACACGGATCAGTCGTCCTGTCCCCTTTGCAGAAAAACAGCCCCATAGCATGATGTTTCCACCCCCATGCTTCACAGTAGGTATGGTGTTCTTGGGATGCAACTCAGTATTCTTCTTTCCAAACACGACGAGTTGAGTTTATACCAAAAAGTTCTACTTTGGTTTCATCTGACCACATGACATTCTCCCAATCCTCTGCTGTATCATCCATGTGCTCTCTGGCAAACTTCAGACGGGCCTGGACATGCACTGGCTTCAGCAGCGGAACACGTCTGGCACTGCGGGATTTGATTCCCTGCCGTTGTAGTGTGTTACTGATGGTGACCGTTGTTACTTTGGTCCCAGCTCTCTGCAGGTCATTCACCAGGTCCCTCCGTGTGGTTCTGGGATCTTTGCTCACCGTTCTCATGATCATTTTGACCCCACGGGATGAGATCTTGCGTGGAGCCCCAGATCGAGGGAGATTATCAGTGGTCTTGTATGTCTTCCATTTTCTGATGATTGCTCCCACAGTTGATTTTTTCACACCAAGCTGCTTGCCTATTGTATATTCACTCTTCCCAGTCTGGTGCAGGTCTACAATACTTTTCCTGGTGTCCTTCGAAAGCTCTTTGGTCTTGGCCATGGCGGAGTTTGGAGTCTGACTGTTTGAGGCTGTGGACAGGTGTCTTTTATACAGATGATGAGTTCAAACAGGTGCCATTCATACAGGTAACGAGTGGGGGACAGAAAAGCTTCTTAAAGAAGACGTTACAGGTCTTTGAGAGCCAGAGATTTTCCTTGTTTGAGGTGACCAAATACTTATTTTCCACCCTAATTTACGAATGAATTCTTTACAAATCCTACCATGTGGATTCATGGATTTTTTTTTCACATTCTGTCTCTCACAGTTGAAGTGTACCTCTGGTGCAAATTACTGACCTCTGTCATCATTTTAGGTGGGGGAACTTGCACAATCGGTGGCTGACTAAATATTTTTTGCCCCACTGTAGATCACGACTACACGGACAGCACGTAGGCTTTTTAAATATAAACCTCAACAGGAGTTTCACAACACAGGCTGTGACACATGATTTTAAAGTCCTGGCAGGAAACACTTCCTCCAGGCTACAACTAAAAGTAAAGCAGACTTTTAAAACACTCACTTCTCAGCTCTACTCATTAACAAAAACAGCTGCTTTATTATCTGGAACACTTGAAAACATCAGTGTCATTACTACAGAGTGCAATCATAGCAGCACGGTTTGGACAGCACTGGGACTTCGGCACAATGCTGTGGAATAAAAGTGTGAGCAAACACCACAACCACAAAAAAAATAGCGTGTTGCTTTATAAGAAAGCCCTCCGTAAAGCCAGAACCTCTTACTTTTCATCACTGATTGAAGAAATGAGAACAACTTTAGGTTTCTCTTTAGCACTGTAGCCAGGCTGACAAAAAGTCAAAACTCTGTTGAGCCAACTATTTCTTTAACCTTAACTAGTAATGACCTGGCGAAATAAAATTTTAGCCATTAGAGAAAAAATCACTCATAATTATCTCACAGATTTAATATTAACATTATCTACAGCTACTTTCAGTACCATGGATATTCATTTAGTCTTTTTCCTCCAAACCATCAACATGTCTTTTTGGACCCCATTCCTACAAGACTGCTCAAAAAAGTCCTACTATTAATTAATGCTTGAATCTTGAAAATGATCAACCTATCTCTAATTATAGGCCAACCTCCAACCTTCCTTTCATATCAAAAATCCTTGAAAGATTAATGGTAGGTTTGTAGCTTGAACCTATTCGCTGGAACGTTGAAGGCAATATAATTACACAGCAAGCAAGACCCGAAGTAGGCAAAGTTCTTCATGTTACTCATGCATGAGGGAGACCTGCCTGGAGCCAAGTGTCGTTCCACCACTTGACCTCCGTCAGACTCTCAGCCAGGTTCCCCATAGCACTCCTTTTATTGTGGTTACATGAATATGCATAGGGTCATTAACATATAGCATCTTACATAGGTATACATGTGAACAAAGAATACTCTGTGTGTGTGTGTGTGTGTGGGGGGGGGGGGGGGGGGTACTGCTGATCAAAGGGCCATATAACATGAAAGCACAAAAGCAAACATCCTTGGTCAGGAAGAGGGTAGTCTCCGCCTCACCCTAGATGGTTCACCCTAGATAACATGGTGAGGAAGTCCAGCAGTTCATCTAAACAAAAAGCACTTAGACTAGAACAGACGTAGCTACGTTAATCCTACCGTAAAACAATAAGACAAGGTACGACCTCTCTCGTGCTCCCAGAGTGCTGTCTAATACACACAAAGTTTGCAGACTATCAAGGATCAAACCTCTACCAATCTACAACTAATTATAAAACTCTAAGCATACATAAGTAAATATTTCTAAGCATAAATGACAATCAACAATACAAAACCTAACAAGTAGTTGTCAAACAGCTAACAGATCATCTGCAGAGGAATGGTTTATTTGAAGAGTTTCAGTCAGGTTTCAGAGCTCATCACAACACAGAAACAGCTTTAGTGAAGGTTACAAATGATCTTCTTATGGCCTCTGACAGTGGACTCATCTCTGTGCTTGTCCTGCTAGACCTTAGTGCAGCATTTGATACTGTTGACCATAATATTCTATTAGAATGACCAGAGCACGCTGTAGGTATTACAGGTACTGCGCTGCAGTGGTTTGTATCATATCTATCTAATAGACTCCAATTTGTTCATGTAAATGGAGAGTCCTCTTCACACACTGAGGTTAATTATGGAGTTCCACAGGGTTCAGTGCTAGGACCAATTCTGTTTACATTATACATGCTTCCCTTAGGCAGCATCATTAGAAGACATAGCATAATTTTTTATTGCTATGCAAATGACACAACTTTATCTATCCATGAAGCCAGATAAAACACACCAATTAGTTAAACTGCAGGAATGTCTTAAAGACATAAAGACCTTGATGGCCTCTAACCTTCTGCTTCTTAATTCAGGGGTCACGATACAGGCAGATCCAGAAAACCTAATCACAGAGACGAGGGTTACTCCAAAGCAAGGCTGCATTTATTGCTTCTGCTTTAGACTACAGTAATTTGTTATTATCAGGATGTCCTAAAAACTCCCTGAAAAGCCTTCAGTTAATCCAAAATGCTCCAGCAAGAGTACTGACAGGGACTAGAAAGGGAGAGTATATTTCTTCTATGTTGACTTCCCTTCATTGGCACTATGTTAAATTCAGTATTGAAGTCAAAATCCTGCTTGTCACATACAAGGTCTTAAATAATTAGGCCCCATCCTATCTCTGCTACACTCTGACCATGAAACCATAGCCACTGTGCACCAGTCACATTGTTCTTTACTTTAAATCCATCACAGTACAGTAAACTAACCTGTTTATCCTGCACTAAACTCCAGAGTATTCTTATGCAGCCTTTACATAGCAGTTAGTCTACCTCATTTTGTTTTGCAGCATATTTCACAATATGAAAGAACATAATGTCACATGTACAAATGTACACTCCATCTCTGAGCGAAGTTAGCTCTGAAGCTTTAGCTAGCAACACACTCTTTGACAAACTGCACACAGTTTGTGTGTTTGCTGATGTTTGTTGAACAGATAGAAACAATTTATTTAAACAAACATGCCACTTAAAAAAAAGTCACTCCCTTTATGCTCTCTTCTCTTCAGTAGGGCGAGCTAGTTGCCAAGGTACCGCAACCGCAACTTATGGAAACTTGCAGTCATTCCAGTGTTGTGTCAGTAAATAAACAAAAAAACAAAACAAAAACAAAACACTGTCCCACTTTTAACCCCTTTGGCACATGTAATCTCTTTTTATGCATCATCCTGGTGATTAATAAACAAACAGGAATCCCTTTCCTGTGTTACTGTTTGAGCTTACATGGGTTTGATGTCTCGTCACAGTGACGAAATAATAATTCAACCCAAATGCATTTAACCAGAAGTAATGAGCCTGTTTTGAAAATGTAAGAAGTAGAAAGTACAGATATTTGTTTAAAAATGTAGGGAGTAAAAGTAAAAAGTACACAAAAAATAACTACTCAAGGAAAGTAAAGATTCCTAAAAATTGTACTTAAGTACAGTAACAAGGTATTTGTACTTTGTTACTGTCCACATCTAGATACAGAGGTGGGAAGAAAAACTGAACAGAAAAAGGGGCCAAAGCAAACAAACAAAAATATATTTTAGGTTATGGACACATCAAATTAATTAAATCAATGTAATCAGAGTTTGTTGATTACATTGAACTTTGTTCTCAGGCTTTTGGGCTCTGTGGGCTTGAAATAATGTAACAACTTGGAATTCGATTTGCATTTTCTTGATTCAGAGTTCTTAGACAGCTTAGATAGGATCAGACCCTCAAACCACTGAAGAAAATAACAAAGCAAGCAACAGAATTAGTCTGTTCAAAAGGCTGAATGATTATCACGTCAAAGGCTGGTGATTTCTCAATAGCCTTTTCACTGTCTGTATGAAAGGGGGACATTATCATGTGTAGTGAATAGGAGCATGAGGACCCAAATGCAGACACACAGATGTGGATTGTGGTAAACAAAAGAAAAAATGTTTAATTAGGCTGATGAGCAAAATACATTATGGTGAAAAGTAAAGTACCTGAGGAAATTAGAAACACTAATATAGTATATAAACTAGGGCAAGAAAACACTTGAACTACAAATGAAAGGTGACTGACATTCTGACAATAGACAAAGGGAGACTGACACAATATATATAAACAGGAGGGTGATTAATTGAGTAGAGACAGCTGGGGAACACTGCATGAACAAATCAGGCATAATGACATAGGGGGGAAAAACTGAACATAATGGACATGAGATGAGGGACTTTCAAAATAAGACGGGAAGTACCTAATGCAGAGACCAGGGCTCTGTCCCAATTCAGGGTCTGCATGCTTGAAGTACGCATTTCAAGTGTGGTTACGTCACCGCCACGCGACGACGGCTGTCCCAATTCGAAGTGTACTTCAAATGCATACTCCAAATGCGCCGTCGATTTCCCCAAATATCAAGCGTGGTCCGGTGCACGCTTCGTGGTCCCATATATCCCACAATTCATAGCGCGGCGGTGGGTGTGGATAATTTTGCCGCAAAATACGGCAGAAGGGAGCGGCCGAAGAGGGTTTTTTTTTTCCAAACTTTATTGAACTTATAAAGCGAACAGTCAGTCATTCCAGTTCAGTTTGTACAGTAGACATACAAGGCAAATAAGAGTAACAATATACAGTACAATGAAATAAGAAGGATAAATAAATAAAGGATAGAAAAGAAAAAAAGGGGGGGAATGTGACAGACTTCATAACAACTTTGTACTTGAAAGTTGTGACAGCTCATTCGTTAAACATTTCTGAATGAATTTCAATCAATGATAAACCTTTTTTATTGGAAGTTAATTTAAGAGAGTTTAAGTAATATTCAATTTCAATCAAAAACAAATTAAATGATGGGGTCGAGTTTTGAAATTTACATTTATGTATGTGGAATTTCCCTAATAAGATGGAGCGGCCGAAGAGTGAACTGTCAAAAGTACTGAATATGACGTCACTTATTTATGTGCGAATGTTTAATAATTAAAGTCAGTCATATATCCACAAACACAACAAGCTGAAAGTCAGTGATATATGTGTGTGTGTGTGTGTGTGTGTGTGTGTGTGTGTGTGTGTGTGTATATATATATATATATATATATCATAATAATCTGACAATACTATAATATTGGCCATATTATATTTACATTACCACAGTGAGATGACTTTAGTCTCATGAACAACATTAACTAATTCTTATTTACTAACTAATCTTAAATGACTGTTCAGCACAGAAATGAAGCCCAACAATCATGTTTTACAGTCCCGTGGTCTCAGCCTCAGATACTCAACTAATCAAAGTGATGTCATGACAAAAATGAATGACCAACAAAACATTTTTCTCCTTCATTTCTGTCAAACAAAGCTGTATGTAACGTGTCTCGCAGTTAGTATCATCAGCGCGACGAAGCGTATACTGTCCCATTTCACAAGCCTCTCACTTCCGCACTTCTCGTACTTATAGTACGCACCGTACGTAGTACGCGTAGTGTGCATACTTCAAGCGTGCAGACCCTGAATTGGGACACAGCTCAGGGGCCTGTTCTTCGTACCTCGCTAAGTAAGTTAGCTGGATTAGATTGTTGACGATTTCGCGTGATCCTGGATCGTTCGGTTCCCCGAAGCTCATCCGGGACTTGCTGTCATAGCAACAGAGCCGTAAGCGTAAACCTGCTCGGGAGCAGGTTTACTTTATGTAAACAGGATTAGATCGCGGCCACGCAGGTATGTCCGCTTCATTTATACGAAAGCAACAGCGATATTCCACCACTGTTTCACCATAAATAAATAACATCAATGTAACTAAAGATAATGCAGCACCTGATCCTTTTATTGATGTCACACAGATACATACAGGTCATTTCCTAAAAAAGGGAAATGTACTATTAACATTCTATTACATGTATGTGATTATTACAGATGTAATTCATATTTCAGTAATTGTAAATTACTTCGTGTAATCAAGATGAGAGACCACGGCTATAAAAGCCAAGGTGGATTTGGGAAGCCTGTCGCAGCCATGTCCTGTCCGTTTACGCGAGCCACCCATTGCGGAAGGTGCAAGATTGATAAGGAGAGTCCTCAGAATTCAGCGTATATTGCGGGATAGACAGGATCCTTTAGCTCAGCGCGACAGTGTGCTCATTGAGAGATATCGATTTCCCCGTGAGGGTATTATTTACTTAACCAACTTGTTGACGAGGGGGTGCAGGACCACCACCTGTCTTTTTTTGCTCTGCCCTTTTCTTGGTTGCTGTTATAAACAAACAAACAGATTATTTCAGGGTCTCTTTCCAAGAGACGAAAAGCAATATAAGTGATAGATATTACCATTCTATAGAATATTCTTATATTTCACTTTTACTTGTTCCCATGTTCTAGTGGGTCCTGTTGTGGCTCTAATGTGAAAGAGGATATAATATAACAATATAATATAATGTAATATAATATTGGATAATATAGTGTAATATAATAAATCTACCCTACCGCCTACTGGTGTTGGCCAGAGGGGCCGATGGCGCGATATGGCAGCCTGGCTTCTGTCAGTCTGCCCCAGGGCAGCTGTGGCTACAACCGTAGCTTGCCTCCACCAGTGTGTGAATGTGAGAGTGAATGAATAGTGGCATTGTAAAGCGCTTTGGGTGCCTTGAAAAGCGCTATATAAATCCAATATATTATTATTATTATTATTAAATTACTTACGAGTTTAATTTGTCAGCAACTTTCTGCCAGCCCTCTCTCCTTGCTTTTGCAGCCTTTGCAGTGTTCCCTTGCGTTCTGATTTAACTCTGAAACTCCTGAAATCCCTCACTCAAGAGTTCTTGCTCTGCTGCCGAAAAATACCGAGCCGAGCGCACTCCTTCGACATTTTCGCCGACCAATCAGAGGGTTGCCGATCAATGTTTCTGCTATCGATGCGTATCCCCTTTTACGGCACCCAGTGATCGCACATTACTTCATCCAGCTGTACTAATCGTCAACAGCAGGTGTGTTCGGGGAACCGGATTAGCGCGCTCACGGTTAGCGCGATGGTTTGGTCTTGGATGTTTCATTTGATCTTGGATGTAGTAAGCGACGTACGAAGCACAGGGCCCAGGACTGAGACATACGAGCTGAATGTAGACAAAAAGGTAAACAAACATTGAGACAAGACTGACTGGCACTGGAGACCCAGACAGCAAGACACAGAAACAACACTAGGACATGAACGAAATCAAACAGTAACCAAGAACCAAAAATATAGATAATAAAACTCAGAGGCACTAGGAAGTACTAAACTCAAACTTAAACATAAATATCTCTTAAATCTAACAGAGACTCAAAATGCTGGGTCATAGACTCAGGACCATGACAGATATAGCCTCCAGGTCTGAAAACTGAAGCCTTCGCAGAAACAAACTCCATAGCAGCTCCACAAAGTCCAGCTGGAAAAACAAAATTGGAGAAAATGATGGCAAAATTGGAGAACTTGGTAGCGACAGTGAACAAAGTATTAAAATTGGAGCTGATGTCTCCATCTCTAAATGCGTGCAAGGCGGACTTAATAAGCAACCCATTCATTGCAAATGAGATGGACTCAGCCAATGCCTCAAACAGAGAGAAAGGAACTAGGAAGACATTAGTTTTTAGTAATGGCACTGGAAATTTCACAATTTCACATTTCATCCTCAGTCACCCATAGGAGAACTCTTGCCACTCAGCGACTCCGAGGAGCAATGACAAGCAAATGGACCCTCAACTCAGAATATGACGTATGTCACGGCGGAGTCGGTGTCACAGATGACTGAAAAAACTAAAAATGTTAAAGAACTAATAAAAGCTTTACATGGGGGGAGGGGGGGGAGGGAGGGAGGAGCTTTCCTATTTCTACTCTAGTATGAATGCACAATTGAGTTAGATGAAGATCTGAGCAGCCGAGCAGACTTTAAAGCTGCTACTTACAGTTACACATTCAGTCATGTTCTTGTTCTCACTAACTGCACATTTCTTTGTGACCTCTGAGCTGAGCCAAGAAAATGAGAAGGAGCTCCAGGACTTAAGTTATTCGCACAAAGCAACACATTCACACACACAGAGACAGACACAAGAATGCCCTTAAACAACCTACCAACCAGCAATGGAGACTTAGACACAGCCCCATATAAATGGATTTAATCATACACACAACAGCATGCACACAGGCACACACACATGTGCATGTACACAGACAGACACACACTTCTCCATTACCATACCCAACGTCATCTCTCCCTCATTCGGCTTCCTCTCTCTGACTGTGATTAATCCTCATTGTCTCTTCAAGGTTATGGGGGTGCACACATACACACACTCGTACATGCTTATGTGTTTCTATGATAGTTTTGGCTCCCACACCCGTCTCAAAACCAACAAAGGCAAAAGCCTGAAAGCTTTTGGTTGTGTGTAGGTGCATACATATGTGACAGGATATGAGAGACAGAGTCAGTAAGAAAATGATGGAACGATTTAAGAAATCACTTTTTTTCTCTGGATGTCAGCTTGCATATGTAATAGTTTGCTAATAAATACTGCTGATGTGTGCTGGGGCACAGCAAACAGGTCTGTTAGAAGATGACCATCTTATTCATCCCTGCATCTTCCTCTTTTTCTGTACAGGAAATGAAGGTTGAAGAGCTCAGCACTGTCAGACAGGCATTACAGGCGGACCTGGAGACGTCCATCCGGCGCATCGTTGATCTTCAGGCTGCCCTAGAGGAAGTAGAATCGAGTGATGACAGCGACACTGAAAGGTAATTTGCCCTCACTGAGGTAGCTCCTCTCAGGTTCAGTGATGATATTTGTATGTCTGAACTCAACTTTCACCAATCTGCCCTTCAATCCAGTGTTCACACTGCTGTGGAGTCCTTTACTCAAAAGAAAGACCTGTAAGAAACTCTTGGCTGTGTGTGTGGCTGTGTATATGTGTATGACCTAAAAATATCCGAGCTTGAAGTGTTCTTATTATGCATATTGTTGTGATAATAAATAACAGGATAAAAAAGACATAGACTTCAACTAGCTTTGGCCTTGATTTCCATCATATCCATGCATATCACCAAAGTCAATGCACAATTAAGTCAGCTACACCTTAACCCAAATGATGAAAGTCATTACATAGATGTGTAAATTGGATATTAATTTACTAACGACCATCAGGTCACCAAGGTTAGGGTTGAGTTTTGTTTTAGCTGTTTGTGTGTGTGTGTGTGTGTGTGTGTGTGTGTGTGTGTGTGTGTGTGTGTGTGTGTGTGTGTGTGTGTCCATCCATTTTCTGCTGCTTATCTGGATGGTGGGGGGAAGCAGTCTAAGCAGAGAAGCCCAGACTTCCCTCACCCCAGCTACCTTCTCCTGCTCATCTATGGGGACACCAAGAAGTTCCCAAGCCAGCTATGAGATATAATCTCTCTCGTGCAAATTCTGGTTTCCCCCAGGGGCCCACTACCGGACATGCTCAGAATAACTCACCTATGAGGCGTCTATCTTAGTCAGATGCCCAAAATACCTCATCTTACTCCTTTTGATATGAAGGAGCAGCGGCTCTACTCCGAGTCCCTCTCGTATGACCAAGCTCCTCACCCTCTCTCTAAGGGACAGTCCAGCCACTCTTCGAAGGCTACTTGTGTCTGTGACTTCATTCTTTCGCTCACTGCCCAAAGGTCATGACTATAGGTGAGCGTAGGGATGTTAATTAACTCTTTAATTGACAACTTTGCTTTTATGCTCAGCTCTCTCTTCACCCCAACAGATTGGTGCATTTGCATCACTGCGGACTACTCTGCTTCCACAATAGAAGGCACAACTATGGTATTGAGGAGATCCTCCTCACTTTGTGTGTACTTTTCACTGCCTGAATATAGCCTCAGTTGAGGTAAGCAGTGTTCCACCAAAGCTGTAGACGGTGTGTGTGGAATTCCCTTCCTACTCGTGGTGACTCCTTTAGCCTGAAACCTCTCTTCATCTGTGGTGTCCACCATCTGGTTCTGGCATTACCACCAGAATCAGTTGTCAGCTCAGCACCTCTCTTCACCCAAGTGCCCAAGACAGATGGCTGCAGATCTGATGTTACAATTATAAAATCAATCATCAACCTGCAACCTCAGATGCCTTATGTGCTTATAAACACCTTTATGCTCTAACATGATGTTTGTCATTGACAAACTGTGGTTAGTACAGAAGTACAATAACAAAACACAAGTCCCCCAGGGGAACCTTCATTTTATGCGATTTCTTTGTTGTGTCTTGTATATATGCTTCTATGACAACGAATTTTCCCTCTGAGATTACTAAAGTAGGCTAATGATTGCTGTATTTCATAGTCAGTATACATAGCCAGTCTTGTTAATGATCTGGCTGAGGGGGTTGCAATGGGGACAGAGCATCTCCTTGGTGAACCCCTCACTTGATTATGACTTGTGCATTTGGCTTGAAGTTTGCCTCTTGTGTTTTCCTTCACCTCCATTGGATTCCTAAACGAGGCTCTTAGGGTCCTGTTAATATCATACAACATTCCCGAATCCTTGTGCAAGGCATTGAGTCATAGGCTCTGATAGAGGACTCGAGCTCAAGGACCTGTCCCCTAGTTTACAAAAGCTGTGTATTAGCTGTGTATTGAAAGAGACGTGAAAGTAAAGCATGTAAGGAAAAGACAGAGTTTGAACAATTGTACAACTCTCTTAGGCAGCTTTCACTACTTTGTTTAAGATATCTTGAGGAATAGTTTTCCAGACATCTTGAAGAATATTTAAAGTGGTTGTTTGGATTTTGGCTTCCTTTTGTCCATTCTCTGTTGAGATAATCCTACGTTGCTTTAATAATGTTGAGATCTGTGTTCTGGGAAGGCCAATCCATGACTGGAAAATGGACTTCCACCTCTCCCAGTCGGTTAAGCTGCAGTCAGTTCCGATGGAAGGCTTGGACCGAGAGGCAGCTCAGCATCTGCTGCCTCTAAAATGATTTGAACTCTGGCGCTGTACATCACATGTACCCGGCCGATTCGGCAATGGACCAACTGTTCATTTCTTTGCATCCCGGGATCTCGGGCAGGCCCCTGTCCAAGTCCCAGTTGTCCCACTGTGAGGTACAGGCAATCCAGCAGGTTTATGCCTCAGTAGAAGTTCCTCTCCCCTCAGGTGTGCGGGCCCACTCAACCAGTGAGGGTGGAGGGGTGCCTCCCTCTCTGCCATTTGTGCGGCAGTGACATGGTCCCCAACTGCCACCTTCATGTGGTTTTCCCGCTTGAACATGGCAGCCAGCCCCTCTTTCCCGGAGCAGGTTCTGGGTGCCCATCAGCAGTAGCCATCATTCGGGGGGGGGGGGGGGGGGGGGGGGGGGGGGGGGTGAGCATTTAAACTGCATTTCAATTCAAGACAGAGAAGCAAAAATAATATCCCTGGCCAAAACTGGGAAGACTTCAAAATAAAGTGCTATTTTAAGTACTTTAAGTACATTTTCAGAATGGTATTGTCTTTAAATAAAAATAATAAAAAGTCTACATAAAGTGCAGTTTTTCTTGTTAGAAAAATAAGGCAGAAAGATAAAAGGTCATTTGACCAGCTTCACCTTTAAACTCTGAGTAACCTTAGCCAAAATTATTTTGTACATTAGGCTAAAACAATGTGATCATGGAACATTTTAGTGCAAAAAATAACAAACCCATTGGACTCACAATACCTCCATGCTTATTTATTGTCCATCTCTTTCAGCCAGTTACTTAGACAAACTAGCCTGTTCACATTTTCAGAGCTCAAGGCAGCTCTCTTTTTTTGTTACTATGTTACTATGTGACCTGCAAGTGATAACAGTCTGTCACATGGGACAGAAGTGGCAGGACTAATTTAATACTTGCGGGCCAGGACAGACAGTTGTGGGTGGGTGCCTGCTCGGCTGGACCACAACTGCAGTTTGCTCGCTGATGGTGGGTTCTGCTCTGTACAAACTCAGGGCCCCTGTTACACAGGGCTTCCTCATCTGAATCAGAATCTGAAGCCAATGAAGACAAGAGAAGGCTCTTTGTCTTTACTGGCGCCTTTGTGGTGGCATCTTTACACTGTTCCTGCAACAGGGCCTCAAGGCTGGTCCAAACCTCTTCTCGCTCTCCCCTCGCAAGACACTTTAAATTCTTAAAGCGTGGGTCAAGCACAGTAGCTGTCTTGAGCCACTGGTGGTTGAGTGTAGCTACACGTTGGGATAGGTCCTTTGTGAAGGCAGTCACCATGTAGTTTGAGTCATCATCAGAGACCTCCATGGTGTGATGCAGGTGGCAGAAAGAAGTTAAAACAATTGAATATGAGACATATGTCTCACCTCCAAGAAGCTGAGTCACAAACCTGTAGTAGACAGTTCAAGAAAGTATTTTTTAATCTACACAATAACTGTCAACTATAGAGCTTTTTGAAGAAACAGTAACAATAAGTTAAAAAATAGTTTTATTTACCTGCATGGCTCAAGGATAGTCACCAGCTTTTGGAGTTTTACCAGCTCTGATGGAGTTAAAATGACTAGCTTGTGCTTTTGTTTGTCTAAAGCAGCAAAAACAGCCTCTTGATTCTTTAGTAGATGAAAAAACATATCCAGCATTTAATTCCACCCTGTGGAAACATGTTGTATAAGTGGTTCTTTCTGTTGCCCAAGTCTTGTTTCCTCCTGGTGTAATTCCTCTGTATCAGCAGGGCTGTGTTTAAAGTGACCCACTATCTTGCAACATTTTGCTAATGCATCACTAAAACCACTATCAGCAGGGCTAACAGTGAGGGTTGTTTGCAATATGTGAGCAACACAAAGCATGTGATGGAATGGGAGGTGCTGCAGTCACCATGGTTCGTGCACTGTCTGTCCCAATTGTGGTTACCTTTTGTTGAATTCCCCATTCTTTTGCAAAAGAGAGAAACTACTCAGCGCAGTTTTTGGAATAGTTTCTGATGTTTGTCTTCTGCACAGTCAGGGCAAAAGCCTGTAGATTCCATTTCCCATCAGTGACATCAAGAATATGTGCAGTGACTCCGAGATAATTAGAATTACTAACAGAATCCAATCCAATATAGTTTTATTTATATAGCACATTTTAAAACCCGAAGGCACACCAAAGTGCTTCACAGTAATATGGAGAAACAACATAAGTCAATAACAGAGTACAGATCGGGCACTAGCACAGGCAGAATGGAGGCACTAATAGACCGGAAGAGTTAAGTAGAATAGGTATCAAACCTCAATACAGGAGGAAGGTCAGATCGTGAATACAAAATATCTACTAAGAAGATAAAAACAGCAGTAAAATTAATAATAAAATAATACATTTAATAAAAAGTTTAAAAAGGGTATTAACTGGTCAGAAAAGCCAGGTTAAATAAGTATGCTTTCAATCTTGATTTAAAGGATTGGATAGAGTCTGTGGCACGAATAGAAGCAGGAAGGCTATTCCAAAGGTTGGGTGCAGCTGAAGCAAAGGCACAATCGCCTCTGGTCTTCAGTCTAAACTTAGGTTGGGCCGACACCTTTTGTTGGTACTCGAACTGGGACTGCTAGTGCTAACAGCTCCCACAGTTTCCGTGCTCGCTGCAACATGTTTTGCATTTAGATGGTAAGGTTGAGGTGCTTTGGTGGTATGCAAACTCCTTTTTGCACAGTTTGCACAAAATCACACTTTTATGAAGGGTTGGGTAGTCTTTTGAAATTAAATTTGCCTCCGATCAGTCCTAGCAACACGCTTTCTTCAGATTCTTCTATTTTTGTAGGCCGCTCGGAGAAGCATTCTGACAAATTTCCCACGTGTGGGACTAATAAAGGTTATCTTATCTTATCAAACTATCACTGGTTTCACGCCTGCACAGCTTGCTTTACATGTAATCTGTGGGGCGTGGCCCGGCTAGCCGGAGTGTCTTCAAGAAGTATCCATACTTCTATGTATCATACCCCATACATATGGAATATGTAATGGAGTGGAGAGATAGTCTCTCACTCAGAGAACCAAGGTTACAATGTAACCGTACGTTACATTTGGTGAGTATAGTATTGTTATTGATACTTATAATAGTCAAAAGTATTTAGTTATCCTTCAAGGCGATTGAGATATGAAAGTGTCATGTTGGGCTCATTGGCAGGCAACGGTAGGACTGAAACACAGGACTCCAAAACGGACTTTTTTTTAGTTAGCTGAGAAAGCGAACTAAAAATCAAAGTACAAAGAAACACAAAAAGAAACAAAAGATAAACTAGTACTAAGAAACTGGCAACTCACTGGAAACTCACAACTAGACATAACTAGGGAACATGGAAAACACACGAGAAAAACACAGCCAAGGTGGAGAACACCAGAATAAACAGGGCAAAACTGAAGACTTAAATACACACACACAGGATAACCACGGGATGGGAAACGGGTGAGAAGACAGCTGGGACTAATCAGACAGAGAGGAATCAAAACTGAATACACTGAACACAGGACAACGGACTATCAAACTAAAACAGGAAGCAAGAGACACATACTAAGATGTGGCCTGACTGAAGACAAGGAACACAGGAGGAGCAAGACGGCGCGTGAGACACGACAGGGGAACAAATTAATAAACACGGAGACAGAACTTAACATGCACAAGAGACATGACAGACTATCCAAGGAACAAGGACACAGGGGAAGCAAAAACAGAACCATGAATAATACTAAATAAAAAAATATAAATAAAAACAAGAAAAAAAAAACACTGGGTCACTGACCCAAGACCATGACAAATACCACACAGGAAAGGATCACAACAATACGAACCAAAACCAGGGAGTTAACTTTAGAATATTGCTGAATGTCCAAAACATAAACTTTGGGTCTCTGACTCAAGGCCATGACAGAAGGGTTTTGTACATGACTACTAACATCCAAAATCCACAGGACACTAACTTAACTGATGGCATGCCTTAGAGCATGTTTTTACCATAGACCAATAAGTATTTTTCATTTCCTTTTGTAAGCATGTAAGCAAAAAACAGTCCTGTGATAAAGTGCGCCATGAAAGTTTGCAGTGTGCCAATCTTATGAGTCATTACTTGCTGCTCCACCCCTGCTGTAATGCTATCTTGGCTTACAGTGGAATCATCAGCTGTTTATGGAGCTGCAGTCGCATATTTCCTTTTTTATTGTGCTTGCATGTTTATAGCAGCTGAAAAGGTAAAGATCTAATTTCATTCAATTTGGCTGTAGCAGATTTCTGAGGTTTGCTTTGGTCCTGCAGTGACTCTGTGTCCAGTGTCGGCTCTGTTGGGGGAGAAGGCATTCACACATGGTCAGGAGTGTCTAGAGGAGGCTCCCGCGGTGGAAGCTCACTTCACAGCAGCCAGGGGGGCCGTCAGTCTGTTGCTGACACCATCAGCACCTACAGCTTACAGTAAGTCTGCTAACACAAGGTACTTCAAGCTGCAATGATAAATCACTTAGCTTGATTTTGATGAGCTAACTAGCTACGATAAGTGTTTCAAGTACTGTGTGACACTACTATTAACTACTGTCTAACTACTGCATGCTCCATCATTCAAGTAAGTAAATCCCAAAAAGTTGAAGTCACTTGGATGAATGAGGAAATGTTTCTCCCACTGAAGAGTGCTGGTGGTTGTCTGGAGCCTATCCCAGCTGTCTTAAAGCGAGAGGCAGGGTACACCCTGGACATAGACAACCATTCGCACTCTCATTCACACCTATGAGCAATTTAGGGTTTCCAATTAACCTATCCCCACTAACTGCACGTCTTATGAAGTAACATTTCAATCAAATATATTGTTTCTTACAGTTTTGGTCAATTACAAAAAGTACCTTTGAAATCTCCTGATTTGTGCTCTACCACAGAAAATATTTGAATTCTTCAGAATCACAAAGATGATGTGTGGACATTCAGCTTAATGCTTTCATGTTGTGCTCAGAGTTTTTCAAAAAGCAAAAATGTTGAATGGATCAAATTGATTTGATATAATGCTCAGCCCTGTTTAGGCTGTTTAGTTGGACAGAGAATGTTTTTGATAATAAACACCCAATAGATGAAATGAGACAATATTTAGTTCTAGCCCTAGATGTCTGTGTATGTTAGCCAAACATATGGGCTGGTTTGTGGTTTAAACTGCTTCTTTTATCACTCTCTAGTTCTTGTGTGAATCCTGATGATGAGGGCTCTGAGGCTGGAGGCGTTGCTAGCAGATCTCTTGGTCGAGCCCCATCCTCCACAGCTCTGTCTGAATTGTTGGAAGGACTTCGTAAACGCAGAGCTGGCGGTGATGCAGGAGATGAAACTGGCAGTACTGTCTCTTTGGCAATTTATCAAACAACCGGCGCATCGACTCTCAGACGGAGAGCCTCGGCCCTCTCTCTCAGTCCAGAAGATGTCCAGGAGCCCAGACCTGGTCCCAGCATCCTGAAACCATCCTCCCCACTCCTGCCACGTTCTACCAAAACTCTCTCTGCAGCTGGAGGCAAAGTCTCTCGCTTTAACTCAGGTGATTCTCTCTCATCGCTTCCCTCATTGCCGCACCTCTCCTCACTTGCTGCTCGTCATCATGCTCCTTCCGTCTCCATCCCAGAGGAAGAGAAGTCGCTGCACTCTGTCACAACTCCCATCCAGCGCTCCCCTCTGGCAGCACGGCAGTGCATGGTGGGGAGCCTCATTCCAGAGGACGTAGGTGAAGGATCCCTAGGTTCAGAACCCATGGTCTTCCAAAATCGGCGTCTGCCTTTGGACCGTGACGACGCGGCCTCAGACATCTTGCCTGCAATCAGGAGAGCTCAGTCAACCAGCAGCCTGGCCAGCTCAGTCAGAGGAGGTAGGAGAGCACTAAGCGTCCACTTTGGAGAGCTGCCTCCCTCGAGCCACAGCAGGAAAAGCTCTGAATCGGAGTCCTCTAGCTCAGGTGGATCAGGACGAAGCTCCCAGGGTGGTGGGCCAAGACGCAGGTTTGAGAGGCCGCAGGGTGAGAGATTGGAAGCAGAGGGCAGCGAGGGGGGAGACGTGGCTTCACTCATGAAGAAATACCTGAAAAAGGAGACTGACTGAAGCAGATGTGCGGCAGTCTCAGGTGTGTAGATGGACAGCTACATGTAGGAACTGGGGGAACATTTGAAATAGTAAACAGTAGTTGCATCACATTGTTTTGATATCAGAGCCATTTTTTTCCACATGCATGTTAGTCAAATCCATCGTAGAAACCTTTTTAAAGCGGTTCTGTTATGCTTATTTGAAATGTCATTTTATTTTCTTATATTTTATTTTCTGAAAGTAGTTTTTTGTGATTCACAGTTCAAAATAATCCTGTTTTTAGTCTCATACTTGGACTTGGTGCAACCCTTCAGTTAAGAAGCTGAGTTAGTTTTTCTTACAGACAGCCGACTGTAAACACCTTACAACCAAAAGATTTGAACAGCAAGCAGGTGGAGCTTCTGAGCAATGCATATGTAACAAAACCTTACTTTTTAACAACACAGACTGTAAATACAAGATGGACTTGGTCAAAGCAAAGCCTTCTTAACAGTGGTTGGTGCTCATGATCTTGATTTATGGAGCCACAAGTTGCCAAATTTGTATAATAGTGAATGCTGCGTGCATAAACTGTATTGCTACATGCACAAACACAGACAACTTCTAACTTCTTCAACTTCTGCTAATTAAGAAAATGCTACAATGTTTACCAGCAAACCTCAAGACCAATTTTCTTCAAGGAAGGTTTTTAACGAAACAGCAGGTCACATTTTTTATTGAAAATGCACCACTGAGCAATAATAGCGTAACTAGCAGTACATTTTGTGCTGTGTTGTATGTATCAATGTTAGTAAATCCATTTGTGTGTTTTATTTAAATAGTCTACTGCTATATTTTGTATGTTTTGAGAGGAACTCCCCGAAATAGATCTAAAGCAGGGTCAGTTACAAACACCTCTTTCACAAAATCTTGTCACTGTGCTATCTTTGTAAATACTGTCAATACTTCTTTTAGACCCGTTTGTGGTGCCGCAGTTGGTTAGTAAATCTAGCCCTAAAATGGTAAATGTGGCAACCATTACACCTGCTGACAGCTGCTAAATACCTTTTTAGTAGGTGTCAGTGTGCAACTGTGTCAGGGGCCAAGATGACAAACATAAGGGATTGCATTTATATAGCGCTTTTCGGGGCCCTCAAAGCGCTTTACATTTCATTTCATTTTTTTCATTTATTTATTTATTTCACACTTGGTACAACAGTTCAAACAAACCAACCACACTTTCTATCAATAAAGCACTACAACCATGTGTGAAAAGGAGCAGGAAGAAGAAAATACTCTTATTAAACCCTGCCCCCTATCTACAATCCAACTTATATTACAAGTGGGCACCAAAAATCAGGGAACAAACTAAGATTAACATTTATCTCCAGTCCTAACTCAAACCAAACAACAAATTTACAATCAGAATATACCACTCCACATAGTAACAAGGAGAAAAATAAAATTAAAATAAATAAAACAAAAAATTATAATGGATCCTTTTTCAATGAACTCCAATTTCATTCACATTCTTCATATTGAGTTATCGTTTTAAGCATGTAACACTTTTTAAAACAATGTAAACTTATACAATTCTTTAAATTATAATGAAGAGAGTTCCACAGTCGTATACCCCTAACCGTTGGACTCATTAATCTTTGTGTAGTCCTAGCTAACTGATGCTTAAAATAAAATTTCCTTCTGCTATCTTCTCCCCCTGAACACAATAAAAATACTCTTTGTAACTTAAAGGGCAAAATATTATTTTTAGCCTTAAACATAATTAATAGTGTCCGTAATTTCACTAAATCTCCTAATTTTAATAATTTCGATTTTTAAATAATTTATTTGTATGTTCTCTATAATTAACATTATGAATCATTCGTATCACTTTCTTCTGTAATAAGTTTAGAGGTTTTATAGTATTCTCATATGTATTCCCCCAGACTTCAATACAGTAACTAAAATATGAGAAAAACAATGAAAAATATAAAATGCGCATTGTTTTATAGTCTAATAAATCTCTTACATTTCCCAGAATATAAATGTTTTTAACCATCTTCTTTCTAATATACTCAATATGCGATTTCCACGTCAAATTTTCATGTACTATTACACCCAAAAAGCGAAAATCAGTAACTCTTTCAATCAATTCTCCATCAATGGACATAATAACTTCTTCCGCCGAATATCATGAATTTCGTTTTTGTCAGATTCAAAGATAATTTATTTACATCAAACCATATTTTTAATCTTAACATCTCAGAAATCATAATTTCAACCAAATCTTTCAAATTCTCTCCAGAGCAATAAAAATTTGTGTCATCTGCAAATAAAATAAAATTTAACCTTTTTGATACGTCACAGATATCATTAATGTATAAATTAAAAAGTTTAGGTCCCAAAATAGAACCTTGAGGAACGCCACATACAATCTTCAATCTTTCAGAGGTGTTACCGAGATAATGTACATATTGCGACCTATTTTCTAAATAACTCCTTAACCAATTCAATGCCACTCCTCTCACACCATAATTATACACTTTAGAAATCAAAATAGAATGTTGTAATGTATCAAAAGCTTTTTTTAAATCAACAAATACCCCCACTTTATATTTATTATTATTGGTTGCAGATGAATCGTCAATGAAAGTCAACAATGCTAATGCCGTTGATCTATTTTTACGAAATCCAAATTGATTTTCATTTATTAGTTGATATTTTTCAATAAAACTATCAAGTCTTTGCGCAAAAAGTTTTTCAAGCACTTTTGAAAACTGAAAAAAGAGACACTGGCCTATAATTGTTAAAACTATGCTTATCTCCTGATTTATATAAGGGTATCACTTTTGCCACTTTCATTCGATCAGGAAATACTCCTGATTGTAACGAAAGATTAAAAATATAGCAAAGAGGAATACTTATACAATCTAAAGTCTTTTTAATTACAACCATGTCTATACCATCACAGTCAGTAGATTTTTTTTAGTTTTACAATTTTCTACAATTGCTACTATTTCTTTTATGGAAGTATCAGCCAAGAATATAGAATTAAACACTCTACTTTCTCCTTTCCAGGCTTCCTCATATTCTGGATCGTCATTTTTTCTAATTAAATTTGCTAAAGTGGGTCCAACATTTACAAAAAAAGAATTGAATTGTGGGGATAGGTTAATTGGATAATCCAAATTGTCACTAGGTGTGAATGTGCGAATGAATGTGAGTGCAAATGGTTGTCTGTCCCTGTGTGTTGGCCCTGCGACAGACTGGCGACCTGTCCAGGGTGTACCCCGCCTCTCGCCCTATGACAGCTGGGATAGGCTCCAGCGCCCCCCGCGACCCTGAAAAGGATAAGTGGAAGCGAATGGATGGATGGATGGAATTGAATTAGTTTACTATTTCAGTCTCGTCTTCGACAACTTGATTATTCTTAATGAAATAATTAGGTCGATCTAAGGCTGTGTTCTTGTTACCCAATACTTCTTTAAAAATATTCCAAATGCCCTTAATATTATTCTTGTTTTCCTGAAAAAGTTTATTATAGTAGTCTTTCTTAGCTTTCCTCAATATTAATACCAACTTATTTTTATAAACTTTATATTTAATTTCCGCATTCTTAGTTCTCTGTGTTATATAATCCCTATATAAATTATTTTTCTTTTTACATGCATTTGCAAGACCCTTAGTTATCCAAGGTTTCAAATTCTTATTCTTTTTCTTATACTTAAATGATACCAATGGACAATGTTTATCATACAAGGCCAAGTAAGTATTTAAAAAAGCTCCATATGCAACGTTGACCTCATTAACATAAACTTCCTTCCAGTCCACTTCCATGAGATCTTGTCTAAACTTGTTGATTGCCTCGTTATTTCTTAACCTTCTATGACTCACGAAACCAACTTCTTCCTTTCTTTTCATATTTAAATCAAAAGTAAAAAAGACTGGTAGATGATCACTTATATCATTTATGATGAGGCCACTCATAATATTACTCTCCAAGCTATTAATGAAAATATGATCAATTAGTGTTTCTGATTTATCTGTTATTCTACTCGGCTTTATAATTAAAGGATAAAATCCTTTACCAAGTAATAATTCAAAAAAATCTAACGCAGCCTTATCATTTGCCTCTTTACAAAGATCAATATTCTAATCACCACACAAACATAGTCTTATTTCCCTTAGCTTTACTCAATTAGTCTTCTACTGCCTCTGTAAATAACTCAATCTGTGACCCCGGTTTCCTATATATACACGTTACAATTATATTACTACTTCTTTCTATATCCAATTCCACTGTCACAGATTCCATTAAATCGTCTATAGCCACAGACACACATTCAACTTTTTTACATTTCAAATCACAATTAAGAAAAAGTGCCATTCTTCCTGCCTTTTTCTTAATTCTATTTACAAAGTATAAATCGTACCCTTCGATACAGAAATGACAACCCCTCTTCTCATCTAACCATGTTTCAGACAGAGCAATTATTTGAAACCTGCCTCTCAGACTATACAGGAAATCTTTAATCGAAGCAAAACTTCTATAAAGACTTCTGCAATTAATATGAGTTAAAGAAAATGTATTAACTATTTCAACTGTATCCTTGAATTGCTCCTCTGTATAATAGTCACATGTGACATTAATTGTATTAAGCACATTCCTTTCAGGGTCAATACCTACTTAAAAATCATATGATTTATGATCTGAGTCGTCAAGCATTATGCATAATTATTCTAAAACTATCTATTTGTAACCGGACTTACGACTTATCATTAAGAATGACCGAACTCCACTAGCCAGTAGCAGAAGATCTAGGATCGGCAGGAGCCCAAGGTATAAACACCAATAAGGAGAGACCACATCACAATATACTGTTCACAAATTTGTTATATTTGACACACAGCAGCTGCAACAATGTAATGAAAGCAATAAAATAAAATACAAAATATTTCCCCCAAAATAACAAACTAAATAAAAGTGCGCGCATACAGCTTTCTCTGAGTCAATTGTATGAGTGGATAATGTCTGGTCACTGATGGATCGTTGGGGCCCGTTCAGTTTGTTTAATGTTTGTCCTACCACACTCCGATGAAGGAAGAAAGTTTGTAGTCCTGCAGGTATCTGAAGCTTCAATGGGAACGAAACTTTGGCTTCAATAAAACCTTGGCAAATCCTATTCAATTTCTGGTTGGCTCGCCATCCAGTTAACTGGAACTGTGGAATCACTGCTCCTCGACGGGGCTTGCTTCAGACTGGGTCCATCTGTCGAGTCATCCTTTTACCAGATAACAAAAAAACCTGACCGTTGACAGGGTGAAACTCTGAACAACCAAAATCAACTGCAGCAGACTTGCTTTTAACTCCTAGCGATTCGACTTCGGGAACATTAGTTTCTCTGGCACATGGCATTGTATGAACAGGAACAAAATGGCAACACAGGAAATCATGTGATCAAGGTCAACAGCAAGGGTCACTGGGAGCTCATTGCTGATTGGCCAAGTTAAATGACAACAGATAATCTTATTTGTCCACATCTTCCTTTAAACATAAAAGAAAAAAGAAATGACTAAATTGTTTACATTATACACGAAAAAAAACTACTTTCCACTGCTCTTTTTTTCTAGCTGGGCTACATATTACCCTCAAAAAAAAAGAAAAAAAGAAAGGGATCCTTAGCAATCGCACATTCATTTATCGACAAATTTTAAAGTCCGTTGATCTCTATGTACAATTTACAATTTCCTTTTGTCCTTTTCCACCCGAAGTAGCATCTGTTCTTGTAAAGGATGAACTAATTGTTTTTAGGCTCATAGCCATGATTGGTCGTAGCCGTTTGCCTATCTTGATAATGTCATCTCGTATAAATGTCCAATTCCTCAAGATCCTTAATCGTTATAACCTTGGCTTCTTCTGGCGTTCCATTCAGTTTGATCATCACCTTACAGTTCCTGGTCCAGGTTGCTTGAATCTTTTGCTCCTTCCGTAAAATGCGAGCTTGTCTAGCAATATCTGCATTTCTTTTTGTAAGATGTTCATTCAAATATACTCCGCTTCCTCTCAAAAGGCTGGACCGCCTCAGCAAATCAACTTTGTGTTTACGGTTTACAAATCTCACTACAATTGCTGGAGGAGCATTAGTGTGCCTTATAGGAAGGGTATAGCATGCAGATATATTATTACTATGCAGGGGAAGTTTTTTATTCGAAAAGAATTCCACAACCTGCCGTTCCAACGACTGTAGCTCCTCCATCGGGGGCTCGTCTTCTCCTCTTTTTACGCCGGTCCCAGACTCGGTGACTCTCGCATAACTCCTGTGTTTAGTTTCCAGACCCGTAATAATCACTTCCTCAAGTCGAGCCTGCTGTTCTAGATCGTCCACCTTCCTTTCCAAAAACTGGATTGTCTTGTCTTTCTCCTTAATCAGGTTTTTTAGTTCTTTGATTTGGTCCATCATCGACATTAATATTCCTTGTTGCTTATTTACTTTTTCAATTTCCGACGTCAGCGAGTTAAGTGAATGTTTAATCTCCTCCAGATCTTCTTCAACTTTCTTCATCTTTGCCATTTCGTCTCTTATAAATGTCAACCTTAGTTTATTTATTTGCCCAAACAAGGTCTATAATTGAAATTGTTTGGAGTTTTAACACCAAACATCACCGCACCACCGCGAGGACGCCAATCCTGCTGTGATCACGCCCGCCATCTTGTGATCATGTCAAATGACACATGACATTTCTTTTTGCAGATCCAACATTAAGATGCCTCTAGCATTTCTATGCACTTGCACGTAATTGCTGCCTTGAGAAACATGCAGGTTTTTATGAGTTTTCATAGAAGTGCCCAAGAATAAAATATGCTCTTAACTTCCAAGGTCATTATCAGGGAACGGGGCCTCCATTATTTCAGATGTGATTTCATACTGGCACCACAGAGGAAAACCTACTAGACATTGTCATTAATTTCATCTTATTGCTCTGAAAATTGTAAAACAGTAACATCATTTTCTTTCAAATGAGAGCTCCCTGTGGGGAGTGGGCGTAGCATGACTCATAAATATCTGAGCTTATAGTATTTTTAGTCCCATTTCAACTTCAGAGGTGGTTGATAACTACAGGCCCAGATAGTGTATGTGTTACATGTTACTCTTTGTTTCACATCATCTTTGCTATTCTGACCATCTTGTCTTTGATTTTTTTTCTATTGTCCTGTCATCCATCCACATCCACATCCAGCAGAGACCTTTGGAGATGGCGAGTGTTCCTCCCACGGCAACACAGAAGCTTTTTGACTCTTCATATGGAAATTCACAAGTCACCAAAAATACATTTGTTCGATTTTTGATCACTCAGTCTGTATTTAAAGTAAGCAGTTTATATATGAATAAAGACAATGAAATGAACAGTTTGCTTTGTAACTTTACTCTTCTCCAAGAGATTCCTTTTTTAAAATTATTAAATTATATTGTTTTGGTCTTGTGTTGAAAAATTCTATCACAGATGTGGATGTGGTGCTTTGAAAATCTTTCAAAAAAAAGGAGAGTTTGGTGCTGCACAACAAGTTGCAGTGGAATTGTAATTTCACTGTGGTGTGGTCCAGAACCACTGAAACCAAAACAAGTGCTGTATCGGGAAGACAATTGACCTTCTGACACACGCTACCTTTTAAGTCCATGCTTGGTATTAACCCTGTGCTCTGCTTAGAATTTTTTCTTCGCTCAGTGTAAAGCAATGCAGCATGTTTCCTGTCACTCCACTCTTAGATTGCAAAGTGTTTTCTTCCTGTTTTTACTTTCTTGCTCCCACCTCAGACACATATAACCAGTATGATGCTGTGTGTAGTGGTAGCTTTTCGTTTACTTGGATTTGATGCTGTGTGAATACCATAGACCCTATATAAAAATTGCGATAACCCCCTTGACAATCCCCATTGCTTTCTTGGGTGGAGTGTTATCGATTAATTCTTGCAAGGATAAAGTTTTGTATTTTTTCATCAAAACAGATGAGTTATAAAAAATGCATTTGTTCAGAGACGCACCGTGTTGGCTCTGAATTTTCATGATGACTCACACTATTTTATTCAAGTTTTTCTTTATTGAAACATTGAATAGTTATTTTACTAATAACCATAGATCTAACCACCTGCCATTGTTCTTGCTAGTCTTTTTGCAAACACTATTAAGCTTTGTAAATAAATATAGAAACTTATTAGACTAAAGGCTTAAAGGAAATTGTGCAAGAAATACTTGAGGTGCCACAACAGACAGGCATTGATGTGCGATGTGTCCCTGTGATTTCCAGGTCCAGGGCAGGAAAAAAGAGTGATGGCATAATTAAACGTAATCTGCTGCTCAGCTGCTAAACTTAAACGGCATCGTTATTGACAGTTGAAACTCCCAAACTTAACACCTTGGCATGATCTGAAAACTCAGAAACATGGTAACTTGGACATACAGTGGGGCAAAAAAGTATTTAGTCAGCCACCGATTGTGCAAGTTCCCCCACTTAAAATGATGACAGAGGTCAGTAATTTGCACCAGAGGTACACTTCAACTGTGAGAGACAGAATGTGAAAAAAAAATCCATGAATTCACATGGTAGGATTTGTAAAGAATTTATCCGTAAATTAGGGTGGAAAATAAGTATTTGGTCACCTCAAACAAGGAAAATCTCTGGCTCTCACAGACCTGTAATGTCTTCTGTAAGAAGCTTTTCTGTCCCCCACTCGTTACCTGTATGAATGGCACCTGTTTGAACTCATCATCTGTATAAAAGACACCTGTCCACAGCCTCAAACAGTCAGACTCCAAACGCCGCCATGGCCAAGACCAAAGAGCTTTCGAAGGACACCAGGAAAAGTATTGTAGACCTGCACCAGACTGGGAAGAGTGAATCTACAATAGGCAAGCAGCTTGGTGTGAAAAAATCAACTGTGGGAGCAATCATCAGAAAATGGAAGACATACAAGACCACTGATAATCTCCCACGATCTGGGGCTCCACGCAAGATCTCATCCCGTGGGGTCAAAATGATCATGAGAACGGTGAGCAAAGATCCCAGAACCACACGGGGGGACCTGGTGAATGACCTGCAGAGAGCTGGGACCAAAGTAACAAAGGTCACCATCAGTAACACACTACAACGGCAGGGAATCAAATCCCGCAGTGCCAGACGTGTACCGCTGCTGAAGCCAGTGCATGTCCAGGCCCGTCTGAAGTTTGCCAGAGAGCACATGGATGATGCAGCAGAGGATTGGGAGAATGTCATGTGGTCAGATGAAACCAAAGTAGAACTTTTTGGTATAAACTCAACTCGTCGTGTTTGGAGGAAGAAGAATACTGAGTTGCATCCCAAGAACACCATACCTACTGTGAAGCATGGGGGTGGAAACATCATGCTATGGGGCTGTTTTTCTGCCAAGGGGACAGGACGACTGATCCGTGTTAAGGACAGAATGAATGGGGCCATGTATCGTGAGATTTTGAGCCAAAACCTCCTTCCATCAGTGAGAACTTTGAAGATGAAACGAGGCTGGGTCTTCCAACATGACAATGATCCAAAACACACCGCCCGGGCAACAAAGGAGTGGCTCCGTAAGAAGCATTTGAAAGTCCTGGAGTGGCCTAGCCAGTCTCCAGACCTCAACCCCATAGAAAATCTGTGGCGGGAGTTGAAAGTCCGTGTTGCTCGGCGACAGCCCCAAAACATCACTGCTCTCGAGAAGATCTGCATGGAGGAATGGGCCAAAATACCAGCTACTGTGTGTGCAAACCTGGTAAAGACCTATAGTAAACGTTTGACCTCTGTTATTGCCAACAAAGGTTATGTTACAAAGTATTAAGTTGTATTTTTGTTATTGACCAAATACTTATTTTCCACCCTGATTTACGAATAAATTCTTTACAAATCCTACCATGTGGATTCATGGATTTTTTTTTCACATTCTGTCTCTCACAGTTGAAGTGTACCTCTGGTGCAAATTACTGACCTCTGTCATCATTTTAGGTGGGGGAACTTGCACAATCGGTGGCTGACTAAATACTTTTTTGCCCCACTGTACTAGGGAACATTAAGGCACAAGGAGCATGCATACAAAGCCAGATGACAATGACATGACAGGAAACAGAGAAAGACTGATGACTTAAATACACAGGATAATGAGAGGATGGGTAACAGGTGGAAACGGAGCTGGAACAAATCTGACCAAGGAAGCAAAACTAAATATGATGCACATGAAACAAGGTGCTGTGAAAATAAATCAGGAAACACTAAGGGAACTAAACCAAAACCACAGAGATAAGCGCAATAATCAGAAAACACATAAATGTAAGAAAACTAAACTAGGAAACATAATTCACTCTAGGAATACTACAACAATGATTAACCAAGATTCAAAAGTTCACAAACAAAAAACACTGAGTTAAAGACGCAAAATCATGAGTTAGACCCTTTAGATTTACACAAATTGACGACAACCTTAACTGTTTCATAAGATAATATTTCATCCATCCATCCATCTTCATCCGCTTTATCCGGGGCCGGATCGCGGGGGCAGCAGCCTAAGCAAAGAGGCCCAGACCTCCCTCTCCCCAGCCACCTCCTCCAGCTTATCCGGGGGAATACCAAGGCGTTCCCAGGCCAGCCGAGAGATATAATCTCTCCAGCGTGTCCTGGGTCTGCCCCGGGGCCTCCTCCCGGTGGGACATGCCTGGAACACCTCACCCAGGAGGCGCCCAGGGGGCATCCTTGTCAGATGCCCGAACCACCTCAGCTGGCTCCTTTCGATGTGGAGCAGCAGCTGCTCTACTCTGAGCCCCTCCCGGATGGCCAAACTTCTCACCCTGTCTCTAAGGGAGACGCCAGCCACCCTTCGGAGGAAGCTCATTTCTGCCGCTTGTATCCCCAATCTCGTTCTTTCGGTCACTACTCACAGCTCGTGGCCATAGGTGAGGGTAGGGATGTAGATCGACCGGTAAATTGAGAGCTTCGCTTTTACACTCAGCTCCCTCTTCACCACGACGGACCGGTGCAGCGTCCGCATTACTGCAGCTGCAGCCCCAATCCGTCTGTCGATCTCCGGCTCCCTTCTCCCATCACTCGCGAACAAGACCCCGAGATACTTGAACTCCTCCACTTGGGGCAGGAACTCATCCCCGACCCGGAGTGGGCACTCCACCCTTTTCCGGCTGAGAACCATGGCCTCAGATTTGGAGGTGCTGATCCTCATTCCCGCTGCTTCACACTCGGCTGCGAACCGTTCCAGTGCGAGCTGGAGGCCCTCACCCGATGAAGCCAACAGAACCACATCATCTGCAAAAATCAGAGATGAGATTCTGAGGCCACCAAAGCGAAAGCCCTCCGCCACTTGGCTGCGCCTAGAAATCCTGTCCATAAAAATTATGAACAGAACCGGAGACAAAGGGCAGCCCTGGCGGAGCCCATCACCCACCGGGAACGAGTCCGACTTATTGCCGGCAATGCGAACCAAGCTCTTGCAACGGTTGTATAGGGATCGAATGGCCCGTAGCAATGGGCCAGACACCCCATATTCCCGCAACACCTCCCACAGGACACCCCGAGGGACACGGTCGAATGCCTTCTCCAAGTCCACAAAACACATGTAGACTGGTTGGGCAAACTCCCATGCACCCTCAAGTATCCTGGAGAGGATAAAGAGCTGGTCCAGTGTTCCACGACCAGGACGAAAACCGCATTGTTCCTCCTGTATCCGAGGTTCGACTAACGGACGAACTCTCCTTTCCAGCACCCTGGCATAGACTTTCCCAGGGAGGCTGAGGAGTGTGATCCCCCTGTAGTTGGAACACACCCTCCGGTCCCCCTTCTTAAAGATGGGGACCACCACCCCGGTCTGCCAGTCCACAGGTACTGCCCCTGATCTCCACGCAACATTGCAGAGGCGTGTCAACCAGGACAGCCCTACAACGTCCAGAGCCTTCAGGAACTCGGGGCGGACCTCATCAACACCAGGGGCTCTGCCACCAAGGAGTTGTTTAACTGCCTCAGTGACCTCGCCCCCGGAAATTGGCGGGTCATTCCCCTCATCCCCAGACTCTGCTTCCTCCTCGGAAGACGTGTCAGTGGGATTAAGGAGGTCCTCGAAGTATTCCTTCCACCGCCTGACAATTTTCTCAGTCGACGTCAGCAGCGCTCCGCCAGCACTATACACAGTGCAGGTAGAGCACCGCTTTCCCCTCCTGAGACGCCTGACGGTTTGCCAGAATCTCTTCGAGGCAGTCCGAAAGTCTTTTTCCATGGCCTCTCCGAACTCCTCCCACACCCGAGTTTTTGCTTCAGCCACTGCCCGAGCCGCATTCTGCTTGGCCTGTCGATACCTGTCGGCTGCCTCCGGAGTCCCACAGGCTAACCAAGCCCGATAGGACTCCTTCTTCAGCCTGGTGGCTCCCTTCACCTCTGGTGTCCACCATTTGGTTCGGGGATTACCACCACGGCAGGCACCAACCACCTTGCGGCCGCAGCTCAATGCAGCAGCTTCGGCTATGGAGACGCTGAACATGGTCCGTTCGGACTCAATGTCCCCAGTCTCCCTCGGAATGCTGTTGAAGCTCTGCCGGAGGTGTGCGTTGAAGATCTCGCGGACTGGGGCCTCTGCTAGACGTTCCCAGCACACCCTCACTACGCGTTTAGGTGCACCAGGTCTGTCCAGCGTCCTCCCCCGCCACCTGATCCAACTCACCACCAGGTGGTGATCAGTTGACAGCTCAGCCCCTCTCTTTACCTGAGTGTCCAGAACATATGGTCGCAGGTCTGCTGATACGATTACAAAATCGATCATCGACCTACGGCCTAGAGCGTCCTGGTGCCACGTGCACTTATGGACACTCTTATGTTCGAACAGGGTGTTCGTTATGGCCAAACTGTGATTAGCACAGAAGTCCAATAACAAAGCACCGCTCGGGTTCAGATCAGGGAGGCCGTTCCTCCCAATCACGCCCCTCCAGGTCTCGCTGTCGTTACCCACGTGAGCATTGAAGTCTCCCAGCAGGACAACAGAGTCTCCAGGTGGAGCACCCTCCAGCACCCCCCCCCCCAGGGACTCTAAGAAGGCTGGGTACTCTGAACTGCCACTCGGCGCATAAGCGCAGATGACAGTCAGGACCCGTTCCCCGACCCTAAGGCGCAGGGAACAAACCCTCTCGTCCACCGGGAAAAACCCCAACGTACCGGCAGCAAGCCGAGGGGATATTAGAATACCCACCCCAGCCCGCCGCCTCTCACCAGGGGCAACTCCAGACTGAGACAGAGTCCAGCCCCTCTCCAGGAGACTGGTTCCAGAGCCCAAGCCATGCGTAGAGGTGAGCCCGACTATATCTAACCGGTACCTCTCAACCTCACGCACTAACTCAGGCTCCTTCCCCACCAGAGAGGTGACATTCCATGTCCCTATTGCCAGTCTTGGCAGCCGGGGGTCAGTCCGCCAGGGCCTCCGCTCCTGGCCGCCACCCGGCACACAATGCACCCGACCCCTATGGCGCCTCCTGCGGGTGGTGGGCCTGCGGGAGGATGGGCCCATGTCTCCTCTTCGGGCTGTGCCCGGCCGGGCCCCATGGACTAAGGCCCGGCCACCAGACGCTCGCCCTCGGGCACCCTCCCCGGGCCTGGCTCCAGGGCGGGGCCCCGGTAACCCTATCCCGGGCAGGGTAAACTGTTCCCTCGGTGTCCTTTTCATAAGGGTCTTATGATAATATTTCATATCAGACAAATTAGCTACTTATCGCCACATTCTAGGTGAAATGCTGAAACAACAGAAAAGTTCACTGACTTTATAAACTCAACTGATTAGATTTGGTAGAACAAAGTACACACATGAGAGCACTCTTAGTTTCTCTTTTGACTCTTGATACTCTGGAAAAGCAGTTCAAATCTGGGCCATCGGTGACTTTAAAATGCTGCTGACGTAGCAGTTTATGAACTATAATTGATTTATGAAATCAATATATAACGCATATTATATATTGATATGCGTTATATATTAATATATAATATATAACGCATACATATTATGCTACATAGGTTATATAGAATATATAGGTTTATAGATCTATTTATCCAGATCTATAATGATCTGGATTATAGATCATCTATTCACATTTTGGCTTGTGTGATTAGGTAGAGGTAGAGGATCAATAGGGGGTCCATGTCCCTCTTGGGGGTATACTCCCACAGGTCTTAAATCTGGGACTCTCCACCATGTGACGCTAGAACTGAAGAAGCTTCTTGGATGAGAGGTGAGACGTCTTCAAGCAACTTAAAGTCTTAAGTCTTAAAGACTTAAGTCCATACGCTTTTTTCTTTCCAAGCTCCTTAAACCACAATGACCTGGATGACTGAGAAATATGCTGATGAAATATGCTGTCACTGCTGTCAGGCCCCTCACAACACCACGGGCCCGCTCTGCAGGAGTTTGTAGAGTGGTGACAGCTCCAAACTTGAACTGAATGTGAGCAAAACCAAAGAGATGGTGGTGATCTTCTCCGGTATAGGCAGAGGGATCTGGCTGCTTCAGTCACCACCACCATCCATGGGAAGCCAGTGGAGGTAGTTGAGGAGTACAAATACCTGGGAACCATCTTTGACAACCTCCTGAAATTCTCTGCCAACACAGAGAAGATTCTCAGGAGGCATAGCTGGACTGGCCATCGGGCATACCGGGCATTTGCCCGGTGGGCCGCTGGCGATTTTTTTGTTTTTATGGGCCGATGGATTTTTTTTTTTTAGGAAGGGTATATATAATGAAAGGTGTTGGATTGGGTAATTGGTCATGATCGACTCTGGGCTGGACCAATTACAGCCGAGGAGACGGATTTACCCTCCCCCTTGTTTAGCAATCACGTGATTTTCGCGCATTGCATGCCGGGAACTAGTGGCAAAACAATCCAAGTACCGCATCAAATGCAAGCATTTGCAGCACCGCTAAACGTTCATTCTCCGGTTCCAATACCTTCTTGTTTTTTCTTTGCCGCACAAAAAAAGGAATGTATAAAACAAAAGGAGAACAATGCCGGTCCGTACAAAGACAGACTCGACGAAAAGACAAAGAAAAGATACGAGGAAAAATCAAAGGAGTGAAAGGGTCAGACCCTTACGAGCACACAGAGTGGACAAAAGACGTTAGCGTGCTGCCCAACTTTCACCACGCTCAGATTTATAATTATACGCTTCTTGGAGTGAGTGCATACACTCATGAAGTTTAGTAACTTCAGGTCACTGCAACAAGCCCAGGTACAGTTTACCGACGGATGGGTGCAGGACCTTGAAATGCACCGTGTAGAACGAAAGACCATCGTACGAACAAAGGTAAGTTTACCAGTCTCACAAATCGTCGTCATAAATACACATTCGTTAACAGTTTATTAATATAACCTTTGAGCTCAACGGTAATTAATTAGTAGTGGAAATAATTTCTGGTTCATTACAGAAATGTAGCAGTGACAATAATATTGTATGTTGTAATCGCACTGGACAATTAGTGATACAAAGCAACTGTTTTATCCTGTGAATAAAAGTATATGTTTTTGTCAATGTGCCATAATAACAGAAGCGAAACGCAATACTGTGTCAGGACAATTCACTATTTATGCACAATAAACAAAGGAGCATAGCGCGACAATTTCTGTTCAGCGCCAGACTTGCTTGTAACCTATATCACCAATTATGTTAAGAAAAATGACGTATTAACTACTACAAAACTCTGACCTTTGTGGGAATGCTTGGAGCAGACTAACCTGTGAGCTGGAGTGTTCTGGGACGTTATATTTGGTATATCCAGACCATCCGTCGGCTCTTACTTCGGAAACATGGCTTAAATTTCTCTTCAACGACGTAATCCGATTAAAAAAAACGATCTCTTTACCCGTCGGCTTCCCGTGGCTGTCATGCGACCGGCAGTTAATAATACAACAGCTTCTTGCCATTTTTTGGGTTTCTTTTTATCGCTGTGTAACGGAGTTCGCTAGTACCTCTTGCCACAAGTTCCCAGAATCCTTTGCGGTGAATGACGTCACATTTTCAATCTTTATCCTGGTGGGCCGGTCTCTAGTCAAAATGCCCGGGCCGATTTTTTGTCCCAGTCCAGCCTTGTCAGGAGGTGCCACCAACGACTATACCTCCTTAGGAAACTCAACTCCTTTGGAGTCAGCACACCCATCATGATGACTTTTTAGCTGGCAAAAATAAAGCCAATTCTTTCACGGCAGCACTTTGAGACAGTGATCCACGCCTTTGTTAGCACTCGGCTGGATTACTGTAATGCACTTTATATAGGGGTCAGTGCATTATATATTAGTCATCTACAGAGGGTGCAAAATGCCGCAGCTCGTCTTTTAACTGGCATTCGAAAGTTTGAGCACATTTCCCCTGTTTTAGCTTCACTTCACTGGCTGCCCATTTCTTTTAGGATTCATTTTAAAATTCTTTTATTTACTGTTAAAGCTCTCCATGGCCTAGCTCCATCTTATCTCTCTGAGCTGCTACAGCCTTATACACCCACCCGCTCTCTCAGGTCAGCTGATCAGCTGCTCCTGAAGATACCCAGGACTGGGCGTAAACTTAGAGGAGATCGTGCTTTTGCTGTAGCAGCTCCCAAACGGTGGAACGAGCTTCCTTTAGAGATTAGACAGGCCACTTCTTTATCTGTTTTTAAGTCACTCTTGAAAACCCACCTCTTTACCTTGGCCTTTGACACCACGTGAGATGTTGGTTTTTTATTTTTATTTTAGTTGTTTTTAGGTGATTCGATGCTGTTTTATCTTGTTTTTGCTTTAACATAGGGCTGTTTTAATTTTATGTCTTATGTGTTTTATTTATTTAATTTGCTGTTTTTTGTTATTCTATTGTTTTAACACTTACATCACCACGGACTGCCATTTGGCTTTTTCTACCTTTAAAACCCGGAGAGCAGCCAAATGGCTTTTAGCTAAGCTTTAGCTTCAGCCAAGTGGAAGCTAAATTGGCTAGTCATTCATATGTATATTAGGTTGTTACCTGGGAATTCTGGAGGGAGGGGAGTGGGGGTGTGTGATTGAGGGCGTGGGGGAGCTGCTAAAAGCTGTGCACTTCCTTTTGTGTTTCATCTTGATGCATTCTCAATCATCCAGGGAAATAAATCTCCAAAAGTCACCAACTTGGAGTGTTTCAGTTTGCCATCTTAGGGAGAAATCAACACACATGGGTGTATGTCCTTTGTTGCTGAGATTTATTGATAAAAACAGTACAAAAAATCAACCATTTGTACACATTTTTACAAATAATTATAAAAAGTGAGTGAGTACATTTCAACATTTTCAGCAATCACTCACAATCCTGGCACTGCCATGGTATCTGTAGTCTGCATTTACCACATGTGTATCTGTTGCAGTGAACACATCACACAGTGGCATGATTGTTCTTGCAATTGTGTTTGACCTGACACATGGCTCTTTTTCCAGGGCTCGGTGTGGAGGGTTGTGTCAAAGGCAACTGTTCTTTTCTTGCCTTCTTCGCAGCTACATGAGAGTGAGCTAACTCCCTTGCAAGCTCCACCAGGAAGTCCACCCGTCTTTCCTTCGTCCCGGAGCATGCTTGATACAGCACATGTGCATTCAGTGCTGCCATGTCAATCATGTTATAAAACACGGCAACTGGCCAGCGCCGTGTTCCTCTGCGGACAGTGTACTCCCGAACCATCTGGTCCATCACATCCACGCCACACTTTGTTTTGTTGTAAAGGGTGACAGTGTTTGGCTTCCTTTTGGTAGTGTTATCAGTCTGAACCACGCCGTGCATGCTGCTAAGAATATAGACTGTCTTCTTCCGTTTGGCCGCATACGCCGTCAGCGTGGCAGCAGAGGTTGAAAACACCTAAGAAATAAGATAAATTGTTATTTCCATAGCACTTTTACACACAATGAAACACATAAACATAGAACCACAAAAGACCTGCAACATACCTGAGTGGTGAATTCATTGCGATCTGCCTGTCTAGTGGATTGAGGAATTTCCCTGCGAATCTTGTTGACTGTGCCGAGGATGGTGGTTTTCCGTCTAAGAAGTTTTTGCGCAAGTGAAAGCGATGTGAAAAAATTGTCCGTGGTAACATTTCTGCCCTTGTCTAGGAATGGTTCCATCAGCCTCATTACTACATTTTCAGAAAGTCTCTCCCCAGTGGGACGACTGGGGTCCTTGCCAAGATATGGGAAGACATTGCAAATGTACTTGGATTTTAGGTCGCAAGCCTAAAACTTGATCCCAAACTTGTCAGGTTTACTTGCAATATACTGCAGGAAACAGCACCGAGTCTTTGATGGGAAAAGCTGTTCATCAACGGTGATATGTAGACCAGGGTTGTAGCACGTGATGCAGTTGGTGACAAATGATCCCCACAAACTGGAAATTGCAGCGAACTTATCAGTCTTTGCTCAATTACTGCGGGTGGACTTGTCATCAAAGCGTAGGTGTTGCATGATTTCTTGGAAGCGGTTTCGTGCCATAGTTCCAATTATCTGTGGGTTTCCCAGGTTTGCTGACCAGCAGTCATTTAGAGATGGAACCCTGGTAACCCCCCGCAAGATGACAATTGCAATAAATGCCATTAGTTCAGGGAGGTCCATGAACCAATGAACATGCTCCGTTTGCTGTGCATGTTGAACAGTCCATTCTTGAATGCTATGAAGCATGTCAAAAGTGATGAAACACAGGAAGCTCCGAAGGCGACTCGTGATATTTCTCCTGGCCTTAGCCGTTGGCTCTCCATCTGCAGCGTACGCTTCTATTGGGGTGAAAGGGAGACAGGTCCCCACCTGTTCTTCACGCCACACTGTGCCATCTTTCGCTGTCTCAGTCCCCAAACAAGCTCTCTTTTTAGGTGCAGAAGCAGTCTCCTCATCTGCAGTGTGAACAAATTCAAATTGTGAGCAATGGGAAGGTCCAGTATCTCCTCCTCTGTATCAGAATAATGTCTGAAATATCTTACTTACAAACTACATCCACTTACTTATTTGAAATGAAATAGGAAGTAACATGAAATGCAACTAACCGGAAGACTGATCAGACAGCTCTGAGTCCGAATCCGGCTGAACTTGTAGGTCTTCTCCATCCGAGTCACAAGGGTCGACTTCCCTCAGGATCATTTCCAAGGCCTGCTGAGTGGTGAGTCTTCTCTGCATTTTCTTTCCTTGGAGAGGAGGTCCGTACACCACAGAATTCTTCAGGGCAATGAAGGATTAGGCTAAGTGCAGTGAGATTGTATCATATATATAGGGCTTGGCTTCCTGATCAATGCTCCACTACCAAAAGGAAGCCAAACCCTGCCACCCTTTACAACAAAACAAGGTGTGATCACATTGATGCCACAATGGACGACTGATCAATGCTCCACTACCAAAAGGAAGCCTAGCCCTGTCACCCATTACAACAAAACAAGGTGTGATCACATTGATGCCACAATGGACGACTGATCAATGCTCCACTACCAAAAGGAAGCCAAGCCCTGTCACCCTTTACAACAAAACAAGGTGTGATCACAGGGCTTGGCTTCCTTTTGGTAGTGGACAATTGATCAGGAAGCCAAGCCAAGGTAAATGCAGACTACAGATACCATGGCAGTGCCAGGATTGTGAGTGATTGCTGAAAATGTTGAAATGTACTCACTCACTTTTTATAATTATTTGTAAAAATGTGTACAAATGGTTGATTTTTTGTACTGTTTTTATCAATAAATCTCAGCAACAAAGGACATACACCCATGTGTGTTGATTTCTCCCTAAGACGGCAAACTGAAACACTCCAAGTTGGTGACTTTTGGAGATTTATTTCCCTGGATGATTGAGAATGCATCAAGATGAAACACAAAAGGAAGTGCACAGCTTTTAGCAGCTCCCCCACCCCCTCATCCACACACCCCCACTCCCCTCCCTCCAGAATTCCCAGGTAACAACCTAATATACATATGAATGACTAGCCAATTTAGCTTCCACTTGGCTGAAGCTAAAGCTTAGCTAAAAGCCTACCAGCCATTTGGCTGGTGGCGGGTTTTAAAGGTAGAAAGGTAGAAGCCTGGGACTCCTAGTGTTAACTTATTTTCTGTACAGCACTTTGTTCCTGTGCTGGGTATTTTAAAGTGCTTTATAAATAAAATTGGATTGGATTGGATTGGATTTTTACTATGCCTTCCTGGAAAGCATCATGACCTTCTCTCTCACCTGCTGGTTCCACTCCCTCAGCCTTCAGAACAGGAACAGACTGCAGCACACTGCATCAGTGCGCTCTAAAATCATTGGACTGTCAGAACTATGGCACAGGTTTTCAGCCAACAGGGCCTTAGACAGGCAGCCAAAATCATCAGTGACCCCTCTCACATTTTTCACCCCGCATTTCAATGGCTCCCCTCTGGGCTACGCCTCTGCTGCATTTTCTGCAGGACTGAGAAGAGGAGAGCCACCTTTGTCCCCAAAGCCACTCTGCTTTTTAACTCCAGCCGATAAGAACATTTCCCATACCATCCATCCATCCATTCGCGTCCGCTTATCCTTTTCAGGGTCGCGGGGGGCGCTGGAGCCTATCCCAGCTGTCATAGGGCGAGAGGCGGGGTACACCCTGGACAGGTCGCCAGTCTGTCGCAGGGCTAACACACAGAGACAGACAACCATTCGCACTCACATATTCACACCTATGGGCAATTTGGATTAACCAATTAACCTATCCCCACTAAGTGCATGTCTTTGGACAGTGGGAGGAAGCCGGAGTACCCAGAGAGAACCCACGCAAACACGGGGAGAACATGCAAACTCCACACAGAAAGACCCCGGCCTGATGGTGGAATTGAACTCAGGACCTTCTTGCTGTGCGGCAACAGTGCTAACCACTGTACCACCATGCTGCCCTTTCCCATACCCATAAACATAAACTACTCTACACTCTTTTTATACTGCCGACACTTTTGCCGACTCACTTTTACTCACTTACAGTTATTTATTCACCTTTGAGTCACTTTAATTTTAAAACTGTGTAATTTTAAAACTGTGTATGTTACAGGAAAAATGATTCTATGTTTCTTTACCTTCTTTTAAATGTACAAAGATGCCTTTTGTCTGCCCTTTGCCTATGGTTAGATTAGTTTAGAATTATCTTTTTAGACTTTCCCAGCAAACACATCTTGTTTCTGGGACATATTGTTTTAGATTGTTTTATCTTCCCTAGCTCTCTGCTGACGAGACTAGCACCATATATGGAGTTGTTTTATTTTATCTGTTTATTATTTGTTATCCTGTTCTCACTGTCTCTGTGCTCTGTGCCTATAAAAATTACCAAGCCACTGTGCATGGGGTGAGTTGTTCTTCGCAGCTCACCCGTGTACACGTTTGATAAAGAAAGTAACTTTGTCTCATTGTGTCTTTATTTCTCCTGGGTCTTTTACAGAGTTTTCCCCCAACATTTCTTGGTCCTTCGACAGCCGGATCACCTCCATCGTGTCCCATCTCCGTGACCAGTCCACGTTGTTCGCCTGTCGACAGCCCACACACCAGGTGTGTGGAAAAAGACCAAGAGCGTTAAATTCGGGTCTTGGCCAACGTCTTAGAAAGCGACCCACGGTGGTGGGGCCCGATCGAGGTGGACCAGACCCGGCGACACCGACCAGGTAGATACAGACACACTGACACAATCTTGCGTAAAAGCGTATTTTAAATTCAGGGAATTTAAAATAGCGAAAGTAGCTCGTCGCGACTGGAAGCTCCCCACCTCTGTGGGTTTAAAGTAGCTCGTCGGCTGGTAGCTTGGAGCTCGTCGACTGGAAGCTCCCCACTTCTGTGGGTTAGGTTTGGAGCTCTGGGTAGCTCCCCCAGCTGGGTCTAGACAGGGTCTAGGGAATAAGTAGCTCGTCTACAGAAAGACTGGCAGCTCCCCTTATGATAAGGGTTCCGATCGCGCGAATAGGTGTGAATGTGAATGTGTGTGTGTGTATTGTTTTAATTAACGGAGCAAGCTGAATTTTCACGGTCCAATAAGAGACTGAGCTGCTCCTACTGTGTTTTTCTTTTACTGCTATTCACTGACGTGCTGGCGAGTTGAGAGAACGGTCGAGTTCCGTCTCGTAAAGTTCACACCGCTTTTGGAAATAGTCCGAAAGTAGAAGGGCGTGTGAGCAACCACTCTCGTCTCTAATACCAGCGAAGGTGATAGCAGCTGTATCGTGTATATATTACTTAATAAACAAAAATAAGTAAATACATAAATAAGATGGGTAATCAAGCAAGTGAAATTAAAACTCATTCCTGCTGACGAGCAGTGGTGAGAAAAGAAAAGTCCAGACGCCGGACAAAAACAGAGAGAGATTTAAGAAAACAAAATATAAACAGTCAGAAGAACAGAATCCAACTGCCAGTTTAGTAAAACCAGAAGACGAGACACTGTGCAGTGTCCACAATCCTTTTAGTAAACCATCACTCATTCCTGCAGCCGCATGTGCAGCAACACCCATATCAGGAAGAACATAATAATCCCTTATTAAGTGAAAACTAGAGATCAAAGTAGTTTGAGTTAGTTTAAAAGGGTTGAAAACAGACCCCACTGAGTAGATATAAATATAAAAAGTACGAAATAAAGATAAACAAAGGGAAAATTACAGTAGAAATTATCTTTAGAGTATTTGAAATTAATAATAGCAAGGATAACAACCTGTAAAGTGATATTATCAATGAAACACAGTTGGCATGATGACCATGCCCACAATGTATAAAATGAATATAAAGCAAATAATTCACACGAAAATATTTTAATAACATAAATAAAGTATATTAAGGCTGTGTCACTGTTCAGCCAAGGACAGTGTGTGAAAAGGTAACTGTCTCCACCTTGGGAAAAGGATGATTCTGCAGGTCATCTGAAGCCCTTGATGGATACAAAATAAAATATAAATAATATATTATAATAGAACTGCCTGGTCCGCCATGCAACAGAGAGAACAAATGTGACCACAGATTGGATGAATTCTAAATTATCTGTTTGCTGAATAAGATGATCCTAACTAACAAATTGGCTCAGGAGTAGTATAGTGGTACACACTGATAAAATATTATAATATGCTATTGCTGTTATATAAGACAAAGAGGATAATATTAACAATGACATAATATTAATATGAAGAGGCACCTTAATCGGTTATGATGTGAGGTGGATAATTGTTAAGCAGTAGTCTGCATCAAGCTTAAGGTTTGCTGAAACTCAGTGTAATGACATGTGAGATGAAGACAATACAGAGAATAACTAAACTAATGAAGTGCATAGAGGCACTTGACCAGCTTGAAACCTATCATCCTAGAATGACACATTGCTGAGATATAGAGCACACCTATAATAACAACCAATAAACAAAACCCTGTAGACAACAGCTACAACTACAGGATTGAGAAGCTGAATTAAATATGTAGACACTGCTAAGCTGATGAGCATGTTCCACATTTTCTTTTCTTTTTATTTATTTGTTTCTTTTAGAGCAGAAGCTGCTATTCTGCCCAAAGAAAGACTCTAGGTCTGACCAACCGTTTCAGTCATGGGCAAAAAGATGTCAGTCAATAAAATTCTAAAAGACAATTTATTGACGAAAAATATATCAAGAGATAAAAGATAAAACAGTCCAGTGTCCCATTTATGAATTGTATAAAAACACATAGTCCCAAGGCCAGAGCCAGCTATGCCACACAGCCAAGTTGCACTCCACATGTTGCCTTTAACAGGGTTAGAAGTTGTCCTTGGAGACCCACCACCCTGCAAGCATATAGTCAGTGGTCACTCAAGCCTCTGCAACCCTGCTGCCTTTAGGCTGTGGCATATAATAGGCCCTGGACTGCACAGACAGACAAAACGACGCACTTAATATAAAATTCATAGCCCAAAACCCATCCATCCCATATCTGATTTCATCACATTACATACCTGCACAGAGAGACAAAACAACACAGCAGTGTTTGTAGTGTGGGCTATAAGAAGACCAGTGTATCAGTGCAATCAAGTACACCTGCCTCTAATTAGTCCAACCCCATTCCAGCCATTGGCTCACCAAAAATGTGACACACACAAAACCACTCCCAACCCAGTGCAACTTCACACAATAATATGGAGCTGAATTAACACAGGCACATTAGTCTACCATGTTACAAGCTGCATGCTATTACAAGCCAACATATGCAGACTTCTGCCTTGTTCGGGTGGCAGCATTTTTCTTTTTTCTTTTGTGTCCTGACACGTTTATGTTTTTTGTTTTTGTTTGATTATTTTGTTGGTTTTGGAAACGAATTTAAACGAACTTGTGACAATACTTGAGAATCACAGTGACACATAGTGATTAGGCATATGATTGAAAAATGCCTAGGTTTAGAGCTGTGAACTATGAGCTGTGAGCAATGCAAAGTTATATATATATATATATATATATATATATATATATATATATATATATATATATATATATATGTGTATAAATGGGAAACAACCCTAACTTGAAAGTTTGAAATGTGTGAGATCCATGAATTGTTTGAAGAACTAGAAATTATCTAAAAATTGCCTTAAGTGAAAATGTAGTGTTGCATCTATTCTCCCAAACCAAGAAAAAAAAAGAAGAAGCATTCTGTAACTTAAAAATAAGGCTGACGTGTTGACAACAGACTAAAACACTAATCCGCAGGTGGCTATCAGGAACAGAGAGGCGAGCAAAGTCACAAACACCAAGGCTGCAGACAGCCACGCAGAAACAGCAGATAACATAGAGACAACGCCTGCTAGAACCGTGGAGAGGAAGGTCACTTCCCACGAGATTGTAGGAGTAGGCCACAGAGAAATAATCCAAAACAGTTTTGAGGCAGCCACTTAAACTTACAGTTTTCAAAGGACAAATTAGTTGTAAAGTCAGCTGCAGGCCACACAACTGTACAACAATTAACTGCCCCTTTAGAACTAGTACATACAGCAAGTGGCCGCAGGTGTTTTATTAAATGCATATGACCCGTCGTGTCCAGTAACTTTGCTGGGTAGAGACGCTCTGACAAAACTTAAGATAGCAGTCATGCCATTCTTTTCTGGTATTAGCATTTGACCTTACAGCACAGGCCGAAATTGTGTAGGTTACGCAGTAACCACAGATAGTAAAATAATAGAAGCAAAACCATTTTCTTCTTCATGTTCTGCACAGAGCGCTGAGCTGATAGCTGTGATACGCGGAAGCTAAATACACAAAGACAAACTAATAAACATACATACAGACAGCCAGTATGTTTTCTCTGCTGTGCATCATTTTGCAAAAAATTTGGCATAACAGAGGAATGATTACACCAACTGGAAAACCGGTTCACCATGCCAACCTCTTACAAAGCCTACTGACTCTTTCATTACTACAGGCAACAATTTTGCTGACAGAGCAGCAAAACAGGCGGCACAAACGGCAAACATCGCATTGATGGCAGTAAACACACATCAGATTCCACTGGATGTGTTGCAAAATGAACAAAAAGCAGCAAGCACAGCAGAGCAGGCAAAATGGCTAAAACACGGTGCAGTTCTGACAAACGATTTAATGATGTGTTATGGCAAGCCAGTGTTGCCAAAATCGCTCCACAAGATGGCGGCATTAGTGACTCATGGCTGTACGCATTTGTCATCGGGGGGAATGACCTGTATTGTCAACTCTCATTTCTACACTGTAAATTTTGAAACTTCAGCAAAACAATTTGTCAGAACGTGCATGACGTGTCAAAAATATAATGCTCAGGGTAACCTGCGACCAAAAAGAGGCCGTTTTCCAACTCCGCCTCACCCTTTCCACACAATTCATATGGATTTTATTGAGCTAAGCGAATGTCAAGGGTCGAAATACGCCCTAGTGGTTATAGATGTGTTCTCAAAGTGGCCGGAAATCTATCCAGTGAAAAAGGCAGATGCAATTTCAGTAGCAAAATGCCTGTGCAATCACTTCATACCCACATATGGCATTCCAGCTTTGATACGATCAGACAACGGCACTCATTTTGTAAATGATGTCATCACTAAGGTCTCTGAAGCACTCGGTTTCAGCATAAAACACCACTGTGCTTATCACCCTCAGAGCGCAGGCCTTGTAGAGAGAACTAACGGCACTATAAAACAAAGGCTCAGGAAATGCATGGCAGAAACAGGAAGGCCGTGGCCTGAATGTTTGGGTTTAGTGAAAATGTGGATGCGCTTAACGCAAGGCTCCCATAAACTAACTCCATTTGAAATCATTCATGGCAGGCCGTTCCCACTGCCCATCACCAGTCAACCAATAGACAAAGCAATCAGAGAAAACACATTAGCAGAATGGATGTCTAAGCTGTTAGAAAACAAAGAGATCATTGTACATAATCAACAACCTGATGATGTTTCTCCAGTGTCTTGCAGACTAAAGCCCGGTGACTGGGTTCTGATCAAGGTGCTCCAAAGGAAAAACTGGAGCACACCCAGGTGGGAGGGGCCATACCAAGTCCTCCTCACTACACCGACCGCTTGCAAAATTGCGGAACGACCATCCTGGATCCATCAGAGTCACTGCAGGCGAGTCAGTGAAGCCATCTAAACACAGCTGACGGCAGGCTTGCCCACTTGTTGTGATCTCGCCCGGTGGAGGGGTCAGCTTTCCTGGCCGGGGGGTCTACTCGCGACAGGAGGGTGTGTCCCGTCGTCATGAGGTGGTGGCTCTTAACAACTGCAGCGGCCCTGACCATGGCCGGGCTCTTCACCTTTGCTTCCGTGAGGGACAACAAGTCACGCTATATGGAGAAAAGGCAGACACTGTATGACAAAGGAAAGTACACCAAGTTTCCCCATGGCTACGCCACTAACTTCTGGTGGCAGTTTATGAACACTACAGCTCACTTGAATAACAAAACTGACTGCTATGCATGTACCCATATGCCCCTATCCTCACAGACGTCTGGCCTGTGGCCGTACAGCATACCTGAAGATCGCAGTTGGTGTCTGTTGGGCCTGGCAACACATCCAGGCTACGGTACTCTTTGGTCCAAGGCCAACTACAGCATCCCAGCAAAAGCAACCTGGAGGTCATCATCACCCACAAATGTGAACTGTTCCGGACAGACCTACCTACTGACCTGGCCCCAAGTCTCAGACCCACTGCCTGATGTAATTCTACTGAACAAGCTGAACGCAGCGCAACTGCCAGTATGTGTGATGAACAATGGATCGCGGGCAGTGGGGGAGCTGCCTACTCACCTATCTACCGGATGCCACTACAAACAAAGACTCAGTACCAGACAGGATGTGCACGGACGGCACCAAGCAGTAAAGGAACCAGAGTTTCGCATCTGAGGAGGAGTGAAATTCTTACAGAGCTTGATCCCCGGCATTGGAGCTGCCGAGGTGCGGGATCATGTGGAGATCAACCGATATGCTCTGCTACGACACATCAACTTGACTAAGACCCTGGGAACCGCCTTAGCAGGAGAACAGCAGGCCATCAGAACGATGGTGCTGCAGAACAGACTGACACTAGACCTGCTAACAGCATCACAAGGAGGAGTTTGCAAGCTGATCGGGGAAACATGTTGCACTTTTATCCCTGATGGATACGAAACTGGAGGAGACATTTATGAAGCTTTGCAGAATTTGACCGCTCTGCAAAAATATGTCACTGACCACACACCTGGAGCAGCTACAGCACAAGGCTGGCTGGACTGGCTGTTCAGCGGTTCATGGCTGGCTGCTGTAGCAAAGCCATTTTTCCTTCTAGGTCTCATCATGATAGCACTGCTCATATTAGTGTTGTGTGTGTTGCCATGCCTAAGAGTAATGATTTCAAAGATGATAACAACTACAATGACTGCTTATGTTGCCGTGCCTCAAGAAGAACAGCATCCCGTTGCAATTCTGTTAGAGGAGAACCTGTAATAGCTGCTAATAAATGACGTGGTGATTAAAAATGACTTGTCAAGTGATCATGCACTGATTAACACATTAGTAGTTTATGCAGGTACAACATAAGGTTTATATTCTTTTTCTTTTATTCTTTTAGTTTTTGTAGTTTTAGTTTTATTATTGTTATTTCGTTTATTATGCTTTTCTTTGTTCTTTTATTATTTTATTTGTTTTATTCTTTGGACCACATGATTTACATTCCTGCTTTGCTGACATTTTGAAAATTAAAAATTGCTAAAGATGCTTAATAAATAACCTTTACAGACAATTGTTGTATACATTTAAAATAAGTTAAAACAGGAGGGAATATGTTACAGGAAAAATGATTCTATGTTTCTTTACCTTCTTTTAAATGTACAAAGATGCCTTTTGTCTGCCCTTTGCCTATGGTTAGATTAGTTTAGAATTATCTTTTTAGACTTTCCCAGCAAACACATCTTGTTTCTGGGACATATTGTTTTAGATTGTTTTATCTTCCCTAGCTCTCTGCTGACGAGACTAGCACCATATATGGAGTTGTTTTATTTTATCTGTTTATTATTTGTTATCCTGTTCTCACTGTCTCTGTGCTCTGTGCCTATAAAAATTACCAAGCCACTGTGCATGGGGTGAGTTGTTCTTCGCAGCTCACCCGTGTACACGTTTGATAAAGAAAGTAACTTTGTCTCATTGTGTCTTTATTTCTCCTGGGTCTTTTACAGAGTTTTCCCCCAACAGTGTATATACTGTATATTCTGTGTATTTATTATCTCATTCTTATTGCCTGTTTATACCCTGTCCTGCTGCTCTGTTGTATGTTAATTGCCACTTGAGGATAAATAAAGTCTTTCTGATTCTGAACCTTCACAGACATGGACCAGAGACACAAAGACACGTATTGAACAAATGCTTATGTTGCCACACCCGTCTTTTCTCTTTACAACCTCCCCAAAGTGTGCAGCTTTGCTTTCAGGTCCAGAACATATTGATTCTCTTGTTTTAGCTGGGCTTAGAATTTCTGCCTAGTTTTCGAGTCCAACACCCACTGTGGCTTCCTGCTGAACAACAAGTCAACCAGATGGCAGCTTGGCTCGCTGGTCTAGGGGTATGATTGTCGCCTTGGGTGTGAGAGGTCCTGGGTTCAAATCCTGGATGAGCCCAATTTTTTTTCCCCCAGGTGCTGGATTGGTAGCTGCCCACTGCTTCACTAAGTGGATGGGTTAAATGCAGAGGACTACAAAATCTCCGAAGTGTGGGACTAAGGGATTTAAAGGGAGAAAATCATGTGATGGGCTGGGGCACCTCGCGCAGCAAACAACAGAGGGTGTAACCAGTGATCCCAATTGCGTTCATCCTTGTGAATGAACTTATACATTATGTCTGATTCAGCTCCTCCACCAGCCAGTCAGTCTGAGGGTGGCAGATGCTGGTACGACAAATCTAATGCCCAATAATTCGTACAGCTGTTTAAGTGTGCACGGCATGAACGATGTGCTCTGGTCAGGCATTATCTCTTTTGGGATGCCGACTCACGAGATGACCTGAAACAGCCATAATCCATCAGAACTAATACAAAGTGATATCCACGTGCTCGCCGGTGAAATGGCACAATGAGGTCCATGCCAATGCACTAAAACCGGACATCCATTAATGGTAAAAGGCATAAAGGCACTTTTGGAATGGCTGGTTAACCAGCTGACACTCCGGGCAGGACACTCACCACCGGAGCATATCGGCGCAGATGCCTGGCCAATAAAATTGGGCCATTATTCACTCCAGAGTTGTCATTTCCCATATGCACTGCCATAGGGTTATAAGATAAGATAAACCTTTATTAGTTCCACGTGTGGGAAATGTTTTGGTCACAGCAAAAAGTACAAGTTAAGAGCAGTAAAAAATAGAATAGAAAAAAATACAGTAGAATAAGATAAAATAAAATAATATACTATACAAAATAGAATAAAATACTATATGTAATAGAATCAGTACTATACAAATTGAATAAAATACTTTGTTATATTGGGAAAATTGCACTTGGTACTATTGCACATCAGGAGGACAGGGCAAAAGTTACTATTGTGTATTGGATGTGTATGTGTGTCTGTCTGCACGTGTGTGGTCATCTGTAGAGACTAGGGCTGGGCCATATTATACCGTTCACGGTAATACCGGTATAATGTTAGGCAACGATAGGAAAATGAAATATCGCGATAGAATGGGAGTAAAACGCGCATGCGCAGTGCCTTTGTTTTCATACGCACATGGCCGATTGTTGAGTGAAACAGATGAACCAGAATTGGTTTGTAAAAATGGTGCAACTTCCGTGATGTGGAACTGGTTTGGTGTTTGTCCGTCAGATACACAACAAAGCACATTTTTTTGCAGAACATGCAAGCGGCCGTTGTTATTGTCATATTTGTCGGACTAAGATGCTCTTAAATCTGGGAGTAATCTGGGTCCTAAACTCCGTATGGTTCAGGTCAAACAACACTGCAGCATCACTTAGAGTTAAAAACTGTATAAATTCTTTCATCTTTAATAAAACGATCAGCATTGCTGCTTTACCAGGTGTAACTATAAAGTTTAACTTCCAGGCATCCATGAAAACAAAAGTTATTACATTTAACGGAGTTAGAAGTTAGCAGGAAGCTAGCGGAAGTTAGCTCGCTAGTTTCACTAGTTACCTAAGCATGATATTGCATGTTCTGACTGAGAGATTTCTGAAAAAAATCAAACGTACAGCTCTGCTATCACTTCCAACATAAATGAAGACAGGAAACTAAACAGCAGTGACGTTTGTAGGGTTACTGAAGTTGGGCTAGCTGGTATAATGATGTGCTACGTGATCGCTAGCGACACAGCTATGTTAGCATAACATAAACAGTGAAGCTGGAGGACGAACACTAACACTTTTCCACTTATAAAAGTTAACGTTAAAGTTCCTGATAGTTAGAGACAAATGCAATCGCATGGCAGGATGCTGTAAACGGACCAAACTTCAGTCAGGAGAACAACTGAGATAATCCATCCACAATACGAGGTTAGTCATTAATATACTGCAACAACATGGGAATAGAGCAGCTGCCAGAGAATTCACCATTAATGAATCAATGGTACAGAAGTGGAGGAAGCAAGAAGAATGAGTTTAATAAAGTTTGATTTATCTGACTGCTTTGTTTCGCTTAATGTGCCTTATAATCCTGTGCACCTTATGGTCCGAAAAATACGTACTGCACACTGCAGTTTAATGTTGCAAAGCACCTCTTTTTAACTTCAGTGGATATTATACATGGTTATGCTCAGGATGTGTCAGCCCATTTCTACTGGAAATGCCTTTTGGTTAAACTTTCAGCAAGGAATTTGCATTTGCACTGTTACATTTTTATAAAGCTTTAATGTACATAAAAACCAGCTTCTTGTTTAAGTGAAAATAAATGGAAGATTGTTTTTTTGCGCTAGTAATGTTGTGGAGTTGTATTTTGTCTCGCATCAATTATATCGTTGGTTATATCGTTATCGCAAATTTTCAAATATATATCGTGATAAATATTTTTGGCTATATCGCCTTGCTCTAGTAGAGACCATGTTGTAGAGTCTGACAGCAGCAGGGAGGAAAGACATGCAAAATCTCTCTGTCCCAGATCCGCAGCCTGCCACTGAAGGAGCTGCTCAGTGCTGTCAGAGTCTCCTGCATGGGGTGGGAGATCTTTTCCAACAGGGATGACAGCCACCATTCTCCTGTCACTCACCACCTCCATTGGGTCCAGAGGGCATCCTAGAACAGAGCTGTCGCTGCAGATCAGCCTGTTCAGTCTTCTCCTGTCTCCAGCAAAGATGCTGCCACCCCAGCAGACCACACCGTAAAAAATGGCCGAGGCCACCACAGCGTTATAGTAGGTCTTCAGGAGTGGGCCCTTCACTCTAAGTGACCTGAACCTCCGCAGCAGGTACAGCCTACTCTGCCCTTTCCTGTAGAGGGTATCTGAATTGTGAGTCCAATCAACTTTATTGTTCAGATGAACACCAAGATACCTGTAGCTATCCACAGCATCAATGTCCATACCTTGGATGCTTAGTGGTTCCAGTGGAGGATGTTTGTGTCTGATATATATATGTTGTTATTATTATTATTATTATTATTATTATTATTATTGAGTCGCCTGGAAAATCATTTCCTGGCATCCGTAATGATCCACTTGGGATAATAAATCTGTTTGGCATTTTCCTTGGCCTTCAGACAATAATTCTGATTGCTACAGTGTCAAAAGGGACAGGCAAAAAAAACAAAAAAAGATTTACAGAGAATTATCACCAACTCTGCTCTTCCCGCACTTCTGTTGAACATTTGGTGGTTTAATTGCCTGTAAATATAGTAGTTTGGTTCACTTTGATTTCTCCCATAACTGACAGATTCGAAACTGAAACTGACCGAAAAGGTAATACATAAATGTTGCGCTGACAATGTGTTTCAGCTGCACTTTATTATTTTTGCTGCAGTGTGTGACCACTTACATCAGCTTTTTTGTTCACTATCAGAAGAGTGCTCAGATTCATACACAGTGGCAGTCCGTTATGACTGCTAGGAAATTAGAAAATGAAGAACACACCTGAGTATATTCCCTTATTTCCCATATTATTATTTCCTATATATATATATATATATACACAGTGTTGGGAAGGTTACTTTTAAAATGTATTCCGTTACAGAATACAGAATACATGCCCCAAAATGTATTCTGTAACGTATTCCGTTACGTTACTCAATGAGAGTAACGTATTCTGAATACTTTGGATTACTTAATATATTATCGTGCTTTTTACAACAACGTGAATGTACTATTGCTGTGTGATTTATTACTGTTACTGAAGGTCCGCGACTCCGAACTGTAGTAAAGGGACCTCTGACTAATACGGCGGGGTCCCTGTCGGCTCGTAGCCGAAAAATAGCTTTACTTTGTTGTGTGGGTCAACTTTTCTTGCGAGAGACAGAGAGAGGCGTTGAAAGACTGCTCCAACGGAACTTATTGTTTTCGGAGGAAAACACGAACACGGTGTACAGTCGAGTCTTAATAGCTTACTTACAACTGGGCTCGTCAGGCACTCTTCTTGGCTGCAGTGGTTATTATTATATTTACATGTTTCCAGCTCCCGTTTTTCCTCGACGACAACTCGTACCTTTCCACTCGCCTTTTTCTCCCTCCTCGCGCTCACAGACACATAACGTGTATGGCAGTCCATTCTCCCTGCAACACGAACTATACTGCCCATGATGCTACATTCTTTAGAGCTATGCTTGTAGCATTCTGCCTGTTAGCTTAGCACAACAACAACAACGAAAAGGCGCTCTCTCACCCAGGAAACACACAGTCGCAGACAGAGAGAGAGAGCGTCGCCCTGTAACCATGGCAACCGTAACGCTGCCACCTGGAACGAAAGAACGTAGCTGTCAAACAAAACCCAAACAGTCCTGACCCGCGACAAAATGAAACAGGAAAGTACCGCAGTGTAATCCATTTATTTCAACAAAGTAACTGTATTCTGAATACCACCTTTTTAAACGGTAACTGTAACGGAATACAGTTACTCATATTTTGTATTCTAAATACGTAACGCCGGTACATGTATTCCGTTACTCCCCAACACTGTATATATATATATATATATGTATATATATGTATATACATCTAAAAAAACACCCAGCACGCCCCTGCGGGCGGTTTATCCTTCAAGCTCGGGTCCTCTACCAGAGGCCTGGGAGCTTGAGGGTCCTGCGCAGTATCTTAGCTGTTCCCAGGACTGCGCTCTTCTGGACAGAGATCTCCGATGTTATTCCCGGGATATGCTGGAGCCACTCGCCTAGCTTGGGAGTCACCGCACCTAGTGCTCTGATTACCACGGGGACCACCATTACCTTCACCCTCCACATCCTCTCGAGCTCTTCTCTGAGCCCTTGGTATTTCTCCAGCTTCTCGTGTTCCTTCTTCCTGATATTGCTGTCATTCGGAACCGCTACATCGATCACTACGGCCGTCTTCTTCTGTTTGTCTACCACCACTATGTCCGGTTGGTTAGCCACCACCATTTTGTCCGTCTGTATCTGGAAGTCCCACAGGATCTTAGCTCGGTCATTCTCCACCACCCTTGGGGGCATCTCCCATTTTGACCTCGGGACTTCCAGGTTATACTCGGAACAGATGTTCCTGTACACTATGCCGGCCACTTGGTTATGGCGTTCCATGTATGCCTTGCCTGCTAGCATCTTGCACCCTGCTGTTATGTGCTGGATTGTCTCTGGGGCATCTTTACACAGCCTGCACCTGGGGTCTTGCCTGGTGTGATAGACCCCAGCCTCTATGGATCTTGTACTCAGAGCTTGTTCTTGTGCTGCCATGATTAGTGCCTCTGTACTGTCTTTCAGTCCAGCTTTGTCCAGCCACTGGTAGGATTTCTGGATATCAGCCACCTCCTCTATCTGCCGGTGGTACATACCGTGCAGGGGCCTGTCCTTCCATGATGGTTCCTCGTCTCCCTCCTCTTTCTTGGGTTTCTGCTGCCTGAGGTATTCACTGAGCACTCGGTCAGTTGGGGCCATCTTCCCAATGTATTCTTGGATGTTCGTTGTCTCATCCTGGACTGTGGTGCTGACACTCACCAGTCCCCGGCCCCCTTCCTTCCGCTTAGCGTACAGCCTCAGGGTGCTGGACTTGGGGTGAAACCCTCCATGCATGGTAAGGAGCTTTCTTGTCTTTATGTCAGTGGCTTCTATCTCCTCCTTTGGCCAGCCTATTACCCCAGCAGGGTACCTGATCACGGGCAGGGCGTACGTGTTGATGGCCCGGATCTTGTTCTTACCATTCAGCTGACTCCTCAGGACTTGCCTGACCCTCTGCAGGTACTTGGTGGTTGCAGCCTTTCTAGCGGCCTCTTCATGGTTCCCATTTGCCTGCGGGATCCCCAGGTACTTGTAACTGTCCTCTATGTCTGCAATGTTGCCTTCTGGTAGTTCAATCCCCTCAGTTCTGACTACCTTCCCTCTCTTTGTTACCATCCGACTACACTTCTCCAGTCCGAACGACATTCCAATGTCATTGCTGTATAGCCTGGTAGTGTGGATCAGTGAATCGATGTCTCGTTCACTCTTGGCATACAGCTTGATGTCATCCATGTACAGGAGGTGGCTGACAACTGCTCCGTTCCGTAGTCGGTATCCGTAGCCAGCCTTGTTAATGATCTCACTGAGGGGGTTCAGGCCTATGCAGAACAGCAGTGGGGACAGAGCATCTCCTTGGTAGATCCCGCACTTGATGGTGACTTGTGCTATGGGCTTGGAGTTGGCCTCTAGTGTTGTACGCCACAGCCCCATTGAGTTCCTGATGAAGGCTCTTAGGGTCCCATTGATCTTGTACAATTCTAGGCATTCCAGTATCCAGCTGTGGGGCATTGAGTCATAGGCCTTCTTGTAATCAATCCAGGCAGTGCACAGGTTGGTCAGTCTGGTCTTGCAGTCTCGGCTGACTGTTCTGTCTACCAGTAGCTGGTGTTTTGCGCCTCTGGTATTCTTGCCAATTCCTTTCTGTGTCCCACTCATGTATTGACCCATGTGCCTGTTCATCTTAGCCGATATGATGCCTGACAGGAGCTTCCATGTAGTACTGAGGCAGGTTATTGGTCGGTAGTTGGAGGGGACCGGTCCCTTCTTGGGGTCCTTGGGGATCAGGACCGTCCGACCTTCGGTTAGCCATTCCGGGTGTCTCTCGTTAACTAGCAGCTGATTCATTTGTGCTGCCAGACGCTCGTGGAGTGCAGTCAGCTTCTTTAGCCAGTAGGCGTGAACCATGTCGGGCCCTGGTGCTGTCCAACTCTTCATACTGGAGACCCTTTCTTGGATATCTGCCACTGTGATGGTTACTGGACCCTGTTCAGGGAGGTCGCTGTGGTCTGCCCTCAGATCCACTAGCCACTGAGCATTGCCGTTATGGGTTGCGTCCTTCTCCCATATGCTCTTCCAGTATTGCTCCGTCTCCAGCCTTGGTGGTGCTGTTCTCTTATTATTGTTCCCTTGCCACTGAGAGTACACCTTTGCTGGTTCTGTGGAGAACAGCTGGTTTATTCTCCTGCCTTCTTTCTCTCTGGTGTACCTCCTCAAGCGGCTGGCCAAGGCTGTGAGTCTTTGCTTGGCAGTTTCCAAGGCCTCAGGTATGGACAGCTTGCTGTATTTCTTATGCACCTTCTTTGTCGCACCTTTCTGCAACTCTGTTAGTTGGCTAACCTCCCTCCGTGCTACTTTGATCTTGCCCTCTAGCCTCCTTCTCCATGGAGGGTACTGCCCCTTGTGGCTGTTCAACTTGTAGCCAAGCATCTCACTGATCACTGCTGTGGTGTTTCCGCCCCCATCTATACATATATATATATATATATATATATATATATATATATATATATATATATATATATATATATATGGTAAGGGAATGTTTTGGGTGTTGTGGAGCAAATATGAGGGCTCATTATGTTTGCTGCAAAGCCTTGGAGTGGAAGCGCAGTGCTCAGTGTGTAACTTGTCCTGCTCAGTGACCTAAAAGATTGATTTTGTGGACAGCACATACTGTAGTCTGAGTGATGTATGAAGTATGAGCTCCACAAATAATGGGAGCATGAGGTTGTTTATCTTTTCCTTTTGTTGTTGGGTCTTGTTGTGTTTTTGTGCTTCTCAGCAGTTATTCTGCTTGTGCTTGTCAGATATGCACTGCTTCTTCAGGACCAAAGTCACCCAAGAAATTAGGGTTATACAGCAAAGATATTGGAATCAGTTATGTGTTGGTAGAGCTTGTACCTCTCTGTTGATACCCATATGGGCTCACAAGTGCTCAGAAATAATTTCAACTTTAAAATTCACTAGTAATTTTGGCGAACAGCTCCAGTGTAGGGTTCATTAAACATTATTCAAACAGGAGCTTTCAGGAGTAAGTCGGAGTTAAAGAGCTTAACAAAAAGCAAACAAACAAAAATCATTTATGTGAACATGATTAGGTACAAGAACTGGACTGACAATGAGTGAACAAGCAGCCAAATAAAAAAAATTAAAAGACCTTCAGAAAGCTTTTCAGAAAGAACTATTGTTGAATTACTTTAAAAGTCTGGCTTGGAAACAAAATATGAAGAAATAATAGGTGGCTCAAGACCTTTGCGCTGTACTAACTGAAATGTTAGAAAGCATTTCTTTACTGTCCTTTTGTTTTTTTTCTTACATAGTTAGCAATTTCTAGCTACCAAGCCACCAATACATACTGACTAATTGGATTAAGGAGTTGCAACAGGACACCGACTCTTAATGGCAACCATTTAAAGACAGTAACTAGAGGCATCTTGAAAGATCCAGTTACATCACATCAGAAACCTCTATGTATAAGAAGCAGATGCTTGTGATGGATGAAGGTGATGCTATCTGGAGATTTCTGCTAGAAATTGCATCTGTGTTGCAGTTATTTCATGTCTTGAATCAAACTGGCAGACACATAAGAGGACTCATGCACATAAAAGGTATTTTGCTACAGGATAATTGAAACCTGTAAAAACTAAATCTAACAATATTTTTCCTTCTTCAAAATGGGCGTCTAACATGTAGCTTAAATAATGAATCCAAGGCCCCTTACAAAACAGAAGTCTTTGCATTCTTTGTTCTTCCTGGTAACGTGATGAATAAGAATGTAAATTAAACATTAAACAAAAAGTTTAATAATCTTTGACAGTGATCTTCATGATTGTTCTTTGGTTGATGGCAAATATGCTGAATTGTGTCACATTCCTCTTTGTAGTATTTTCAGAATTTCAGACAAGTTTGCTTCCAAACAAAAAACATATTGGTCTTTTCTTCGTCATTGATGGTTATTTCCCATTGTTGATCATTGCCTGCAAATCCTGTCTCCTCCTACTTTGGAAGCACAGAGCAGATTGTCACTGCAGAGGCTTACCCCCCAGCACACCAACCCTTCAACCCAATCCCTTCAAATTTATCTGTGAAGAAAACACATAACAGCAGCATGAGAAGCAGAAGGGATCTCAGGAACGAAGAGAGATAAAAGAGATGAGATTGGGGCTAAAATGGAAAAGGAAGCAGGGATTATAGACAGAGAGAGATGGGATGAGAACGGATGACACAGCAAGCAGGCTGTCGGGGGGGGGGACTAGCTTTCACAGAAATAATGTTATCTCTTCTTCTTTAGAGTTTGTTGTCTAATCATTTATTGTTTGCTTATCAGAGATGGAGCAGACAGTGCTCTACCATGCTTGCACACAGCCCTACCTGCTTCAGCACACAAAAGCAAAGATCCAGGAGTTTAATATTGTGGACACTTGTCCTATTGAGAGACTTGGGATAATAAACATGACAGAACATTATCCAAGGGTTAACACTACATACTGACATTATGGTGATGGTTTTCTGAGCACATTCTGTGGAGAGGAACTTCAAGCAACATTACAGTAAAAGTTGGATTTACTGTAACAATAAAAACATCAAGACGTTAAGTCAGATACAACAGGAATGGAGGTACTGGTGGATGAGGATTGAAAACAGGTTTGCAAATGGACAGGAACTTTGGGCTGGCTACAGCAGCTTAAATAGCATAGCCTACACAAGAAAGACAATTACATGTGTAGGAGGGTAAAAGGAATTAACCTGATGTGCCAGACCGTAACTGAGCCTGACTCTGTGGCCTGCTAGTACACCCTGTTGTAAAAGATTTGGACCTACCACATCTGATCCACTGCATGCAGAGAAAAGGGACCCTGAGCAAACTGCTATCCAACATGGACAATGACCAACACCCACTGCAACCCAGTTCAGTGGCAGACTCTTGTCACTGACATGCTCTTTGGACAGGCTAAGGAAGTCATTTGTTCTGCAACACTTAGACGCAGGGTAAGGAGAACTGATGTGTATAACTATGAACCTTCACAACTTTGCCCATACACACTCCAAGGACTGTTTTTTGATGGTCTTAAAGGTGTGGTGGTTAGATTGTCACTGAACTACATTTACTTACTTCACTGCTCCACAGCTATTTATTGTATTGTGGTTAGGGGGCTAAACTAATACTTGCACAGCTATTGCAACATATATTCCTATGCTGGGGCGACCGTGGCTCAGGGGGTTGGGAACCGGAAGGTCGCCGGTTCGATCCCGGGGCTCTCTGTCCTGGTCGTTGTGTCCTTGGGCAAGACACTTTACCCTACTTGCCTACTGGTGTTGGCCAGAGGGGCCGATGGCGCGATATGGCAGCCTCGCTTCTGTCAGTCTACCCCAGGGCAGCTGTGGCTACAACCGTAGCTTGCCTCCACCAGTGTGTGAATGTGAGAGTGAATGAATAGTGGCATTGTAAAGCGCTTTGGGTGCCTTGAAAAGCGCTATATAAATCCAATCCATTATTATTATCTTTTTTGTAGCTTGGTGTAGCCATTTAGATAGATAGATAGATAGATAGATAGATAGATAGATTGATTTCTGTTTTTTCTGTTTTCCTCAATCAGTGGTGACTAGTGACTGAAGAAGTCACTTGGATGAGTGACGAAATGTTTGTCCCACTGAAAACGCTACGTCCCGATGAACATAATCAACTTTTGGAGATTTACTTACCTGGATGATTGAGCATGCATCAAGATGTTTTAACCCACTTTGGAAAGAACTGCCTAAAGCACGTACATCAGTATGAGCAAACAGCACGTAAGATGGGGGATTACAGGAACCACCTGAGATTCGGCCTCAGATGCCGACAAAACAGGATTACTCCTAAAAGTCTGCAAATGAGCTCTTCAGTTAAAGGCTTCCAGGCAACAAAAATCCTCCAGAAGGCACAGCACCAGCTGCTTAATGATTGGGTGAGGCAAACAAATTTTACCATCGACATGCTAAAATCTCAAGAGGAGTGGATCCAACAGAGACTTACGATGCTTCTAGATGAGAATTCTCTTAAAAAGGTGTTTGACTTCACTGAGAAGGCACATCTAGCACGGCACAAGAAGTCTTAGACAAGACAACAAAAGACGTTTGACTTACTTGTTGTACGTTGGAAACCACAGCAAAATACGGAGAGTGTCCTAAGTGGCCAGAAGAGAGAAGGATGCGACACCGAGGATGTGGACAAGTGGTTGAAGAATTTGTCTGACAGACAGCTCAGCCAAACAGAGAAAAACATCCTTGCTAAAGGGTTGGATATTGCTGTCACACCGAGACAAACCCCACTAGTGGAACTGATCACAGCCACAGAAACAGCAATTTGAAATACAACAATATTGCAGAAGTGGAAGCAGAGCAACTACAGACGAAAGTTTCGGCCTGTCTCAGCAATGCAAAGCCCCTAGCCCCCACTTGCTCTATGTATGAATATATGAGTATGAGTGTATGTTAGTTAAAATCACTGACAAGGCATACAGTGCTTGTGTGAATGTGTATGGGTGAATGCAGTATAGAGCGCTTTGAGTACTCCAGGAGATTAGAAAAGCTATAGATATAAGATAGATATAGATATAAGAATCAGTCCATTTACCATCTACAGGAAGAGGATAGATAGATTGTCTGAAGCAGTTAGAACAAGACAAGGCTATTGACCAGAACCGTAGGCTATACCCAGGTGATTCTACACCAAGTCTGTATGGTTTACTGAAGATACATAAACAGGGTGCATCTTTAAGACCGATTGTCTGTATGATCAACTCAGTCACCTATAACATCTCAAAGTTCTGGCTTCGATCCTCAACCCGCTGGTAGGCAGCTCTGAACACCACATCCAGAACATGTTGGATTTTGTTGAGAAGGTGAGAGATGTCATTTTCAGTTCATGTTCACTGTTTATCCTCTGTACGTTCCACTTCCTGTTTTGTGTTACGTTACTCTGTGTGCATTATGTTCTCGTTCTTATTCCATGCATCGTTAGTTCAATTGTGTTCAGCTGCTCACTCACCTGTCACCTATCAGTCATTGTTCAGCCAGTGTATTTAAGTCCTCAGTTCTCTCCTGGTCAGCGTCGCGTCATTAATGTTGTCACTGCTGTCTATGCCCCATGTTTGCCTCCCAAGTTCAGATCAGTCAGCTGTTCATTCAGTTATTCAGTCAGTCAGCCAGCCATCTCCTGTTTTCGTCATTCGTCCCTCACCCTGCATCTTCACCGTGAGTCCTGCGTTTGAGTCCTTTTCTCCACATCCACTCAGCAACCCCTGACACCCATACGTGTCAGGAGTATTGGAACAGTTGAGACGCATTTTTTTCACCGTGTCTCTGTGGCTTTCAAACCTCAAAACACGCTGCACCAAAAATTGGTCCACCCCAAGAATCGGGTCCCCCAACACAAACAGAGTAACATAGTGTACGCTGTTAAGTGCCAGGAGGATTGCCAGGATTTATACATCGGGGAAACCAAACAACCTCTGGCTAAGCAGATGGCACAACACAGAAGAGCTACCTTGCCAGGCCAGGACTCCGCAGTCTATTTACACCTACAGGCCTGTGGACACTTGTTCAATGATGAGGATGTACACATCCTGGACAGGGAGGAACGGTGGTTTGAGCGCGGAGTCAAGGAGGCCATTTACGTGAAAAGAGAAAGACCATCTCTGAATCGAGGAGGGGGCCTAAGGGTCCATCTTTCACCATCTTACAATGCTGTGATTGCAGACATTCCCCAACTCTCTGTGAATGGTACTCATGGCCATTGATCTGTGGGCCTTGATCAGTGGTTGTTGATCAATGGTCATGAGAATTTGCATAATTATGATTAAGGAACTGACCTCACAGCCCTTTCTTCCTTCAGTGGGCTGGTTTCAGTCATTATGCAAATGTACTGTTTATAAGATCGGGGAAACCTGCAGTCAGCTAAGACTGAAAAAGTCACTTGGATGAGTGATGAAACGTTTCTCCCACTGAAAACGCTACGTCCAGATGAACAGAATCAACTTTTGGATATGACTAGCTCTCATTTTTGCAATGCCATTTTGCAACGCTTACAGCTTATCGACTTCAAGGCATGCAATTGTAAGTTAAAGGCTAAAGATCCAGCTATAGCACGCTAACCGAAGCCTGTAGAGTCTCAGATGTAGCTGTTGGTTTTTTTCTGTGTTGTACAACATGACTTAGGGGTTACTTTGCTGGAATATTCATCCCCTGGAAGATTGTGGCATTATGCTAACACACACCTGATTGTTTCGGTCCTCCAAACTGCAAAAACTTCAGCTTTTATAGAGGTTTTCATGTTTGCTGATGGCCAGTTAACCAAGTGCATTTGATTAACAGCAGGTATATAACAGCACGTATGTAACAATCATTCCAATTTCAAGCAGTACATCGTTTTACCAGACATTGTGGACACTGTTTTCATCTTAAACCTGCCCCTGAAGACCTGATGCAGAATTGTTGTGACAACTCAGAACTGTGACACATAATAATCAGGTGGGGAGTTTCATGAAGCTTGCTTTTATTGAAAAGCAAGTATGTGCAAGTACTCTCACAAGTATTGCTCAAGTAATCATCTCACTGGAGCTGGGTTGTACAAATAGTTCACTATCAATAACACATGAACTATCATGGAGATATCTTCTCAGCAACACAGTTGTGAGATGCGTAATGAAATAATTACCATGTAAGACCTGCAAGGTGTAAGTACCCCATAATTACAAGTCAGGTTTTTACAGGAAACAATGAAATAATTAGACTGTAAGACTTGCGACTAAGGTGTAAGTACCCTGTAATTCAGTGTAATTTTGGACATGTTGCAGAAACATAATATTAACATCAATCGAAACAGTTTAGGGTGGCCTTAGGTCTGATCTCATGTTTCTTCTTCTGCAACTTTCTGGGCATCTCCTTGGAGATGACTCAGTCCGAGAGGTTTTATACCAGTTTATAATGTTTATTATTTTGTTACCATGTGGGCTGCACGTCATCTACCTCTGTGGCATTTTATGAATTAGACATGTGCAATTACCCTCCTTTGGCACATAGACAGGTGGTATGGTCATGTTCGACACCGAAACGCGATGGTTATAATACCTCTCTTTTGCACACACGGTGGAATAGACCCTTCTTCTCTTGTCTTCAGCACGCTACCACTTATTTTAAATTTACCGGAGGTTGTGTGGTTTCTTTAGACAAACAGAACAAAGATCAACGATTAACAAAAGACATACATTTATCCCACTTTGCTGCTTTATAAAAAGTATGATATCCTAAACAACATTAAAACACATGTGGTACCACAGAATTGTCACTATGTTGTTTTGTACAGTCTTCTTTGATTAAGACAGTTTCATTACAATGAGTACTTATTATTCTTACGTCCTCAAAATTTCCCGCATGATTTCAAATACAAGGTACAGTTCATCAGATCCTGTTCCTTTTAAACACTCACAGGGCTCTTAACCCAGCATTTCAACCATTTTCTCTAAAAAATACTTTGAATTTTCAAATATTTCCCAATATTATTTAGAGATGACCCTTTTGCAGGCAACACTCCTGTTGCCGTGACAACCACCTCTTGTCCTTCAGTCAAATAAAAGTTACTTTTTTTGAGCTGAGTACTAAATCAGATAAAAAGTCTGAGAGATTAGATAGAAAGTCTAAGTAAGGCCCAAGTAGACAACAGATAACAACAAATAAAACTAGGTTTTGAATTTCCAAGTTCTCCTGCTAGGGAAAACAAGCTAAGCATCAAGCTTTCAAATGAATTAAAACTCTGTCTGGGTCTTTGGTTGGAGCTGGAATGGGATATTGCTGTCGCTCGGCCTGTGCTTCGAGAATTCTGAGAATTAGTGTGACTGGGGCTTTTGATTAATTTAAACTAACATATTTATCCTGATGTAACTAGGTTTCTGTAAAGCAAAGTAAATCAGTTTATTGATCAATTATGAATCAATTATTATTCAATAGGTGGGAATGTGAGTGCAAGGAAGCACGGTATCTTGCACTTTCCCTAGCACTTGAATGCAGGCTACATTTGTGGATCTGTGCAAAGCTGACAGCATGAGGACGTTTCAAGAGCCCAAGTACTGTAGACTGCTGCAAAAGTGCAGGTTTGTTTCTTCCTGTTCACAGGAAGGAGGCACCACAGAAAACATCAATTAACTTTTGACTTTGTGGTAACTGCATCTTGAAGTGTCAGAAGCTCAAAGTAACAAGCAAAAAATCATTAGGTGCTTCTGTTAAATCTTCCATGATACTAGAAACCAACCCTGAAACTCAGATGGACACACCTGTCTGTTTGAAGGGATCATTTTAAAAGTTTTTATCACCAAATTATTACTCACATTTTCTCATGCATGACAATGTGAAAGAGGGACTGAGAGAAGATTTTGGCCTCAGTCTGTAATTATCTATAGTTAGTTATTGTGTTCCCCCCCCCCCAGCAGACTGTCTGTCCAGCTGTGTAGCAGGCAAGGGAGGCTCAGCTCCAGGACTTTGAAACAAGAGCAAAAAAAAGAGGCAGCTTTGTTGCTGTAACTTAGAAAACTAAAAGAAAAGCTATGAACTAGGGAACTGCAAATCTTGGAAACTAGAAAACTAAAGGAAAGACTAGGAACACACGAAAGACAGGACTCACAAGAAATGCAGGAACACGGCGTGAGTGAACAACACATCCTTAAACAAAGGGACATGCAGACAATATATACACACCAGGTATTTAGGAAGCTGGGAAACACCAGGGAATGCAGCTGAATGAAATAAGACTAACAAGACAGGGAGAAGCAAAACTAGACAATACACCGATGTTGACCAAGCCTATGAGCTAAACTTGAGGGCTGAAGCTGAAAATTGAGGATGGAACTGCTCAGGAGGCAGGCAACAGGTGGAGCCCGAGGGTCCTGCTCTGCCTGCTCCTGAGTGATACTCTTCCATAATAGTGGGTCACCTAGAAGACTGCCTGAGGAGTCCGGTCTCCTTTATTGACGCATGTTGCCTGCCTTTTAAGATGGGATATTTGCCTGAGCATTATTTAAACCAAATTAGTGATTCCTGCTCCAATGTGGAAATCTGCTTCCTGTTATGCCATGAAAGATTAGTAACTCATCTTCTCCTTGGTTCAGATGTTCTGGCTTTTCCATGCAAGACAGTCACTTGTGGTCTAAAGCTCTGGAGACATTGTTGGACTTACCTTTCCTTGGATTTTACAGAGACTTTGTATCAAGCTCTGCTTGAAGACTCTTTAAAATAGTACTACTTTTACCTGCATTGTAAATGAAACCACAGAATTAGCCCTCCAAGGCTTGCATTTGAGTCCGGCCAGACTGATTGGTCCTGACAATTGATACATTTTGTTTTTCCATAAAGATGCAAGTAGAGATGGTGAAGATGGACAAGTTTAAATACTTTGGGATAACCACCCACAGACAATGCACAAGAAAGGTGAAGAAGAGAATGCAGGCCAGGTGCAGTGGATGGAGAAGAGTGTATTTGTGACAGAAGGGTAGCAGCAAGGGCGAAAAAGGTTTACAAGATGGTAGTGAGATCTGCTATGATGCAAGTGTGACCAAGTGGTCGGTGGGGTTAGATAAAAACAACAATGTCAACTAGTGGAAATATACATTTAAGAAAAATAGATAAAAACAAATAAAAGGCCACACAGATTCAAGGATGCACACCGAGGCAGGTTGGCTCCAATATTAATACAGTTTTATTTATGCTGATAAAAATAAAACATTAAGAAAATACTGAATGTAGCGTCGTAGTTGACAGTGTCCTAAAAGTACAATAAAACAACCATGGAACCGGGACTTGACAGCAGCCGTGGACCCAAACGAAAACCGCACGAAAAGAAAATCACTACAGCCGGCACCCAGTGCTGTACAAAGTGTGAAACCACCACCTAAGGTCCCAGGGCCACTGGCATGTCCTAAAACTAAAACTTCAATCTTTAATAGCCTAATATAAACGCGCGCGCGCACACACACACCCCAACTGGTAGGCTTACACCCCACGAGTCAAGCCACAGCGTGTGCTGGTTGTAATTGTCCAAGCCTCGATCACAGGCCGGTCTGGCTCCCCACAGACTGGAATCGGCAACTGAGGTGGATTAAAGTTCTCAGCACGACACTCAGGCAGAGGATCGCTCTAGCCCGATCACAGAGGGGTGGGTGCAAGCAGCAGGTCAGAATAAAATTTAATAAAATCAGGCGAACCAAAAAAAGAAAAGAAAAAGTAAGCCCACTTAATAAAAACAGTTCCACGAAAATAAAAGACGACACCAGACAAGACAGCAGCTCCACCGAGGAGGAGCCCTCACAACAGCGGCTTCCAATTAAGGTCGGGCGGTTCGCCACGGAGAGGTCAAGGCAGCAATCAAACCCTAAAACAAAGGATAAATGTAACTTTAGCCTCCTGTAATTGTGAATGCTTATAGTTTGAGCAGCTTAACCCAGGACCGGAGGCGCTATCCTGCACTACCAGAGAACTCGGGCACCTCTCTCCGCAACGCTGGAGTGAAACAGAAACGGTGTTCTGGGAATCCATCCTACCTGACAAACCATACTACCCGTTGTTTCTGCGCATGCGCACAACACGAGATCAAGTGGCGAACCGTACTGCCTTTGTGAATATTAGCCAGAAAAATACTCTAACGGGTAAAATGAAGTGGCAAACCGTCCTGGCTTTATAATTATGAGCTACAAACATATTCTGATGGGCAAAGTTAAGTGGCAAATGGATACGCAGGTGGATTCACAATTAACCTAGTTGCGTAGCCCAGAGCGAGCGCAGGAGAGAGCGAGGGCGGTAGAGCGAGCGAGGGAGAGAGAAAAGGAGAAAGGCGAGTAGCCCATCCGGCTACATAAGGTTTAGAAACAGTGGCACTGATGAAAAGACAGGAGGCTGAGCTGGAGTGAAAGACGCAGATGATTGGCTTGGAAAACATTGAGCGGTCTCCATAGCCAACATATGGAAAAATGAAGCTAAAAGGAGAAGTTTCCATGTATTTTCCATATTTTCCTCCTGTGTTTTCTCTGACTGCGTCTTACTATCTGTGCGAATCTGTTCAGTTCGTTCCTCTGTTAATTTGAAACTTTGGTCCTCATTGGCTGTCTTATTTTTTCTTTACTTTGTTCTTCTTCCTGTTAAGTGTTGATTGTCTTTAGTCTGCCTGTTCTCAGTGTTTTGGGGACTTGTTGTGTAAAGACTCTAAAAAGACTCTTTGAATTTAACCTATTCACTGGGAGCTTTTCTTCAACAAGCTGACTGCTGTCTGTCTGATTATCTGTTTAATTTCCCCATTCATACATTTGATAACAAAACACATACCAGAATGCTGTATACCTTGATATTGTAGAGTTATTATCAGTTTATAACAAAATGTACAGCTGAGCCTTTATAACAGTCCCCCTGTGGAAAGTAAGGGAGCTGCAAATTGTTAACTAGTTCATCTTCACTGAAATATTTATGGTACATTACAGTAGCAAAAACAGTTGAAATTAAATTAATCTGTACGTCACTTTAGACATAAAACACACTTATCAGTAAACAATCATTTATCAGTTGCACAGATCGACAAAAATGTATTTCATGTCGTGTTGAAGATGATCTAAATATCTAAAGGATGATGAGTGTTAAAAGGGAGGCAACATTTTGAAATGTGTAATACATGTTTAAAATGTAAATATTTAACCTTTACATCTTTTTCATTGCAAATCACCAAACTCAGTCTTTCTGGGTCTGACTAATATCACACGTTCCTAATTAAACCCTCTAATCACCATTAGTTTGATCCATATTATTTATCTTCAGCTGTCCGAGTTTCCTGTCTTTCAGGTCACAGCTAATTATCAGATGTTATATCATTCATTTTTTCCATTACCAGGCATTACTCTTATTACTCCAGGTCGATTGAACTAACTTTCCAATCTCAACTCAGAGTTTGTTAAATCTGTTTTCTGTACCAGGTCCACTTTCCTGTTCTAGGTCTCACACGTTACTTTTTTCCCTGATGGCTCTTGGTATTGTGGATTTCTATGCTTTCTTGCTTTTACGACTTGAAACTTTCTGTATTTTATTTCAGAGCCAATGTGCTCAGAATATATTATAATATTTGATGCATATAATACCCTGAAGGACCCAACCTGGGAGTATATAAAATCAATATTATTTTCCAGCCTTCCTTCTGTCCTAGAGCTCCCTCTAAAGCGTTGGATTGCAGTGGCTACAACAATAGTGCCAACCTGAGGTGAAATGAATCCTCAGTGGGCCTTCCACCTCCATGACTCCTCCATTCACCCCACCAATTTTCCAATTCATCCAGAAAATTTGCGCTACCTGGAACAACGTTATTTTGCCCCTCTCTCTCTCTCTCTCCGTTATGTAAGTGTGCCCTTATCTTGCTGCAGCCTACTGTCAGCTTGACACAAATACAGACCGTCACTCTCTGAGCAAAAGTTTCATTATCATTAAGGTCGGGCTGCGTGTGTGGAGGAGGTGGGCGGGTGAGAGGGAGAGAGAGAGGACTGAGGAGTCCGTGGAGAAGCGGCCGGGAGGGTGGAGAGGCAGATCTCAGGCAGAAAGCAGGAGGCGCTGCTTGCAGCCAGTCAGAAAGATGCTGCTCTGACATGCGGACCCCCAACGATCTTGACCGCGACACTACGCTTCTACGTGCCCGCCTGACCACAGATAAACCAGCTGACACTCTTTTCTTCTCTTGAGTCTCTCTTCTCTGCACTGGGTTTGTTGCCATGCCGCCGGCCGCCTGCTCGGTCGATTACCGACTCCGCTGCATGTTGCCCGCGGTGCTGTGGATCGGGCTGCTGTGGAGCAGCGTCTCAACAGCAGGTATGCGTTTGATTTCTCGTGCGAAACCAGAGTGATGTCTGATTCTGCGCGTTTCTGCGCTCTCTGTCCTTCTGCGTCTTGGTTCGCATCCAAGTGGAATGACAGAGGCGCCAGTTGAGTTTTTATGCACCGCAAAAACACCTCGTCTCCGGGCATCCCTCTGCTCCTCTCAGACACCTCCTCTCGCGCGACTCGCAGTAGGGCAGGGAGAGGAGCGAGTCTGAAGCAGCGTCTCGCTGTTTACTGCGCCAGCAGCTCCAACCACTTTGGCACAGCAGTACGGGCTGCACATGCAGCCTCAAATCCTCCGTGTGGACACGAGTCCATTCGTGTGCGTGGGAGCCACGATCAGGCACGAGTGGATGCAGAGACAAAGAAAAATATTGAAATCACCAGTCAGCCAGCTCCGCAGTTAATTGGGAGAGGGGATTCCTCGAGTCTGAGCATCAGCATGCAAATTAGAAAGCAGGCTGACACTAAGTGAGGAACAAAGTTGATGTCTCAAACACTATCTATCTATCTATCTATCTATCTATCTATCTATCTATCTATCTATCTATCTATCTATCTATCTATCTATCTATCTATCTATCTATCTATCTATCTATCTATCTATCTATCTATCTATCGAAAAGTTAGCGTTCTAATCCCTGATATTTTTTGGGACCCTTCTTTCACTTAGAAATAAGTCTTCTGTGTAGGCCACTTCTTATTTTTCACCATAGTGGTGACCTTATGAAGAAAAAAAAATACTCAAAGAAAAGAAAATGGTGGTGAATGGATGGTTTGCCTTGGTTGAAACTAGCTGGCAGCTCATAGCTTTCCCATTTTGACCTTTTAACTACCATCATTTCAGACCATTGAAATGGTGGCACCATCGGTGAAAGCCCCATGTTTAGCTAAACCTCTTATCCTGGCCTAAAGATGTTGTTGTTCCTAAAACCAACAGCATGGAAAATGCTCATGCCATGTTTCCTGCTTCTAATTTAGGTGACATTCAGTGAAATCTTTATGGACGAAGGTTACAATAGGTGGGTTGCAAGGAAAAAGAAAATTCTTAAATGAATAGGAATTACCTGAATCATTCCACTCCTTCAGTGAAATGATCCAGAACATTTGTCCCTTTGGGAAAGGGTCACTGTAAATCAAATTGTTGTGAATGATCATCTTCAGATGAGACTGTTTTCTACAGTGATGACAATAACCTGATCTGTAGAGAAGGAGAGCTTACTGAACATTTAGAGGACAAAAAAGTGAGAAACCTGTGCTATTTGCTTTACAGTCATTTCATCTTTACTTGCTGAACACCTAAAGGAGATTTTGTGTTAAACAGCATTTGTTGCAGCCTCATCAATTGCAAAGGGCACTGAAGCTGTTGTGACAGCATGTGGTTGTCTAACGTGTTTGAACATGTTTATGTTGCATTTTCCTTTCATTTTTCTGTGTATGTGGTCATTCGGGTTAAAACGGTAGCTTTTAAATGTATTCAGATTCAGCATTTATCTCTCTTTATTGTGCCCTCTGTTGCAAGTGGTGGAGTCTGTTATTCCTGCACTGGGTTCAAATAAAATCAGAATGATAATCCTTTAACTGTCATTAAACATCAGACGTTCAACGAAATATAGAAGCAGCTACCTGGTAGCAGCATTTAGAATAAAAAAATAATAAAAACAAAGAAATAGCTAACAAAAACAAATCTAAAAATACCAGCTATAAAACTGTGCAAATGTACAAGGTATATACAAATGTGCAAGGTTGGTCTCAAGTATTGCACTTGTCTTGTGTGGTAGTGATGTGTATGTTTATGTGTGAGTGTGTGTTACTGTATGTGTGCATATGTGTGTGTGTGTTGTATGTGTGAGAGGTACTGATGTGTGACTTTAAGTGGGGCGTGTGTTCATGGTCCTGGTTTGGATTAACCTGTAGAATCTCCTAAAGGCCTACAGGTCGAACAGGTGGGATGCAAGATGTAGGATGGGTGGAGTCTCTCAGCTCTGTTCAGGCAGTGGGATGTGTAGATGTCTGCAACAGAGGGGAGGGCGTAGCCGATGATCTTCTGTGCAGTATTGACTACTCTCTGGAGCGTCTTCCGCTCAGCCTGGGTGCAATGTGTGAACCACACTGTGATACACTATAGCGAGTGGTAGAAGGTCAGCAGCTTCTCACAGATGTTGTTCCTTCTGAGCACTCTCGGGTAGTGCGCTTTGGGGTCTTTAGGGACTAGTAAAGCGCTATATAAATACAGGCCATTTACCATTTACCATAGTGCAGATGCTGCTGTGACTTCCTGATGATGGTGGAGGTGTTTGCATTCCAGGAGAGGTCAGCTTATGTAGCGTGGAGGCAGGTCTACTCTGTGCCTCCTACAGTCCAGGATCATCTCCTTTGGCCTTGTGTTGTTTACAGCCAGATTGTTTACTGAACACCACACAGACATATTCAGCACCTCATATCCTGTACTGTGATGGGGTTTCAGAGCCCATCACAGTCTCTGCTATGCAGATGACACACAACTTTATCTATCATGAAGCCAAATAACACACAGCAATTGGTTTAACTGCATCCAGGTCTTTATAAAGACATGAAGAACTGAATGACATCTAATTTTCTGCTTCTAAATTCAGATCAAACTGACGTTATTGTACTTGGCCCTTGAAATTTTAGAAATATACTCTGCCATCCTGATTGTTACTCTAGATTCCTACTCTGGATGGCATTACCTTGGCCTCCAGTAATACTGTGAGGAACCTTGGAGTAATTCTGATCAGGATATGTCCTTCAATGCTCATATTAAACAAATATGACTGCTTTCTTCCATTTGTGCAACATCTCTAAAGTTAGAAATATCCTGTCTCAGAGTGACGCTGAAAAACTAGTTCATACCTTTATTACTTCCAGGCTGGACTATTGTAATTCATTATTATCAGGATGTCTTAAAAACTCCCTGAAAAGCCTTCAGTTAAACCAAAATGCTGCAGCAAGAGTCCTGACAGGGACTAGAAAGAGAGAGCATATTTCTCTAATCTTGGCTTCCCTTCATCGGCTTCCTGTTAAATGCAGAATTGAATCAAAATCCTGCTCCTCACATGCAAGGTCTTGACTAATCAGGGCCCATCTTATCTTAATGACCTTGTAGTACCATATCACTCCATTAGAGCACTTTGCTCTCGAACTGCGGGCTTACTTGTTGTTCCAAGAGTATTTAAAAGTAGAATTGGAGGGAGAGCCTTCAGTTTTCAGGCCCCTCTTCTATGGAACCAGCTTCCAGTTTGGATTCGGGAGACAGACATCATCTCTACTTTTAAGATTAGGCTTAAAACTTTCCTTTTTGCTAAAGCATGTAGTTAGGGCTGGATCACGTGACCCTGAATGCCCCCTTAGTTATGCTCCAATAGGTGTAGGCTGCTGAGGGATTCCCATCCTATGATGCACTCAGTATTTTTTCTTCAGTCTCCTTTCTCACTCACTGTGTGTTAATAGACCTCTCTGCACTGAATCATACTTGTTATTAATCCCTTGCTCTCTTTCACAACATGTCTTTTATCCTGCTTCCTTCTCTCACCCCAACCAGTCGCAGCAGATGGCCGCCCCTCCCTGAGCCTGGTTCTGCCAAAGATTTCTTCCTGTTAAAAGGGAGTTTTTTCCTTCCCACTGTCGCCAAATGGCTTGCTCATAGGGGGTCATATGATTGTTGGGTTTTTCTCTGTATGTACTATTGTAGGGTCTACCTTACAATATAAAGTCCCTTGAGGCGACTGTTGTTGACATTTGGCGCTGTATACATAAAATCGAATTGAATTGAATCCCTGTATGCAGATTAGGGTTAGGGTAGTGTAGAACAGTGAGCTCAAAACACACACTTGTGGGGAGCCAGTTTTGAGTGTTCAAGTAAAGGAGAGGTGAGGAACGAGTTTGACAGTCTGTGGGCAGTTGGTGAGGAAGTTGAGGATCAAGGAGTAAGTGAGAGCCGGGACAGGTCAGACAGTTTCCTCACCAGGATGTTGGGGATGATTGTGTTAAAGGTTGAGCTGTAGCTATTTTGTCCTCACTTGACCTATTTGCTGTATAGGCAAACTGGTGGGGGTCTCCATAGGGAAGGTTATTCATGGTGGAATGGCTTTGAATGAAATGTTCCAGGTGCTTAGTGATGACAGGTGTGAGTGGAATTGAGTTCAAGTCGTTCAGGCTTAATAGCGGTGTTGATAGCTGACCAGACAGTAGAAGCTTCAGCTTTGCTAATTTGTGTCTCCCATATGGAGCGTTTGACTGTCGCTGCTTTTGGAGTATTTCAATGATCTGAAAATCATATCACTGGCTGTGTGGTAGAGACCACCCAAGAGCTTTGTGCTTCAGCTTAAATGAGCGAAACGTTGCTATTTTATTAGTCTTAGTCTTGAGTTAGCTTATACATGTGTTTGGAGGTAGCTTGCCAACCTTTATTATTTGAACCGTTCAGTGTTCCACCCTGTGCTCTAAATAGATCACTTCTTTAGAGTCTAGATTGGGTCAGCCCTAGGGGTGGGCGATATAAACGATATACGATAGAAACTATATAAAATTGGCCAACGATAGAGATTTTGACTATACCGCTCCATCGCGATAGCGCATGTTGATGATGTCATCAAGCTGCGCCTGTTTTGGTCGAAAGCATCGCATTGGCTACAACAATTATCATCTGCAAATTATGCTGAGAGTCATAGCAAAGAGATGAAGCACTTTTGAAATATGGGGAAAGCCAAAAACTGCGGTTCCTCCACTTCCGTAACATTGATTCATTAATGTTGAATTCTCTCACAGCTGCTCTATGTTGCAGTATATTAATAACTAACCTTGTATTGTGGACGAATGATCTCAGTTGTTCTCCTGACTGAAGTTTGGCCCGTGTATAGCATCCTGCTATGCGATTGCATTTGTCCCTGACCACCAGAAACCCTCACGTTAACTTTTATTGAGTGGGAAAAAAAGTTGTTGTTCATCCTCCAGCTTCACTGTGCTAATGTTATGCTAACATAGCTGTGTAGCTAGCAATCACGTAATACAACATTATATACCAGGTAGTCCAACTTCAGTGACCCTGCAAATGCCACTGCTGTTTAGTTTTCTGTCTTCATTATTTTGGAAGTGGTAGCAGAGCTGTACGTTTTAATTAGTTTCAAAAATCTCTCAGTCAGAACATGGTATGTGATGTTTAGGTGGAAACTAGCGAGCTAACTTCCTGTTAACTTCTAACTCCGTTAAATTTAATAACTTCTGTTTTCATGGATGCCTGGATGTTAAACTTAATTGTTACACCTGGTAAAGCAGCAACGCTGATGATTTTATTAAATATTAAAGAATTTAGACCGTCTTTAACTCTCAGTGTTCGTTTGACTTTGGGGATGGAGTTTTGGACCCAGATTACTCTGCGAAGCTCCTCACTACGGCAGCCGTAATGCTCTGACAATCCATCAAGCAGTGCAGCTTACCAAAGTTGTACTAAAACATTTTTTAACAGATTTCTGCACGCCAAAATCGGTTCGAGGTCAGTAAGGACAACCAAAATTCATACATAAGGCACACTCTCGATTTTTGAGAAAATTAAAGGATTTTAAGTGTGCCTTATAGTGTGGAAAATACGTTATACAGAAGAAAAGAATATATCGCAATATATATCGTTACCGCACATGCTTTAAATTATATCGTGATATGAATTTTAGGCCATATCGCCCAGCCCTAGTCAGCCCCTAAGCTAATGTCGAATTCTCACACAAATAGCAACACCCATCTTTTATATACCGTCTGTGGTGCAGTTCTTGAATTCACAAACATTAACATTAGAGTCTTTCTTCTTGCATGCAGAGGAGGATAGAAGCAATGTTGCTTTTAGCCCTAAACTCAGCAACCATCCATTGGAGTTGTAGAGACTGGATCCCTTATAAAAACCTGCAGGCAGATGGTTTTGACTTCTTCAGTGATTTCTCAGCACGCTTCAATCATCTTGCTAATCCTTGTCTGTCTTTTCTTCCCCTGTATTCTTGTACATTTGTTCAATTTGTGAGCGTGCCCCACCACCCCGACACACACACACACACACACACACACACACACACACACACACACACACACACACACACACACACACACACACACACACACACACACACACGTATCATGCACTGCATCATTGGTTTTTCTCACTGTTGGTGTATGTGTTTAATGAGCTTCCCCAGCAGAGATGTAGTGTTACAGAGCCGGCTCGTGATTGTGCGGTTATGTGTTAGTGTACGTACTAGTGTTTTTTAATGCGGATTGTGCCTGCAAATGAAGATAGACTGGATCATTGCGTGGTCTCATTTCTCAGGGTAAGAGTGATAATCTGCTAGAAAGAAAGCTTGACAACTGAGTAGAGATTCCAGAGCTCCAGCTGGGAAGCAAAACCAATTGCAGCTTGAATCCAGAGTGCAAAACAGAGATTTTTATTGACCCACACTGACAGTGTTTTTCTTGTAAAAATATCAATGAGGCATACCCGCTTCATTTAAAAAATATAGATCTTCTCTCCTCAAAAGAGCATCCATCTTGTAAGCCGCTTTTCTCCTCTACTCTCATCACAGCGCCTCTCCAACTTCCTTTCCCCAGTCTTCGTTCACTTGGCTTCTTTCTCTTCTTTTTTCTTTTCCCATTACTTGAGTGAAGAAAAAAAAAATGGAACCAGGAGGCAGACAGAGGAAATTGTTTCTTCTGGTTGAATACACCCAGGCTTATTATGCAACAAGATCCTCAGGCACCAAACTTTAGAAAATATTGTGCCAAGTTAGCATCACAAAAAGAAACCAAATGAGAGGAAGTAAGGCTAAAGAGTAATGAACCAAGTTGAGAAATAAGAGCAGCAGAGAATATTAACTAGTAGAAAAGTAATATCTCGATTTCTGTATATGTCCACACCACATGTATACTTACAGACATTAAAATGGTTATTTTACACACTTACACACACCTGCGTAACCTAACATCACATTGATCCTATAAGCTGTACTTTAATTACAAATTTTTATACCACTAAACATGAGTGAAATTAGTTGGTGGGACAGAGGAGGGACAGGGACAGGGTGAGATAGAAGCAGGAGATCCACGGTGGTGACTCCTAAATGCGGCAGCTGAAAAAAGAAGAAAAGATCTCACATCAGTTTAGACCAAAAAACTGAAAACATTAATGTTATAAAACTGATTAGATTAGAATTAGGTTAGAATTCAGGATTTTGAGTAGTTTGGTTATGGTATGAGTGAAACAAAAATATTTTTCAATATTTTTTCATCTAAATACCTGAAAAAACCTGGACTAAAGAGTAAAATAATCAGCAGCTGGATTCAGAGTGGAGCAAATGCTATCAAACACTCTGAAGTGTAAAAACTGAAAAGGAGAACGTGCCAGTAAGGGGGATAATGACTTTGGAAACCTTTCATGTATAATATGAGGATTTTCAAGAGAAATGTTTTTTTTTCTTTTTATCTTTAATCAAAAAATATAATAAAAGCTGTTTTTGAGACTCTGTTATCAAAGTGGCATGAAATTAAGATCATGTAACAATAATGTAACATAATATGTAACATAACAGTAATGTAATTCAGATTTGGTGACAGTGTTACGCCAGTAAAGCTTTTGTGATGATACCTGTGGAACATCAGTCACTGTTTATATTGTTGCAGTGTGAAACACTTTCATAGTTGCAGAGTTTGATGTTGGCTGTAAATATTGAGCTTTACTAATTTTAGCAGAGCTCATTTCAAGCGTTTTTGTGCTGTATTTGATTCAGAGAAGAATTACAGCATTAGTGGTGGGAAAAGCAGCTTTACAGAAAATGTTCACACTCTCAGTTTGTTTGTGTGTGTTTTTGTGTTTGTATACTTAAAAGATAGACTGTGTAGTTTATCTATAAATCTTGCAATCTTAACTTTATGTTGCAAAGAGAAACTACCAAGTCAATCATAATCAATAACAAGAAGTTATCAGGCTGTGGACTTGTCAAATTATAAGACATTGTAGAGCCTTTAGCACCACGTATTAATAGATTTAAATATATTATTTAAATATATTATTCAAAACTGTATTTTTGATTCAAAACTTGTGCACCCAATTCTTGTTTTTAAAGTCAATAAAACTGTATGCTGTACAATGTAATTTAATAATTAAAAGCCCCAAATTACCATGGCATTTTATGTATAGTTTACTTTGTGTAATATGCATTACTCAACTGTTAAAGCAGTCTTTTTCAAGGGTGCAATTTTGTCTGTCGCCAGTCTGTCGAAGGGCTAACACATGGAGACAGAAAACCATTCACGCTTACACTCACACCTATGGGCAATTTGGATTAATCAATTAACCTATCCCCACAAACTGCATGTCTTTGGACGGTGGGAGGAAGCCGGAGTACCCGGAGGGAACACACGCAAACACAGGGAGAAAATGCAAACTCCACACAGAAAGACACCAGCCTGATGGTGGAATTGAACCTTTTTAAGCCTTCTTGCTGTGCGGCAACAGTGCTAACCACCGTGCCGCAATTTTGCAATCAGTGTTTTCATAAAAGCCTTTTTTTCATGCATTTACTACTACTGGTAACAACACACACGAGGTTTAAGGCCTGGACAAGTTTAAAAGTTTTTGTCCTCCACAGTGGAAATTGCTGAAAATAAAAGTGGGTATCACTTTAGTCAGCTCCCAATTTTATAAATTCTGCACTCAGCTTTGTAGTCTCCAAAATAATTGAAATGCAGCCAGATGCTGCTCATTTCATATTTTCTCTTGTTTTTTTTACTTTTCCCTGACATCCTTGCATTTAAATCCATCTCCCGTCTCTGTGTGTACCTGGCGTGTACCACTACACTTGCTGTCTTTGAAACTTCTGTCCCCGTTCCTTTTTTCGCATAATGCTATGATCCTAGTCAGTCTTTGCATGTGTGTGCCCATCATAAAAAAGTCGCCATACACACAGCAGGTAAGAAAAAGGAGGTTCTTTTAAGACAGAGACAGGCAGGAAACAACTGCAGAACAGGCAGAGCACAGGTGGGCTTAAGGGGTTTGGCCTTTCATTTCTAGAAGAGCTCCTCAGAATATGAGTCTCTGATTCCCATGATTATACAGATCATTGTGCTGATGCTGTGTTTTCTTATGAACTACATAGCTGCAGAGGTCTGTGGTTGTCCACCCTTTTTGGGACAAAGCCAAAAAAGGTTAAGTTCTTTTAAAGTACAGTGGTCACTCGTTTATCGCGGGAGTTTCATTCTAAATAACCCACGATAGATGAAATCCGCGAAGTAGCCAGCTTTATTTTTTACAATTATTGTAGATGTTTTAAGTCTGTAAAAACCCCTCACTACATACTTTATACACATTTCTCAGACAGGCATGAACATTTTCACAATTCCCTCTCTTGTTTAAACACCCTCAAAGTTCAAACCTTTGTAGAAAAACAAGTCCAGTATTATAGAATGAAACCAAAGATCAAACCCTGTTTTCAGGTCCAGAACATGGTCACAGAGCAGCTGTGAGAGAATTCAACATTAATGAATCAATGGTACGGAAGTAGAGGAAGCAAGAAGAATGAGTTGAGTAAAGTTCGCTTAATGTGCCTAATAATTCAAAAAATACGGTAACTTCTACCTTCCTTTAGCATGTGCAGAAGTCCAACTTTTTGTGCAATGGTTAGCACCTTCCCCTGCCTCTGGGTGCTACCGCAGGAGCCTCTGACGATGCAAAACATTTCATCAACATTGTTGTGCTTGTTGGGGAGAAAACTTACAAACATACAGTAAAGCACTTTAGAGTCACACTGCCAGCGATCGAAGATTTATGTAAATTTTTCAAGCTGAACGTGTTCTGTTCTGTAAAAAAAGAAAAAAAACATGCAAAATTGCACAAAAAAGAAAATCAGCGAAACAGCGAGGCTGCGAAAGGTGAACCGCGTTATAGCAAGGGACCACTGTACAAATAAAATAGGTTAACACATTGATATTAGTATTAACTAACCAATCATTTTATAATAGTTTCATTTTATGGGAATTAACAGTACATATCCTGTGGCAACCCCTGTAGAGAAAATGTTGTATTTTAAGTATTATCTTTTCAGTTGGGAGTGTATCTATATCCCTGTTGGTGTTTGCTGCATCTGGAGTATAAATCCCTCACTAACTGTCTTTTCAGTGAGTCCATTTGCTCATTAGTCCCAAAGTCTCTAAAATATAGTCTGGGCTTCTGCGCAAACTTACAACATCTTATAACAACATCTTAGTGAATTATTAAGATTTGGGGGGACGTTATGTACCTCCTGTGCTGCCCTTCTGCTTCTAACCCAGGCAGTGTTCACATGTAAGGAAGATGCCCAAAGAAGTACCAGGTCTTAGCTGCAGTCATCTCTTCAGCTTGGCACATCTTCTAAGATCTTTATGACACAACTTTTATGAAGGGGTCTGAAAGTGTGTGTGTTTGCTGTTCAGTGTGATTTATTCTGTCTCAGCATCCATGATTATCCTCTCTAGGATGGCTTCAGGATTGCACAGATGCTGCTGACACATCCCTACAATAGAAGCAATTAAGCGAAGCTTAACTTTGTGTGCATCTGTTGTAATCCATGCTGTGTTTGCAGTTGAACTAAACTGTTTTGGGTTGGTTCTGCTTGAGGCTTCTTCTTTTTAGAGCTTTCCTCTTTAAAACTGTTATGGGGTGGAAGTAGTTTTAATGTTGTATTCTGTGTGTTTTAATGGTTTGGTTTTAAGTTGTGGTTTTACGCATGTCTGTGTACAGTTTGCATGCTTTTATTTTGAAGTTTTTAATCTTAATCAAAGAAAATATCCACACCTGCTCACTCTGCATGAAAGATGGGAAATTAGGGCAGACAGGGAGCATTCACAGTACAAAAGTGGCACATGCATGAAGGCAGCAGCACTTCAGCTTGAGCAGCAGCAGGATGAATAGGCAGAATGATGCCAAGAAGATTGGCCTTGAAACTGTTTGTGGAACTGTGGTTGAATATGATGGAGGAGTTGGACCCAGTAGGAAGGCCTTTCCAAGCAAGACATAACCGGTGAAAAGAGTGATTTCTGTGATGGTTGGTGCTAGAGCATCTATTTCAAGACTGTTGCACCTGTACATATATGTATAGGATGGACTTCTAGCTTGGTTTTGTCTTAGTTTTTTTTAATGCCCTTGGTTTGTTTTATTGTAAATAAATTGTTAACTGCTACACTTGAGTTTTTTCTCCTTGGCTATCACTTCCTTTTATTTTTTTCGCTGCTCTCTACCCGATGGAAAAGGACCCCCCTCTTCCTTCTCTCCCTCTCCCTTCTCCTTTTCCCTCTTCTTTACAAAAATGTGTATTAAACTATTTATGAATGGTTGAAAGGCACACAAATGTAAACATAATGAAGTTGTAGATTAGCATTTTTTAAGGAAATGTAACTGTGGTCAGGTTATTTCAGTTTGATAGTTTCCTCTCAAAGGTCAGTACTCTCAAGATGGCCAGTGTCACTTGTTCAAATGGGCACTTAAAAGTTCATAAACGTTGAATACTTTGTGGAAACACTAATCATAGCAATAGAATTAACTGAAGTTCTGTCACAGTTATAAAAAGTAATATTTTTAAGCCTTTAATGTAGAGTCAGTTGCTGTTTGATACTTTAAGATCTAGGATAAGGCATAACTCTCGTTTATGCGTTCCTGCATTTTAATGTTGTTACTGTACCTTACACCGTGTTCTGCATTTCCCCTGTTTTCATTCATCATTAGCTGCAGAGCACTAAGAGGATAGCATGATTCATTGTTGCTTAACTCAACCCAAGCACAGAGAATACACTACGCACGCAGGCAGGCAGGCAGGCAGAAAAAGCTCAGAATTTCTTTTTTCTTTCTGGTCAAATACAAATTGCTGTGTCCATTACTTGAATCAACAAGTTCTCCAATAAAGCACATCCACATTGGAAGGATGGTGTTGTCATAAATACATTTCCATTCAGGAGATTGGAGCGGGAATCTGACACCTTTCCTAGTTAAGTGCGCATGCGCCAACCAGCGTGCAGCCTGTTACAGTCGCTCCTGCTTTTCTCTTAGTTTAGCTCTTTTTTCTTACGTATTCTTTTTTTTTTCTGACTTGTATTTTCCTCCGTTTTCTATCTCTTACTCAATCATGTGGATTGAGAGAGTTTTTGTTCTTCTGGTGGCCGTGGAACTGTTACTTTTATCATGGAACGGGACCGCGGCACATCTCCTACACGCACGGACTGTTTACTCCAGAGATCAGCTGATCGCCCTGATGCCGGCCGGCTCGCTGGCCAGGCCCGCAGAAGTGCCCGCAGAAGTACCAGCTGAAATTTGGAGGAAAACACATCGGGGATGCAGAGGTCAAGGACAGAAGAGAAGAAAAAAGGTGACGGTGAGACAGCGGAGGCTCGAAGCGAGGAGGAGGTTTAAACCGTGTCTGCCGTCTATCGTGATGGGAAATGTGCGATCGTTGGCAAGTAAAATCGACGAGCTCTCAGCACTGGTACGGAGTCAGAGGGAATACCGAGAGTGTAGCCTGATGTGTTTCACCGAATCATGGCTGCACCAGGTCATTCCCGATGAGAATGCTTCCGTGGAAGGCTTCCACACTGTTCGGGCGGACAGGGACAGCATCGCTAGCGGTAAGCGTAAAGGAGGTGGGCTTGCTGTTTTAGTTAACAACCGGTGGTGTAACCCTGCCAACATAACAATCAAAGAAAGGATTTGTTGCCCGGACACTGAACTGTGTGCTGTTGGACTCAGGCCGTATTATTTACCCAGGGAATTCTCTCACGTCATCTTGGTGGCTGTTTATGTTCCCCCCTCTGCTAACCCCACAGCTGCATGTGACACTATCCACTCTGCCATAGCTCGGCTACAGACTCAGCACCCGAGTGCCTTTATTGTGATCTCGGGTGACTTCAACCATGTATCACTGGACAATACACTACCAACATTCAAACAATATGTGGACTGTCCCACCAGGGGAGAGAAAACTTTAGACTTACTGTATGCTAACGTCAAGGATGCATACAGCTCCTCCTCCCTCCCCCCACTTGGTAGGTCAGATCATAACCTGATTCACCTCACCCCCCGCTATGTGCCAATTGTGAGGAGGGAACCTGTGACCACCAGGACTGTTAGGAGGTGGTCAGAGGAGGCAATAGCGGAACTACAGGGCTGTTTCGAGGTGACCGACTGGGAAACACTCTGTGAGCCTCACGCCGAGGACATCAATGGGCTTACTGAGTGTATCACAGACTACATAACTTTCTGCACCGACTCCATTGTTCCAGCTCAGACTGTTCATTGTTACCCAAATAACAAGCCGTGGGTGACTAAGGACATCAAAGCCCTCCTCAACAACAAGAAGAGGGCTTTCAGAGGGGGCAACAAAGAGGAGGTGAGGAAGATCCAGGTGTTACTAAAGGACAAGATCAGAGAGGCTAAGGACAATTACAGGAGGAAGCTGGAGTGGAAACTCCAGCAGAACAGCATGAGAGAGGTGTGGAGGGGCATGAAGACCATCACTGGATTCAGGCCAACCAACAGCAGGGGAGCTGAGGGAGGTGAGAATAGAGCCGACGAGTTGAATCTGTTTTTCAATAGATTCGACACCACAGTGTCTGCTCCCACCCCCACAACCTCACCTGCAGTCAGCCTGGAATCCAGAGCCACACCACTGTGCCAGCCTCTCTCTTCACATGTTGCCTCCTGTGAGATTCCTGACACCCCTCCCCCACCCATCACCTTCACTCAATACCAGGTTGAGATGCAAATGAGGAGACTTCACTCAGGCAAGTCTGCTGGACCAGACGGAGTGAGTCCCCTTGTCCTCAAGACCTGTGCCCCCCAGCTGTGTGGAGTCTTTCATAAACTGTTTATGCTGAGTCTGAGTCTGCAGAGGGTCCCGGTGATGTGGAAGACATCATGCCTCGTCCCTGTACCAAAGACGCCTCGTCCCAGTGGCCCCCAGGATTACAGGCCCGTGGCACTGACCTCCCACATCATGAAGACCCTGGAAAGGCTCATCCTGGACCAGCTGCGACCCATAGTAAGACCACATCTGGATCCCCTTCAGTTCGCTTATCAGCCTCGTCTCGGAACAGAGGACGCCATCATCTACCTGCTCAATCGTGTCTACACCCATCTGGACCAGCCGGCGAGCACTGTGAGGGTCATGTTTTTTGACTTTTCCAGTGCTTTCAACACCATCAGGCCGACCCTCCTGGGTGATAAGTTAGCAGCGATGCTGGTGGATGCTTCTCTGGTGTCCTGGATTGTTGATTACCTGACATGAAGACCACAATATGTACGTCTCCCACAGTGTGTGTCTGACAAGGTGATTAGCAACACAGGGGCACCACAGGGGACTGTCCTCTCCCCCTTCCTCTTCACCCTCTACACCACAGACTTCAGCCACTGCACAGAGACCTGCCATCTTCAGAAGTTTTCTGATGACTCTGCGGTGGTTGGATGCATCAGCAGGGATGATGAGACAGAGTACCGGGCTGTGGTCGACTCCTTTGTCACGTGGTGTGAGCAGAATCATCTGCAGCTCAACGTGGCAAAGACCAAGGAACTGATCGTGGACTTCAGGAAGACCAGGAAACACTTGACCCCTGTTTCAATCCAGGGGGTCAGTGTTGACATTGTGGAGGACTATAAATACCTTGGAGTACACATTGACAATAAACTGGACTGGGCTAAAAACACCACAGCACTTTACAGGAAGGGCCAGAGTCGTCTGGGTTGGTTCTGCTTGAGGCTTCTTCTTTTTAGAGCTTTCCTCTTTAAAACTGTTATGGGGTGGAAGTAGTTTTAATGTTGTATTCTGTGTGTTTTAATGGTTTGGTTTTAAGTTGTGGTTTTACGCATGTCTGTGTACAGTTTGCATGCTTTTATTTTGAAGTTTTTAATCTTAATCAAAGAAAATATCCACACCTGCTCACTCTGCATGAAAGATGGGAAATTAGGGCAGACAGGGAGCATTCACAGTACAAAAGTGGCACATGCATGAAGGCAGCAGCACTTCAGCTTGAGCAGCAGCAGGATGAATAGGCAGAATGATGCCAAGAAGATTGGCCTTGAAACTGTTTGTGGAACTGTGGTTGAATATGATGGAGGAGTTGGACCCAGTAGGAAGGCCTTTCCAAGCAAGACATAACCGGTGAAAAGAGTGATTTCTGTGATGGTTGGTGCTAGAGCATCTATTTCAAGACTGTTGCACCTGTACATATATGTATAGGATGGACTTCTAGCTTGGTTTTGTCTTAGTTTTTTTTAATGCCCTTGGTTTGTTTTATTGTAAATAAATTGTTAACTGCTACACTTGAGTTTTTTCTCCTTGGCTATCACTTCCTTTTATTTTTTTCGCTGCTCTCTACCCGATGGAAAAGGACCCCCCTCTTCCTTCTCTCCCTCTCCCTTCTCCTTTTCCCTCTTCTTTACAAAAATGTGTATTAAACTATTTATGAATGGTTGAAAGGCACACAAATGTAAACATAATGAAGTTGTAGATTAGCATTTTTTAAGGAAATGTAACTGTGGTCAGGTTATTTCAGTTTGATAGTTTCCTCTCAAAGGTCAGTACTCTCAAGATGGCCAGTGTCACTTGTTCAAATGGGCACTTAAAAGTTCATAAACGTTGAATACTTTGTGGAAACACTAATCATAGCAATAGAATTAACTGAAGTTCTGTCACAGTTATAAAAAGTAATATTTTTAAGCCTTTAATGTAGAGTCAGTTGCTGTTTGATACTTTAAGATCTAGGATAAGGCATAACTCTCGTTTATGCGTTCCTGCATTTTAATGTTGTTACTGTACCTTACACCGTGTTCTGCATTTCCCCTGTTTTCATTCATCATTAGCTGCAGAGCACTAAGAGGATAGCATGATTCATTGTTGCTTAACTCAACCCAAGCACAGAGAATACACTACGCACGCAGGCAGGCAGGCAGAAAAAGCTCAGAATTTCTTTTTTCTTTCTGGTCAAATACAAATTGCTGTGTCCATTACTTGAATCAACAAGTTCTCCAATAAAGCACATCCACATTGGAAGGATGGTGTTGTCATAAATACATTTCCATTCAGGAGATTGGAGCGGGAATCTGACACCTTTCCTAGTTAAGTGCGCATGCGCCAACCAGCGTGCAGCCTGTTACAGTCGCTCCTGCTTTTCTCTTAGTTTAGCTCTTTTTTCTTACGTATTCTTTTTTTTTTCTGACTTGTATTTTCCTCCGTTTTCTATCTCTTACTCAATCATGTGGATTGAGAGAGTTTTTGTTCTTCTGGTGGCCGTGGAACTGTTACTTTTATCATGGAACGGGACCGCGGCACATCTCCTACACGCACGGACTGTTTACTCCAGAGATCAGCTGATCGCCCTGATGCCGGCCGGCTCGCTGGCCAGGCCCGCAGAAGTGCCCGCAGAAGTACCAGCTGAAATTTGGAGGAAAACACATCGGGGATGCAGAGGTCAAGGACAGAAGAGAAGAAAAAAGGTGACGGTGAGACAGCGGAGGCTCGAAGCGAGGAGGAGGTTTAAACCGTGTCTGCCGTCTATCGTGATGGGAAATGTGCGATCGTTGGCAAGTAAAATCGACGAGCTCTCAGCACTGGTACGGAGTCAGAGGGAATACCGAGAGTGTAGCCTGATGTGTTTCACCGAATCATGGCTGCACCAGGTCATTCCCGATGAGAATGCTTCCGTGGAAGGCTTCCACACTGTTCGGGCGGACAGGGACAGCATCGCTAGCGGTAAGCGTAAAGGAGGTGGGCTTGCTGTTTTAGTTAACAACCGGTGGTGTAACCCTGCCAACATAACAATCAAAGAAAGGATTTGTTGCCCGGACACTGAACTGTGTGCTGTTGGACTCAGGCCGTATTATTTACCCAGGGAATTCTCTCACGTCATCTTGGTGGCTGTTTATGTTCCCCCCTCTGCTAACCCCACAGCTGCATGTGACACTATCCACTCTGCCATAGCTCGGCTACAGACTCAGCACCCGAGTGCCTTTATTGTGATCTCGGGTGACTTCAACCATGTATCACTGGACAATACACTACCAACATTCAAACAATATGTGGACTGTCCCACCAGGGGAGAGAAAACTTTAGACTTACTGTATGCTAACGTCAAGGATGCATACAGCTCCTCCTCCCTCCCCCCACTTGGTAGGTCAGATCATAACCTGATTCACCTCACCCCCCGCTATGTGCCAATTGTGAGGAGGGAACCTGTGACCACCAGGACTGTTAGGAGGTGGTCAGAGGAGGCAATAGCGGAACTACAGGGCTGTTTCGAGGTGACCGACTGGGAAACACTCTGTGAGCCTCACGCCGAGGACATCAATGGGCTTACTGAGTGTATCACAGACTACATAACTTTCTGCACCGACTCCATTGTTCCAGCTCAGACTGTTCATTGTTACCCAAATAACAAGCCGTGGGTGACTAAGGACATCAAAGCCCTCCTCAACAACAAGAAGAGGGCTTTCAGAGGGGGCAACAAAGAGGAGGTGAGGAAGATCCAGGTGTTACTAAAGGACAAGATCAGAGAGGCTAAGGACAATTACAGGAGGAAGCTGGAGTGGAAACTCCAGCAGAACAGCATGAGAGAGGTGTGGAGGGGCATGAAGACCATCACTGGATTCAGGCCAACCAACAGCAGGGGAGCTGAGGGAGGTGAGAATAGAGCCGACGAGTTGAATCTGTTTTTCAATAGATTCGACACCACAGTGTCTGCTCCCACCCCCACAACCTCACCTGCAGTCAGCCTGGAATCCAGAGCCACACCACTGTGCCAGCCTCTCTCTTCACATGTTGCCTCCTGTGAGATTCCTGACACCCCTCCCCCACCCATCACCTTCACTCAATACCAGGTTGAGATGCAAATGAGGAGACTTCACTCAGGCAAGTCTGCTGGACCAGACGGAGTGAGTCCCCTTGTCCTCAAGACCTGTGCCCCCCAGCTGTGTGGAGTCTTTCATAAACTGTTTATGCTGAGTCTGAGTCTGCAGAGGGTCCCGGTGATGTGGAAGACATCATGCCTCGTCCCTGTACCAAAGACGCCTCGTCCCAGTGGCCCCCAGGATTACAGGCCCGTGGCACTGACCTCCCACATCATGAAGACCCTGGAAAGGCTCATCCTGGACCAGCTGCGACCCATAGTAAGACCACATCTGGATCCCCTTCAGTTCGCTTATCAGCCTCGTCTCGGAACAGAGGACGCCATCATCTACCTGCTCAATCGTGTCTACACCCATCTGGACCAGCCGGCGAGCACTGTGAGGGTCATGTTTTTTGACTTTTCCAGTGCTTTCAACACCATCAGGCCGACCCTCCTGGGTGATAAGTTAGCAGCGATGCAGGTGGATGCTTCTCTGGTGTCCTGGATTGTTGATTACCTGACAGGAAGACCACAATATGTACGTCTCCCACAGTGTGTGTCTGACAAGGTGATTAGCAACACAGGGGCACCACAGGGGACTGTCCTCTCCCCCTTCCTCTTCACCCTCTACACCACAGACTTCAGCCACTGCACAGAGACCTGCCATCTTCAGAAGTTTTCTGATGACTCTGCGGTGGTTGGATGCATCAGCAGGGATGATGAGACAGAGTACCGGGCTGTGGTCGACTCCTTTGTCACGTGGTGTGAGCAGAATCATCTGCAGCTCAACGTGGCAAAGACCAAGGAACTGATCGTGGACTTCAGGAAGACCAGGAAACACTTGACCTCTGTTTCAATTCAGGGGGTCAGTGTTGACATTGTGGAGGACTATAAATACCTTGGAGTACACATTGACAATAAACTGGACTGGGCTAAAAACACCACAGCACTTTACAGGAAGGGCCAGAGTCGTCTCTATTTTTTGAGGCGACTGAGGTCCTTCAACATCTGCCAGAAAATGCTGAGGATTTTCTATGAGTCTGTGGTGGCCAGTGCGATCCTCTATGCTGTTGCATGCTGGGGGAGCAGGCTGAGGGTCGCAGATGCCAACAGACTTAATAAACTGATCCGTAAGGCCAGCAATGTTGTGGGGATGGAGCTGGACTCCCTCAAGGTGGTGTCGGAGAGGCGGATGCTGTCCAAGATAAAGACAATGTTGGATAACACCTCCCACCCACTCCATGACATGTTGGTCAGTCACAGGAGCTCGTTCAGTGAGAGACTGAGATTACCGAAAAGCACCACTGAACGACACAGGAAATCATTCCTGCCTGTGGCCATCTCCCTGTACAACGCATCCACTTAACACACTGTTTGCTGCTACAGCTACACATGTTTCTTTTCCAAATATTTATTTATAAGTGACTTATGTATGTATGTATGTATATATATGTATATATTGTACTATTCTTAGTTAGCGTATTGTCTGTCTTGTCTTAATGTTGGTTTAAAATGGAGCACTGTAACAAAAAATAATTTCCCCCAGGGATCAATAAAGTATTCTGATTCTGATTCTGATTCTGATTCACATGAACCTGCAGTTAAAAGTGCTTCAGATGACAAAACAAAAAGTGTTAGTGTTAAGTAATGCTGTGAGAAAGGCACATTTAAGATTGTGGGCTCTGGATGCAAAAATGAATTACTGGCAAGAAGTAAGAACAGAATCAACAGCTTAAGGCTGCCAGGAACAAGAGCAAAAACTAAACTGAGGAAATTTGCCCAAGAGAGAAAACAACCCTGGAAAGTTAGGCTGGGGAAAACCAGAGGCCTACACTACAAAGCAGGATTTTGTATTAACCAGGTAAACAGGTAACTGTTTTTTGAACTACAAAGTTGGATCACATCTTACCAGGGTACATCACCACCACAATCCATGCGGTGAACCTAAAAATACACAAAAAACAATAAGTTATCATCCAATTTGTTTCTCATCTCTTGGTTACCTTGTTAGGCTTCCTTACACATGCAAATGTTGGTTTTAATACTTTTTGGTTAGTCGATTTCAACAAAAAAATAAAAAATAAATAAAAATAGTAAAATTAACCTCAAGAGAATCATGTTAATAAATAAAAGGTTTTTGTGTTACCTGACTATTATTGAGGGGTATGGGACACATCTCTTAAATAAATCTGTTTTATTGATTTTTTCATTTTAATATTAATAACTAAAATGACATCTATGGTGTTACAGGTCAATTTCGACAGATAGATATTTACATCAAGAAAAGACAAAAAAAGTTTTTTTTTCAGCAGTAGACCTTTAATATATAGGACATATAGGGTACACTGACCATAGAAGCAGTGGAAGACTGAATGGCTATAACATAAAAAGAAAGGCAAGTGGTGCAAACCTGTCTCCTAAAACTCAAAAAAAGAAACCACGAAAGGAAGTAAGCCTGCTTCCCAAAAATGTCATGCTGTCCCTTTTAAGCAGAAGGCTACGCATACTCAGAGCTCCTGGTTGGATATGGTTGCTGAATTTGTTCAGAACCTTTGAGCTTCAAGATAGGAATAGAAAAGCCAATAAAGAAAAGGCAAATGACAGAATTCTTGGAAGGAAGAAAACTGTTTCCTCCCCTCACAAAATCTATATTTAACGCCTGCTACCCACAGTCGCAGTCAGAAAAGGCATTGAAAATGTTGTTCATTTTTGCTCCACAGCAAATGATGAATTGTGATCCAGAAAGAGATTTGATATGGTTGTCTGGGATTAAAGTGACATTTTGGAGTTTCAGTCTGAGTGAGTTACACCCACACAAACGCACCCTGACACTTTGCCCTGTCAAAGTCACTCCGAGCAGACTGGCAAAATCAAGTGTGTTTGCAACCAAGCCTTTAAAAAGTTAATATTCCCATTCCTATTTGCCTCAAAGCTAATAACCCATGTCACCGCTCTGCTCCCTTATCTATGTGCCTTTGATACGGGAATCCCACTGAAGAAGGTCTTTTGATGCAATCGGCAAACCTAGCCTATGTGTTATAATCCATTCTGCTGATAACTGCGCCTGTCATGCTGTCGAGTCGATGTGTTTGTCTCCACTCGAATAGCTTGGAAAGAGCTGGCTAAGTATTTTGTGATTGAGAGTATGTATGTTATTGCTGTTTGTTTTTTATTAATCCATGATATACTCCCATGTGGGCTGTAAGGTTCAATGCATCAGCTCTTCTCTGTTTTGTTGCCCCTCAAAGGACTGATTGATTGATTTATTCATGTCATGTGGTGCAGAGACTTACAGACCAGCAAACCCTTGTCTGAGCTTTTGAGAGATTTAGTCTCCAAAAAGTTAAGAATGTATTTAAAGGCTGAGAGAGACGCGCTAAGCCTTCAGCCTGGTCTAAGCAGAACTGAGCTTCCTGCAAGATGATGACTGCCCATGCAGGACAGTTGTTTTTGTTGAGCAGAATCACAAAGAAGTCTTAACAAAACGCTTGCTGCAGCGTTTTCATTCTAAAAACATTTCTGGGTGGTTCAACTTAGAAAGACAGAAAGTACAGTTTGAAAGGATTATTTTGGAAGCTTTATGGGTTTCAATTTTTTATTTAGCTTCATATATATTTAAATTAATTTCCCACCCTCGAGGCAATCATTGCTTTCCATTATTTTCTGTGTACAACACAAATCAGCTTCCAGAGCCTTGAGATTTAGTTGTAATAGCTAATCCAATCACTGTATTTTTCAAAATTTTTACAGTTACAATGACACATTGTAACTAGATGGTAATGCAGTTGAGGAGAGGGATGGTTTTAACAAAAGTCAATAGCCTCTTGTCTTAGATAAACGAATGTACTTACCAAAAATCAGGCAGAGCTAAACTCCTGTTGGCTGATTCCTTTGTTTTCAGTTTCGTGCCAGATGCAAACCCAAGGGCTGCGTTTTTCTTTTAAATTCATTGTAAATGCAGGTTGCCAAACAGTTTTTATTGGATTCAACTGATGGCTTTGTGACAATGTACATGTAATTTTGATGTCACTGGGTCATTTAGGTATAGTTCTCAAGACAGGCCTCGATGCAGCTCCACTTATAAAAACCAGCTGTTGATATTTTTAGAGCCACTGTTAATTTTCTTAATGTATACCCTGCAAAGTCTTACAGTACCTACTGTAGAAATGCACAAAGAAAACCTTATGGAGACACACTTAGCTTGACACAACTGTTGCTGTAAAATATAAAAGAAAATGAATTGAAAGGACCCAGAATTTTAGAGCCATGCCACTGGGGTTTATTTTAAAACCTGCTTGTGGTAAGACATCTGTGATTGGATACTGAATCGTCCTATCATGTTGCTGCTCAAAACCAATCTGCTGTTCTAAAATTTATACTCAATTTAGATGTTTTGATGTACAGCTCCTCACTAGAACCCCCTCATATAAAATAAGCTATACTAGACACTTGAGACAGAGATTCAGCTTTTTCTAATCCTCTCCAGTTAGTTCGCATTTACAGTTCTATACTGTCAAAGATCTTAGTGGTGCTCCTAGTTTGCAGTTTTTTTAGCAGCTTAGAAGTGCAATGAATGAAACGAATGAAGAAAAAAAAAATGAATTGCTGCTGTTGTTTTATATTTCTGAAAAACAACAGAGAAATAAAGAAGACTGTTTTATTATTACAGTTCACATCACATGTATTGCTTTCTTTTCATTTCATTATTTATTACTAAATGCTCTCCATGTTGACATCTGGGTCATGGCCACTCAAAGTTCAAGCTTGAAGCATTTGTCTCTTCTTCTCTGGCTCTTCAGCTCTGCTCCCTGTCCCCCTCACGACTGATGTGCCTGGTGCAAACATACATGTACGTTTTCAGGGTGCGGGGTGATGTGGTGTGGTTTTTGTAATCAAGAGCAGGAAATACATTAGAACATGAATAAATATTAGAAAGAAGAAGCCTTGGTTCCCGGGTATGATAGGAGAACTCATAGTCCTGCAGATGTTCAGGGATTCTATGGATCCTGCTAGGACGGGGACTTAGTGCATCATCCCGATCTCTGGATGTAGCCATGTCATGTAGGTGCAGCACATCTGGTTCGAGGGACTACTTTGACCAGAATGGTGTACGTCAGTTCAGTGCTGGGTTGTGCTATGACAGTTATCTTGGTCAGAAGGAGAGGCTGACATCCAGGGAGTAGATTGTATGAGGTGGAGTTTATTTACATGCAGATGGATGGTACAAGGACGTATGGCATAGTGTAGGAGGATGTGTCATGTTGGCCATGTTGCATGGTTTCTGCGATCAAGAACATGAAATACATTAGAACTTGAATAAGGATTAAAGGGTAATACAGCTGCCCACGAATTCCACCACAACAAATATGCTAAGGAAATGGATCGATCTAATACCGCTCCTTAGGAGCGTTCACATTTAGTTAAGCACTATTCAAATAGGCCACAAGCTGTAACTTCAACACAAGGGATGAACTATTTATATTGAGGCAGGTGGTCAGTAGTCAACCCATCTAGTTAGCCACTACATAATACACCCATATTACGGCATTCAAAGTCACATGAATTGGTAAAAGGAACAAATAAAGCTGGAACAAGGCCAGAAACTATCAAATTACTGGGCCACACAGCTTTTGCTAATTAGCATATATGCCAAAGATAGTTAGAACCAATATGCACAAAAGTAGTAGGGTGAAGCATTGAACTCATGTTTATTCATAACAAACACAGAATGGGCTATTTGCTTTGGTTCCCAGCAGCTCTATCCTGCATCCTCAGCCCAGAAACTAAGTCAGGCTGTCCAGGTCAGGAGCTAATCCCATGACTGCACTAAGGCATCTGGGTAATGTAGTCCACCCTAACACAGACCTTTCTACAATTGGTTCAAATGACAAGGAGATGGTGTCTTTGCATCAAGTTCAACAGATTTATATAGCAAACGTTACTTACATAATTTCCTACTATGTTTATAATTTAACAGGAAACGGGACACAACCCTTTTCTCTTTTTCCTTGTCTTCATAACTTTGCTCATAACTGCTTTGATTCTTTGCTTATACCAAGGCTGCTGTGCGAATAGCGTTACCTTAAGCCAGTTTGCATTTGTTTCTTGTCCTTGTTCAGCTGGGTGTACGTGATTTAAGTGTCTGATCAGGTTTTTTCAACAAAGGCTTTGATGTTTTAGTTTGTGTCTTCGGTTACAGTTTCCGTACTATCCACATCTTAGTGAATGACTGTGAGTGTGCATGCAACTATTTGTGGTGCTGTGCATGCATGAAACAGACCAGGTTGTAATGGAACATGAGAGACTAATGGGGCATTTCTGGTCTCTGGACATTTTTTAACATAGCTGGTAACATGAAAACACAGATATGTATAGACTGGGCTAAAACATGCACGCACACTAGAGTGAACAGCATAACTTGCAAAAACAACTAAGAACATCGGAAGTCATTAATGGTCATGATTGTCTAAAGCAGTCAAAGTGTATCAAGATTTTTAGTCCGAGGAGAGTTGGAGCTGTCTCTTTTCTTTGGCATCACTCTCTTACATCCCTCTCTTTCCCTTCCTTTCCCCTCCAGCACTCCCTACTGCTAAATGGAGGCAGGCAGGAGTGTGAGGAGAGTTTCAATGACTTGATGTCTGCAAGTGCACTCTCATTCCAATGTTTCTGCTTAGTTGAGTAGCTAACAAACATGTAGTCTTTAGCACGCACACACAGATTTGTATTGCTGTTGCATACTTGTTAGAAACTTCATTGACTGTATTCATTCCCATTCCCCCTGTGACATTTCCATTTAATCCTATCCTAATCTAAGCTTCTAAACCCAAATCTTACTCTGCAGCAGCCCTGAAAAGAAGTAAAAATTTTCTGACTGGAATATTTTCTTCTTCCTCCTTTCTTTTTGAGGACATTTAATCCTTGTGGGGATTAAATAGGAAGACGTGTAGAGTTCCAAAACTGTGGCAGCAAAGAACACACTACTTTAAAATGTTTTGACTTTTCAGCATGTTCATTTTACTGCAGCTACTTCATTTTTCACATACTGTAGCACTCCACCTCCACCTCATTGACTAGATTATTTATCAAGGGATTCTCGGCACTAGTGCTTCTAATGCCCATGCTATGAAAAACATATTTATAAAATGTAATCGCTGATGTGAAATGTGAGGCTCAGCCATCATAGAAGTCCTTGATAGTCTTCTCTTTCTCATTGATGTCCACCTGTGAGCTGTGACACAGTGCGCTATGTACAAACTGCCATGAACTTTTAAAAACGCCAAGACTGCATCATAGCAGAAACCACAAGAAGCAAAAATCTGGCTATCTGGGTTTTCAAGATTAAAGATTAATTTATGTTTCTTCTACAGCACACTGGTTTCTCTTTTTCTAGAAATTCTGGATGACTGTCACATGATGATCTGTCAGGTCCAGCATCACTTGTGACCTTGTCTGCCAAAAAAGGTCATCTCTGTAACACCAAAGAGGCACTTGTCTCTATTCAGTTTTAGTCCGTTCTTTTTAACTCTCCGTTAAAGTTTCTTCAGCCTTTCATCGTGTTGTTGCCTTGTATTTCCTCAGACGATGAGGTCATCTATGTAGACTCTGGTGCCTTCCAGCCCTTCTATTAAGGACTCCATTGCTCTGTGGAAGATCTCTGGTGCTGATTTAATGCCTAATGGGAGCCTTAAGAAACAGTAACACCGAAATGGTGTGTTGAAGGTAGTGTACTTGCTGCTTTCTGGGTCTTGCCTCAGCTGCCAAAATCCACGTGAAGCATCCAGTTTCCAAAAAAACGTAGCCCCTGTCATTTCACTCATTATTTCCTCTCTCTTAGGGATCTAATAATGCTCTCTTTTAATATTTTCATTTAGATCTTTGGGCTCAAGGCAGACTCTTAAAGTATATGTATTTTTTTTCTTGACACACGTGATAGAGTTCACCCAGTCTGTGGGCTCTTCCACTCGTTCAATGACACCCATCTAAGTCATTCTTTCAAGCTCTTTTTTTCAAACTAGCCCTGGGTGGAGCAGGCACTCTCCTCAGGGCTGTTCGATATAACGATATATATCGGATGACGATATGAAAACGTCTATCGTTTCATATTACGCTATTGTTTGTTTGATGGTGCTGCAAAAGAAACTCTTTTTTTCATCTTTTTGATGGTCACTGTAGATTTTCTTAAAGTCCTCTCTTGCTCTTATATTTAATATAACCACACTATGGACGAACAAGTGACTGTTTTTATGCATTGTCGTTAGCAACAACGACGGTAAAACCATCCCGTGGCTCTGCCGGCCGCTGTTTGTTTTCCACATAAACCTTTCACAATAAAGCTGAAGATCCTGTTGAGATTTTTCAAAATAAACGGAATCACGTGAAAGAGTATGCAGAGTGTTTACGGACGAGAAGCAAAAAAAGAGCCGACAGGCGCTAAAAAATAAACCTTGGAACAGGCTTTTCCCCACAACACGCCCTGTAATAAATACTCGTTTCAACTTATGTAACTCTCAACTCCAGGTACACGACGCCCAGCTGAAAACAATTCACGCAAGTCGAGTTACCCGAGATTCACAGAATTTAGAGAAAATGTACAATTTTTGTGATTTATATTGTTGTCGGGATGATAAATGTCTTATATCAGGATATGAGATTTTGTTCATATCCAACAGCATGCAGCACAGGCACGGCATCATCCTTGAGCTGGATTTTGTAGGTGTAAGGCAATGTTCCATGTCCTTTGAAGACTGAAGGAAATTTATTGATAATGTCTGAACTTCTTTCATACTGTTGGTGTTCCAGTGTTTTGCCTTGTTTGACAACTTTCGTGTTGTCAGTATTACTCTGATAGATCCTCTTTACTAGTCCTAGGTCCTCAGATGTTTAATCTTCTAAAATTTACTTTGTCCATTAGGCACAATGGTGAACAAAATGTTATGCTGTTTGCCTTATGAAGCCAATTTAAGTCTGCATCCACCTTTTGTTTGTATTCGCTGGTTATTGTAAGCCCTCAGAGATGGGACTTTTTCGATAAATCTTTTAGGCTTCTCAGTCAGTGCCTTGAAATCCTTCTCACTGATCAAGTTAGCTTTGGCCCCTGTGTCAATTTTAAATGTTACAGTTGTCCCATTTACTAGCAGTGGAGCAGTCCATTTATCATCTGTGACTGAACTAACAATTTGACCAGTGTTAATTCTTGAAGACTGTGCACTGACATCTTTGCCATGTGACACCATCTTAATGAATAAAGGTTTCACTTAGTTTATTGCTGTCATCTGTATCTTCCTGCACAGTGTGTACTTCTTGTCCTTTCTTCTTGGAGAGACACATTTTTGCATAATGGTTTTGTCCTTACATTTTTTCCATATGTCTTGGTCTGTGTTTCTCACCACATCTTTTGCAAGTGAACATTTCTTTATCATACGTTTTGTTTTTGTTGTCATTGTTTTTGAATTTACTCCATGGCTTTCTTTTAATTAACACAGCATTCACTGTCTCATTTTCTTAATGCGCTGGTCGTTGAGCAGGCCCTGTAAAAGTCAGTACAGGTTGTCATGCTAGCTCACTGGCTTGACTTTCCAACGTCATTTCTGTTTCCCTAAACAGTTTCTCCCAGAGTTTTTTCTCATTAGTTCCAAACACTATTTGATCTCTTATCATGGAGTCTCTGAGATCACCAAAATTACAAGACTGAGCTTTAATCTTGAGGTCTGTGAGAAAAGTATCAAATGACTTGCCTTGGTGCTGTAAGTATGAGTGAAATACATATCTCTCGTATGTTTCATTTTTCTTTGGCAGACAGTGCTTGTCAAATTTCTTCATGACTTCATCAAACTTGTCTTTGCCCTCGAGGTGGGCAAACACAAAAGTATTGAAGACCTCTATTGCTTCTGCGCCGGCAGTGGTGAGCAGCATGGCTATTTTTCTTTTATCTGGTTGTCGATCCACTCCGACAGCCCCAATATACAGCTTGAACTGCTGTTTGAAAATCCTACGTTTCCAGTCAGTTTCAACTGACTTGGTGGTTTTATTGCATCCATCTTGTTGTGTTGTTTTTTACTCTTGACCCCACTCTTGGTGCCATGTAATGTTTTTATTCATCTAAGAATAAAACATCAAGAATTGTTCCTTGTGCTAGCTTCAGCTAGCTGTTTATTTCTAGACCTCCCTGTCTTTTTCTCTTGCCGTATCCATTCCTGGGTGCCCCCTGTGGGTAGCTTCTTTAAATGCAACTATCATTACACCCTCTTAGACTGCGAATTCCCATCAGTAATGGGGGACATTCAAAAATTGATGTGTACCATAAACCAATGCATACGAATCAATATTTAAGGCTTGACTCTCATCATCCTTTGTAACACAAACTTAGTGTCATCAGGACGCTGCAACACAGATTGAACTCTGTCCAGACAGACTCAGCGGCCAGGGAAGCAGAAGAACATCATATCAAGAAGGCCCCGAGTAAATGTGGTTATCCCAGCTGGACATTTGCCAAAGCTGGGAAGACACCTAAAGAATGCTCCAGGCGATCCAGGAGAGAAGGATAATTGCTGCGTGATGCCTTATGTATCACGAGCATCAAAATAGCTGACGCTTCTCTAAACAGCGTGTCACTGTGATTTTCAAACCCCAAAACATGCTGCACCAAAAAATTGTCCACCCCAAGAATCCAGTCCCCCCAGAACAAACAGAGTGACATAGTGTACGCTGTTAAGGGCCAGGAGGATTGCCATGATTTATACATCGGAGAAACCAAACAACCTCTGGCTAAGCGGATGGCACAACACAGAAGAGCTAACTCATCAGGGCAGGACCCCGCAGTCTATGGACACTTTCAGGCCAGTTGCCACTCCTTCAATAATGACAATGTAAACATCCTATACAGGGAGGATCACTGGTTTGTGCTTGGAGTCAAGGAGGCCATTTATGTGAAAAGGAAGAGACCATGTCTGAATCGGGGAGGAGGCCTAAGGGTACATCTTTCACCATCTTACAATGCTGTGCATGCAGGCATTCCCCAACTCTGTGAGTGGTACTCATGGCCATTGATCAGTTGTCATTGATCAATGGTCTTTGATCAGTGGCTGTTGATCAATGGTCATGACAGTTTGCATATTAACGATAAAGAAACTGACCTCACAGCCCAATGTTTATCGTCAATGGTGTTAGTGTCAGTCATTATGCAAATGTACTTGTAACACAGTATACTTAATCACTACAGAATGTAGAGAAAGTTAGGGTCTTTTCAGTTCAGGTGTGTGCAGTGTGTGTGTATAGTGTTATTATATATAATCTTCTGTGGGGTGAATCACCAGAGTCGGCGGGGCCTCATGAGAACCAGCCTCTCTAGCACCTGCGTTTGCTGCTCGGCCAGGTCCTGAAGCCTGTCCAGCTGGTCCCACTGGGCTGCCGCCTGCTTTCTGCACATGATCGCCAAACAAACTTCTGGGCGAACTACTTTAGACTTGGCTTACTAGCTCAACTTTTTTTAATTATCCTGTCATTTTTTCAAGAACATGATCAAGAGTTCAAGGTGTTGATGTAGCCTCTCCAGATTCATATCTTATCAGGCACTCTCAGTGTGCAACTGAACCTTTTCCAAAGTTTGAGCTGAAAGCCCAAATGTCTCAAAAAGACTATAACTCAGTGTCACTCCAGAAGCTAAGCTAACAAGAAAACAAAGCCCATAATAGCTTGTGAGGTACTGTAATTTACTAACTAGTACCACATAATCTTACAAAGACATACAAAAGATGAACTTCAAGCAGTCGTTTTCACACACTCAGCTATATTAACAGACAATGTTTTTATTTTTAAGTGGTTGCACTTTAAAAATAAAAATATTTGTTAAATTTAATTTTGTATTTTTTCTTACAGGCTGTTGACATGGTCCTTGATGTCATTCAGCTGTTATTATGATGTTCTTGTAGCTTCAGTCACAGTGAAGCTATAAAAAGCACTAAATATGCCAGCACTCCTGGCATATTTAGTGTAAAAGACTTTGTCAGCATCAACTCTAATGATGTGTAAGTACTAGTTTTGGGGTTATTACTCAGGAAAAATAATGTATTTCACATTACTCATGAATTTCCTTAAAAGTAATTTTGAATGTAATTTAATTACTTGCTGGAGAAAGTAAGTTTTTCATGGTTTTACATAGGATGTGGCATATACTGGGCATACGCTAGCTGGAGTGACTAGCGCAAAATTTATGTTAGGTTGTCCATGGTGCTCTGCCTGTTCATAATTTCTTTGCACCTGCTCTACATATACTAGATTAACTGCTCCCTGCCGTTTCAAAACATGTATCTCTCATCCTTAAAGAAGAATTATTTGGCACTATACCTGTTAGTGAAGAATGTGTTGTTTTCACAACACTGCTTTCATAAAGTTGTCATAAAGTTTCGGATACAAACAGAATTAACTGTTTTTTTCCATGTTTTCGTCAACGGTGTTGTTTACCTTAGCACAGCTGTAGGTTTTGTTCCTATTGGTCATGCCGAAATATGTTACAGCACACCGCAGTCAAAGTTCCACCTGCAATATGCACGAGGACAGTATGCCAGTGCGCTTGCACTGCGCTTTTGACAGTACAATGAGAAACATTCTTTTCTACTGCAAGCAATAGAAAAAAATGGGTTTATAGTGCAGCGCAGCATCTGCCGCATTCTGTCTGAAATGGCCTTTACACTAGGCTACTCTTTACATTGCTTTCTCTGTACTCCCTAAAATGATCTGAAACACAATGCCCCAAACACTATGAAAAATGCCTATCCAAATGAAGACACACATATGATCTTACTTTTAGTTTTTATAAATGAACACAAAACTAACAGCACAAAGCAAAGATGAAAACCAGGTCAAAGAGACTTTAAAGCGATCATCACAGTGAGTCTACTGTAGAAACATGAACCAGTAGAAACACAGACTGTAGCCTGACTGTTGATCAGTTTGTTAGGTGTTGAAGACCAGGCTCTGGGCTGCTGGGCTAGGGTTGGCATGCACTCAGTTTTATCGTCATTCTCAAGTCTTCAATAGCTTTCTTTCTTTGCAGACTTTTTGCAAAGAGATGAAGTTCTGTTAGCAGTATAATGCTGCTGTTATTGTCCTAGAGGCATTTTCCACTTTACCATTGCACTCTTGACACTTTGTGCAATAAAAATAAAAGTTACGTCCATCTCTGTAGCGCTCCATCATTTAACCCCTTCTCCACACAAACTGAAATTGCACAGAAAAAAAAGTTTTTTTGAAATTGAAATTAATTTTTTTTTTTCATTATATTCACTTGATGTGTACATAACTGAAGAACCTTTGTAATGCACGTATCAGCATAATTTTATCTTATAACACTTTTATATTATAACACTACGGAAAATTGAATGTGATTACACCTCCAGGATTACCTGGAAATATCCTTAGTTTGATTTATGCAACTATCACTTGACACACACCGTGTACTTAGAAAACATATTTTTTGTCTGATATTATAACTCGACCTGCATTTTTTTTTTTTTGTCCCGTTTGGATCTTTAGCCATCAGAATTGTTGTCATGAGGCCAAGAAAGATGCCAAGCGGATTTATTTTACCAAGTGGATCATCATGGCCTTGCCATATTGGTCCATTTGATTGACCTTTATTATAATTATGTATTTATTTTATTTTATTTTTGATTGCTACAAACGGGACAGACATTACTGGGGGATAGGACAGGAAGAAAGAATGAAAGAAAGAGAGGGAGAGAAAGAAAAACAGAGGGGAGAAGAGACGGTGAGAAAGGGGGGAAGAAAGAAAGAAAAACAAACAAAACACCTGGATCACCTGTATGGAGGAAAAAAACCAGAAGAGAAAACAAACAAAAAAGAGCAACATAATAAAAGCAGCACCATCACAATAAACTAGCTAGCAGTAGATAACAGTAGATACTAAATATTAAACGCTATTGTGCAGCACGCAAGATAGACAGCTCACAATGTGCTTTGAGGCAGCAGCCAAGAAAGGTGTAGTCCGCGTCTGTGAACACCCGTGTGTACACCTGTGTGCATACCTGTGTGGATCAGCATGCTTGTATTCCAAAGGTTTCTCCATGTAACGATCTGCTAGGGAGTGTGGGGAGCCATAGCCCCGTCCACCAGGGCATGACATATAGACACAGACGAACAGGCGCACGCGGACACAAACGTGCATTCCCACCCCCATATACACAACCAAATACTTGGCACTCACCCAACGTGTAGACAGACACAAATAGACACTGCACACACAGTCGCACTCCCCAAACATACTCTATATCCCAGGTCCAGGTACCCCCGCCCCCAGAGGGGCAAGCTGCACCTAGACCCTGGAGATGTAACCCTTCTCTCTGGGGTGGAGGCAAGCGGACCACCTCCTTATCTGCAGTAGCAGGGAGGCCCCGCATCCCAGACCCCAATCTGACGACCAGCACCTCCTCCCAGCCCCCCAGCCCTGACGGCTAACAGAACCGAGGTGAGTGAAGACCCCAAACATCCCTCCGCCCGCTCATATGTAGTGTTGCTGTGTGCTGTTCTAAAGTGCATTTAAAACTCAGGAGAGCATGGTTCCTGCTTCCTATCAGAGAGCGCATGGCTCCTCCCGAAAACCCCCAGTGTCTATATGCATTTAAAATTGAGGGTAGGGCACCAGCGCCAGAGGTGGGTTGGAATACACCGACCATCCTCTGGATGCTGTAAAACGTGCCCACCCCCAAGGCCCTATATGTATGTGTTATGTGAGAGTGTGAGTAATGTGGATGTCTAGGTTGCAGAATAAAATTGAGGCACAGGCGGCCAGAAGGGGACAGAGGGGGAGTGCCTCCCCTGCACCCTGGTGACATACCTGCACCCCAAGCCCTGCGTGTGTGGGTGGTTGTGGTAGAGCGGGAATAGGGAGGCAGCTGAGGATGGGGAGGGAAGAAAGGGAAGGGCAAGCGGCCCCTCCCTGGGGCCAGCTCCCCCGCTGACCCCCAGTAGGCACCCCCACACTCTGGAACCCACCAGGGCAAGGGGGCCCCGCAGCAGCAGCACTGCCCAGCCCCACAGAGTCCGGGGCAGCCCACCCGACTCCACCCCAGAGAAAACTGCACCCACCACATCATCCAATCATCTCCCAAACTACACAAGACAATAGACACCCAGGTTGAGTTCATTCTCTACCTCTCCTATATCTCTCCCCCACATGCAGAGTGAGCTCCTGTAGAGAGGAGACCACCTGCATACATATAGGATCTTGGGGGTGGGCACGCTACACGGACTCCAAAAGACCATCAGGGTGTACACCTCACCTCTGGCGTTGTTGCCCACCTCTCAATTTTAAATACACGTAGACACTGAGGGGTATCAGGAGGGGCTGTGCTGCTGCTGCTCTCTGGCAGGTAGCTCCACGCCCTCCTGGGTTTTAAATGCACCTTAGAACACACATGCATAAACACTACATATGAGTGGGCGGAGGGAGGTTTTGGAGTCTTCTCTCACCCCCGTTCTCTGCGACCTGCTGGAGCGGGGGGCCAGGAGGAGGAGTTGGCCGTCCGACTGGGGTCTGGAGTGTGGGGCCTCCCTGCTGCTGCGGAGTCGGGGCGGTCTGCTTCTCCCCACCGCAGGGAAAAGGGTAACACCTTCGGTCACTCTGGCGCAGCTGGCTGCCGGCGGAGCTCTGGCTTCTGCTCCGCGGCTGCTGAGTGAGCCCTCATCTGGGACTCTCCTCAGCTCTTTCTGGGACAGTGGCGCGGCTGCCCCTCTGTTGGTCTTCCTTGGTCTCTTGTGTTCTGGGGGCCTCTGGATGTCTGGAGTTTTGATCTCTTCCATACCTGCTTCATGCCCTGGTGGACGGGACTGTGGCTCCCCACACCCTCTAGCAGATCATTACATGAAGGAACCTTTTAAAAACAAGCGCGTCCATGCTCACAAGTGTACACACGGGTGCTCACACACACAAACTACACCCTTTTTGGCTCCTACCTCAAAGCACACTGTGCGCTGTCGATCTTACGTGCTGCACAATAATGTTTAATATTTATTATTTACTGTTATATTCCCATAGATCATTGTGATGTTGTGTATTGTATTGCTCTCGTTTTCTTCTGCTTGCTTTCTTTTTTCTTTCTCAACAGGTGATCCAGGTGATTGATATATGTATTTTTTTTTTGTCTGCTTATTTAGTTGGTTTTTGTTCTTTTGCCCTTTATCTCCATCCCTCTTCTCCGCTGTTTTTCCCCCTCTTCCTTTCTCCCTTTTCTTTTCCTCATTCAAGTCTGTCCCCGTATCTAGCAAGTGAAAAAAAAATAAATAAATAAATAAACAATAAAAGGTGACTCAAATGGACCATTACGGCAAGGCTGGGATGGTCAATTTGGTAAAGTAAATCCGTTGGGCATCTTTCTTCGCCTTTAGACAACAATTCTGATGGCAAAAGAGCCAAATGGGACAGGCAAAAAAAAAAAAAAGAAGCTAAACAGAGAAAAATGACTGTGTCATATACATGATGAATAAACTTATATGAAGCTGAGACCTCTCTGCATTAAATCATACTTGTTATTAATCCGTGGCTCTCTTCCACAGCATGTCTTTTGTGTTGCCTTCATTCTCTCACCTCTGCTGGAGGTTTCTTCCTGTTAAAAGGGAGTTTTTCTTTCCCACTCTCACCAAAGTGCTGCTCATTAGGGGGTCATATGATTGTTGGGTTTTTCTCTGTATGTGTTATTGTAGGGTCTACCTTACAATATAAAGTGCCTTGAGGTAACTGTTGTTGTGATTTGGCACTGTGTAAATAAAACTGAATTGAATATGGTGAACATATTGATCAACATTGGCAACATTAACCAAAAAAACATTTTTATTTATTTACAGTGGCTTTGTGCCTACTAGATAAATCTAAAGAATAAATTTAAACTGTAAAGCTTGAGGCTGTAGAACAAAATATTACAGAGCTAGAGAGAGAGCCTGTTTCAGATAAAGGTCGATCTGAATCTAGTATTTTTCATGTAAATATATACTGATAAAGCCATAGAATACACCTAGGATGTGCATGACCTGTTCTAATATTGTTCTAAACATTTAAAAAAAATCCCGTACCCTGAGAGAACCCACCCAAACATGGGGAGAACATGCAAACTCCACAAAGAAAGATCCTGGCCTGCTGGTGGAATTGAACTCAGGACCTTCTTGCTGTGAGGCAACAGTGGGAACCGTGTTGCCTCTCAGTTAAAAATTAACAACATTACATTTAAAACAGAAAGTACTCACTGTAACACTGAGCTAAACACTCCCATCTTCAGTCTAGACAGGAAAGCACAAACATTTGTTGTTGTGATGGCCATAATGGATCAGGCTACTCAAAGACTCAAAATCAATAAAACTGTCTCTTGAAATAGATGCAGCTATCCTGATCACTCTGAGCTATAGTCAGTGTTCTCATTTTCAACTAAACTTTTGTCAAGGACCAGCAAGAGGTCCTTTTCATCTGATCATTGTGATCGAGAGGTCACCCAGGTATCACTGTACCCTGGCGAGCTCCCAAAACAACTTATGCTACAGCTATAGCCTTTGAAACATCAAAGCTTTCCCAGACAAAAGGCACACGCATGCTGCCTCATGACCTTTCATGCTATTGCACATGTGACCTTTCACAGCAGATATATTCGAGCCAGTTAATCAGTTGTAAGGAAAAATGATTGCTAACCACCAGGTTAAGAGTCAGTTTACCACTTTTGCTGCAAGTAACAACAGTATAGGTGGTGTTAGGTAGGGTTAGGTAGTTAATTATTAATATTAACAATAAAATTACTAATATCAATATCCATGAAACTTTAAGTTTACTAATATAACAGATCTGAGCTTTTATTTGATGGACATCCTAGCTCTTATCTCCTTCATAATAGTCAAAGGAGCTTGCAAAGAAAAACTGAAGAAGAACTGAAGAAGCTTCTCGGATGAGAGGTGAAATGTCTTCAAGCAACTTAAAGAAGTCCAGACGCTTTTCTTTGCAAGCTCCTTTGACTACGATGACCTGCATGACTGAGAACCTTCACAGACTCCTTCATAATACATTGGACATAATGCTAATATGAAAAAACACATTTAACTCTAAGAGAATGACTAGGATACTGTTATTTATGAGTGTACTTGTCATGGTCCTTCAGTCCTCCTGTGCATCTCTGTCATTTCTCTTTTCCTTTCTTCATTTTGGTTTTCTCTCTCTCTCCCTCTCATCATGAATGTGTGGTGTGTTTGTGTCTAACCATGCCTTATTTTGCAGGGGAGGGATCCTTCTGGGATCTCTGCCGTCCTCCAGCGTACACCTAACGCAATCAAGCCCACTTGTTTGTCATCGGCTAATCAGCTGGCTTCTACTTATACTGACAGCAAACCTTCAGTTTTCGCCTGAGCGTAAAACAATCCTCAGATGAAGGGATGAATTGATGTTTTTCTGGTGCTGTAACACCAGCTGGAAAACAAGCTGATCGTCAAGGGTGAAAAATGTGAGTTTCACATTGACTCAGTTTCCTAACTAGGCTACATTGTAGAGAAGGGGTTGATCAGAGCTGACCCAGTGAAGATCAAGGTGGCAGAAAAGGCCCTTTCTCCTTTCGAGGATCTCATCATTTCTGCACCCATCCTCATCCAGCTCGTTACCACCCAACAGTTAATCATGGAAGTAGACGCTTCTGATTTCACGGTTTGAAGACATCTTATTCCTCTGCAAAGAAGGCAAAATGCACCCTTGTGCCTTTTCTCTTATTACGTAATACAACTATGATGTGGTGAGCAGAAGTGCTGGCAGTCAAGATGGACTTAGAGGAGTGATGCTGCTGGCTTGAGCTGAGTGGATCCATTAATTAATTTGGACTGACCACAAAAACCTTGCATACCTGAAGCGGCCAAGTGACTGAATTCAAGACGAGCCAGGTGGGCCCTCTTCTTTGCTTGTTTGAATTTTGTAAACACTTACCAACCTGGCTCCTGGAATGTCAAACCAGATGCCTTATCCTGACAATTTTCAACTGCTGACACTACTGTGGAGGAGATTACCATTCTGCCACCGTCCTGCATCATTGGTTCTGTCCTGAGAAATCGAGTCATTGGTCCGAAATGCCCAGCGGGACGAAACCTACCCAGGTAACAGTCCTGAGTCATCCACTTGAGACATACGGTGGTTATGAACAAAATTATGCTCAGACTTCAGTTGCAAACATCCTAATAAGCCCAGTGAGCGCCAGGAGGCTCCTTCTTGGATCTGTCCTCCTCCAGCGCACACGTGAAACAATCAAGCCAACCTTTTCATGATCTGTTAATCATCTGACTTCTATTTATAGTGAGAGCAAACCTTCAGTCTTCAACTGAGCATTGAACAAACTGTGGTAGTGAAACTTCTTCTGATCTGTAAGTCTGCTTCCCTGTTGTTTCTCTGATTACTTGCCTGTCTTCTAGTCTGCACAGAAGCCCCAGCATGTATCTCTGGAGGAGAGGAAATTGTGTGCAAGAGATTTATGGAGAAGAGACTGTTCCTGCGCCAAGAGTGATCAGACACATTGGATTTTCACGATCAGACAAACTTGCTTTGTTGACCTTTGTGTAAATAGAGATTGTGGATCTTCCCTTGATCACTGTAAACATACTCACTGAATCTGATCTTCTAAGTCTTGCGTTCAAGTCTGGCCTGCACATTGGTTATGACAATACTAATCCCTCTTTTAATTTAAAAGAAAACTAGAAACCCTTCAGTGTTGGGTAAACTATTCTAATGATGTGATGAGCACACTCATGCCATTCATTTGATTATGTTTATATTATTTGCACAGAGAGCTAAAGAAATTGACTTGGATTCATCAACCATAAGAACATAAAAGGTGATGGCGGGTCAGTTGGTGTTTTGAATGCACAGTCATAGGTGCGGCCAGGTATAATATTGATTCCAAAGTATTTTAGCACAATTTACTTTATTTCTTGAGAGGACACCACCCACTCTGATTTCATTAGTGGTAAATATTGGTAAACTAGGAGATATTAGTAAAGCCAGAATCAAATACCAGCTATTGTCTTTAACTAACTTGTGAATGTGTGAAGAGCAGAGATTCTGGCAGGAACTTTGCCATCCCAGCCATGGCGGCAATCCCACCTTACTAGGTTTAAAGTGTTTAATCTGCTGAGTGGTTATTTTCTTGCCCCAGCAATGTCCTCTAACCTTTTCTGCTCAGTGTTCAGAGGGTAATGCACTGCTGCTCAGTTGCTGTTACTATTTGTTGTTGCTTTTCTAAAGATAGTATTGATACTGCAGTTCCAGCAGTTTTGGTGGAAAGCAAGCAGGGTAATTATTTCCTGCATTTTGACTGAAGGTGCTGATCACTGAAATGTGCTGCTCTAGTTGCTTGGAGTGGGATAAAAATTTGCAAACGCATTTGATAACGATTTAAATGAAATGTAAAGGTCTTAAAATAAGACCTTATTTCGATTAAATCAGTGAGTTTTAGTCTGTGCAGTGAGTAAGAAGTCTCTTGGCTGACAATCTCTTCAGACAGCTCAAGACAGCCCCATCAAATAATAGCTGTCAAATAGTAAATGTCACAGCACATTTCCCTCAAACAAACCTCAAAAAATGCTACAAGTCTGCCAGCCATCATCATGTTTACTGGGTAACAACAGTAACACAACCTGTGCTTTAATGGTCAGGTCTGGTTTTTGTTATTTGCCCAGTGACCGAATGAAATGAATTAAGTTGCAGAGTAGCTATGGAAGCTGTCGGCACATTACTTGAGAATATGACAGGAAATTAATTATATTATATCTTCAGCAGACTTTGAGTTTTAAACCAAACTCAAGGATACATGTTGAGCTTCTCATGATTCTGTTTAGGAGCGTTTCCATTTGCTCTGTCTGTAAAGGACAGTGTTGGGAAGGTTACTCTTAAAGTGTATCCCACTACAGATTACAGAATACATGCCCCAAAATGTATTTTGTAATGTATTCCGTTACGTTAGTCAATGAGAGTAACGTATTCTGAATACTTTGGATTACTTATATTATCATACTTTTTATAACTACATGAATGTACTATTGCTGTGTGATTTATTACTTTTACTGAAGGTTATTCGCCATACCAATACCAACTAGATTTTTAAATCTTAATATAAAATGAGTAACAGTAGGGTGGACATTAGGTAAGGCTGCACTTTTAGCAGCGATCTTGTATACAAAACTATTCCGCGGGTATATGAAACAGGTCTGCGGCTCAGAACCGTAAAGACATAACCGTAAAGTGACCTCTGGCTAAAACATCAGGTTCTGTGTCGGGCTTGTAGCAGAAAACTAGCTTTACTTTGTTCTCTGGGTCAACTTTGCTAGCTAGAGACAGAGAGAGGTGAGAGACAGAGAGAGGCATTGAAAGGCTGCTCCAACTGAACTTATTGTTTCGGAGGAAAACACAAACACAGTGTACAGTCGAGTCCTAATAGCTTACTTACAACTGGGCTTGTCAGGCACTCTTTTTGGTTGCAGAGGTTATTATTATATTTACTTCCAGCTCCCGTTTCTTCTCGGTGACAACTCGTACTTTGTGACTCCCTCCTTTTTTCTCCCTCCCTCGCTTACAGACACATAACGGGAATGGCAGTCCATTCTCCCTGCAGCACGGACTACACTGCCCATGAGGCTACATTCTTTAGGGCTATGCCTGTAACACTCTGCCTATTGCCTTCATATCAATAAATTTTTTTGAATAATTTTTAAAAAATATTTCTTCACGTCATTAAGTAGAGGTGACATGGGCCGCGAGATTGAGACACATACATTAGAGCCTCTTAATGCGTGTTTTGTTTGGGTTTCCACCAAAAATAGAGAGAGCATAGCCTAATGGAACAGGAAAATACCACTGTGTAATCCATTCATTTCAAAAAAGTAACTGTATTCTGAATACCACCTTTTTAAACGGTAACTGTAACGGAATACAGTTACTCATATTTTGTATTTTAAATACGTAACGGCGGTACATGTATTTCGTTATTCCCCAACACTGGTAAAGGAACATGTCTTTCTCATTAGAAATCATTGCTTACATAGTTCAAAGTCAGATGATGCCACTCTTCCCAGAAAGAGGGTAACTGGAATGAGTAGAACAACAAAATAAAGGTTTGAAGCATTCACTGGAGGACAGTTAAGGACAAAGCAACAGTCATCCATGGCCCAAACACTTCCTAGAAAAGTCTATCCACACTATAAAGCTAACTTAACAACACATGGTGTTCAGGTAACAAATTGCTTTACTGATATTTTACCACAATTCTGTTTTCTGCTTTTATTTTCTTTTAATCATATCATAAATGTGATTTAGAAACACACTCTCACAGACCATTATAGTGCATTTCCATTGTGATTGTATGGCAGCTCTTATTTTGCCATGCAGCCCAGTCACACCAAAAAGATCTGTTGTTAGGCTTGTTTCCTTTATTTGTCTCAGTGTGGTATTTAATCTGTTTTTCATCTCAAGCTGTGAAGACAAGTCAGACAGAAGGTACACAGTCTCTTCACTCAAAATATACATCCAGTAATTCTTACTTTCCCCACTTAGAGACTCATTTATTCTATGCTGTAACATTTCCCATTGATTCTAGTGTGTTGTTTCATATTTTGCAGGGTCAAGCGCATATCAAAGATGTTCTATGAATTCATGCCTTCTTTTTTAAGGTCTTTGTTTGAAGAACAAACCAAATGGAGTGTTCACGTTTGTTTAAGAAGGAAAGAAGGGCTGGACTTAACTTTTTTGAAGGTGTTTCTCCTTTCATTCAATAGGTTTCTGAAGAAGTATACTGTAAAATCTAATTAGTTCCCAGAACTCAAAAAAACGAAGGAAACTCATTGCCTCAAAAAAATTGAGTAAAGCTTAGCTAAAAATGACTAAATTAGGACAACTTATTTATTTTGAGTACTCTGTACAAGCCCATTTGCTCCCAGAACTCAAAAAAATTGGATCAAGTTTACTTAAGATGACCAAGTTAGGGCAACTTATTAATTTCGAGTACACCGTACAACCTCATTAGTTCCTAGAACTCAAAAAAACTAAGGAAACTCGTTGCCTCAAAAAAGCAAAGTAAGTAAGTAAAGCTTACTTAAGATGACTGTTAGGACAACTTGTTCATTGCAAGTCTGCAGTATTAAGAATAACTTGATATTTCTGACTGTACAATACTAATTGTTTACCTACTGACAAACATTTCAAGTTCAACTAAATGAAAAAACAATTTGTGGTACCATGAATGAAAGAAATCTCCGTCCCGGGTTTCTCCGTGGATCGGGTTTCCTCCGAGGGGTGGGCACCTATAAGCAGAGTTTTGTCTTTACCCTATAAGATTCAAAATTATTCAAAGTAACACTCAGGTATGCCGTTCAGCAGGTTAGTTACAGCGCCGGGAGTAGCTTGGGAGAACAAGGAAACACAGACTGCTTCAGGTTGCTTTCCCAAAATCAACTCAAAGGTTTATTCATCATACAACAGTTTATATAGAGGAAAAAGGTTCGTGTGTCAGCAGATTCTCAGTTCAAACCGGTACAGACCAAATAAGGAAGCGTCTTCCTGCCCTCTGAGCAAAGAAGTATCCTTTGTGTAGTTTATCAGTTCAGCTACAATTTATGATTATCCCAGCAAAATACACTCCTAGACATAGAATACAGAGTTCTTTCATTAGTGAATTCTGAAACAAACCACCTGGCCTTTAACAAGCTCTTTTCTAGGAGATAAAGACGGGAGGATGGGAATAAGGAAGTGATCTCTGTGGTGTTTTCGACCTTGGTACCAGCCTGTGATTCTTACACATTAATTCTTGGGTCACAGAGAAAGAGAAAAACAACTAGTAAATGGGCCTTATTGAGTAACAGTTTTCCTGTATAATATCACTATAAAACAATATCCTGTAAATGCTACCATGGTATCAAAATATCACAACAATGAATATGATAAAAAATAATTAACAACACTTTTTGTAATGATGTTAAAATCAGCCCAACTTTTATTTTCAAATGCAAAAAAGTATAACAGCCAACATACTGGACACTGTTCTCTTGAACAACAAACAAACTCGCGAGTTGAGAGCGAAGAGAGGTGAAACCATCTCATTTGTGCCTTCATATTGTATGAAGTATGAAGGATCAGACTGAACTGTTGTGTTGTTCAATCATTTGTCAGACTGTGTTGTTCAGTTCAGTCATCTTACGATTTTAATATATTACCACTAAATTTATTAACTGATCATTGGTTGGTATAGCACCACTCTATTAAAAAGCTAATTCTCCAGGCTGCAGGACAACAGGTTAACTGGTGTCTGTCAGCAGTGGATGAACTCAGAATTTTGTAGCCAGTGTCAAGTTTTCCAGTTTTAACAGTAATGAGAGATGTGGGCATGTTTGTGAGTGTAAGCTGGTCTTCATTGTGTGTGTGTGTGTGTGTGTGTGTGTTAGTAGGCGGGTAATGCATTCTGTTTTATTTTCATCTTTTTTCACTTTTGTTGCGATGCTTAGGTACCTTTCTCAACCTCCGCTTCAAGTCAGTCGGCCTCAGGTTTTCGTTTTTCCTTAACCCGATTTTCATGCGTCCCCACACTAAAAACAGTTTCATTGATCCTCCATGTTCTCTTCTCCCTCCTTGTTATATTGTTCCTCCTTCCCACCACTGCTGTCTGTCTCTCCCACATCCTGCAGCAGTTCATAGTTGTGTGCATTATCAGCAGTCATGTGGGCAGTTTTTCTTCAACTTTGTCTTGTTTTTCTCAGTTCCTTCCATTGAAACTTTTACTCCATGTGTGGCAAATCTAAAATTCCAGCTCCATTCACACACAGTGATATTGCGGGTGAACCTTCCAATTCCCATCTTGTGATTGGGAGAGCATGTCACCATCCATGATGGTGTTTGTATATGCTGCTGGTCTCCCAACCCTTTATTGACTAAGTATCATACAGGCCGCCTGGACCTATTTGGTAATTTTGTCTGTAAAAGGGCCAGAAATTAAGTGAATGTTTTTGCCTGTTTTTTTCAGAATAACCTCAGCTTTCAATATCATTTTACATTATTGTATTGTTAATACAATGGAACAATAGTCTAAAGTAAAAAAAACAAACAAAAAATTGACTTGTAGTTAAGATTTATAGTTAAGTGGAAGCTGATATTCAACATGAACAAAATGTAACACAACATCAACTTGCTCTGGAACTGTATTTTGTCATTAGAGAGAGGTTAGTTGTCCTTGAAGCTTGTTTTTCAGGATAAGACGTACATGGAGGTGAAGCTGTGAAATATTCTGTCAGGGTAGGTGTGGAAAACAGCACGGCTCCTTTTGGAGAAGGCAGTGGATTTATTTACAGTGCGGTAAAGGTGCAACAGTTCAATATATATGTATATAAAGTGATGGGTGCCCAGGTGTGGTCTCCTCCTTCTCCTCTTAGCAGTGCTCGTGACCGTGAAGTGAAAACACACGTAGTGACTCCTTCCAAAACAGTAATCCCAAGTGGCTGTCCAGCTCCTGTGATCTCTCTCCGTTTCCCTGCTAGTGGCAAACACACGCAGAGTAATTAAACAATCCTCAGCTCAACGTAAACTGCCACAAAAAAACGTCTGCGCTGCTCTACCGTGCTTCACACAATGATCCAGTGCTGACTGAAGCTTGATCGCCCTGTTAAGAAGGCAGCGCTGGAGATTGCGGATAATTGGCTACAGCTGGCCGGCTCCGATCTGCAACAGGTGCGGCCAGCCTCAGTGTGGGAACACTCTCGGGAATGCTCGTCACCGCTCGGAGGTAAACAATCCCTTTACGAGAGAGAGAGTGGAAGAGAGGGGGAGGGAGCAACACGCACACAATAACACACGGGCAGGCAGCCGGGCGAGGGCTGTCGGACCATGACAGTACCCTCCCTTTAACGGGAGCCTCCCGGCGACCGACCAAACTTGTCTGGGTGCTGCCTGCGGAATTCTCTCACCATATTGTCATCAAGAATAGCGGATCGCGGCACCCAGCAACGCTCTTCCAGCCCATACCCCTCCCAGTCCACCAAATATTGGAAGTCCCTACCGCGTCGCCTAGGGTCCATAATCAGTGTTATGGAATATGCAGGTGCGCCGTCAATAATCCGGGCAGGTGGTGGGGACCCAGCAGGTGGGCACAACGGGCTGGTCTGGACTGGTTTCACCTGAGAAACACGAAACACATTATGAATCCGCATATTGCGGGGCAGAGACAACTTCAACATCACTGGATTGAGGACCGAATGAACAGGGAAAGGCCCAATGAAGTGGGGGCCCAGCTTTTTGGACTCAGTCCGAAGGGGAATGTACCTGGTTGAGAGCCATACCTTCTGGCCAACCCGGTAAGCGGGCGCTGGGGTGCGGCGACGGTCTGCCAAGCTCTTGTTCCGTTCCGCCGTCCTAAGCAAGGCCGCCCTAGTTGCCTTCCAGGCGCGCCGACATCGACGAATATGATGTTGGACAGATGGTATGGCAAGCTCACCCTCCATGATGGACAGGAGCGGAGGTAGGTAACCTAGGGAGGCTTCAAAAGGTGACACACCCGTTGCAGTCGACGTACTGGCGTTGTGGGCATATTCAATCCAGGCCAACTGCTCGCTCCAAGTGGACTGGTTAGATGAGACGACACAGGCATGGCCTCCAGTTCTTGATTCGCCCTCTCTGCTTGGCCATTCGTCTGATGATGAAAGCCAGAAGACAAACTGACCCGGGCCCCCAGTACAGCACAAAACTCCTTCCATACCCAGGAAGTGAACTGGGGCCCTCGGTCCGACACAATGTCCTGGGGAATGCCATGTAAACGGAAAACATGCTGGGCGAGGAGTTTAGTAGTTTCCAAGGCAGATGGGAGTTTAGCCAGGGCCACAAAATGGGCTGCCTTGGAAAAGCAGTCAACAATGGTAAGTATAACAGTATTACCTGAAGATGATGGAAACCCGGTGACAAAGTCCACCGGTAGAGACCATGGACGGCTGGCGACAGCAACTGGCCGTAACTGACCCGAGAGTGGAGAGCTATGAACTTTGTTCTGAGCGCAGATGGTACACGCAGTGACATACTCTTGGACGTCTTTCACCAGAGCAGGCCACCAGAACAAGCATCGTAAGAACTTGATGGTACGGTTCTTATCTGGGTGGCAGGAGAACTTAGCTGTGTGTACCCAATGAGTGACCTTGCCACGGACAGCTGTGGGAACATACTGTCGGCCCACTGGGCCCGAACTGGGACCAGGTTCCAGTTTCCTCCCTGATCAACTTCTCAATCTCCTACGTCACCGCACCCACCACACAGCTGGCCGGGATGATAGTCCTCACCTCCTCCTCCTCCCCCTCCCCAATGGGAGCAAACTGGCGTGAGAGGGCATCTGGCTTGGTGTTACGCGACCCTGGCCTGTAAGTGATGACAAGATCAAAATGAGTAAAAAACAAGGCCCACCTGGCTTGCTGGGCGTTGAGGCGTTTGGCTGTCTGCAGGTACGACAGATTCTTATTGTCCGTCCAGACCAGCACCGGATGCACACTCCCCTCCAGCCAGTGGCGCCATTCTTCCAAGGCCAACATGTAAAGGAATATGCAGGGAAACAAGCGGGACCCCCAATCTCCTGGCTAAAGTCTCATCCATAAAGCTTTGTTCCGCGCCTAAATCCACTAGTGCATTGCAGGAATGAGTTATGGACTGAAAGATAAGTTTGGCGGGGCAGCTGAGGTGGGGTAACACATCTCCCGTCGCACCCATCAGTAACCCCACCGCTACTGACGGGCCAAGTCATACAGTTTTATTAGTATTATTTATTCAGCCTGGCAGTTTCTTCTTTCTTTCCAGACATAGTAAACCTCTAAATATAAACGTGAACATTAACATGAACCCGAGAAAACCAAGACTTGAGAAAACATTGATTCCAGGAACATGATGCGAGGAAGACAGACGACCCGACAATGAATAAAGGGAGAAAGAGGACTTAAATATACAGAAGGGTAATGAGGGAAGTAGAAACATATGGGGAACACAGCTGACACAAATGAACATGATGCCGCTCAGGAAGCAAAACTAATCACACTGAACATTGAACACAAGACTGTCAAAATAAAACAGGAAACGTAGAGGGACGTAAGATGGGACACGCAAGCTTGACAGAAGGGTCGAGGGAAAGCAGATATGAGAGACAGAGAGAGGGAGCAAGGGAGAACGAGAGGGAGGAAGCACGAGAGAGAGAAAGAGGAGGAAGCATGAGAGAGAGATTTACAAAAAGACAATAAACTTAAAGCTGGTTCAAATGACACAGAACCATGGCACAGTAAACAAAAGTGTTTCTTCCCATGTTTAAAAATTAATTATTAGCTACATTTTTGTGACAGATATAGTAGATAAATCTTTAATATATTTTTTTTATATTTATTGAATGGTAAACTAAAAAGTACCTTGAAACAATTCTTTCAGCCATTATTGTTCATGTGTGAGTGTGTGGCCCCTAAAGTTAATGATAGCTGAGAGAGAATTACTGAAGTTTTGTTTCATGAAATGCACTCTGTTTTATGAAATGCACTCTCTTCATAAACAACTCAGCAGATCAAGTTGATGCCAAAGAGCTCAATTTTGGTTTCGTCTGACCACAGCACAGAATCATTTAGATATTCACTGGCAAACTTGAGATGGGCCTGTACATAGGGATGGGTATCGTTTAGGTTTTATCCGATACCGGTGCCAAACCGGTACTTTTGAAACGGTGCCGGTGCTTAAACGGTGCTCAAACCGGTGCTTAAAGAATGGAGAACACAAAATTGGTCCAAAAACCTCTCATGTTCAGCTGTTTTTTTGTAAAAGGAAAACAATGTTAGCCTTTTCTGCAGCTATGGGGCATATATGGTATCACTCTTGGCTGGAAGCAGTGCTTAAACAATGGAAAAAACACAAACTTTGTCCAAAAACCTCTCATGTTTAACTGTTTTCCACTTTTTCTTTGGTCATTTTAGCCTTTTTGGCCAGGGTGAAGGGAGTATCTGCCATCAAACAAGAAGACAGCCGCATGTAGCTACGACGGTGTTTGCTAGTTCACCTTACATGCTTTAATGTAATAACGTGGTTAGCCTACTCAACGTGAATTACACACGAACAACATTAAGCTACTCACGCAGAGAATAACGGCGGCTGCTGCCATCATCATCCGTCATCATTTCTGCTACACTGGCAGGGCTAGGGGCCAGGACTCTATTCTTTGGGTTTTTGGGGGATGTTGCTCCGGGTCCGATAACTGGCAACCCACCCGCAGTAGATGTGCACGGTGTGAGGTATCGCAGCAAGCTATCAAATACGGCGCATTTCTCGGCTTTAAAAAAAAAAACGCTATGCGTCGCCAGGTGTTTCATCGGATTTGAGGTGTTACCTCCTTTGACAATATCACAGTATCAGCTTAAAGCACTTGTTGCTGCTGAGTTTGCATCTTTTGCTGTGAAGTACAGCCAGACTTTTGACTGCTTCGCCTTGGGCATTTTTAATCTGTAGCTCTGCTCTAAAAGAACGTACGTACCTGGACCCGCCTACTATCCTCGGAAACGTAAAATGATTGGCTAGAATCTAAAGTGTATCACAGCTCAGGAAAAAAAAAGCACCGAAATAAAGCACTGAAATGTGCGCTGCTTTTCGGCCTGGTTACTACTGTTTATGTCAGAACCGGTGCCATCGTGGCACCGGATACCGGTACCCATCCCTACCTGTACATTTGTCTTCTTGAGCAGGGGACTTTATAGACAGTGTGTTACCAATTGTATTCCCTTATCGTAAGAGGACTGGTAGCTCCCCTTACGATAAGGGTTCAGATCGCGCGAACAGGTGTGAAATGTGTGTGTTTAGTTAGTTAGTTTGTTTGCTTGTTTTAATCTATTTTAAATCATGCTTTTTATTTGTTTTTGTTTCTAATGTCTCTGTAAAGCACTTTGAATCACCTTGTTGTTGAATTGTGCTATACAAATAAATTTGCCTTGCCTTGCCTTGTGGCTGTGGTCCCATCTGCCTTCAGGTCATTAACAGGTTCCTCCCATGTAGTTTTATTTTGATATACCGATGTCTTCATGACCAGTTACACCATATCACGAAAAATCTTGCATGGAGCTCTGGACCAAGAACAGTTGATGTTCATTTTACATTTCTTCTATTTCCAAATGATTCCGCCAACAGTTGTCACCTTTTCACCATGCTTATTACTGATGGTCTTATAACCCATTCTAGTCTTGTGCTGTCTCTTGTCTCCAATGTCCTTTGACATCTTTGACCTTTGATCTCCCCTTTGGTCTTATCCATGGTGATAGAAAACATGGAATGGAAAAATTATTCTATGGACAGGTGTCCTTTATGCACATAATCAGTTGAATTCAGGAGTATCTGAAATGTATTAATTGGCTATAATATGTGTGCCACATGGGCACACCGCCAATCTGTGGGAACCACAATTTTGGCTGTGTTGAAGTAGATCAAATATGTATCTTAATCTATCATTTTTTCTGTATCTTTGATCTCTCTCCATTAAAATAAAATTATCATAAAATTAGAGACTATTAATTTCTCTGTAATGAGCAAACTTACAAATGCAGTGGAAGATCAAATAATTACTTCCTGCACAGTAAACACACCCTGCAGACCATCCACTAAACTGGAGTAGAACCACCAGAAATCTAGTGCATGATAGACCCAGCAGGAAGGTCAAAATGAGCTGCCGAAATGGCAGTCATGTCCAAATGATAGAACCAAAAGAAAGTGTGTAGTGATGAACAATCAGGTGCAAGTAAAATATCAATCAGAGAATTCAGATCTGCTGCTGTAATCTAGTGAGATTCCAATTCCATTATTGATATAACTTACATATTCGATTCCTTATTGATTCCCTTATTGATTCTCAATGGCTCCACTTTGAGAGTCATCTCTAAACAGCATATCAAACATATTACATTCATGCAAAATAATTACATGCTTAGTGGTCAAATGTTTGTGCATGTTGGAGGTATTTCCCCTCTTTGTTATGATCAGTGTCATAACTCCAAAAAACTAAAGTAAAAAAGTTATTACACATATTACACAAAAAAATTCTTAAAATTAATGCAGTACATTACTTAATTACACCCAGGAGAAAGACAATTATTATACTACTCATTACGTTATTTGCATGTTACTGATTATCTGATACACACTGCCTCATAATTACCAATTAACAATATAAACCTACAGGCTACAGCCCTACACACCAACACAAATCCCTATCCTAGTGAGGACACAAGTGATCTTTCTCTTAGTATTTGGGTCTGAACACGAAGCTGAAAACACAAATCAAAGATGAAAACCAGCACAAAGAGACTTTAAAGTGATCACCAAAACGATTCTACTTTAGAAATATGAACAGGTAGAAACGGAGGCTGCAACCTGACTGTTCATCAGTTTGTTACCTGTTGAGCTGGAGCAGCGGGTGGCTTCACCACAAATGATGGCTTACTTTATTACAGTGCTGGACTACACACCACTATTTTCCTCCTCTGACACACAAACTGAAATCAGTTGATCATAGCGAGAGGGTAAGAACCAGTAAGTGAGATCGATAGGCAGGCAGACTAACGATTCCAAGGTATTGGACTACTGGGATTCTCATCCCTATTGAGGACATAGATCAACTGGTAAATCGAGAGCTTTGCTTTTACACTCAGCTCCCTTCACCAAAACGGGCTGGTGCAGGGTCCACATTACTCCAGCAACAACACCAATCTGTCTGCCTATCTCCCTCTCCCTTCACTCGTGAATGAGACCAAGAGATACTTAAATTCCTCCACTTGAGGCAGTAAATTCCTCCCACTTGGACGAAATGAGGAGGCTGAGGAGTGTGATCCCTCTATAGTTGGAGCACACCCTGCAGTCTCCACTCCAGTGTGCCAATCAATGAGGTATTGCCCCTGATCGCCACTCAACATTGCAGAGGCATGTCAACCAAGACAGTCCTAAAACATCCAGAGCCTTCAGAAACTCAGGGTGAACCTCATCCACCCCAGGGGCCCTGCCACCAAGGAATTGTTTCACTGCCTCACCCCCAGGTATAGACCCCAGTCCCCAGACTCTGCTTCCTCTATAGAACATGTGTCAGTGGGTGGGATTAAGGAGGTCCTCAAAGTATTTGTTCAGTTGAAGTCAGTAGCACTCCACTCACACTATACACAGTGCATGTAGAGCACCGCTTTCCCCTCCTGACTCACATGATGGTTTGCCAGAATCTCTTCGAGGCAGTCCTAAAGTCTTTTTCCACGGCCTCTCCGAACTCCTACCACACCTGAGTTTTTGCATTAGCCACTGCCCCAGCCGCATTCCCTTTGGCCTGTCATTACCTATCAGCTACCTCTGGAGTCCCGCAGGCTAATCAAGCCCAACAGGAGACCATCTTTAACCTAATGGTTCTAACTTAACCTTCACCTCTGGGATCTACCATCTAGTTCGGGGGTTACCACCACGACAGGCATCAACCATCTCTCTGCCCCAGTTCAGTGCAGCATGAAAACTGCAGCGGAAGTGCTGAACATGTTCCATTTGGACCTATAAGATGACAGAGTCCCCAGGTGGAGCCCCTTTAAGCACCCCGAGAAGACTAGGTACTCTGAACTGATGTTTGGCACTTAGGCGCAGACAACAGTCAGGACCTGTTCTCTGACCCAAAGGCACAGGGGAAAACCCTCTCGTCCACCGAGGAAAACCCCAATGCACAGACAGCAATCTGAGGGGATACTAAAATACCCACTTCAACCTGCCGTCTGTCACTGAGGGCAGTCACCAGACTTAGACAGAGCCCAGCCCCTCTCCAGGAAACTAGTTCCAGAACCCAAGCCGCCCAACTGTATCTAGCTGGTACCTCTTGACCTCATGCACTACCTCAGGCTCCTTCCCCACCAGAGAGGTGACGTTCCATGTCCCAGTCACTAGTAGTGATGGGTCGTTCGCGAACGAAATGGCTCTTAGAGCCGACTCTTTGACGTGAACGACGCGAGCCGGCTCCTTATCGCGAGCCGTCACGTGTTTTGGTTTTTTTTTGGGGGTTTTTTCTCTCACTCTCTCTCTCTCTCGCACTTTTTTTCCGCTTCACTTCGCACCTGAGCCTCGTGCTTTACGCTGGGCAGAGGGGGGAGGGGCGGTAGTTACACTCAGTAGCACAGGAACAGAGCCAGAGGGAGAGAGAGAGAGCCAGGGACAACAGCGTCACATTAGAAAGGTATAGTAATCATCCACAACTATTTTCGGTTGCAGATGATAAAGGATTCAGAAAGTTTATTCATGCGGGTCCATATGACAGAGAATGTGCATCTTCTTTTTGTTTTCATATTATAATTTATATTTAATTGTGTTGTGGTTTGCAGTGTTTTGTGTTGTTTTCACTTTAAATTTGTAAAAGGAAACAGATGAAAATTTAAATAGTTAAAAGTTGAAATGTGAATAGTTGATTTTTGTATTATATGATTTATTTATTACATTTTATGTGGAGTGAAAAAATAAAAGTATATTTACAGTGGCCCCTACAGACAAAGCACATACAAACTTCAAATCACGTACGAACTCTGAAGCATGTACAAACTCCAAAACACGTAAAAACACGTACAAACTCCAAAACACGTAAAAACTCCAAAACACGTACAAAAGACAACAGAAGTGCTCCAGGATGCTGGGCGCAGTGTTGAGCCTTTGTTATCTTGTGGCTACACAAGCCAGCAAGTACCAACAACCAGATTTGGTGTGTGGTAGTAACAGGTAAATGAACTTTTTTTTTAATTATTTGAATATATATGAGTGCCTGTGTATAAATACACAAAGAATACACACATGCTTTCAATTGTGTAATTTAAGTGATCTAGTAGCTCTGCTTTGGAAGTTCAGTTCATGCTAGAAATGTGTTTTGGAGTTTGTACGTGTTTTGTCTCTAGGGGCCACCGCATATATTTATATATAAACATATACAAATAAAACCACTTTTTTTACGTTAGTAATTCCTTTTGTGCATAATTTTACATTATTGTTAATAATAAATTAATTAAAGCAACAAAACAACCTAAAGCGCCGGTTCGGTGAGTCGAACCGAAAGAGCCGGATCTCTAAAAAGAGCCGGAAATCCCATCACTAGTCACTAGTGTTGGTAGCCGGGGATTGGGCCACCAGGCTCTCCACCCCTGGCAGCCGCCCAGCACACACTGCACCCGTCCCCAACGGCGCCTCCTCCTCCCCAATTAATAGGAAAAGATTGAACCTATTTCTATGGGTCTGTGGTGTTTAAAAACTGCTGGATGAAGCTTGTTATTTTTTGTCACTGCATCATTAAGTGAATTACAGCTTCTGATGGGACTTGACAGGTTGAGCTCCTGTGGTGGTTCAAAATTATATCTAATAAATATGTCTATATTCTTCCTACAGGGATCCTGCAGTTGGTGAAAAGATGCATCTCTGGACATAATGATGATATTGATTATAAATTCTGAGATTATAAAGTGACAATACTTTGTCACTAACTAACTATAAGATTGTGAAAGGATGCAGAAAACCTAAGAAGGGATAGGTTAAAATTTAGGGGGTAACAGGTAATTTCCACTAATTTTTGACAACCCAGGTGACCCAGATCCAGGTATATAAAGCAGTCTAATATGACTTAATCCAGAACGAAGTGATACTATTTTTGTATATGTTTGGCTTCTGGATCAGTATAATAAGCATAATTTTGTCTAAAAATATCACTTAAAGAACTTGAAAAAAACAAAACAAAAGCACACTAATACAGCAGATCTGTATCAGGAGCAAAAGTTTTCAGCATCTTTAGAAAACTAATGTTGCCTGCAAAGAATTCAGCTAAATGTCTGTGTACATGTTTACACATCTTTGTGAGGACAGAAAATTGGCATGCTACTATACTTGTGGGGATTAACAGTCACCTATGGGTACAAAATGCCCGTCCCCGCAAATTTCAAGGCATTTTTGAGGCTAAAAATGTGGTTTTAGTGTCAGGGTTACAATTAGGTTATGGTGAGGTTTAGGATAAAGGCATTCATTTTTGATGACGGCTAGAGAAAGCATTAAATCAGTAAGATGTCCTCAGTAAGATATGAATACGAGGTTGTGTGTGTGTATGAGTGCTTGTATTGACAACTACTGCTGTGTAGCTGCCTAAGTAATCACAAGCTGTGAAAGTTTAAATGAATTTCTTGATGATGGTGTGACAAGTTGAGCATAATGCAGGTACATCTAGAAAAAAAAATTTCTCTTACAAAAAGACTTTATTTTCTGTCTCAAGATGGAAAACGGCAAAATGAGAAGAAAGCTCTCAGAGTGTTGACAACACAGAGAGGATATTTTCACTGATTTATTTCCTTGTGATAAAAATGAGAGCAGCTGTGCTCTCTTAGTTCTTCTCCTGCTTGAGGAGTATGTAAATGACTATAAATTATTAAATCATGTTGAGGCTGCATCATGAGCACTTTTTAGGCCGGACTATATGGCTGCTTATTGAGGGTGACTGCAGAGTGTTAGTGGCAGGAGCTGGAGGATGTAGGTGTAAATGCTGGTGTTTGCTGTTTTTGAACTAAGCTGCTGGAGATGGTATTTTAATCCTTCTCTCCTGTCATGCTTAACTGCCTTGTCTACTACAATGTATACATGTGTGTGTACTTGTTTAAACATCTTTGTGAGGACCCAAAATTGACATGCCTCTATACTACTCTAGGCTCAAAATATGGTTGTGGTTAGATTAGGGGTAAGGGTTAGGATGAGGCATTAATTTCTAATGGTTGGGATTAGGATAAGTGGCTAAGAAAAGCCTTATGTGAATTTGATGTCATCACTGAGATGTGAAAATGAGAGAGAGAGAGAGAGAGAGAGAGAGTGTACATGTGTGTATGTGTGCATGCTCATTATGTTGTGAATGCAACAGCTTAACTGGGACTAGCTGTGCCGACCAGATAACTCCACTCCTGATAAGACCAGCAGAACAGTGACAGAACCACCAAGAACCATACTCCCAACACTTTATAAAAAAATTATCTCAACTGCTTTGCCAGTTCAAATGATTAATCCCCTATTTTCCATGCTTTTCAGATAAAGAAGTCTCCACAATAATGCCGTCTGCCAGGTCTCCAGTATTGCCATCAAGGAGCACAAAGCAAGGCAGCCCCAAAGAAAAAAACTCTAGTGCCGTGACTGGTGGTTTGCAACAATCAGTGCTGGCTCAAAGAGGACAACTGGTTTCCCAGAAAGGGGGCATCCTCCCTTCTGCTCTGCCACAGAACCTGCTCCCTCTTTTGGGCAGAGGACTTTCCATCAATCATACCCCGGAGCATCAAAGCAGAGGATTACCGAGGCGGGTAAAGTCCCCCGCATCAACTGCAGCATCAGGGCAAGGCAGCAGTCCAACTCAGCCAATTCCTACAGACGCACATTCTCGGATGCCTCACACAGAGAGGCACACCCCTGAGCAGGAGGCTGAGATCACCACTGTGAGCATGAGGCCAGACCTTGATGCAGAGATAGAATCAACTTCAGCAGGTATTTAAAAATAGTTACAACTTTGTTTAACTAAACGAAATATTTGTTAGGCTAGTTTTTTTTTTCAATAAAAAAAGACAGCGAGACACCAGATTTACTTTGCTGTAGTTATTCTTCCCGCTGTATCCTGGAAATTCCAAAAGCACCTCTAATGCATGAGCAAATCAGTTACAGGAAAGTACTTTTTGTCATGGTCCTGGGTCTGTAACCCAGTGTTTATTTGTACATTTTGATTCTGGTTTAAGTAATATTCTAAGATTTAGTGTTTATTAGACACAGCTTACGGCCATACCACCCTGAGCATGTCCGATCTCGTCTGATCTTGAAAGCTAAGCAAAATCGGGCATGGATAGTACTTGGATGGGAGATCGCCTGGGAATACCAGGTTCTGTAAGATTGGGGTGGCTGTGGCTCAGCTGGGAAAACAGGTCACAAAATAATTGGAAGGTTGGTTATTCAATCCCCTTCTGCTTCAGTCTGCATGCCAAGTACCCTTTGGACAAGATAATAACCCCATGTTGCGTGTGAATGTTAGAGAGAAAGAGCACAGAAATAAAGTGCTTGTGCAAATGGGTGAATTAGGCAAGTTGTCTAAAGCACTTAGAGTGCTCAGATAGAGTAGAAAAGCACTATATAATTCACTATTTGTTCTGGTTCTTTTCGTTGTTTTCTGCTTTGTGTTATATAATTTCTTGTCTTTCAGTTCTGTTTCCATGCCTCCCTTACTTTACTTTACTTTACTTGATTTATATAGCACTCTTCACATGATAAAAACCACAAAGTGCTTCACAATAACATAAAACAGATAAACATAAAACAGTACAATCAAACATACAGCACAAATCTAATTAAAAGCTAGTCTAAATAAATGAGTCTTAAGATGATGTTTAAATGCATAAATAAAATCCAGGCAATGTAGAGATGGAGGGAGAGAATCCCACTACCTGTGGGCCACCTCTCTAAAAGATCTATCACCTCTGGTTTTAAAACGTGTTCGGGGAGCTACCAACAGCCTTTGATTAGACGATCTCAGGCTGCAAGAGGGAGTGTGACGTTCTAAGAGATCAGAAATATAGGCAGGAGCGTCATGATTCAAAGCTTTAAAAGTCAGTACTAAGATCCCCTCCCCTATGTTCCACGTTCCATGTTTTTCAGCCTTGTCTTCATATTTGTTTAACTCTTGTCTCCGTGTTCAGTGTTCCCTTTTTGTCTCCCCAGTCAGTTATGTTCCCATGTCTGCTTCTTCCCAGTCTCAGTATCAAGCCCATGTGTCTTAGTCTTGGTTTCCTTGGTTTTCGTACTTCCTGTTTAATTTTGACATTCTCTCATTCTGTGTTCAGTTTTGCTTCTCCTGTCTGATCTGTTTCTCCTGTGTTCCCAACTGTTGCCCATCCTCTTGTTATCCTGTGTGTGTATTTAAGTACTCAGTCTTTCACTGCTCGTTGTCATGTTGTTCCGATTTGATGAGTATTTCCTTGTGTGCCATGTTTCCCTAATTTCCCATAACTTCCTGGTTAATTCCTAGTTGTTTGTAACTTAGTTCCCAGTTCCCAGTTCCCAGATTCTGCATTCTTGTTTTTTTGCGTATTTTTGTTACAGCTAATAAAGCTGCCTACCTTAGTTTATCCGTTTCATGTCTGAGTCCTGCATTTGGGTCCTACCTCTGCCTGCAACACAGTGTACATGACAACTTTATCAAAGGCTTTAGTATGCTGCCATAATTAAGTCAAACAAATAGCAATCAAATGTTTTCATGTAAAATTTCTTTTTTTTTTATGTTCCCCCAGGAAGTATCTTTTCGTGGTTCTCTACTTTGGACTAATCCAGCCTAGTATTAGCTCAAAAAGCAGCATACAGCAATGGTCAGAGGTTTATATCTACTAATCATATCATGAATATCATGATAATTTGGGGCATTTAATAAGTTGTTTGAAAGATTCTTTCTCTATACCAGAATAATTGTTCAACATACACATTAAATTACTTAAAAAACAAGATTCCGCTACACAAGTTTGAATTTAGTTTTTATTTTTCTCTAATCTACACAGGGTCAAAAGTTTATACATACAGGTTCAAATATATAAATACATTGACTTAAATCATTGAGTTGGGGTCTAAAATGTATTTCACCTTGACAAAGCCAGGACTATTACCCTTTTTGCCAAGGTCTGGAAGAAACTGGTTAGGATATTAAGGAACAACCCAGGAACCACCAAGGCTCACGCCTGCCATGAACTGGAAACTGCTGGAATACCAATGTCAATGTAGAGAGTGAAATGAGTTTTAAATTGCCACACACTAAGAGTGTGATGACCAGGAATGAAGCTCCTGCTTCAAAATCAATAACTTCAAGCTCACCTGATCCAGCACTAACTATATGCTTTAGCAAGAAGGAAAGTTTTAAGCCTAAACTTTAAAGTAGAGACAGTATCTGTCTGGCGAATCCAAATTAGAAGCTGGTTATACAGAAGAGGGGCTTGAAGCTGAAGGCTCTGTCTCCCATTCTACTTTTAAATACTCTAGGAACAACACGCTTTAGTCTGTCAGCAGCTACTGTTCATCTCCACTCTGCAAAAAATTTCTACCTCACATATTGTTGGTTTAACCAGTTTCATTTCTTTTAATTATAGCTGCCATATCAAAATTTTAAATAAAGAACTTGTATTTTAATACCTCAAGAATGTTTTGCTAAAACTACCTTTTCATAACCATTCATATTTTTCATGCGATGAAATATAACAACTTCTGAATTGGGCCTGTCATCAGATCAGAATTAATTCACCTGTGAAATTTAAAAAATGAGTTTGTGAAAAAAATCACCATTTGTATTCCAATCAGCTTCCGTACCCTGCTAACAAGTAGCAGGGTACTGATAAACTCAACTGAGATTTCTGCGCATATGCGCTTGTTTCTAAAGGGAATGTACAAAGATTATTATAAGCTTTTATTTTGATGTTAATTCAGCTTCATACAATTTATATTGTTGGTATTTTAATAACTGTCGATGTTTTTCTGTAAATATTATTCTGCAAAATAACAAAATTGTAGTTAATCAGTTAATTAGTCACATTATGCCTTTTAAACCAGGATATTTAATCAGTAACACCACAGGCCTTTTAAAATCTTTAGAGGAATAGAGAACATGATTATTTATATCAAGTCACAGCTTAAGAGTCTTCACTGCCCACTTTTTCTTCAGTGTAGCAGTTTAGATCCTTGTAACTTCCATCATTAATTATATGCAGTAGGGCTTCCAGTGACTTTCCAATCAGGCTCACAATAAACGGATTACAGGGCAGGATAGAACAAAAAATAAATAAAGGCCAATGCAATATAAATTCCTGTGTTTTCCCTCCAGCTGCATCCAGCTGCATGGTGATTTTTACTGATCCAGAAGGATACATTGACTCCTCTGATGACCCTCCTCTTCCAGACGGTACCTTCCTACGCTGTACCTACACTGTGACTGTGTACACTGGCTATGGAGTCGAGCTGCAGGTACACATCAGCAACATGTCAATGACATCACACACAGCCCAACTGCATTTATAGCATAATGACTCTTTGCTGGGTTGCTGGTTATCTTACTGAACAGTATTTTGTAAAGGCATGCTGCTGTGTTTTGTAGTTGTGGCTTAACCCAAGTTAAACTCTGCCTCCTTGTAACAGCTAATGGTAATGCTGTTCATTTCTGTATGATCCTCAAATATTTTTATGCTTTTAAATGTGTTAAATGTTTTCTTTATATATTATGTCACTTCTTTAGTCCAGAACTCAAAGATGCTTTATGTTAGTATGCACAAAAGTTAGTGTCAGAGGCAGATAGGCAAAGACCCAGGGGACCCCAACCAAACACTGCATCCAAAAGAGCTGAAAATCTGAGGCCATATGTCCCAATGGCAACCATGCCCTGGGGGACGAGGGAGGCCCTGGACGGAGCTCCAACAGCCAATGGTGGGGGAGTCGAGGGACCAGAGGCAGTGGCCAACCGACCCTGCCGGTGACAGACCACAGACCCTGAGAACCACCCGTACCCTGGCGGAACCCCCACGACATGATGTAGAAGCCCAAGCCAGCCCAGACCGCAACTCCCAAGAGAGCAGGCCAGCAAGCACACAAAAAATGCCCACTCAGGCACTCCAGAAAGACCAGGCGCTGAGGGGGTTGGGGCTGGGGTGAGGGGAGCTTGGAAAGCCCCAGAGGCTCAAACCAGATATCCCAATGTGGTGAGGGGAGGAAGACAGGACAAAAGACATGCTGTGGGAGAGAGTCACAGATTAATAATAAATAATGATTCAAGGCAGAGAGGTGTAAAAACACATACTGAGTGAGAAAGGTGACTGAAGAAGAAGTACATCATGGGAATCCCCCAGCAGCCTAGACCTATTGCAACATAACTAAGGGAGGATTCACTGCTAACTATATGCTTTGCAAGAAGGACAGTTTTAAGCCTAAAGTTAAAAGTAGATACCTGTAGAGATCTGTCTCCCAAATCCACCCCTGGATCCAGCCTCTCATCTTAATATAAGATGGGGCCTGATTGTTCAAGACCTTGTATGTGAGGAGCAGGATTTTGAATTCAATTTTGGATTTAACGGGGAGCCAATGAAGGAAACCCAATATAGAAGAAATATGTTCTCTTTATAGTCTATGTCAGTACTCTTGCTGCAGCATTTTGGACTGGCTGGCTATTTGTCACACGGTTTTTAGGGAAACGCCTTTTCAGGAGTTTTTAGGACATCCTGATAATATCGAATTACAGTAGTCCAGCCTAAAAGTAATAAATGCTTGAACTAGTTTTTCAGTGTCACTCTGACACTTTTCCAACTTTATCTTCAAGGATGGATAAAGTTGGGTGTCATCTGCATAACACTGAAAATGTATGCTATGCCTTCTGTTGAGACTGCCTAACGGAAGCAAGTATAATGTAAACATAACTGGTCCAAACATGGAACCCTGTAGAACTCCATAATTAACCTTAGTGTGTGAAGAGGACTCTGCATTTACATGAGTCTATTAGATAGATATGATTCAAAGCACTGCAGTGCAGTACCTGTAATACCTACAGCATGCTGTAATTGCTCTAATAGAATATTATGGCCAACAGTATTGAACTCTGCACTGACGTCTCGCAGGACAAGCACAGAGATGAGTCTAATGCAGGGGTCGGCAACCTTTTTGATGATGAGTGCCGTCTAAAATTTCCTCAGAAGTCAATGTGCCATATGATTGCATTAGCAATAAATTTAATAACGCTCTATATGAACAGTTACACACTATATAGAAGAACTTTACAGAATTATATTTGTTCGCAGATGTTGGCAGCTATCAGCGAATAGTTATCAGCTATTTTGAAACAAAAAAAGACACTTTTTATCCATAACAGCAAATGAACTGTACAACAAAAATGCAAATGCTATTTATGGTCTCCTCACAACAATGAAAACAAACGCTGTTGTGACAGTGATGTACACTGTCTTGTTGGTATATGTATGATTTCTATACATTTTACATCAGATGAAAACTTTGGTTGTACGATTCAGATATTTATTAAAAGCTAGACATTTTAAATGAGAATAAGAAAGAAAAGTATATCTTTGTGTCCCCCTTTCCCTGTTAATGCCCTACCTGGCCCCCTGGCAAAACTTTGCCAGACCCGCCCCTGCACAGTTACCAGCTGTCAGCTACAAAGGATCCTGGTGTTATTTGTCTCTCAGAAACAGTTCATAACTTCCCTTCAACTCATTCATGTCACCTAAAAGGTAAACCTGTTTCTCCATCACCTGTTCAGCTCTGATGATTCAGTAAGGACATCTCCTCGTTTCATCTTCATGTTTCCCTCTCACCACATAACCAAACCGATATCATGACCAGCAGCTTTTACGACTGTGGCTCCAGCAAACATCAGCTGATACTAGAACTTAATATTAAATAAATTCTAACAACAGCTGATCAGTCTTAAATATATTGCTGTTGTTTAGCGTGACATCCGCTGGTTTCCTCTTTCTGGCGGAAAGTGAGCAATAAACAAGCAAGAGAGAAAAGCCGATCAGCTGATCATTGATCAGTTTCATGATTAAAGTAGCAACAGGAGAGGGAGCGGGAGAGAGAATGAGAGAAGAGGCAGCTGACAGCGTAAAGACACAGAATAAATCCAGCTTGTGTCTTTTTCCATTGTAGATGAAGTCCGGGACAAACTGCGTTCCTTTTCAGCTCAATATCAGTCTGCTATCAGTCTGCCCCAGGACAGCTGTGGCTACAACTGTAGCTTGCCTCCACCAGTGTGTAAATGTGAGAGTGAATGAATAGTGGAATTGTAAAGCTCTTTGAGGGTCTCGAAAAGCGCTATATAAATCCATTATCATTATTATTATTAATATGAAACGCGTAATATTTTCTCTGAATACGAGACGATTACGTTTTTTACGGGACGGTTGGCAACTAAGCTTACTAACTAACCTTATGAATAAAATAAAGTTCACTATCAGTAACATCATAGCACCCACCCAGCTGTTTAGAAACTCCGTCATGCTAGCTAGTACGCCTCATCCACCTGCTGGCCTCTGTGGAAGCTCCGCAATAGCCACCACCAAACAACTGAGTTATTTTTACACATCGGCCAGCATCTGGCCAATCCACCACCTCTCATTGTTTATACCATTACAAAAACAACAACAACAGCAACAAAAACCATTGGCCGGTAAAAACAAAAAATCACCATAGCTGGACGACCATAGCCAGTCCAGCTATGGGCGTGCCATCAGTTAACCCTTCACATGCCACAGCTGGCACGAGTGCCCAGGGTTGCCGACCGCTGGTCTAATGTCAGAGGCCATAAGATCATTTGTAACCTTCACCAAAGCTGCTTCTGTACTGTGATGAACTCTAAAACCTGACTGATACTCTTCAAATAAGCCCTTCCTCTGCAGATAATCGGTTAGCTGTTTGACAATGCTTTCAACTTTTTTTGAGATGAAAGGAAGGTTGGAGATTGGCCTATAATTAGCTAGGACAATTGGGCAAGAGATGGTAAGTAACAGTTTAACTACTGCCAGGTTGAAGTCAGATACGCAGCCAATTATTAGAGATTGGTTGATCATATTTAACGTTGACTTCTTTGAGGAGTCTTATAGGGATGGGGTCTAAAAGACACATTGATGGTTTGTAGGAAGTAAAATGTTGGGTTTCAGAAAGCAGGACCCAAACACAGGAACTTTAGAGTTGGCGACAGTGTGTTTATTTACATTTACAAAACAAATAAACAAATAAAAACCATGTATTGCAAACAATCCATAGTGTGTGATTTCTTCCGTGATGACCTCCCAGTTCCCATGTACTGAATCCTTCCTGTGGTCGGTGGCAACAAACACAAACTCATCTCAGTTCAATTTACAAAAAGAGCTCAGCTCTCTTGGGTTTCCTAACAAAACATGACACAAAGGTAAGTACACTTATCGTATACAATGACTGACAAAGACGGATTCACCTGGTGAGCTAGAGTTAATGGAGTCACTTTTCAGGACCCGGGCTTTTATGTGATAGTCGGATTAAATCGTATGAAAAACAGAACCCACCTGACCTCGCAAGAGTTTAGGCTCTTGGCTGCGTGCAGGTACGTCAGGTTCTTGTGGTCGGTCCAAACGACCAATGGATGTTCCATCCAGCCAGTGTAATGCGTTTGTTGACTAGCAGTTCACGGTCACTCAGAGTTTCTTTCAATCTGAAAGAGGCACTGAGAAAAGAATGCACAGGGACGAAGCTTACCCTCAGAGGTCTGGAATAACAGCCCCAACCCCTGAATCCAAAGCATCCACTCCTACCATGAAAGACTTTGAGAGATTAGGCTGAACCAAAGGCTGAAGGCTGGAGAGAGACTGTATAACGGACTAGTGGGAAGTGGAACACCTGGGAGCAAATCTATCCCGCAGTTGTAAGGATGATGAGGTGGGATAAAGAGAGCTAAATCCTTGCTAAAAATTTTTGCCAAATCATGGTAGACCGTAGGAACAAAGGTTAAATCAGGGGTGTTGAACTCCAGGCCTCAAGGGCCGGTGTCCTTCAGGTTTTCGATATCACCCTGGGTCAACACACCTGAATCAAATGATTAGTTCATTACCAGGCCTCTGGAGAACTTCAAAACAATGTTGAGGAGGTTTTTAACCATTTAAATCAGCTGTGTTGGATCAAGGACACATCTAAAACCTGCAGGACACCGGCCCTCGAGGCCTGGAGTTCGACACCTGTGGTCTAAATGGTAAATGGACTGATTCTTATATAGTCTTTTTCTACTCTTCCGGACTACTCAAAGTGCGCTATACAACATGCCACATTCACCCAATCACACCCATTCACACAAAAACTTTCTGCTAAGCTTTTTAGTGCTTCCTAACTAACATTCAAACACATTAATACTCAGATGGATGCATCGGAGAGCGAATGGGGTTAATATCTTGCCTAAGTATATGCATCTACTCTTGATTAAACCTGTTTGATCAGGATGTATTATGAATAGGGTGATTTTTTTCTAATCCCTACATTTATGACTGCGATTGGGTGGTATCTGGATGGGAGTATGGGATCCTTGGTTTAAGAAATGGACTAATGATGGCAGTGTTATTGTTTGGAGATGATCTGTAAACATTCTGGATTTGAGTTACCATTCTGAAAAAAGTGGTTGCTAGCATAGACCACCATCTAGCCCTAGGGCTTTATTGTTTGAGAGATGTTGTAGGGTTTTGTGAAATTCAGATATTGAAAGAGATGAATCAAGAGACAATCTGTTTGTCCTTTAGTTTTGATAGATTTAGATTTAGATACATTTAGATTTAGATCAACTCTTCAATGTCTTCAATATGGATTAATCTGTGACGAGTATAAAGCTTTGTAAAAGTATTTAAAAGATTTATTTATTTGTTGTGGATCATGAATAATGTTCCCAGTTGAATCCTTTATAGAATAAATTGTTGTTTTTTCTTTATTTAGTTTTAACTGTGGTTAGCAAGGAATTTTCGAATTTATTGCTACGTTCAAAGTTAGTTAAACAACTAGTAGCTCAGTGTTTCAACATTCGGAAGAAGGGATTCCACTCATGTGTAGAGATTGACGAGGTACAACACATATCCAACCACTCTGACCTGTCATCCTGGTTGAAGATATAACACCCCCACCTGAGATAGGTTACCAAGCCCCAAGTGTGATGAAAGAAGGGTCGATGAGTGTGAGAAGAACTGACCTGAAAGATATATAGCCGGATACCAAGACTACGTGAAGTACCCTCAGTGATCAGTACAGAAAGGTTCAGTGATGAAGGTGCCTAAGAAGTATAACAAGCTGTCCATACCTGAGGTCTTGGAAACTGCCAAGCAAACACTCACAGCCTTGGACAGCCGCTTGAAGAGATACACCAGAGAGATAAAAGGCAGGAAATAAGCCAGCTGTTCTCCAAAGAACCAGCAAACGTGTACTCTCAGTGGCAGGGGAACAATATGAGCACAACACCACCAAGGTTGGAGACGGAGCAATACTGGAAGAGCGTGTGGCAGAAGGACGCAATCCATAACAGCAATGCTGGGTCTAAGAACAGACCACAGCAACCTCCCTGAACAGGTCCATTTTAAATAGCAGTGGGAGACATCCAAGAAAGGGTCTCCAGTATGAAGAGTTGGAGAGCACCAGGCCCCGACATGATTCATGCCTACTGGCTGAAGAAGCTGAATGTATTCCACGAGCATCTGGCAGCACAAACAAACCCGCTGCTAGTTGATGAGAGACACCCAGAATGGCTGGAGTGTCCTAATCCCCAAGGACCCCCATAAGGGACCAGTCCCATCCAACTACCGGCCAAACACCTGCCTCAGTACCACATGGAAGCTCCTCTCAGCCATCATAGTGGCCAAGATGAACAGGCACATGGCTCAATACATGAGCAGGGCACATAACGGAATAGGCAAGAATACCAGAGGTGCAAAACACCAGCTACTCGGCTGACTGCTCTGTCTCAGACTGCAAGACTAGATGCTAGCAGGCAAGGCACACATGGAACGCTACAACAAAGTGTCTGGCATAGTATACAGAAACATCTGTGCTGAGTATGGACTGGAAGTCCTAAGGTCAAAATGGGAGATGTCCCCAGGGTGATCGAGAATGACTGAGGTAAGATCCTGTGGGATTTCCAGATTCAGACTGACAAAATGGAGGTGGCTAACCAACCGGACATAGTAGTGGTAGACAAGCAGAGGAAGATGACTGTGGTAGACGTAGCAATACTGAACCACAGCAACATCTAGAAGAAGGAACAGGAGAAGCTAGAGAAGTACCAAGGGCTCAGAGAAGACCTTGAGAAGATGTGGAGGGTGAAGGTAACGATGGTCCCAGTGGTGCACTTGGTGCAGTGAGTCCCAAGCTAGGCAAGTGGCTCCAGCAGGAACAACATCTGACATCTCTGTGCAGTATCTTCTCCTCAAGCTCCCAGGCCTCTGGTAGAGGACCTGAGCTTGAAGGATAGAAGTAGTCAGATACAAGTAGTCATTTGAATCCTTAATTCTCTCCCTTCCTAATAACATCCCGCCATCTCTCTTTATTATCACATTAATTACACATTCCTCTTTCTCTTGCTGTGGGACTGCTGTCTATCTTGATGCACTCCTTCACTGCTGGTGTTAGAAAAAACAGTTTCCTCAGACTGTGAGAGACTTGAAGGGAGCTCTGTTTTACTTCAGATGACCAAGTACTTCCTGATGGAGTGCAATCTAAACATTAATACTGTATGTATTCAAGTTTTCCTACAAGATGTGTTAAACATGCATTTTTTTAATGTGTTTGTTTCCAGGTGAAGAGCGTGAACCTTTCAGATGGAGAACAACTGTCTATCACAGGTGTTGATGAACACGGTTCTTTGCTGGTCTTGGCCAACCATACACTGCTTGTTGAAGGTCAGGTGATCCGCAGTCCCACTAACACTCTCTCTGTCTACTACTGCTCTGGACTGGAGGGAAGCATGGGTATCTTCCAGCTGCACTATCAAAGTAAGTCTACACACCACTCATTTACACACTTACTGAAAAGAGTGTACAAAACTCAGTTTATGCCATGACTAAAACATGAATATTCATTTATATTAACAGGTTATAGAAATTCAATAAATAGTACTTTCATTAGGGCCTAAGGGGCTGTTTACACTTTATACACATGCTAATTACAGAATCATAAACCATCTCACCTAATCAGTTTGCATGGTGATTGAATCTGTCATGTTAATTCGCTGATTAGAGCCCTGATTAATTGGCTCTCATCTCATTATGATACTATATGGGATATGGGAGTTTGTATAAAGAGTCCCCTTGTTGTGTATGTTTCTGTGTGTATATGTGTGCTGTGTCATCCATTAATAAATATGGTAATTATTCCAAAGGAAGAAGCATCCAAGTACTATGATCCACTTTCTCCATTAATTACAGCCATTTACTCTTTTTATATTACCGCTAGACAGAAGAATAGTGCTGAAGTGTTATCAAGGTTAAAAAAACACACACACAACATAAAGAGACAAGGAATATTGTCTCACACAGCTTACATGGCTTGTTATAATTAGGATTTTTCAAATGCCCATGACTACTTGATTTCTTAAGTCATTGGGTTCTCAGTATGAGAAACTATGTTGCACCCTTGGATGTTTTAATTAGCTGGTTCTTGGCACCATCTGTTATGGCTCTGCAGCTAGATATGTGAATGTCATGCACCATTTACATACATCTGTACTGATAAGTTACACTATGTACTGTAGTCTAGCCCTACATTTTATAACACTGTTCAGTATTTCCCATAATCTTTTAATATTATCCATCTAATTGCCTCTTATAGTATTTCTTTTTACTATATCTTAGTATATTGATTAACTTATTTTAATATCTTTTATCTTATCTTTCTAATTTCAGCATCTTCATTTCTCTTTTTTTAAGAAATCTCTGTATAGTGCATTCTTCTTTCTCCATGCATGTTGCAGACCTTTTGTTATCCATGGACAGTATATAATTTATGTTTCCTACCATATTGCTTTATTGGACAGTTTTATACAATAACAATTATTATACAATAATGTAAATATTCTAAGGAATTCATCATACGCACCATTAACGTCTTGTTTCTGATATATTTCACCCTGTTTCATTAAAGCTTTTTTAAATGCATTTATTCTTTCTTCTGTTCTTACTCGTCTGTACTCTTTTTATCTGTCCACTTTATGAATCTTGTAATTCCTATCGTGGACTGTAAAAATTGGAAGATGGTCACCGTCTTATTTTCAATGTCATTTGTTAAAATGTTTCCTATCAGAGTTGCATAATGTGATGTGATCCTGGTAGGTCTAGTAATTTTGGGGAATAGGTTCATATAGGACATCGTGTTAATAAATTCCTCTGTGATTTTGTTTATTTGGGTTTAGCAAATCAATATTGAGATCTCCACAAATGAAAAGTTTATTGTGAGCTATTTCGGTAAATGTTTCTTCTATCAAGTCTTTAAAGGTCTCAATACTACTACCTGGAGCTCTGTATATACAGCTAATGATTACATTTTTTCTTTTTTCTTTAAAAATTTCAACTGTTATACAATCCACCACATTAAATTTCAAGGATTTTCCCACATACAAGGCCACTTCTCCCCCACCTTTGTTTCACAGAGTTATAAATGTGACTTCATAACCTTCCAGTTCAAAGTCTTTTCCGTTTTCCATGTTAATCCAAGTTTCCGATCAGGCAATGACACTGAATGCATGGGCAAACTGGTTAAGATATTCTTTGATATGATTAAAATTAGCATATAGACTTCTACAGTTAATGTGGATAATTGTTAATTTATTCTCAGTTTTAATCCTCGGATTATACTCTTCATTTGTATAGTAGCAGCAGTTGTTATTGATAGACGAGAAGAGGATGTTGTCTGGATTTATTTAATATTCCAAGTCCTGTGTATTTTGATCCACATAGTTAAATGTTTTCAGTTCCAGTTGACTGATGCAGCTGCTTTTTACAGATGCAGCTGAGCTGTTCCTTTCAGTGTGTCACACACTGTGTTTGTTACCTTAAGGTTTGAGGTTGTTTGTTACCTTGTTTATAGTCCAGATCATGTTGCTCACTGATATTTTTCTGCATCAGCAGAATCCTTCTCTTCATTCAGTAGAGAAACACTGAGATATGAGTTATATTATAAACTACAACCTGAGATTCATGGGTGGTGCTGTTATTTGGTGTTTGCTGTCGCTGCAGTAGAGTATTATTTCCTGTTTCTGTTCCAGCACACAGTGGTTTTTATGTGTAGCTTGTCGGTATAGCCACTTTAATTAAAAACGTATATATAACCTCTTATTTTATAACCTAATGTATATGTGCTTCATCAAAAGCACACTCTGTTGATTCGCTCTCTAATTATATTTACAGTATTCCGTCACTGTGTCTTTAGGGATTCGCTAGCTTAGCTTATAGCTGACTTGCTACCAGCATGGATTCTTCACCTGTCCCTCCTGAACTTTCCTGCTCATTGTGTCAGATGTTTAATTAATCCTCAGCCTTCTTTAGCAATAATGTTACTGGTAATAAATGTAGCCTATTGGCAGCTTTGGAGGCTAGGATCACTAAATTGGAGACCCGGCTTTGCATTCATAAATACTCGTAGCTTGCCAGCCCACTGTAACCGGTGCAGTTTTTCCCCACTCTGCAACACACCCACCAGGGATCAAACTCTGGTTACTAGTGATTCTGTTCTGAGACATGAAGCTAAAGACACCAGAAACTATCGTCTAATGCACATTTCTAATTTAATTATATGAATTAGACATGTGCAATTACCCTCCTTTGGCAGGAGCAGAGGGGAAAAATTATTCTCAGAATTAACATGAAAATCCTTGAAGTGAATAGTGCCTGTGGAAATAGTCATATGCAAAGTAATCATACAGTGTACCTTTTGATTCTTTAAACATTAAATTTTCTCTCAGCAAGACTGCAATAGCAACTGTTAGTGATGTTCAGTAATAGTTTTCAAGTATCAGTTAGACAGTCATGTTACTATAATGCGCAAAACCAGAGTTATGAATGATTAAGGCAAGACCATTAGAACAAGATCTGACCTAAAATTTATTGTCATCACGATATCAGCCTGTGCGATGGGCCCATCGCAAAAGATGGTGTAAACTGCGATAATTGGGTACCTTAAAATGTTTACACACGCGCTTTAAAGAATTTACCAATCAAAGAAACCCCTTTACACGTTTGACCAGTCGAATAGAGCCCTTCACGGCATTAACCAATCAAATGGATTAGAGGCCCGCCTCCTACGTAGGTGGTGAGCGAACAACGCTGCAGCAACGAGTCAGAGTTGTAACGGCTGAGAGCGAGACGCATGACGAGAATGCTACTATGAACTTGTGGCTAAAAAAAAAAAAAATAGTACCTCGCTTGTTTGGAGGTACTTTGGATTTGATAAAGACGACGTTCTCCAAACACAGGTACTCTGCAAAACTTGCCGAACACTCGTGGCAACCACCAGAGGAAACACGACTAATCTCCACCATCATCTTCAATACAACCACAGAGAACTGTTTGAAGAGTTTCAGAAAGATAGGGCTAGCCAAACAAAGGTTTCTAATGTTAAGACAAAGAGCACAGCAGTCCAATAGCTGTCTCTGTATCAGAGTTTTTGAAGTGGAACTGCTTATGAGAAAACGTCGAAGCGGTACAAGGAAATAACAGAGGCCATTACACATTTTTTGGCTAAAGACATGATGCCTGTAAATACGGTTAGCAGAGAGGGCTTCACCAGTTTGATACATAAAGTGGACCGTGTCACGGTCCGCTGTGACAGACCGTGCGGTGGTGTGTATGGTGGACCCAGGTGCGAACACAGGTGAGCAGACGGGAGTGAACTTTAAACAAAAGCGAGCCTTTTATTGTGGCTGATGACAAGGTATACAAATACAGCAGGGATAGCGTGGCTAAACAGAAACCTAAACTGGGAATAACTAAGGTAAAGCTATGACTAAGAATGCAATAGACCGGGCATGGAAACATAGAGGGTGGAAACACAGACGACGCGACACAGACTACATGAAACACAGAGACTAAATACACAAGAGGGATGATCAGGGGAAGTGGCCACACATGGGAACACAGCTGACACAGATAAACATAACAAGACATGGCAGGAGTAAACAACACTGACGGGAGACTGTCAAAGTAAAACAGGAAGTACACAGAGGTGCAAACAGGAGGAGAGAGAGAGCACGGGCATAGTGGGCTGGGGAAACATGGAAATGAAACACGAGGGGAGATGAGGGCTCACAGATACATAGAGGGGCACACAGGGGATAAGAGTCACAAGGGGAAGTCAAATAAGGAACAACATAACAGGACAACTCAGGAAACATGACCTAAATAAGGAACGAAATACAAAAATACAAGGAACTGAGAATACTGGGCCCACATGGCCCAGGACCATGACATCACCCCCCCCCCTAAAGGGCTGGCTCCCGACAGCCCAAACGCGAGAAACAAAACAAAAACAGAAAACAACCCACCCAGGGCGGGAGGCGGGGGACCAGGACGGAGGGACCAGAACGGGAAACAAAACAAACAACAGAAAACACAGGAGCACATGACCACAGTCCAAATACAGTTCAGGGGGCCGACCCAGAGCCCACAGGCACAAGAGTTCACGGGTCACACGGTCGGGGGGCCGACCAGGCGGGTGGCACAGGTGACAGAGCCGGTCCGGAGGCCGGCCGTGCGGAAGGCAGCAGCGGCGGCGAAGGAGACGACGGAGCAGTTCAGGGGGCCGACCGCGCGGAAGGCAGCGGCGGCGACGAAGGAGACGGAGCAGTTCAGGGGGCCGGCCGCGCGGAAGGCTCCCAAGTGTCAGGCATACCGGCCGAGGCTTGGAGGGCACAGGACCAGGCGACGCTGAAGCAGAGGCTGGCCCAGGCGACGCTGAAGCGGAGGCTGGCCCAGGCGACGCTGAAGCGGAGGCTGGCCCAGGCGTAGCAGAAGCACAGGCCGGACCAGGCGTAGCAGAAGCACCGGCCGGACCAGGCGCAGCAGAAGCACAGGCTGGACCAGGCGTAGCAGAAGCACAGGCTGGACCAGGCGTAGCAGAAGCACAGGCGGAGGCTGGACCAGGCGAGGACGAAGACTCGGATGAAGCTGGACCAGACGAAGCACAGGCTGAAGCAGGACCAGGCGACGACGAGGCGGCCGCAGGTGGCGGCTGGACAGGCTCCTCGGGCCCTCCAGCTGACGAGGCATGAGGCTGAACGGGCCCCTCGGACCCTCCAGCGGAGACAGGAGGCTGAACGGGCCCCTCGGACCCTCCAGCGGAGACAGGAGGCTGGATGGGCTCCTCGGGCCCTCCAGCTGACGAGGCATGAGGCTGAACGGGCCCGTCGGACCCTCCAGCGGAGACAGGAGGCTGAACGGGCCCCTCGGACCCTCCAGCGGAGACAGGAGGCTGAACGGGCCCCTCGGACCCCCCAGCGGAGACGGGTGGCTGAACGGGCCCCTCAGACCCCCCAGCGGAGGCGGGTGGCTGAACGGGCCCCTCGGACCCTCCAGCGGAGACGGGTGGCTGGACGGGCCCCTCGGACCCTCCAGCTAACGTGACGTGAAGCGGTGGTGTCGCCGCAGGGTGCCGGATAGGCACACCTGGGAGTCCAACAGCAGATGCAGGACAAACAGTTATGTAGGCCCCTGGCTGGACTAGGAGCTGAGGAAACACAGGCTGCTGAGGCACAAACCCAGAGAGAGAGAAAACAGGTAGAAAACAGTCTATAGGGCTTAACATCTTGGCATGAAAAACCGTTAAGTGAACAGTGGTAGGGACCACCAGTTCAGAGCCAGCAATCATTAGGTTCCCAGAGTCTGCATCAGTCCAAGGTGGCTCGCAGGTTACTGGCCCAGTCTCAGTAATCCTAGGAGAGGCCAACATAAGCTGGTTGGACTTAACCGATGGTAGTGTGCGGCTCAGAGGAGCTGGTTCAACCATACGGAAAACAAGAATTGCCACTCGATCCACAAAAACAAGGCTTAGATCATCAGGAGCTAACTCCTGAAAAAACAGTAAATACACAGGTATGGACCTAACCAATGTCACCGTGGTAGCATGACTGTGGTGTGTTGGATGGATGTGTTTGTTGGAACCTGCACCCGCAGTGATCTGTGGCGTCAGAGTGATGACTATATTGAGTGGAGAGACAGATACAGGCAAAACGGTACGTAAACCATTAACTGAAGCAGGTGACACTTCAGGCTGAGAGTGAGTGGTTACAACATTGTTCGAGGCTAAAATCTTATCCAGTGATGAGTTCACAGAGACAGGAGAAAACGGTGTCACATTAACCCTGATCTCAGCCTCCATCTCCTGAGTGGAGGTACTGGTGCTGGAGCAAAACAGTCCAGAATCACCCTGTGTATGACCTTCAGGAAGACAGAATTCATATTGTGACGTTACACAGTCCAGGTTACCATGATCAGCATTTATGTTTTCATCTTGACAGGTTAGAGTGAGTTCATGATCGGCATTCACCGTTTTCAGTTCATTAAACACAAGAGTAGCAGGGAAAACAGGATCACTAGTCATGTTACACTTTAATCCATGATTTGCCAACTCTGCAATATCCTTGCTTACTGTGGCTTCAGAGGGCCCCGGAGGTGAGAAAACACAGTTCTTGAGGTCAGGCTCAGAAACAGATAGCTCAGACTTGGATGGAATCTCAGACATGGTAAAAGACACAAAAGGAAACACCTTCACCCCACTACTCACACTATTACCCTGAGAATCAGTGGAAGTCTCTTTCAGTCTATGTGTAGATTTTGTGGTCCCTGCAGGATTGAGTGAAGCAGTCATGATCGGCTGAGAAGGACTGTCCCTAGCCTGTGGCTTGGTGAATAGCTCATTGCTAGCCATATCACCGGCTAAGTCTGTAGTTACTTCACATGCCGCCCGCTCAGAGGAAACTTGGCTTGACAGAACAGGTTCACTCACCTCCGAGCATCGGGTGATGCGGTGACGACGCGAACGCCGTTTTTTCTTGGCCGTGGGCCCCGTTAACGTGGAAAGTGGAGCCTCCTGCGGTGACGCAGAGGCTGAGGAGGCGAGTGTTGGCGGAGCGTCAGGCGGGAGCTCCTGGCAACTCCGGGGGCCCCCAAAGGCCAGGCGTGTCCCGCGGAAAATCTCACCGTAGTGAGGAGCGAGCCCTGGCTTCCCCCGTAGCTCCTCCTCCAGTTGCGCGCATGCGGCGCTCTGCCGCTCCTCGAGGTCGAAATCCATTACCTCCACAGCCTCCTCGTGTCGCTCAGTGGAGGGCGAGACATGCCGTAGCGATGAGCAACGGCGACGTGAACGCCGCTTCCGTCTTGAAGTGGACGCGGATGGAACTTGGTTTTCTGTGGCGACTGGCTCCTCGTCTTCCGACCACATCCGCGCCAGAAAGGAAGCGGGAGAAGAGTAGTCCGATCGAGGCAGCGAGGACGGGCGGCCGGTCCGAGGCGGGGCGGCTGGAGGAAGCTCCTCCTCGGAGATAAGCCAGGGCTTCCAGCGTAGCTCATCCTCCCGATACGCTCGCAACACCTGCTGCCGCTCCTCCTCACCGAAGTCAACAGCCTCGGGCATCTCCGTGCAGGCAGGCGGTGGCGAAGATGCGGAAGCTGATGAAGTGTGAGCCAATGGTGTGTCCGTGGTGAGCCTCACCGTTCCGACTCTGACCGCCACTGGCTCATGAGGCGGCGGGGCAACGGCGCGATGGCACGGCTCTGGTGAAGGTGCACGCCCACCGGGCCGCTGCTGCTGCAGACGGAGTCGGAGAGCGGAGACGAGAAGGTCGCTGACGAGGGGGTGCAGCGTCTCCCATAACCAGGGGAACACAGACACGCACACCACTACCTGGCGGGCGAACTCCTCCCGTTCCTCCTCACTGGAACAGTGCAGCCACTTGTCGCATAGCGACTCCACTGTCCGGACAATCTCCAGTCTTTGTGTCGCTGGGTCCGGCATGGTCGCGTCGTACTGTCACGGTCCGCTGTGACAGACCGTGCGGTGGTGTGTATGGTGGACCCAGGTGCGAACACAGGTGAGCAGACGGGAGTGAACTTTAAACAAAAGCGAGCCTTTTATTGTGGCTGATGACAAGGTATACAAATACAGCAGGGATAGCGTGGCTAAACAGAAACCTAAACTGGGAATAACTAAGGTAAAGCTATGACTAAGAATGCAATAGACCGGGCATGGAAACATAGAGGGTGGAAACACAGATGACGCGACACAGACTACATGAAACACAGAGACTAAATACACAAGAGGGATGATCAGGGGAAGTGGCCACACATGGGAACACAGCTGACACAGATAAACATAACAAGACATGGCAGGAGTAAACAACACTGACGGGAGACTGTCAAAGTAAAACAGGAAGTACACAGAGGTGCAAACAGGAGGAGAGAGAGAGCACGGGCATAGTGGGCTGGGGAAACATGGAAATGAAACACGAGGGGAGATGAGGGCTCACAGATACATAGAGGGGCACACAGGGGATAAGAGTCACAAGGGGAAGTCAAATAAGGAACAACATAACAGGACAACTCAGGAAACATGACCTAAATAAGGAACGAAATACAAAAATACAAGGAACTGAGAATACTGGGCCCACATGGCCCAGGACCATGACAGACCGGAGATCCCCTCACGAAACTACTTTTCCCATGTCGCCATTCTACAAATGTACGAAACATGGCGCAAGACCGTCATGTTTGAACTGAGCCAAGCTGAAAACTACGCAAGCACTACAGACCTATGGTCAAGTCGTACAACGGAACCATATATGAGTTTCACATTGCACTTCCTCACCGAAGACTTTGAACTGAAAGTCTTCAGTCTAGAGACTGTATTTTCACACTAGTGAAAATATAGCCCATGTATTACGTGAGGTGCTAGCCAGCTGGTATCTTAAAGAAGACCGACAAGTGTGTTATGTTTATTTAAAACTAACTATAGAGACTGGGAAGGATGTCTTTCAGAATTCAAGCCTCAGAAATTTTTTTTATTTTATTTATTTTTTTTAATGGGGGCAATGTTTCAATGTTAAAGTGCACTTTGTTCAATGACATGACGCCACAGGGGAAGTGAAACTAAACACACTGAACATGGACCACAAGACTGTCAAAATAAAATAGGAAATAGGCAGACTAAGACACATGGACTTGACATGGTGATAGGGAACTAGAGATGAGACATGGACATAACTAAACAACAAATACAGAGAACATGATGGCTGCATCCTTCAAAGGATTGGACTACAGACCATAGGCCTATAGACTGGCCTACATTGGAAGGTCTAGCCTACGACATGCGGTTTCTGTTGCCTAGCAATCACACCATGAGCAGCTACGGCTATGATTTGACAGCATGTTTGACAGAAATACAGAAAATTTGTATTTAATGTTATTTAACTTTTATCAGAGAAAAATGCGTTGTTTCATTTGGGTGCAATGTATTTGTGAAAACACCACAGCCATGAGTCCCTTTAGCCAACAATGATGCTAAGTTTTGCTAGCTAGTTTGCTACTGTAGCTCATGAGACTAATCTCATTTCATTTTGATGGCACAAACGTAGCAGGATTTACATAGTTGATATTTTACTATATATGCTTTCCACCAACACGGTGGCACGGTGGTTAGCACTGTTGCCTCACAGCAAGAAGGTCCTGAGTTCAATTCCACCATCAGGCCGGGGTCTTTCTGTGTGGAGTTTGCATGTTCTCCCCGTGTTTGCGTGGGTTCTCTCCGGGTACTCCGGCTTCCTCCCACCGTCCAAAGACATGCAGCTTGTGGGGATAGGTTAATTGGATAATCCAAATTGCCACTAGGTGTGAATGTGAGTGTGAATGATTGTCTGTCCCTGTGTGTTAGCCCTGCGACAGACTGGCGACCTGTCCAGGGTGTACCCCGCCTTTCGCCCTATGACAGCTGGGATAGGCTCCAGCGGGGCGCTGGAGCCTATCCCAGCTGTGGTCTGCTCCGCGACCCTGAAAAGGATAAGCGGAAGCGAATGGATGGATGGATGTTTCCGATAAAATGGAAAAATTTTACTGATGCAGTAAATATTCCTTTATTGAATGAGAAAACTGTGCAGTATAATTTACTTAACATGTTGAAGATATCAGAGGACTAAACGGGCTGATGTTAGGTTAAGTGAGTCTAACAGGAAAGAAATGATACAGAAACATGACATCCTTATAAAATACTTTACACACGTTATGAATATATAACTTTTCTTAGTTCTTCAAACCTTTTATTTAAATAAGCTGCATTATTAAAGTTGTCCATGGTTCCATTTATTTTTCTGCCTTTACCCGTTAGGTCGTGTCCTGCAGAACATCAGTGAGTGGTTCCCTGTATGCAGCTGTTTTGTAGTATATGTTGGAGATACCTCTGCAAATACAGGAAACAAATATCTAGAAATTGTTTTAAATGTTTTCACCAGTCCCTCAATTATAGAGAACAGCTGTTTATTCCCCCAGTTATCAAGTCAGTGTCTTTCAACCTCACACACTACCTCAGGCTCCTTCCACACCAGAGGCGATGTCTATATCCTAATAAGTCAGCCTCAGTAGCCGGGGATTTGACTGCCAGGGCCCGTACCCTGGATCACCATAATATGCCACAAGAAACATAATACACCTGATCCCTAGGGTGCCTCCTCTGGGTGGTGGGCCTTCAGGCGGGACTCCCAGTCTACATGTAGTGTATTAGTGGCTGGTCACCTTGAAGTGGACTATACTCTACCACTGGGACTTCAGCGATCCCTCCCACTGTTCAAGCTGACGGGCCCCTTTCTCTATGTTCTCTATGGCATAGACTGCCGGCTTCTGTGACCTTCCTAATCTTTAAGGTTCATTCATTGAAAGCTAGAGGTGGAAACCACCAGCAAGACCCCAGCATAGAACAAGTGACAACAGATTGGTTCAGATGAAGTCAGAAACATCATAAAAGGAGGAGCTGTGGGTCAGGTGGGTTTCAAAGTATTTTGTAGATGTGCAGCTACTGGGAGGAGCATAAAGGCACCTAAATGGCACTTCTTGTATGAGATTTGACAATGTGATGTTTAGAAGGATATCAGCCGATCATATGCTGATTCAAGCTGGCATTGAGGTCAGCTGATTTGATGGGATTGCATTGACCGTCGAAGGCTGCGATGACTGGAAGTGAGGACCTGGTAAATTGGATGGTGGAGTCTGTAGCGCTGCTTCTGTAGCCTAGCAACCATGATAGTAGCCGTGTAGGACAGCATGTATGAAGAAAATATTTATTTAATTTTATTCGTTTTACTTTTTCCTGGTAAAAATTGAGATGTTATCAGTCTGGGATGTATGAGAGGCTGAAAAAATACTGTGGCCATGGGCTGCGTACCTTTAGCAAACAGTAATGTTCACTTAAGCTAGTCAACGAGTTTGCTTGCTGTGTCTTTTGAATTTAAGAGATTTTCATATACTGGTTTTGTTTTCTGTGTACTGGATTTGTTCTCTGTATTCATTAGTCTTACGTTTTGTATTTTCTAGTGCATCTGAGCTTCCTTGTCCTAGTTTCTGGTTCTTGCTTTGTTACGTTTGTTCACTCCCATGCCTGTCTTTTCTCTCTGTGTTCCGTCTTCATGGCTGTCTGTGCTTGTAGTCCTGTCCCTGTGTTTTCTCCCTTCATGTTCCTATGTTCATCTCCTATCTCCTTTGTCTTCCTTGTCTGTCATGTCTCTATGTCTGTTTCTCCCCAGTACAAGTGTCAAGCGTTTTATTTTGATAGGCTCCTGTGTTATGTGTATTATGTTTGATTTTGCTTCCACTGTCTCCTCAGTCAGACTGTGTTCAGCTGTGTCACCGAAGTGTTTCTAAGCAACCCTAATCTCCTGTGTATATCTTATCTGTGTCTCCCTGTGTTCTCTTTAATGTCGTCATTGTTTCCTCTCTAGCAATGTTTTCTTTTCAAGGCTTCGAAACAATCTAACATCCATCTCCACAGTGACATCTTCTGGCCAATTTGGCTATCACCACATCTTGATAATGCTCTTCTGTGAAACAATGATCCAGAAGAGCCATGCACAGTTCCAAACAAAGCTAGTTATTATACCGGACTGTCAGTAATTGTAATCAGCAGATGTTTTGAAGAAATCCTCTCACAAACAAGGAAAGAAAAATAATGAGACTGTAAAAGACAGTAGTGATCAGTGAGTGTGCTTCAACAAAATTCTACATCTGGTAATATTTGTGTTGGTCACAATCAATCAATTTCTAAAGTAAAATATATGCAAAGAAAAGATTGCAGGGTTTACTATAATAACCACACTGATTTGCAGCTGGGGTTTTTCTGGCTGTTTTTGCTCGCAGCCTTGAAACTCTGGATGTGTTTGGATGGCTTTTAAATTTTTTGGGCATTCATGTCATGAAAATACTAAAAGCTGGCATAGTATTAGGTTTGATTTTAAATTGACTGAAAAACATATATTTAAATAGATTCTTATATAACACTTTTCTACTCCCCCAGAGCACTCAAAGCGCTTTATACAGCATGCCACATGTGGCTATTCACACAAGCACTTTGTTCTATGCTTTTCACTGCTTCCTAGTTAACATTCACACTCTGGTGGCTGCATCAGAGAGCAACTTGGGGTTAGTATCTTGCCCAAGGATACTTGGCATGCAGACTAGGGGAGCCAGGAATTGAACCACTAACCTTCCAATCAGTAGATGACCTGACGTGCACATCTTTAAATCATCCTCTGCTGAGGAGCCTCTGAACTATGGCAAAACTTTCCTGAATTTTTATCTTGTAACACTGGCATGGCGTTTTACTGTGGTGATGTGGTCATAGTGAACCTGCATAACTCCTGTTGTTGTTTAGATATTCACAAGAGGAGTGTCAGTGGGAATAAAAATAGGAAAGGAAAAATACATCTGTCATTAAAATTGTTAAGAAATAGATTGCCTGTGATTAATGAATGTGTTTTCATGGTATTAATGTATTCTTTATGGCAACCCAGTATGCGAGTAATGGATTGAATTGAGGATTAAGTCACGAAATGCTGCAAATTACATTCTCTGTTGAAAGTAAAAAAATTTTTTTTTAAAAACAGACGATGTCAGAACTGAAAACTCCTGCTTGTTTTATTTTCTCCTTGAAAGCAGAGGTGGTGTTTTATTGAGATATTTAAATGATTTTACAGCACAGTGACCTGCTCTCTCTCTGCTGATAGGAGTGATTGGAGCTCACCCACCAGTCTCTGTTTCTTGCTTTTTCTCCATTAATAATTCAAATAAGATATTTATATATTATTTATATATCTATATTATGTTTATTTGATTATACTTTGGATTCCAGTGTTTAAGTGATTGCATAGTGTAGTCCAGGGGTTCTTAACCTTTTTTACCTCTGGGCCCAACTTTTCCGCTACAAAAAAAACCCAGGGCCCATTCAGATATTAACAATGTATTGAAAAGATTAAAGTTTCTTTTTGTTTGATTTATATTTAATAACTAAATCAAATCTGAACCTGAAGATACAACAAAATGCCAAAAAGGTTAACTATTCATGGAACAAATCAAACTGCAAGTAGAAATTGAAAGGCTCAAGTCAGGCTTAATAACACAAAAATGATTAATAATTCAATTTTACTACAGCAAAAGAGACAAGAAAAAAGGGAAAAATTGGATAAATAATGTGGTGATAAAATAAATATACTCAAAATATTTTCTAAATAATAAATGAATAAGCTTATAAAATTTAAATAAACTACAAATGAAAATATAGCCTTATAATCTGTGAGTGAATATGAAAGTTGCTTCAGCAGTAAACTTTTTTTCATTGGCAGAACCAGAAGTTAGTCTTTATATTTGAGACAAATGAACAACAACAGTCACAACATTTTTTTGGTAAACTGCAACTCCCCTTTTATGTTCACCTCTTAATGAGACACTTGAGCCTACCTCTGAGACACAAATCCAGGTCCAGTCTGGGTGGAATGGGGGAAAGGCTCATTCTCAGAGTCGGGCTATGGTCTTGGTTGAGGCCACGATGGAAAATCCTGATTCACACAGATATGTTGTTGTGAATGGGAGAAAGAGTTTCAGAGCTCTCAGTGCCAGACATGGGTACTCCTTTTGAGACAGCAATTCAGAAGAAGCCCAGGTCCAGTTTGCCCCAACTTTAAAGTGCTGTCGGTGGAAACTTCCAGAAGCTGGGACTGCAGATGTGAGGGCAATGCAACATCATTTTCAGCGGGATCCGCAGAAAATGGGTCCAAAATCCACATGTGTCCTTCTCTGGGATCCTCAGGGAAATATTCATCGAATATCTCTGTCAGTTGTGAAAGGTACTGACAGACAGGGTCACAAAAGTGGAAACATGTCCTTCTCTTTTCCTGTTTCCTCTTGTAAAGCTTCAACTTTGTCTGCAACAAAAAACATGTTGCTGTTTCTCTCTTCAAGTGAGATGTTCAACTCGTTCAGCAGTGAAAAAAATGTGACAGAGATAAGCAAGTTTAGCTTAATGATGTGCAAGAGGAGATTTTTTTCCCCGTGAGAAAAGAAGAGACCTTATTCCTCAGTTCAAACAAACACTTCCTCTTGAAAGCCATCTCTCCTCACTGTGGTAGCAGCAGATGGACATGATCTGCTTCCATGTCCTCACAAAGCTTGGCAAAACATCTGGAGTTATTTTTAATGAAATCGATAGTTTTTAGACTTACATCCATCACCTCGTGGAACTCTGGTGACATCTTTTTTGCTGCAAGGCTTTCACTGTGGAGAAAACAGTGGGTCCATTTAGCTTCTGGTGCACTATCAAAGATCTGCCTAATGATGCCTGCCAGTCATTGAAGCTGCACCATCAATGCACACCCCAACACATTTCTGCCAGTCCAGGTCGTTCTCAGTGAAATAGTTGTCAATGCAGTGGAAACATTCCTGAGCCATGGCTCGTGCTGGTAGCTCTCCACAAAACCGCATGTCTTCATGCAAACTGCTGTCCCAGCGATAACGAACAAAAATCTGCAGCAATGCACCATTCGTGACATCAGTGGACTCGTCTAGTTGCAAAGAGAAAAATGGACTACTTTTTATTCTTTCCAGAAGCTGATGCCGTATCTAAGTCTATGTCTGTGATACGGTGGCTCATAGTGTCGTTTGAGAGTAGGAGGGTCAGTAGCTTCTTTGCAGCAGCCTCTCTGATCATGTCATGGCACATATGTACAGCGGCAGGCAAAATCAACTCCTCCGCTATAGTGAAAGAATTTTTACTCTGTGCCACAAGTCTGGATACGAGGTAGCTTTTAAAACACAATTAGAGTTACCAGTCAGTGACACAACACACCGTTTCTGCATTAGCAGCTCCTTTTAATATTTCTTGCGAGTGTGGGATGTTTGGTTTCGAGATGGCATTTTAATTTCAAAGGCTTCAGTGCTTCGTTGGATAGCATTAGTCCACACTCCACACATTGGGTCTGCCTCGTTTCCTCCATTCACAAACCCATACTTCAGGAAGTCAGAGTTATACTTGTACAAACATTTTGCCTTTTGGGAGGTGGGCTTGCCACTTTCATCTTCATTTTTGCATTTTAAGAGCTTCTCCATATCTTTTGCTAACTGCAAACGGGGTCTTCTTCTGCTTGCTTATTTAGGCTGATTAAACAACTCCCATCAAGCGATGGGAAGCTGTATTGTAACTGAGATTTTCATGGATAACAGTAGTCCCTGGTGTCTTCAATTAATAACTTATGATGTCCCACGGCCCGCAGGTACAAAACAAAAATTTTTTTGCTGCCCTCAAGCTGTGACTCGCTAACAAAGACTAACACTGAGCAGTGCTGATTTTCTAACACTGGAATATTTCTAACATTTTGAGTTATTTTCCAGCGTTACAAAATCAGCACTGCTCAGTGTTAGCCATTGTTAATCTTCAAAACTGACTAGGTTACTTTTAAACATATAACACTGTCAAAAGTGTTAATTTAACACTCAACAGTGTTGTATTTAACACTCAGAGGAGTGGACCCATATAGACACTCTAGTGTTAATTTAACACTGGAGATTTTGCTGTGTACTGGTCTAAACTAACCTAATGTTATTGTAATAGTACTCACTTACTTCACATTCCTCTATCCTTGTGTAGTCTTCAGGCTGAGTTGCTCCCTGCCAAAGAGACCTCATTTCGGAGATGTATCTGTACTGGACCTGCTCCCTGGAGGGAATGCGCGCTTTCACTGCCACATGGGTTACCACTTGCGTGGGGAACCAGTGCTTACCTGCCTTAATGCCTCCTTGCCAGTTTGGAGTGATAAGGAACCTGTGTGCAGGGGTGAGTGTGTATAGAACGGTTTCTTTACAGTTTTTCTTAAAATTCTGTAGCAAAAAGGATACTTCATTTCACTTTTTGTGAAAGATACTCCACTAACAAATTCAAATTGAGTGTTCTGCTCTTCAGCTCTTTGTGGGGGAACAGTGAAGAATGCTACAGTGGGACGAGTGCTCTCCCCATCTCCCCACCATGGCCCTAATGCCACCTTGGATCGCTCCTGCTCCTGGTCCCTTGAAGCACCCAAAGACCAGAGGCTGCATCTCCACCTGGAGAGACTGGCCTTGGGACCAACTGACAGGTAAAAGCAACCATATTGTATGGATGAATATCTGAATAGGCATATCAGGTACAGCTCCAAAGGCCCTAAGGGTCAGATGCAAAATGACTAAAACCAGAAAAGACCGCACAGAGTTGCAGAAAGATCTCAAACTAAACAATTACCGCTGGTAATTATCAGTAATTACCACAAAAGATACAAAGAGACACACAGGGAATTACTTTAAAGAGATGTACAACAATAAAAATGATCAGATACCTGTTCTTGATATCAGCAGTACTGGCACTGTATTCAATTGGTACTAAATTTTGTATTATCACACACCACTAATCCATTCATTAACACCATCTCTGTGTCGCCTTAGGTTGGTGTTGTGGAGTGGGCTGGACGCTGGCTCTGTGGTGCTGTTTGATTCAGGTCGGGGGGGTCAGATACCCTTTGAAGGAGTGATCAGCGAAGGTCCAGCTGTAAGAATCCAATTCATCACGGATCAGCCCAACCACAACACAGGATTCAATATCCGCTATGAAGGTGCAGAAGCCACTGTAGATCTAGTTGGGCACAAAAATTAAACATGAACTACATTCTTGGAGAGCAGTTCAAACAATTATATTTGTAATTAATGCATAATTATGTAAGCAAACAGAAGACCACTGGTAAAAAGACCAGTGTTTATTTTTGCAGATGGACTGTTAATCAGATTTTTAATAGATTGCCAGGAAGCAAGCAGGTTCTTAATCATTATATTAGCCAGCATGTTAGTTGTTTTTGGCAGTCTCAAATAGCCAGAGGATGGAAAAAATACCCTTCAAAATGTTTGTCAGTATCAATGAAGAGAAGAAAACAACCAAAGAATAATCTCTATACAATCTATTATAAATGTGTGGTTTAACAGATAATAAATGCAAAAACTATACATCATTTGACATTTAGTTATTGTAAATTGGAGGCGATGTGTTAGGAAAAATCACATTCAAAAAAGCATAAACATTTTGGTATTCATTTTACAGAGCTTTCTATTTTCTCTTTCAGCTTTTGAACGCGGCCACTGTTACGAGCCATATCTTCAGAATGGAAACTTCACCACCTCCGACCCTCTGTATGGAGTTGGAACAGTGGTTCAGTTTACTTGTGATCCAGGCCACTCCTTAGAGCAAGGTCCCCCTGTGATTGAATGCATCAGTGCCAGAGATCCATACTGGAATGACACTGAGCCTCTGTGCAAAGGTAAAAATGAAGGCAGAAAGTGAAGAGAGGAGGCTTCATGACAGATTAGGATAAGACCATAAATGTTCTATTTTTGAGGGTTCTGTCAAAATACCTTTCACGTCAGATTCAACAGAATTCCTTAACTACATAACCTTATTTCGACCTGTTTTATCCACCTATTCATGAGTAGGTGTAAAAATAATAAATTTGTTATTCGGATATTATTACAATAACTAGAGGTGGTATTTTTTATCCATTTGACTTGTAACCCAGGCTAACACACTTTGTTTTCTGCCACATATGATTTCAATTCTTGAATCAAAATCTGCTTTGACCACTTACTGCACTGAACCTAATTACAAAAGAAAACATTAAAATAATGAGCTTAGTCTCGGAGCAGATCATGAAAAACTTATAAAATGTAATCTTTAGATTTTAAGCAATTTTAATTGTGTGTGTGTGTGTGTGTGTGTGTGTGTGTGTGTGTGTGTGTGTGTGTCTTCATTCCTTGACGTGAATTATATATGACTAAAACATACATAGACAGAAAAGACAGTTGTTTAGTAATTCTAGTTCTCAAAACAGGAACTCTCACATTTTCTTCTGCCATATGTCCTCCACCTATCCTCTGCAGCACAGTGTGGAGGTGATTTGTCGGGTCCAGGAGGGTTAATTTTGTCTCCAAACTGGCCAGAATGGTATGGAGAAGGAGAGGACTGCAGCTGGAGGATACATGTTGGCGAGGACAAGCGGGTGTTGCTTGATGTACAACTGTGAGGAAAAACACCAACACACATACATACACACTCATGCACATTACAACTTCTGCTCTCTTCGTCTTGATACATGCTCAATCATCCAGGTAAGTAAATCCCCAAAAGTTGATTCTGTTCATCTGGACGTAGCGTTTTGTGCATACAGTACATGTGCATAATGACTGAAACCAGCCCACTGAAGGAACAATGGGCTGGGAGGTCAGTTCCTTAATCTTAATAATGCAAATGTACTGTTTATAAGGATGGGGAAACCTGCAGTCAGCTGAGACTGAAGAAGTCACTTGGATGAGTGACGAAATGTTACTCCCACAAAACGCTACGTCCAGATGAACAGAATCAACTTTTGGAGTTCTGCTCTCTTCCAAAGTTTGACGCAACCAAACCTAACTTTTGTCTTTAACTTTTTTGGAGGCAGAGAGGGTGGAGGTTAGGTGTGTGCATGGGGACATCCACGAATATCTGCTGCAAATTAAATACAGGGGAAATTTTCTCCAGGCCCAGGAATGTTAGGAGCATCTGTACAACAGAGGGGACAAACTCAGGCATCTTTCACCAGGAGATAAAGTACTTGTATTGCTTCCTTCTTCTATATCAAAGTTAATTACTTCTTGTGGAGAAGAAAAATTGGTTCTCAAGTCAAGTCAAGTGGCTTTATTGTCATTTTAAACATGTGCAGTGGTACAGTACACAGTGAAACAAGACAGCGTTCCTCCAAGACCATGGTGCTACACAGAGGTGTGGACTCGAGTCACATGACTTGGACTCGAGTCAGACTCGAGTCATTAATTTTATGACTTTAGACTTGACTTGAAAAAATGTTCTAAGACTTGTGACTTGACTTGGACTTTTACACCAATGACTTGGGACTTGAATTGGACTTGAACCGGTTTACTTGAAAAGACTTGATATTTTACCCCAAATATAAAATTTAACATGCATATTATATAGAGATTGAAAATGTGACGTCATTCACGGGTAGAACCGCAAAGGATTCTGGGAACTCGTGGCAAGCGGTACTAGCGCACGCAGGCTTTCAATTGAAATCAGTCACACAGCGATAAAAAGAAACACAAAAATGTCAAGAAGCTGTTGTATTATTAACTGCAATAGCCGGTCGCATGACAGCCACGGGAAGCCGACGGGTAAAGAGATCGGTTGTTATCGGATTACGTCGTTGAAGAGAAATTGTTCGAGCCATGTTTCCGAAGTGACAAAGACGCGACGGGTGGCCTGGATTGCAGCCATTCAAAGATCAAATATAACGTCCCAGAACACTCCAGCTCACAGGTTAGTCTGCTCCAAGCATTTACACAAAGGTCAGTCTGCTGTTGTAGTTAACATAATTGGTGATATAGGTTACAAGCAAGTCTGGCGCTGAACAGAAATTGTCGCGCTATGCTCCTTTGTTTATTGTGCATAAATAGTGAATTGTCCTGACACAATATTGCGTTTCGCTTCTGTTATTATGGTACATTGACAAAAACATATACTTTTATTCACAGGATAAAACAGGTTTTTTGTATCACTAATTGCCCAGTACGATTACAGCATACAGTGTTATTGTCACTGCTACATTTCTGTGATGCTACCAGAAATTATTTCCACTACTAATTAATTACCGTTGAGCTCAAAGGTCCTATTAATAAACGGTTAAGGAATGTGTATTTATGACAACAATTTGTGAGACTGGTAAACTTATGATACGTACGATGGTCTTTCGTTCTACACGGTGCATTTCAAGGTCCTGCACCCATCCGTCGGTAAACTGTACCTGGGCTTGTTGCAGTGACCTGAAGTTACTAAACTTCATGAGTGTATGCACTCACTCCAAGAACCGTATGATTATAAATATGCATATAAATATGCTACGATGAGATAGCTGACTTCATCTAACTAGCAAATGTTTTCAAGGCTACGTTGGTGATGCAGTTTTTTTTTTAAATGATATTTAAAAAAAAAAAATCATTTATTTATGTATGATATTTTTGTCATGCGATTTCAAAGCCGGTCCTACAACCGCATCCAAGAATAACATGCAGCTTATCTCAGAACTGTCGGTGAAAATTATTCTTGGAGCTAGGTTTAATTGAGCTGCATTTTAAAGAGGTGCAATTTCACAATTTGTGTATATTTTCTAAGTTCACTATTTTGTCATGTGTTGAGAAAAACACAGATTAAAAAATTACATGGTCTAATATTTACATTTAGCATAACTGCAACATGCTTTTTTTTGTTTTTTTTTTAAAGACTCGAAAGGACTTGAAATTCAAAGTTTCAGACTTGTGACTTGACTCGGACTTTTACACCAGTGACTTGAGACTCGACTCTGACTTGCCTGACATTACTTGAGACTTGACTTGAGACTTGAGGATAAAGACTTGAGACTTACTTGAGACTTGCAAAACAATGACTTGGTCCCACCTCTGGTGCTACATATAACAGACAATCAATACAGGACTACTCTGTACAGTTCTGTGCCGACTACTGAAAGGTAAATGAGGTGTCACAGGATGATGCCTAACCAATGCCCCAGGTCGATGAGCTCCTCGACCATGAACAGTGGAGTGAGCACTAGGTTTAACCAAGGGCTTCTGGCAGATACCCTTGTCTGCAGAGTTCAAAGAAAAAATGGCCTTCTCCACTCTGTACGGTTTTTACCACTTCTGTTTGGCTTGTTCCCAGCCACATTCCAGGGCAGGGCTCATGGCCAACACGAAGAAGTGTGTGGTTGGACAAAGGGAGGTACAGTATTTGAGGTTTTCTTTGGATGAAGGCAGGTGCATCCACAGATGGATGAAACAGCAGCTGTCGATTTCTGTCCCAAGACCATAAAAGGGGTGAGGGGGTCCTTGGGGCTGGCTGGTTACTACCTCCAGTTCATGCCAGGCTTGGCGGGCCTGACCAACCCTTGACTGATCTCACCTGAAAGGGTGCAGGTAAAGAAAGCTGTCTGTGGGGAACCCCTGCTCTACACTCCTAACTTCTCCCTACCTTTTATTCTGCAGACGGACACTTTGAACAGAGGGCCGGAGGCCATTTTGTCCCAGCAGGTAAAGGGGTGTCAACTGTCCAGCTGTATACATCAGTAGGAAATTGTCACAGTGGGAAGCCAGGTACGGTATGGTGAAGAGAGGTCACCTCTGCTGCTGAGCATAAATTTATCTGCGTCATCACCCCAGAAAAGGCAAGTTAACAGCACCTCAGATTAGAGCCCAGATAAATGCAACAGGGAGTTCCAGCAGCAGACAGATCTCTACATCAACTGTTCAGAGGAGACTGTGTAAAACAGCCTTTTTGGTCAAACAGCTGCTAAGAAACTACTACTAAGGAAAAGCAAAAAGCAGAAGAGATATATGTGCTCATAGAAACACAAAGAATGGACATTAGAAGAGTCTAATGAGTCCAGATTTGAGATCTTTGGTTCCACCCGTGATGTCTTTGTGCAGTGCAGAAAAGGTGAATGGATTGTCTCTATGTGCATGGTTCCCACTGTGAAGCATGGAGAAGGATTTATTCAAAATTGAAGGCACACTGAAACAGGATGTCTACCACAGCATCCTGCAGCAACATGCCATCCCATCTGGTTTGCATTTAGTTGGAACGTCATTTAATTTTAACAAGACAGTGACCCAAAATACACCTCCAGGCAGTGTAAGGGCTAACTGACCAAGAAGGACAGTGATTGCGTCAGATGGCCTGGCCTCCACAGTCACCTGACCTAAACCCAATCGAGATGGTTTAGGACGAGATGGACCACAGAGTGAAGGCAAAGGGGCCAGTAAGTGCTCAGCACTATTTCAAGACTGTTGACTTTTGAAAAATGATTTCAGGTGAATACCTCATGCGGGCCATCGAGAGAATGCCAAGAGTGTACAAAGCAGCAATCAAAGCAAAGGGTGGCTATTTTGAAGAATCTAAAATATAAAACAGGTTTTGAATTATCCATCCATCTTCATCCGCTTTATCCGGGGCCTGGTCGCGGGGGCAGCAGCCTAAGCAGAGAAGCCCAGGCCTCCCTCTCCCCAGCCACCTCCTCCAGCTTATCCGGGGGAACACCAAGGCATTCCCAGGCCAGCCGAGAGATATAATCTCTCCAGCGTGTCCTGGGTCTGCCCCGGGGCCTCCTCCCGGTGGGACATGCCTGGAACACCAACCCCAGGAGGCGCCCAGGAGGCATCCTTGTCAGATGCCCGAACCACCTCAGCTGGCTCCTTTCGATGTGGAGGAGCAGCGGCTCTACTCTGAGCCCTTAGCCTATCTCTAAGGGAGAGGCCAGCCACCCTTCGGAGGAAGCTCATTTCTGCCGCTTGTATCCGCGATCTCGTTCTTTCGGTCACTACCCACAGCTCGTGGCCATAGGTGAGGGTAGGGACGTAGATCGACCGGTAAATTGAGAGCTTCGCTTTTACACTCAGCTCCCTCTTCACCACGACGGACCAGTGCAGCGTCCGCATCACTGCGGCCGCAGCACCAATCTGTCTGTCGATCTCCGGCTCCCTTCTCCCATCACTCACTAACAAAACCCCGAGGTACTTGAACTCCTCCACTTGGGGCAGGAACTCATCCCCGACCCGGAGTGGGCACTCCACCCTTTTCCGGCTGAGAACCATGGCCTCAGATTTGGAGGTGCTGATCCTCATTCCCGCTGCTTCACACTCGGCTGCGAACTGTTCCAGTGCGAGCTGGAGGCCCTCACCCGATGAAGCCAACAGAACCACATCATCCGCAAAAATCAGAGATGAGATTCTGAGGCCACTAAAGTGAAAGCCCTTATGAACAGAATCGGTGGCAAAGGGCAGCCCTGGCGGAGCCCATCACCCACCGGGAACGAGTCCGACTTATTCCCGCAATGCGAACCAAGCTCTTGCAACGGTTGTATAGGGATCGAATGGCCTGTAGAAATGGGCCAGACACCCCATACTCCCGCAGCACCTCCCACAGGACACCCCGAGGGACACGGTCGAATGCCTTCTCCAAGTCCACAAAACACATGTAGACTGGTTGGGCAAACTCCCATGCACCCTCAAGTATCCTGGAGAGGATAAAGAGCTGGTCCAGTGTTCCGCGACCAGGACGAAAACCGCATTGTTCCTCCTGTATCCGAGGTTCGGCTAGCGGACGAACTCTTTTTTCCAGCACCCTGGCATAGACTTCCCAGGGAGGCGGAATTATTTCACAGTTTTTTGTTCACTACAAAGTTTCATATGTTCATTAAAGTTTCAATGCCTTCAGTAAGAATCTACAATGTAACTAGTCATGAAAATAAAGAAAAAACATTTTAAATCCAAAATCCTGCTTCGTAGTATAGACCCTCTGCCACACCGAATTCTGTCAACTTCAGGGAAGCAGAAAGCAAGCTTTAAACTTTCTGACTTTCTATTTTCTGCAAAAATAGGTCAAATATGGACAGTGGTAAGAACAGCTAGTCTTTTCTGCCAAATCCAGCCCCATGACATCTACCCAGAAAAGTAATCTGTTAACAGTCTAACTGTGCAGCAACTGTTAACTAAGTAATTTAGTAACAGCAAGTTAACTTTAACAAACATTAAATGCTGTCAGCTTCACTGAGAAACAAATTTAAACACACTGATTACAAGTTTTTTTTTAACTGTTTCAAAAGAGAACATGATCCTCCAAAATGGTAATAATCCTGCTCTCTGATGCTGTTAAGCCAGTGGTTTAGATTTGAAGTGAGCTACTGGGCATACTTGTACCCAAGTGGAAACTCTTCTTTTTGGCAGACCAATCACAGTTTAGTGTACTGCTTCCTCCTACTCGTGAATTAATGTAAATGTTTTCTTTGTTGTTACTTGATTGCTTTAAGTTAACTTCACTTAAAACAGAGAGTAAACTGTTATTTATACTGCCTATTCAACAAAGCATTTCTTTTTTTTTTCATGAAGTCAGCAAAGTGAACCAAAACAAATTCATTGTTTGTGTGCACAAGCTTGGCCAAATTAAGATTTTTCCTACAGCTAACAATAACTTGGGAAAAACAAGTAAAAAAGTATATATTGTACATGATTTTACAGTGTAAGGTGAAACTGTGTGCACATTGGAAGTGATTTGCAGCGATGTGTTAACCACAGGCCGCACAAAGTAGCATTCAGTGATTTCAAGCGACTACAGGCAAAATAACTGCTGGCAACATGAGGTGGGAGAGACCCAAGCTAACTTTTCTCAACTTCGAAGATTCCCTCTATGAGAGGGAAGAATAATGTTGATTGACATATGACCTGGTAGTAAATACACTAGTGAATCACCTAGGCAACTAAAGCCTGGATGCAAGTGAGCAGCCATCAACATCAAAGTGCTGTGCAGTGAGTGAACTGTTTCCAGGGTGGATGCAGCTTAAGATAATCAATGTTTAGTTTTCACTTCATGTTCTAACACACAGAAATGTGAGCGGTTTCAGTTTGGTCATGTAACTGTTGACAAAAAAACATCCACTCAAAAACCAGAAACTACTCCTTTTAATTTGTATATAAGTATTGATATTAACAATGAGTTGATACCTGCTCGAATAAAAGGAATATCTGTAACTCACCAACAGTCCAAAAGCACTATTGTGAAATTAATTTTAAAGTAAATAACTCAACTTAAGTAAGGCTTTACTATTGTTTTATTTAAATTAAGTTATTATACAATTTTCAATTATATAAAAAGGGAATGGACAAGTTTAATTAAACTCTCTGGCAGCTTTGTTCCAGCTACACTTGTTTTGGTATGCCATATAATATTTTCAGATATTTCAGTATTCAAAATCTTGCAAACTACATCTTTTCAAAGCCACTGTGGTGTGATCAATCAAACGTGTCTTGGGCAAAAACATTGCAGTCATGCTTACATACTCCTGTGAATGAATGCAGCATTTAGACTTTGATGTCATTTTGTCTCCCACACAGTCAGCTGTTTATACAAATGTGTTCTGAATCATTATAACTCATCTTGAACTGATATCATTAGCTGTACTGCAGTATTTCTTTCCCTTCCTCCTTGTCTTCAGACTCAACATCAGTGACAGTGACATGCTGACGATCACCGATGGAGATGAGGTCACAACTCGTATTCTGGGACGCTATGTTGGAGGCAGCAGCCCCTTCAAGCTTTCCTCAACGACCCCTGATCTGACTGTGACCTTCCATTCTGACCCGGCGGGGCTTGTCTTCGGCAAGGGGGAAGGCTTTATTATCAACTATATAGGTGACAATAACCGTTACAGGTCTATTTTTGCTTTAAGTGTTAAAAAAAGAGTATAAGCTGTGAAAAAGAATCTTAAAATCTACTTATCCATCCATCCATCCATCCATTCTCTTCTGCATTTGGGTCTTCTATTTTAGTTAGAAGACCCAAATGCCATGTTGCAATACTATACTGCTATGGTAGCCAACGTTTCAAATGCAGATTTTGACAGGTTTGTGAGTGTACACTTTATCCAAATCTAGTGAGGGTTTACTCACCTTTGCCAGTGGGTGGCTGTAGCTCAGGCGGTAGAGCAGAATGTGTATGAATGTAGTTAGGAAGCACTCAGCTAAGAGAAAGTGTGTGATTTGTTGAATGTGGCATGATGTATAAAGCAGCGGTCCCCCGGGCCTCGGACCAGTACCGGGCCGCACGAGTTGAGGTTCAGGTGTAAAATGTATGGTTTTTATTGGTTTTCAGTGTTATTTTGTTATAGTTTGATCGTTAACTCTGTTTTCCTGGGTCTTTTCACGTGCGTTATGAATACATCTTCCTTTTTTCGGTACCGGTACGAGTTTTATTTTGTTGTATTTATCCGCAACACCTTAAAGGCCGGTCCGTGAAAATATTGTCGGGCATAAACCGGTCCGTGGCACAAAAAAGGTTGGGGACCGCTGGTATGAAGCACTTTGAGTAATCTGGGAGAGTTGAAAAACGCTATATACAGTAAGAATCAGTCCATTCACTGGCTGAACAGAGTTTGGTCATGTTCCTTTTGTACTACTATGCACATGTTATTATTACATGGTTTAATTAAGGTACACATTAGGCTGACATCTGGGGCCAGAGCTGAAACTGTTCTGGGCCAGCATTGTGTCTGCAACTGGCCCGTGGCTGCACACGACTTATACATGGCCCACATACCGGAAAGAATGACGGCCCTTTGATGGCCCAGACCAGGTTTGCCAGAGGTAATCCACACATGGGCCAGCAAAGGACCACCAGTGTGTCTGCAACTGGCCTTGTGCTGGCCAATGTGTGGGCCACCTTTGGCAAACCAGATCTGGGCCACCAAGGGGCCGTCATTCTTTCTGGTATGTGGGCCATGTGTAAGCACACTGTGTGGGCCAGATCTGGGCCATACCAATTTTGCTATGTGGGTTCAGTCTCAGCTGACTGCAGGTTTCTCCAACCTTTAAAACAGTACATTTGCACAATGACTTGAATTAGTACTTCCGGTGAACAATGGGCTGTGAGGTCAGTTCCTTCATTAATATGCAAATTGTTATGGCCACTGATCAACAACCAGTACTCAAATATCATTAATCAATGACAATGATCAATGGCCATGAATACCAGAGGACCAGGATCAGTAAGGGTTTTCGCTTAGGCTGTCATGGTCCTGGGTCTGGTGACCCAGAGTTCATGTGTATTTGAGTTTTTGTTAATATTCAATGTCATTCATGGTTTTTGTTCTCTTTATGGGTTTTGTGCTTATCTATAGTTTATAGTCTTTAGGGTTCTGTCTCGATGTCTTCCCTGTGTCTCCGTGTTTCATGTTCCCTCTCGTCTCTCCAGTTAGAATGTCCCCCTGTTTGTTTCTCTCCCCTGTATAGGAATTTCTTTTATTTATGTATTAATGACATTATTTTATTGTATAATGCCTTGGTGCCACTGGATTTTAGCATGTCTCACACTCATACAGTTAGACAGATGGTGGAGGTCTGGTAAGGAAGTTGGGGGATGCAGACAACTCCACAGGAAGAATCTTTTGTCTCTTTGAGGACTCTGGGAGGTAGCAAGGGAGCGTGAACCTTAAGGTGTGAAACAGCTGTGTACTGCCTTTTGTTCCTGAAGAAGATATTTAACTGAGAGCCATGCTAGGCTCAGGGTGAGACTCTGCTGACCGTCTGCCCCATGATCATGCAGGCTCTCCACCAAGCTTGGTTTTCTGTTCTTTGTTTGTGATTAAAGAATGTTAGCTACCGCTCACCACTTGTCTGCATGCTCTATTTAATGGAAAACTTCCACAACACCCCATTCTTGGAGTTAAGCTTGTGTGTCTTTGTCTGCTTTTTTGTCATGGTCCTGGGTCGTTGACCCAGCGTTTTGCGTTTTTTCTGATCTGTATTAGTTAGGGTTAACCTGAAGTTTGGTGTATTGTCAGTCCTACCTGTGTCTGTCCTTGGTGCTCTGTTCATGTCCCCGTGTTGTGTTGTACATCAGTCTGTTTCCTGTTTTATTTTGAAGGCTCGTGTTCTGGATTTCCTGTTCTGTTCTGAAGGTCTGTGTCTGTTGTTATTGTGTTCAGCTTGTCTCCTCCGGTCCCCAGGTGTATTAGGTTCAGCTGTTCTTCCCTCCTGTGTGTGATTACCTGATTACCTTGTGTGTGTGTATATTTAGTGGGTGTCGGTCTGTGTTCGTTGTCGGCTCGTCTGCGTTCATCCATGTATCACTGCATTCTTCCGTGTATCTCTGCGTTCTATGGTGTTCCTGTCTCTGCGTCTCTCTGCCCCGCACCCCTTTTGTATGGTCTCAGGTTTGTCATTTAGTTCTCCCAGTTTAGGTTTCTTCAGTTGTTTTGTCATGCCTCACTGCCTGTTTCTGCCATTGTCACTTTGTAAATAAACTTCACTCGTATCATCAGTCACTGCTGCATTTTGGGTCCTCCCTTTCCTCCACACCACACGGCTCACTCCGCCAGCCGTGACATTTTTCATATTTGTCGTGCTTCCAGTTTTATTTTGACGGTCCTTGTTCTGCGTAAAACGTATTCAGTTTTGCTTCCCCATTGTCTGTGTATTTAATCCCTCAGTCTACCTCTATTTGTTGTCGCATTTTCCACGTTAGTGGAATGTCCAGTCATTAGTGGCCAGTCAGGAGTGTCTTAGTTCTAGTTTATGTTTGTTTTTTTTCTTTAGTATTCATGTTTTTTGTTTTTTAGTTAATTTTTCCTAGCAAATAAAGCTGCTGCTTTGAGTTAAGTTTTCCATCTGAGAGTCCTGCGTTTGGGTCCTAACTTAGCCTGCCACACAGCTTACCACACAGTTCACCACATAGGTAGCAATTGTCCTTCTTCTCTGCTGGATTGCCTGGAGCTTTCTTTAGGCACCTTCTCAGCTTTGATTAATGCCCAGTTTGAATAACCACATTTACTCAGGGCCTTCTTAATATGATGTTCTTCTGCTTCCCTGGCCGCTGTATCTGTGGGGATCGTGTTCGCTCTCTGTTGTAGTGTCCTGATGACACCCAGTTTGTGTTCCACTGGATGATGAGAGTTAAACCTTAAATAGTGATTCATATGTGTTGTCGTTTTTCATATCCTCCCTGGTGAACTTGATGTGTTGGTCCACTCAGTTAATGTGATCAGTGAATTGTGGTATGTCCGGAGAGTTGATTCTTACCCATGTGTCATCCACATACCTGAGCCAATGACTTGGTGGTGTTCCACGGCAAGGATAACAGAGCCTTCTTTTCCACTTCTTCCATGTACAAGTTGGCCACAATGGGTAAAACTGGGAAACGCATGGCACACCTATGTTTTTGCCTGTAGTACTGACTCTTGGATGTGAAATATGGGGAATGAAAACAGTTTAAAGAGCAAACACCTTTGGTCAGTGCTGAGAGTTCAAGGTTCTTTATTTGCCATTTGTCCATAAAACCAGCAGTCAAGGCAGATTGGAATTCTTGTGCAGAGGTCTCTTAGTCATAGTGAGCATGTTAGAAAAATAAACAAGACAATACAATGCTAATATTAATTTTAAATTCTAAATTATACCCCCTTTACAAGAGGGGTGGAAGTATATTCCCAAGAGTCTAATTATATATATATATATATATATATATATATATATATATATATATATATATATATATATATATATATATATATATATATATAAACAAAAAACACCCAGCACGCCCCTGCGGGCGGTTTATCCTTCAAGCTCGGGTCCTCTACCAGAGGCCTGGGAGCTTGAGGGTCCTGCGCAGTATCTTAGCTGTTCCCAGGACTGCGCTCTTCTGGACAGAGATCTCCGATGTTGTTCCTGGGATCTGCTGGAGCCACTCGCCTAGCTTGGGAGTCACCGCACCTAGTGCTCCGATTACCACGGGGACCACCGTTACCTTCACCCTCCACATCCTCTCGAGCTCTTCTCTGAGCCCTTGGTATTTCTCCAGCTTCTCGTGTTCCTTCTTCCTGATATTGCTGTCATTCGGAACCGCTACATCGATCACTACGGCCATCTTCTTCTGTTTGTCTACCACCACTATGTCCGGTTGGTTAGCCACCACCATTTTGTCCGTCTGTATCTGGAAGTCCCACAGGATCTTAGCTCGGTCATTCTCCACCACCCTTGGGGGCATCTCCCATTTTGACCTCGGGACTTCCAGGTTATACTCGGCACAGATGTTCCTGTACACTATGCCGGCCACTTGGTTATGGCGTTCCATGTATGCCTTGCCTGCTAGCATCTTGCACCCTGCTGTTATGTGCTGGATTGTCTCTGGGGCATCTTTACACAGCCTGCACCTGGGGTCTTGCCTGGTGTGATAGACCCCAGCCTCTATGGATCTTGTGCTCAGAGCTTGTTCTTGTGCTGCCATGATTAGTGCCTCTGTGCTGTCTTTCAGTCCAGCTTTGTCCAGCCACTGGTAGGATTTCTGGATATCAGCCACCTCCTCTATCTGCCGGTGGTACATACCGTGCAGGGGCCTGTCCTTCCATGATGGTTCCTCGTCTCCCTCCTCTTTCTTGGGTTTCTGCTGCCTGAGGTATTCACTGAGCACTCGGTCAGTTGGGGCCATCTTCCTAATGTATTCTTGGATGTTCGTTGTCTCATCCTGGACTGTGGTGCTGACACTCACCAGTCCCCGGCCCCCTTCCTTCCGCTTAGCGTACAGCCTCAGGGTGCTGGATTTGGGGTGAAACCCTCCATGCATGGTAAGGAGCTTTCTTGTCTTTATGTCAGTGGCTTCTATCTCCTCCTTTGGCCAGCCTATTACCCCAGCAGGGTACCTGATCACGGGCAGGGCGTACGTGTTGATGGCCCGGATCTTGTTCTTACCATTCAGCTGACTCCTCAGGACTTGCCTGACCCTCTGCAGGTACTTGGTGGTTGCAGCTTTTCTAGCGGCCTCTTCATGGTTCCCATTCGCCTGTGGGATCCCCAAGTACTTGTAACTGTCCTCTATGTCTGCAATGTTGCCTTCTGGTAGTTCAATCCCCTCAGTTCTGACTACCTTCCCTCTCTTTGTTACCATCCGACTACACTTCTCCAGTCCGAACGACATTCCAATGTCATTGCTGTATAGCCTGGTAGTGTGGATCAGTGAATCGATGTCTCGTTCACTCTTGGCATACAGCTTGATGTCATCCATGTACAGGAGGTGGCTGACAACTGCTCCGTTCTGTAGTCGGTATCCGTAGCCAGTCTTGTTAATGATCTCACTGAGGGGGTTCAGGCCTATGCAGAACAGCAGTGGGGACAGAGCATCTCCTTGGTAGATCCCGCACTTGATGGTGACTTGTGCTATGGGCTTGGAGTTGGCCTCTAGTGTTGTACGCCACATCCCCATTGAGTTCCTGATGAAGGCTCTTAGGGTCCCATTGATCTTGTACAATTCTAGGCATTCCAGTATCCAGCTGTGGGGCATTGAGTCATAGGCCTTCTTGTAATCAATCCAGGCAGTGCACAGGTTGGTCAGTCTGGTCTTGCAGTCTCGGCTGATTGTTCTGTCTACCAGTAGCTGGTGTTTTGCGCCTCTGGTATTCTTGCCAATTCCTATATGTATATATATATATATATATATATATATATAATTATATATATATACATATGTATATATGTATATATACACACACGGAAGTTTGGAAGTATGGAAGTTTTGTTGTGTTGCTGAGATTGGGGTTCATCCTGCAATCTCTTACGAACTTTCATCTGCCTCCATAATGACATCTCTCACCTTCTCAACAAAATCCAAGGTGTTCTGGATGTGGTGTTCAGAGCTGCCTATCAATGGGTTGAGGATCAAAGCCAGAAACTTTGAGATATTATAGGTGACTGAGCTGATCATACAGACAATTGGTCTTAAATGTACACCCTGTTTATGTATCTTAGGTAAACCATACAGACTTGGTGTAGCTTCCCCTGGGTTTCATTTTAAGTATTTTTGTCACAGAGCTGTGTGAAATTGTCTCACGATAGTCTTTCTGGTTTAGCAAAACAACTACCCTTGTCTGCTGGAAGGATGATAATGTTTTTCTTTTTCTCTGTTTGGGTGAATTGCCTGTCAGACAAATTTTACACCCACTTGTCCTCATCCTCGGAGTGGCATTTCTTCTAGCTACTGAGGGCACTCTCCATGTTTTTGTTTGGTTTCTGACGCACAAAAAATAAGTCAAACTCAGTTTTTTTTCATGGTCTTAGACTTTTCATGCTGTGCTAGACGAGCCTTTTCAGTTAATTTAAACACCTTTCGAAGAATACTCTCTAGAAGCATTGTAAGACACTATCAGATCCGCTTCTCTTTAGATTTCACATCGATGGTAAAAATGTATTTGTCTCAGCTATTCATTGAGGATCTGGTTCTGTGCCTTCTGGAGAATTTTTGCTGCCCAGAGGCCCGATCAATGGTCATTGATCAATGATCTCTGATCACTGATCACTGGCTGTTGATCATTGTTCATGACAATTTGCATATTAATGAAGAAACTGACCTCACAGCCCATTATTCGCCAGCAGTGCTACTTTCAGTCATTGTGCAAATTTACTGTTTAAAAGGTCGGGGAAACCTGCAGTTAGCTGAGACGGAAGAAGTCACTTGGATGAGTGATGAAACGTTTCTCCCACTGAAAATGCTACGTCCAGATGAATGGAATCAACTTTTTTGGATTTCCTCACCTGGATGATCGAGGATACATCAAGATATCTCTATCAATCACCAACAATTTGCCGCTTGGAGATTATAAAGATATTGATAATTTTATTTGTCAGGGTTTGTTATTATGGCTCTGGGCAGAGAATAAACTAGGCATGAATGATAACAAACATGTATCCGATATTATATCTGTCAACAAGGTGCACTGAAGGGTATCAGTTGACGGAACAGCTGATATGGACTGGTTTTCTGATCTGCAGGGATTGAATTTGTAGAGTTTACACTGTGCATAATTTATTGTCTGTTATTCTTTTAAAAGTTTAAAGGTTGTGGCAGAAAACACTGGGTTGTCAGCTTAAGCCCACAGAAGGGAAGTCAGAAGCATTAAGCGCTAAGGCATACTTGTTTTAAATTTTGGTTATCACTGACAATCAGAACACAAAATAAAAAGACACTGGAATTATCATTTAAATAGTTTTTAACTTTAATTTACTTTTCTAATTAATTTCCGTTCTGTCCATTCTCAAGCTGCCCACTTTATTTTTCATCTTCTATTTTCTGTCCTCTCATCTTTACTTGTTTTTTTTTTACTTAAGGCAGATCTGCCCAAGACTTAACATAGCAGGAAGGTTTGAACTGCACACTTTAATGCTGGAAAGATCAGATGATCCAATCCAAGATCAAATCAATTTGTTTAAAAAAAAAAAAAACTACTCAATGATGATGAATGCATTGATCTTGCTGAATCTCATTCTGTGTAATTAATTCATGATGTCTGAGGGCTTCTCACCATGTTACAGATGTGCCATAGCCAAATTTTCAATGCAGCCTCTTTAAAGCTACACTAATCACTATTTTTTATATGAGCAGTTTTTCAAATGACTTAAACAATTCAAACCAATTATGTTTTATTGATTGTTTTTGATTTATTGAGTTGAGCAGAGACTTGCAAATGGGGCAAGGGATGACTGAGACAATATATACAAAGAGTGGTGACAAGGAAAATGGGAGCACAGCAGGAACAAATTAAAAATAACAAAACAGGGAAAGCAAACTGAGCACAAAGGACATGATACAAGTGACCATCAAAATAAAACAGGAACTGGCACACAGACTGAGATCCAGACAAGGACACTTACAGTTGACAAAAGAACAGAGGAAAGACAGACAGGAAAACATATGACACACTGGAGAGACAATGGATGAACCACGAGGAGGGGAACATGGAACAAGTAAGGGAGATGAAAGCAGACACGACTAAGGCATGGATTGAGAGGGCGAGGGACTCAGGGAAAGAGAGAAACACAGAAGGAGGGAACGAGAAACATGGAGGAGTGCAAGGGACATGGACGGAAAAAGATTTAAACACCAATGACTTGACAGTCACATACAGGCAACACAGGGGAGAGACCAAGACACAAGAGTAACCTAACAAGAAACTAAACTGTGAATACAAGGGAACTCAAGAACTTGGAAAGAATAAACTCACGATTGACTAGTGAGACTTGAATATCATCGTCAAAATAAAAACAATCAACAAAACACAGGAAACTCAAAATACTGGTATGACGATCCAGAACAATGATAGTATATTAAGTGGTAATAAGTAGGAGTAACAGTTGGTATCAGTGCTATATACTGTCAACAATCAGCAATGACCTGGAAAATACTCTAATACTAAAATAATTTTAAAAAATTGTAAACATTTTAAAAAAAATGCCTAGAAAAGGTTCTAGTGTATTGTCTTTCTTATTCCAAATGAAGGTAAAATTTATTAAATGAACATCACATTCTTTATGGGATGATGTGAAACATCGGCTAAGAACGTGAACTCACAAAACACAGATCGTCAGTCAGATCATAGACTTCTATAGAATCAGTCATAGACATAGTCTAGACATAATCCAAGTTTAAGGTATATTCATTTCTTTTCCACATATAAGATTATATTAACAGATATTAATAAATATATTTAATTTTCAGTATAGTGTTGAAAAAGTACTTCAAAAAAAGTGTTTGGTGGTGTTGTCATAGGGAACATGCAATGCGTAAAAAGACATAAGTGCAATATCCTTCTTTGACAAGTGCAATATCCTTTCATTGTGTTTCGTAGAACTGTATTTGTGTGTATTTATACTTTTACATTTACTATTTTATTTTATTATACTCTCAATTTTATTATATTGTTATTTTATTCTGTGGAATGCTGAGTGAAAGCATGTAAGAATGTATGCATGCTAGCTCTGCTCCAATTTCGCTGTACAATGCCTAATATAGTGATAATATGTGTGTGAATGCGAGAGTGAATGAATAGTGGCATTGTAAAGTGCTTTGGGTGCCTTGAAAAGCGCTATATAAATCCAATCCATTATTATCATTATTATTATAATAAAGGAATTTAATTTTTATAAGCAGGAAGAGGTGCTAGGCTAAAACTAAACCCTTGTTCTAGTGTTAATCCTACACACACTCAATACTTCCCAAGGGCTTCATGGTTTGCACTTGGTCAGCAACTATCCTTTAACACCGCTGTCACAAGCTCACTGACCTAATAAATCAAAAATATGATATTTCTATGGATTTTTCTTCTTCTTCTTCTTCTTCTTCTTCTTCTTCTTCATGTCCTTCAATGAGGGAAGACTAAGTACTACTTTGGCTCATTACCCTACCTTCAGGTGGAAAAAAAGGGTGAAGGCCCACCTGAGTAACTTCATTAGATGTCTATACGTAACACATATGTTTGGATTTTCTTAACATAGTGTGATAGTATTTAATTATTAACAATTTTGTTAAGAATTTTAGTATTTTTTGATTGATTAAAGTAAAAATCTTATATAGGAAAGTAAAAATATTAGGAGAAAATTAGTTACTGTAATGTATGAATTTGAAAGCAGTGAAATATTGTGAGACAGCAAAACAGTGGCATACCCTGAGACCAAAAAAACAACATCAATGAGAAGTGCCAATTGATAGAAGTTCTTGCATTTTATTACTTTGATGATATGTTGTATCTGCACTGTTTTTGAACGCAACTTGGTAATCAATCTTGCTAGCATCAGATAACAACATAACAAATACCTAAATACCCTAAATGTGTTTGCTTCTTCACCAAAAAAAACAAAAGTGAGAGTCATTGCAAAATAGTTTGAACAGCTTTTTTTTGGGGGGGGGGGCAGGCAAAGTGGTCCGGGAATAAACTTTACTTAAACTTTGTGCTGTCAGTGTTAATCTCGTTAAAATGATGTTAACACAATAACTGCATTAATGCAGCAAATCTCCATTAGCGAGTAAGCGCGGATCGCCCCGTGCGCGGGGCTGCACGATGCTAATGCAAAGTGCTAACATTGAGGCTTCACGATGTGTTGTCTAAGCTGGCTATGTTCGTCTTTTATGCACAGTGTTGTATTTGTTTTTTGTTTCATTAGAGCTCTTTGAGGGAGCACAAAGTCAGCCATTTGTATTGTTTTAACTCAAAGGTATGACTTTAAGTGTCCAGAATCTGCTGGAGTAAGCCAGCAGCAGAGATTCACATGAGAATGTGTTAATTTAAATGCATTCTGTTACTTTGAAGCAGCCCCCCAAAATTATGACTGATGGTACATCAACACAGCCAAGACAATTACCTGAGAGCTTTTAATAATTTTGTTGAGGACCCCTTCAGTGGAAATCTGAATTTAAACTCTGTCTTTTCATCAGCAGCTTTAGTAGCAAGGTGTCTGTGCCAGAGTGAATGTACTGGAGAGTTGATATTTGAAGACAGTCCATCACTGAGGAAATCCATACTTCCATCACATTCTATCATATTGGGGTGGCTGTAGCTCAGGAGGTAGAGCAGATCATCTACTGATCGGAAGGTTGGTGGTTTGATCTCTGGCTCCCTCTAGTCTGCATGCCAAATATCCTTGGGCAAGATATTAGTCGCTCTCCAATGCATCCATCAGAGTACGAATGTGTGTTATTTTAGATAGTAATACAAAAATATTCACTATTTACATGGAAATCAGCTGTGCTGTTGTCTTGACTTGTTTTTTTTGACTTGCAGCTACCTGAACTAAGCCTGAACAATATATATTGGCATCGTAATAATGAAGCCATTAATCAGAATGTCTTTTCTTTCATACTCTTGTCAGAGGTGTCTCGAAACGACTCTTGTCCAGATCTGCCTGAGATCCATAATGGCTGGAAGACAACATCCCATGTTGCACTTGTGCGAGGGGCTTGTATAACCTACCAGTGCGATCCTGGTTATGACCTGGTGGGGCGAGAGACTCTCACCTGTCTTCTGGATCTTTCCTGGAGCTCACAACCCCCATTCTGTGAAAAAAGTGAGTTCTGCTTGTTTTATTTGTTTGTACAATAACCTTTATCTGTTCTTCATGGAATTAATTAATTTTAGGTATTTCCTTGGTCCCTACAGGAGGAATTTTTAATATAGTTGTTGACAAATTGGCCATTCATCTACTGCCATGGGCCTCATTTATCAGTGTGATTCATCAATATTATCATGTGCATGCGCATGAAATTGTCCAAAATGTCTTGGTAAGCTGGAACTAAAGGGCTGAGCCCAACTACTTAAAAACAACTCCACACTATGGTCCCCCTCTACCAAACTATACACTTTGCACAGTGTAGCCAGAGAAGTACCCCTCTCCTGGCAACTGCCAAACCCATACTCATCCATCAGATTGCCAGATGAAGAAGTGTAAGTTGTTGCTCCAGAGAAGGCCTTTCCACTGCTCTAGGGTCCAGTAGCGGTGTGCCTTACACCACTGCAACTGACACTTTGCATTCCATTTGCATGTAGAACTCAACAATCGTCTATCTGCATGGGTGTTGGACTTCCTCAATGAGATCTCATGCGGTGAGACAGGGTAGGTGTGTCTCTGACAGCATCACCACCATCTCGCCGCTGCTGTATTCCCTCTATACTTCTGACTGTGTGGCCACTCATGGCTCCAATACCATTGTGAAGTTCGCTGATGACGCAGTGGTGTTGTGCCTCATCTCCAACAACGATGAGGTGGCCTACATGGACAAGGTGACGAACCTGGCATTGTGGTGTCAGGACAGCCACCTTCTTGTCTTGCAAACCAAGGAGCTGGTGGTGGACTTAGGAAGGAGTAAACACCGAGTCTACAGGCCCCTTATCATTAACGGTGCTCTAGTGGAGAGGGTGTTGTCCTTCAAGTATCTCAATGTCCACATCTCCTCAGACCCGACATGGTCTGCTCACGTTAAGGTCCAGTCCAAAAAGGCTAGGCAGTGCCTGTACCATTTCCAACAACTGAGGAAGTCGGGGTCTCTCCAGTGATCCTCAGGACTTTCTATTCAGGCACTGTGGAGAGCATCCTCACATAGAACATCACATCCTGGTATAGGAATAGCTGTGTTCAGGACTGAAAAGCTCTTCAGAGAGTGATTGGTGCAGCAGAACACTGCTGCAGGTCTATTCTCCCTCCCTACAGGACATTTACACCAGGAGATGTTGGTCCAGAGCAGCAGATATTAAAGGACTCGTCCCATCCCAGTAACAAACTGTTTCAACTTCTGCAATCAGGCAGAAGTTTCCGCACAATCGGGGCAACAGAGAGACTCAAGAGGAGCTTCTATCCTCAGGTCGTCCAAGTCCTAAATCTGAACATGCCCCCACTACCCTTATGGCATCCCTAAGTGAATGAAACAGGACCATACATCATGTTCTTGTCCCATGCCAGAATTTTCACGGTCATATTTCATATCACATCTGATTCATTATTACATCACAGGCTTCTACACTGATCATGCTCGTCACTCTGTTGAATTACTCTGTTTATATTACTTCGGCCACTTGTTTACTCTACGTGCTATCAATACATTGCTGTGCTAATATGGCACAAAACACTTTGTACATGCACATTCCGTTGCATGTACATTTTAAGATTTTTAATTTAAAATTTCCAGATATTTTTATTTATTTAATTTACTTATTGTCTATAATGTCTTGCACAGTCAAATGAGGAGTTCAGGACACATTTCACTGTGTGTTGTACTCATATGACTATGCATGTGACAAATAAAGAATCTTGAATCTTGAATCCACTTGATGTAAGGCTTGGATGCAGCTGCTTGACCATGACCATTCAGTGAAGCTCTCTGAGCACTGTTCTTGACCTTATCTGAAGACCACATGAAGTTTGGAGGTCTGTAGATGTTGAATCTGCAGAAAATTGGTTACCTCTGCACACTATGCACTTCAGCATCCACTTACCGCACTGTAATTTTATGTGACCTACCACTTCATGGTTGAGTTGTTGTAATTCCTAACTGCTTACACTTTGCTATAATACCGCCAACACCATTGGGGTGGCTGTAGCTCAGGTGGTAGAGCAGGTCAGCTACTAACTAACCTTGTTGCTCTCTGTTGCATCCATCGGAGTGTGAATGTGCTTGAATGTTAGACAGTAAGCACTTAACAGTTAGAAAAAGTGCTTCTGTGAATGGGTACAATTGACTGTGGAATATTTAGTAGCATTAAATTTCACGACCGCACTCATTTCACAGCTGAAATCCTGTCATGGTACCACACTGGAATTCACTGAGCTCATGAGAGGGACCCAGTCTTTCACAAATGTTTGTCGAAGCAGTCTGTTTGTCTAGATGCCTCATTTTATACACCTGTGGCAATGGAAGTTACTGGAAGACCTGTGTTCAATGATTTGGAGGGCTGAGTGAATACATTTGGTAATATAGTGTGTATTATAGTACAAATAAATTTGTACTATAATTTGCCAGACGGGCCTCCAGCTCGCACTGGAACGGTTCGCAGCCGAGTGTGAAGCAGCGGGAATGAGGATCAGCACCTCCAAATCTGAGGCCATGGTTCTCAGCCGGAAAAGGGTGGAGTGCCCACTCCGGGTCAGGGATGAGTTCCTGCCCCAAGTGGAGGAGTTCAAGTATCTTGGGGTCTTGTTCGCGAGTGATCGGAGAAGGAAGCCGGAGATCGACAGACGGATTGGGGCTGCAGCTGCAGTAATGCGGACGCTGCACCGGTCCGTCGTGGTGAAGAGGGAGCTGAGTGTAAAAGCGAAGCTCTCAATTTACCGGTCGATCTACGTCCCTACCCTCACCTATGGCCACGAGCTGTGGGTAGTGACCGAAAGAACGAGATCGCGGATACAAGCGGCAGAAATGAGCTTCCTCCGAAGGGTGGCTGGCCTCTCCCTTAGAGATAGGGTGAGAAGTTCGGCCATCCGGGAGGGGCTCAGAGTAGAGCAGCTGCTGCTCCACATCGAAAGGAGCCAGCTGTGGTGGTTCGGGCATCTGACAAGGATGCCCCCTGGGCGCCTCCTGGGTGAGGTGTTCCAGGCATGTCCCACCAGGAGGAGGCCCCGGGGCAGACCCAGGACACGCTGGAGAGATTATATCTTTCGGCTGGCCTGGGAACGCCTTGGTATTCCCCCGGATAAGCTGGAGGAGGTGGCTGGGGAGAGGGAGGTCTGGGCCTCTTTGCTTAGGCTGCTGCCCCCGCGACCCGGCCTCGGATAAAGCGGATGAAGATGGATGGATGGATGGAATTTGCCAGACTGATTTTATAAGTCAAATTGTCTTGTGGTGGGATGGGACCAGAAGTTGTTATAGTACTAATTTCTGCAAAGAACCCAAGGTTTAATCAACATGATTCACCCTCTCCGCAACATCTATAGTGGAAGGCTCTGCAATTGCGACACAGGACCTGATGCACTAGCACAATGTGATGCGTTTCTTGGCACTGCTGCCTCACAGCAAGAACGTCCTGTGTTTGAATCAACTGACCATACAAATAAAGGGCCCAGTAGTGTCAAACATCTATGACATTGGCCCTTCTGTTTTTCAGCTTTTGCATATACCAGGAGCTCTAGCTCTAACAGGACATTTTAAACAGTATAAAATTTGGGGAATTTGGAATTCAGTGACACAGTATGGAATTTGGGGGGGGGGGACATTTACTGGATACCCTTAGTTCATTCTTAATCTTACAAATGAGCTGGTATTTGTAAAGGACCTTTTTAATTTTACTGACCATCAAAGCTTTATGTAGCTCACACAGTAAGAACAAGCTTCACACACTTCTTGTTGTGCTGCAACTATGGTGACCTCTGCATTGCTGTGCTGATATACAAGACGGATAGACTTATCAGAATTTTTGCCATCCTTTCAGCAAAACCTGAGATTTTAAGAGTAAAATTAATATTTTCCATTCTTTACGAATTTGTTTTTGATTCAGGCTTGAACATATACACCCTAAGAGTGATAAAACCCCACTTTAAATATGTAACTTTTACTGCTTGGAACTATATTTGTGCATTTTGGATCTCAAACAAGTTACCTTGAATTAAAAAAAGCAAGTACATTCATGTAGATTGTACCTGCTCTTGGGCATATAATAGTGTCCATCTCTGGGCTTATTTTATTTTTTATCAAAATGTATTATTGTTTTTATAAAATTATATCTCTTATCATTCATCACAGTCTCTGCTGTCTTTTTTCTCAGTCATGTACTGTTCAGATCCTGGCCATGTTGAGCATGCTACCAGAACCCTGTCTGACCCGAAACTCCTAGTGGGGACAACCATTCAGTATAGCTGCAACACAGGCTTCATCCTACAGGGCGGCGCCACTATCACATGCTATGGACGTGAGCCAGGAACGCCTGTGTGGACGTCTCATCTGCCTCACTGTGTCTGTGGGTATTTGAAAGAATGTTTCCAGACATAAAAGAAGACATGGGAGGTTAGTCAGTTCTCAACTGGCAATTGCTGATATGTATTTTAGCAAACTGGTGAGCTGAAGGGTCCCGTAGTTTACTAGTAGTATGTTAGCATCAGAATTTCACAAGCCTATCATCTGGATAGGGAGTCACATATGACACTTAACTGAAGATAAGAGGCTCTTTTCCTTTTTTTTTTTTTTAGTCCAAAATGAGTGGGTTTGTGTGATTTCTTGCAAAAAAGGCCTGGCTCTCTCTTTTCTCTGCTGACAAAGATCACAGCGTCTCTGCATACCAGAGACGATGCTTCATCACTCACATTTTATCTCAGCAGTCATGATATTTGCGTGTGTGTGTGTGTGTTTTCAGGGTTATTAATGTTTGGGTGAAGTGTTTGATATGTAAATGTGATGCTAATGCACCATAGCAATCAACCCTCAGCCACCTGGAGGTGGAGGCGGAGATTATCCGTGAGTCATGTCACCTCAGCCAGGGTTTGTCAAAACCTGTCAGTCGAGCTATGACGCAGAAACCTCTGATTTGTGCTGAGAAACTCAATGAGTTCCATGCAGTTTCTTTTTCTTTCTTCTTTTTATCTAGCTGAGGATTCTGTTTCCTGTGAAAACCCCGGTCTCCCTGACAACGGCTACCAGATCCTGTCCAAGAGACTTTACCTGCCTGGCGAGTCCCTAACCTTTGTCTGTTACCAAGGTTACGAGCTCATAGGAGAGGTTGCAATTAAATGCATCCTTGGAAATCCTTCTTTTTGGAGCGGCCCACTTCCACTCTGCAGGGGTGAGATTTTTGAAGGACATTTTATTTTAATATACGTTATTATAGAAATTTTTTAGAGGCTTTGGATTATTCTGATTCACAAGAACACTAACTCCTGTAAAGTTGCAATCAGACGTTTATATCCACCCATCATGCACATGAATGTAATGGAAATATGGGGTTTCTAATGATGTCTTTGAACTGTCAGAAATCAGAAGTATACATACAAACTTAAATAAAAAAAAAAAAAAATATATATATATATATATATGTATATACACATCCACTCTGGATATATATAATAAATAATTCCCCTCTCGCCCCTGTGGGCGGTCTATCCTTCAAGTTCGGGTCCTTTACCAGAGGCCTGGGAGCTTGAGGGTCCTGCGCAGTATCTTAGCTGTTCCAAGGACTGCGCTCTTCTGGACCGAGATCTCTGATGTTGTTCCTGGGTTCTGATGGAGCCACTCGCCTAGCTTGGGAGTCACCACACCTAGTGTTCCGATTACCACTGGGACCACCTTCACCTTCACCCTCCACATCTTCTTGAGCTCTTCTCTGAGCCCTTGGTACTTCTCCAGCTTCTCATGTCATTCAGAATCGCTACATCTATCACTGCGGCCATCTTTCTCTGCTTGTCTACCACCAGTATGTCTGGTTGGTTAGCCATCACCATTTTATCCGTCTGTTTCTGGAAGTCTCCTATTTTAACGTCGGAACCTGTTTCTGTATATTATGCTGGCCACTTGGTTATGGTGTTGTCCTGCATAGCATTCCACGTATGCCCTGCCAGCTAGCATCTTGCAGCCTACTGTTATGATCTGGATTGTCTCAAGGGCATCTTTACACAGCCTGCACATGGGGTGTTGTCTGGTATGATAGACTGCAGCCTCTATGGATCTTGTACTCAAAGCTTGTTCCTGTGCTACCATGAGTAGTGCCTCTGTGCTGTCTTTCAGTCTGGCTTTGTTCAGCCACTGGTAGGATTTCTGTCAGCTACCTCCTCTATCTGCTGGTGGTACATACCATACAGGGGCCTGTCCTGCCATGATGGTTCCTCCACTTCCTCGGGTTTATTGCTGCCTGAGGTATTCACTCAGCACGTGGTCGATTGGGGCTATCTTCCTGATGTATTCCTGATTTCCCCTGGCTCCTTCCTTCCGCTTAGCATACAGGTTAAGGGTGCTGGACTTGGGGTGAAACCCTCAATCCATGGTCAGGAGCTTCCTGGTCTTGATGTCAGTGGCTTCTATCTCCTCCTCTGGCCAGCTTATTATCCCAACAGAGTACCTGATCATGGGCAGGGCGTAGGTGTTGATAGCCCAGATCTTGTTCTTACCTTTCAGCTGACTCCTCAGGACTTCCCTGATCCTCTGCAGGTACTTGGTGGTTGCAGCTTTCCTAGCGGCCTCTTCATGGTTCCCATTTGCCTGTGGGATCCCAAGGTACTTGTAGCTGTCCTCTATGTCTGCAATGTTGCCTTCTGGTAGTTCGATCCCCTCAGTTCTGACTACCTTCCTTCTCTTTGTTATCATCCGACTACACTTCTCCAGTCCGGACGTCATTCCGATGTCATTGCTTTATTTCCTGGTGGTATGGATCAGTGAATTTATGTCTTCTTCACTCTTGGCATACAGCTTGATGTCATCCATGTGGAGGAGGCGGCTGACAATTGCTCCATTCTGTAGTCAGTATTCATAGCCAGTCTTGTTAAAGATCTCACTGAGGGGGTTCAGGCCTATGCAGAACAGCAGTGGGGCCAGTATGTCCTTGGTAGATCCTGCACTTGATGGTGACTTGTGCTATGGGCTTGAAGTTGGCATCTAGTGTTGTACCCCACATTCCCATCCCCGTTCTTGATGAAGACTCTTAGGGTATCTATGTGTATAGCCTATATACTATTATTAATTCATTATGTAAATCTCCAATAATCTAGGAAAATGAAGGCCATGTCAAAGTTTTTGCGTGTCTTTTCCATGCTGTTATCCTTGTATAGTTTTTGCTGTTGTGCTGAAAACTCAAGGAGATGAGTGTCAGGGTCAGGGTGCTGTCTCACTGCAGGGAATTTTCAGGCTGAATCCTCCTGAAGGTTCCCAAGCTCAGAGAGAGAGTTAGGAGAGAGAAAAAGGCTTGGACAGGTAAATGCAGGAGATAATGTGTGTGTGTGTTTTTTTTATTACCCAGATTATTTTAGAGTAATGAATTAGTTGTCCATGTTAAACAAAGTGTCACTAGTCACTATGAATTTGTGCAGTTAATATGTACTAATACAGTGATTAATTTGATTAGTGTGATATTTAGTTTAATTCATAATTTATTTTTGATTCTTTTACTGTATATGGTCAATTTTTCAAAGCTGGAGGCATATTTAAAACGTCTTTTGGGTCTTTCACCTTCCCTCTGCTTTTACCATCACCTGAGCTGCCACATAATATAAATGGTAACATTCCATAAAATTGCAAAGCCTAAAAACAAATCTTTAATATGCTCTGTGAATTTTTATTTATAGACATTTATGACAAAAATAGCTGGCTGTGTCACTGAATATTGTGCAAGTATCATTTTGTTATACCATATTCACAATGGACCAGCATTATGGTTTGGCTGGGGCGTATTGCTAAATTCTGGAAATTACTGAGGCTCCATGAGTCACCTTTTCTGAAAAAAAAAAACAAGCATCTCTTACTTGCTTAATAGCTCTGTTTAACCCAAACCTCAATCTTTTGCTAAACTGAAACAAAAATAATCCCATGGAATTAATTTTGATGGATTAAATAAAACTGATCAATTAAATATTACATAGTCTCCTATTTCACAAATTGCTGTGAGACAGGGTTGAATTGGAATACATAAGAAAAGAAAGCTTGACCGATTTTAACAATAGGAAGAGTGGGCATTAGCAAACATACAATTCAAGAGAACGTTATGTAAACAAATTCAACATAAAAAGTTATGTCAATTTTCATATGCACTGACTGACAGAATGATGTCTTGCAGCCAACCAAGACTGCTTTGGCAACCATGCTTTGGAAGGTGAGTGTCTGTGTACAGTATGTGCTGTGGGCTAAAACCCTACACAGTCTGTTTTATAGAATTACAAAAAAAACCCCTAAAACAAACCACCTCACAGGCAACAAAGCTTTACCTGTCTGTGTGCTCTCCCTGCATTTGCATCAACTTCATTCCCATGTTTTGTTTCTACCTCCAGCTGTGTTTATCCATGTGATTTCACAGAGCATCCACCTATGTTTGCTAAACCACCTCTAATGAAACCTTTAGAAGATTTATGTATTCTCTGGATAATGATCTGCGGTTAAATAAACCTTGTTTTATTCATGTTTTGTCTGTCAGTTGCAGAAGCGACTGCAGGTTCCCCTTTGGATGGAGGAAACATAGCACTGGCCATTTTCATCCTCATTCTGTTGCTGTCTGTGCTGCTGGGAGGAGTGTACGTCTATGTCACTCGGTAAGATCCTAGACCATGAGATTTATATACAAGGGTGAGACCTTAATTGTTTCTGACTGTTATTGTCTTGATAACATTTGTTTGATTAGCACAGTCTGGGCCACAGCTCATACTATGCAGGCTCTTGGTCAGAACCCCATTGGTGTCACCTTTTAACTCACTTACTGCTATAACTGTAGCAAAAAGTTAGGGGTCTTTCACATAATCTAGACCTCAAAAGTAATGCAACATATTTGTTTCTTAGAAAACTAGAAGCAAAGTCTTTGGCAGTCGCACACTGGCGCTGAGCCATTGTGAAGGAACAGGTACTAAAACTCTGAATTTGTGTTTTTTTGTGTCTGTTTTTTCCTCATTATGTATATTAGGTGCAGATATAACTCCAACTTAAGGCTGCCTCTTATCTACCCTCACCCTTACCGACAAATCACTGTGGAGACAGAGTTTGACAACCCGCTCTATGAAACAGGAGGAGTAAGTTCTATTCAGTTAAGTTCAAATGAATTGAATTGAATTTTATTTAGATACTGCCAAAATTGCAACAACAAATACCTCAAGTGTGGGGTAAAAGCTGCAGGAGTACATTCAATGTGTCCATTCCTTTGATTTAATAATTCTCATTTCAATTACAGCAGGACACTCGAGAGTATGAAGTATCGATATGAGAATCTTCTCAAAAGATATTTGTGAAGCGTGACAAGACTGACCGCCCTGACCTAACTCTTCACACTCTCCTCTCTCGCTTCTCCACCCAGGAGGAGGCGATGTAAATACAAATAATGATGTCCAGCCCCTTCTGCATTGATGGATCCTGTTCTCTCCTTCTCTGATGTGACAGCTTTTGTAGACATTATGGGAATTATGAGAGGTTACTTGAACCAAAAAGAAGAAAGACAATTGATAGTCAGCAACTGACCAGTCTACCAGTCTGGGAGAGGTTGAATGATAGAGGAAATGGGGAAAAGGCCCAAATAACATCTGAGAACATCAAACATGGGTCATTTTCACACATGTACTGCAGTTCCTAACTTTTCTAGATAATATCTAACTGAGGTCCGAGAATTGGATTGAACATTAGGCAGCCATTAACTTGCCAGCTGCCTAGTCTGTGTGATAGCAGGGCTAGTGCACCCACTAGTGCAAGTAATTGCATGAGTGTGTGTCATATGTGCTGCCTAATGCACACTCTATACAAGCAACTTTCTCACCTAAAACACATGAATCATTTTCCAGAAAAACAAATTCCTCTGAAGTATTTCTTGTTGTGTATTACATATAAGGAAAATATGGAAAATATTCCAGTTAGGTTCTTGTGAAATTGTCTGAAGTTCATGTGAGAAAATGGCTATTGTGGGAAATGAAGGAGGGAGGGATAGGAAATGAGAGAAATGTGGGTATCAAAGCACTTTTTAGTATATTTTTCTTGACTGTAAAAGTCTTAAGAGGTGAAGTTATAATCCTTAAGATTTAACAGATTTTTGAAACTATTTATCATGATTTTCTTTTCTGCAGTAGTCTTTGAATAGTCTCAAATTCTGTAATCTCTATAAATTAATTACCAGTTCCAGGCAGCACTCAAATTGTCTTTACACAAAGAAGATATTCACAGAAATCAAGATTCACAAGTATGCACAGCAGAGTGCTGTATCATTAATCAAATATCCACTTAAATGTTGAGAAATTTCCAGAAAATCTGCAAAGGATCCACCTTGTTATGTAAATATAAAGAGCTGGTTTATACAGGTTAGCAGTTTTGTTCTGTGTTCCTCTCACTGCAGAAGAACAGTTAATGTGAAAAACATCTCTAATGTATTTATAAGTTCCTTTTCTGTACCAGATTAAGCTTAATGTTTATACTCTGAAACACTGTTGAGCTAGTTTCAGTTTGAAGACTCCAGTTTTAAAAACTGAGACTTGTGACTGTGAAACAATGAAGCACATATGGCTGCCACCTAGAGACTACTTATATATTTGAAATCACACAAGTATGTCTTTCATTCTTCTTCTGTTGGTACTCTTTTCCCATTGCCATGCTTCCTCAGGATATGGATAATTCTAACATTACCATTGCATTTACTTTACGATTAATTCCTATCTGTGTTTAAGCAACTTTGACTGATTAGCACTTGTGTGCTATTTTCAGTAAAAATTTACCTCAGCGCACGTATGATCAGTGTACATGAATGGTCATTGTGATATGCAGGTTTGTTTGTATAGACACGGGCCGTTTCAGAAACTGGATAAAAACAGCATTTCAAAAAACTTTTTTTTTTTTACCTGTTGTGTAGTTGTAAGCTAGCTTTCTAGTAAGTTCCTGTTAAATTCAGCCTTTGACTGAATTCTGCAGAAACTCCAAGAAGCATTTTTTATGTTATTTCCATAAAGTCTCTCTGCTTTTTTCTTTTCATCTTTGTATGTTTATGATTCAGGACTTCGTATACAGTGGTCTCCAAAAGTATGCTAACAGTACGGTAAAATTTCACTTTACTTTAGCATCCATTTTTATCACATCATGCTAGCACACCAGCTTAATGGATACAGAACTTCTGCAGAATAAGAAACAATAATATGAACATTTTCAAACAGAATTTATAGTGACAACCTGTTTCAGATGTACCTCAGATGTTGGTGCCCAGTGCCCAATGGAGCTGTATGGTACAGCTCATCTGATAAGTGTGGATATTTTCAGTAAGGTTATACTATATAATCAGTCTATTACTTAACGCTAGTTAGCTGATATTTGTGTCTTTGTGTTGTACATATACACTTTAGGAAAACAACATGCTAAGGATGCTCACTAGCATTAAAAATTATTTTATGGCAACACTGATCTTACTTAATACATCTATGGTCTGGTAAAAGCGCCATTTGTTATTACTATGGTAAACACAAGTGTTCTTACCCAGGACTGAAATCTTAAGGATTACAACTTCTAAAATGTCATATAGAATGCTAAAGGTGGGTTTATTTCACATATCCATTTCATATTCACATTCATGAGTCATGAAAAGTCCTGTCTTTTCGTAAACTGGAAATCAATATTTAGAAAAAAGTAAAGGTCAGTGCTTTCTTTTATTTGTTACCCAGTCTGACACAGGATTTGCAGTACTGTTGTTATATTTCTCTCACATGTAGTTCAATTGATGGACTGTAACAGACTGGCCTCAGTATTGCTGGGTCTGGACTAGCAGCGTAAATAGTGTAGCTGTAGTTAACTTATTGGTCTTCTGGTACAAGCTCAGCAAACCAACCAGATGATGTATTTATTTTGATGTACTGTACATGTGATGTTTTATGCGGATGGATAAATGTACATTTTCATTATGAGAATACAAATGTTAACAGTTTCCCTAAATAAATGGTAAAACCTTAAAAACTTCAAAGGATTCTTTTCAAACACTGAGGTATTTTGTTTTGTCTTATTTTGCTAAAGGAAACCAATGGAAAAATGATTACACCTTTTTTTAAAATCCAATGTCTAGCCAGACAAGACATCTGATACTCCCAAAAAGTTGATTTTGTTCATCTGGACGTAGCGATTTCAGTGGAAGAAACATTTCATCACTCATCCAAGTTACTTCATAAGTCAGCGTCCCTCCTTGTACAGGATGTGACTTCCTTATCATTGAAAGAGTGGTTACTGGCCTGTAGGTGTGAATAGACTGCGGAGTCCTGGCCTGACGAGTTAGCTCTTTTGTGCTATCCACTTAGCCGGAGGTTGCTTGGTTTTCCTGATGTATAAATCATGGCTATCCTCCTGGCACTTAACAGCATACACCACATTAGTGTGGGCAATCGTGGCTCAAGAGTTGGGCATTCCTCTTGTAATCGGAAGGTTGCCGGTTCAAGCCCCGGCTCCGACAGTCTCAGTCGTTGTGTCCTTGGGCAAGACATTTCACCCGTTGCCTACTGGTGGTGGTCAGAGGGCCCGGTGGCGCCAGTGTCAGGCAGCCTCGCCTCTGTCAGTGCGCCCCAGGGCGGCTGTGGCTACAATGTAGCTTGCCATCACCAGTGTGTGAATGTGTGGATGATTGTGTATAGTGTAAAGCGCTTTAGGGTCCTTACGACCAAGTAAAGCGCTATACAAATACAGACCATTTACCATTACTCAGTTTGTGCCAGTTAGGGGGGACATTTAAGAGGTATACTGTAAATCAACACATACGTATTGACTCTTACTCTGTTTGTGCCAGGGAATGGATCCTTGGAGTGGACCAATTTTTGGCGCAGTGTATTTTAGAGCTTGAAAGCCACAGAGACACGGTCGGCTGGCTGTTGCTCAGGTGGTACCGCAGGTCACCTACTAACCCGGAAGGTTGGTGGTGCGGTCTCAGTGTGCTCCAGTCTGCATGTCAAATATCCTTGGGCAAGATACTAACCCCATGTTACTCTCTGATGCATCCATCAGAGTGTGAATGTTAGATAGGAAGCACTTAGAAACAGCATTAAAAAATGCTTTGTGAATGCACAAGTTGTGTGAAGCCCTTTGAATGCTCAGAGTAGAAAAGTGCTATACAAGAACCAGTCCATTTACCATTTTGGGAGAAAATGTATCTCAGCTGTTCCAATAATCCTGACACATAAGGGATCACTGAGGGTTTTTGCTTAGGCAGCAGTTGTCCTTCTTCTCTCCTGGGTTGTCTGGGGCATTCTTTAGGTGCAGGTTTGACAAATGTCCGGCTTGGATAACCATATTCACTTAGGGCCTTCTTGATGTGATGTTCTTCTGCTTCCCTGGCAGCTGTTTCTGTGGGAATGGTGTTCTACCCTCTTTTAGAGTTGGATGTCTCGAGACCGGTCTTCTCGAGGCCACTTTTACGTGATCTTGGTCTTGTCTTGGTGTCGACGGACTTACATGTGTGTTTATTTCATATTTTCAGTTGTTACCCTCCACGGCTAAATAAAGCACTCTAAATCAGTTTCAGTTATGTAGTGATGAACACAACAATGGACATAAGGGGCTTCTTTCAAAGAAATAACTCAGGTAGATGTTATTTTATATATTATGCTTTGTATGTTGTTCAGTATATTTCTATGCAAAACAACAGGAATTTCAATACACAGCAGTACAGTTGAAACCAGATATTTACATACACTTTAGGGAAAAAACATAAAAAAAATATTTTTTTTACTGTTAAACATCAATTTAGAGTAAATTTTTTTTTTGTTTTAGATAAATAAATATTCAAATATCTTTTGAATTAGTTAAATGTCAGAATAAAGAGAGACAGATCTGTCTATTTTTTTTATCACTTTCATCAAATTTAGGAGTACATATACACTAAGTTTACTGTTAATTAATAAGAAAACTCCAGACGATTCCATTCCAGCTGAAGAAGCTTCTGATAGGTTAGTAGAGTCCATTTGAGTAAACTGGTGGCACAGCTGTGGATGCATATAAGGCAAAACACAGAGCCTGTTTCTTTGAAATGGGAAAATCAAGAGATATCAACCAAAACACCAGGAAAAGAATTGTGGACCTCCATAATTGTGGCTCAATTTTGAATACAATTTGGTGCCATTTGCAATTAAGAAATACATAAAATTTCTCTCTTTACTCTTAAATTTAACAAATACGTTTTTAATATTTAGCAATCTAAAAAAATAAACATTTAGTCTGATTTGATGTTACAATTAAAAAAGTGTTTTTAGCTGAAGAGTATGTAAATATCTGGTTTCAACTGTATATATGATGATGTTGGTGTTTGGATTGATTGTCAGCACAGAGAGGGAGATGGAGAATGAGGACAGAACAGAGATGGAACAGGAGCCAGGTGAGATAGACATGTTAGTCAAATGGTTGTTTGCCAAAACTCATCAGAACATGTATCTAGTACCTAGTGTATCTTTTTAGATACCATTTGTTACTTTTCAAATTCTATATTTGTTAAGTTATGCAGGCTTGTTTGCACAACAAGGCTAAATAATTACATAAACTTTTCTCAATCTAAATATTGTACTTTGGTAGAATTAAAAAATAAGTGTAGTGCAGGTCTATGATGATTTTTAGTGCTACTATCATCTAGTTCTGATTCTGGTTCTGTCTTGGTTAAATCCCAAGTAGTCCTGATTTTGAACTGTTGTAGTCCTGTTTTAATTCTGGATCAGTTCTGGGTCTGGTTGAATTGGGGTTTAGTCCCTGTGTCTTGATACAGCCCTCATTTTGTTCTGCCTTAAAAAACTAGTTTAAGGTATTCTGCATATGTGATATATATTTTTTTCCTATATGAAGTCATTCTTTTTTTTTTACAAAACTCAAAACACAGCCTAATAAATCTTTCAGCCCCCCTGGGTAGTACATGCATACTACCCTTTAGGGCTAAGCCCTGGGTGTATAAAATGTCTAGCTCCGCCTCTGGAGTCAACAGTATCCATGACACACAACGTAACGTTCGATGATGTGTCATGCGCAAAAGCATCAGCTCTAAGAGCCGTGCTTAGAGAGTGCTTTGTAGTGAATCAGAAGAGTCGACTCCCATTGAGCGAGAGCCGGCTCCTCACTTAATTTCCTTTTGCTGCTCAGCTCTCACACAGTGGCTCAGCTATGCTCCAATCGCTCCATATTGTGGTCAATCACATGCGAGGATATAGGATAATATCATTATGTAAAAAACAGAGAGGGTGAGAGAAGCGACAGTCAAGTGGAGCATGCGTCTGTCCTCTCTGTAAGTGAGTGAGACAGTAGACAGCATTGAGGAGGACTGTGTGAGTGCATCGCAAAAACACATAAATATGCCTGACACCCATAAATGAAGCAGCGGTATACGGTATACACCTTATGATGTCCCACCTCTAATGGGTGTCCCCCAGGGCACCCATTAGAGGTGAGGTATGACTACCTACCTCTAAGTCAGGGGTAAGGAACTCCAGGCCTCGAGAGCCGGTGTCCTGCAGGTTTTAGAGGTGTCCTTGATCCAACACAGCTGATTTATATGGTTCTGATTTAAAGTTCCCTAGAGGCCTGGTAATGAACTAATCATTTGATTCAGGTGTGTTGATCCAGGGTGAGATCTAAAACCTGCAGGACACCGGCTCTCGAGGCCTGGAGTTCCCTAACCCTGCTCTAAGTGTATTAACATTAACAACCTCAATTAAATGTAGGTAAATTATGCTTAATATATTATAAAACACACACCACACAAGAGTTTTCCATTAATTAGGGGAGACCGGGGATAGTTGTAACATTTTTGACATTTCTGTCTGTAAATTGAAGCTCTTTTAAGGTAGTGGATTCAAAATGTAATGCAAAGTATTTTCATGTCTCTGCTATTAAATAGTGCAGCTATTTTCTCTGCAGCACAATTACCCATTGCATGGTATGGTCTCAAACACGAAGAGTGAAATGTTACAATTAACCCCATAGTCTGGGTTAGTTGTAACATATCCTGGGGTAAAATGTAACACAATGAAATAAGGGTACTAACAAAACATTAACATGTAATCTTTGTTTATTCAACACATGAATGCACTTAGAGCCATTTGTGTAGCTGTGTGTGTGTGTGACAGAATGCAGAAATCTAGCTTTTGAACATATTCCAACCCCCCAAAAAAGACAAATTATGGAAATTTCTGCAACTGAATATTTCGTTCATTTTGGTTGGTCTTCCTTGAGTTTGGCCTCATTGGCTCAGTGGGCATTATAACCTACAACTCTTGCACCAATTTTGAACATAACAATGAAGCTGAAAAAATGTAGTTGTTCACCAGCATCGCAATTCCATTACTTTTTATCATGGCTTACCTTGGTGTGGTTTGCAAAGTGCTTCAGAAAGATGAGGGAATCTGTTTCTTGCACTCATCCTGATTTATTTCCACTACCAGTACTTCCTACTGGTCCATCTCTGACACAGAGGTCTGCATAATGTATGTGTGGGAACACAAACAGTGGAGGAATTGTGTTGCCAATGGCATTAACCGCATATACAAATGCGACCAGTGAACGTCTCTCTGCTGATGTCGTTGCCCCAACTTGTTTAATATAAGTTAAAGTAATAGTGCGGTAAGTTGTAACATCTGCATTATTGTTACAACTAACCCAGACTGTTGCTGTTACAACTGACCCAGACTCCTATAGCCATGAACTAGCTAACATTACAGCCAACGGCTAAAACATTAGCACTAAAGACCTACACAGAATATATCCCCATAGACATACAAATAACATAATTTAAGTTTGATGAGTTTAACTGCAAAGCAGATAATGCTATTACAAATTGAAATAAAGTAGAAAAACTTACTTTTTGGCATACAAATTACTTTTTTTCGTGTTAAATTGTCTGTGTTTGACAAAATGTGCTGATTTTTCACATGTGATAGCAGAACTGAATTGGGCATGCACAGGATGAGTCACATCATTTGAAACTTAGCCCTGATTGGAGAAATTGGAAGTGTTACAACTGACCCACGTTACAACTATCCCCGGTCTCCCCTACTTCTCATTTATTTTGTAACAATTGTAACAAGCAATTGTTATTATTTGAAGAGTTTCAGTCAGGTTTCAGAGCTGTTCACAGTACAGAAACTCCTTCAGTGAGGGTTTAAAATGATCTTCTTATGGCGTCTGACGGTGGACTGTCATCTTGTCAGCTTGTCTTGCTGGACCTTAGAGCAGCATTCAATACTGCTAACCATAATATTTTATTACAATGACTAGAGCATCTTGTAGGTCTTAAAGGTACTGCGCTACAATAGATTGCATCATGTCTATCTAATAAACTCTCATTTATTCATGAAAATGGGGAAGCTAAGCATCGTTGGCCTGATTCAGTGTTGCCAACTTAACGACTTTGTCGCTATATTTAGCGAGTTTTCAGACCCCTTTAGAGCTTTCAGACCCCTAAAAAAAGACGTGAAAGCGCGTATCGCTTTTACTCTCAACAAGCAGCGGGTGCTGTAACGCAGTCAGTTCTTCTTTTACTCTTATGCTGTTTTGTGGATCACAAGGTTTAAAACTACTTATAAACACACACATAAAGTAACTCCACCAGAGTGCTTATTTCGGGTCACTTTTGCCAGTCCAAGCCCGGGTAAAGGAGCAGGGTTGGAATTGTGACATTAAAAAAAACAATAATTGCTAAAAGAAATTTAATTTGTAGTTCTAAATGAACTCTACATGCATTTAGGACGTTTTTTACTCACTTTATGTCTCTTCCACGATGTTATTTCTCTCTCCAACAACGTAGGTTACAATTAGATTAGCATGACCAATTATGCAAATTAGGCGATGACGTCATTTAGCGACTTCTAGCGACTTTTAGGACAGCCAATAGCGATTTTCCTTACTGAGGAGTTGGCAACACTGGCCTGATTAGCACTTGGATTGGAGACTGCCTGGGAATACCACGTGCTCTAAGCTTGAGAAAGACACCCTCCTGTTAAAAGGAAGTTTTTCCTTCTCACTCTCACCAAAGTACTTGCTCAGAGTGTGTCATATGATTGTTGGGGGTTTCTCTGTTTTCTTTGTATTATTGTATGGTCTTGTTTCACCAAGGCAGTATGAAGGCATAGCAGGCAATTTTATTGCTATGCAGATGATATCATGGATAGATAACTTTATCTATCCATGAAGCCAGGTAGCACACACCAAGTAGTTTAACTACAGGACCGAATGACCTCTAATTTCCTGCTGAGGTTTTTGCACTTGGCTGTTTGTAATTTTAAGATATTTCTACAATTTGTGCAATAGCTTAAAATTACAAATATCCTGTCCCACAGTGATGCTGAAATACTAGTTCATGCATTTATCTCTTCTAGACTGGACTGCTAGAATTCATTATATCAGGATATTCTGAAACCCCCCTGAAAAACCTTCAGTTCATCCAAAAGGCTGAAGCAAAAGTACTCAAAGGGACTAGAAAGAGAGAGCATTTTGTCCATACTTTAATGACTACTCTTCATTGAACCCTTGAATTCAAAGTCCTTCTCCCACCCATACAAATTCTTGAATATTCAGACCCATGTTATTTTACAGACCTCACAGTACCATATCACCCCAGTAGAGCACGCCACTCACAGACTGTTGGGTTACTTGTGGTTCCTAGGTCATTTGAAAGTAGAACGGGGGGCAGAGCCTTCTGTCAGCCTGCAAGTTTATATCTGTTAATCAAGTGCAGCAGCGGATCATCATTCTTCGCCAGATCGTCTGCTGATCAACCCCGGTAAATTGGCTTCATAACTTCCTAACTTTATTTTCTCCAGTGATTTCTTTGTGTAATCTTGTAATCTCATCTATTCAGTGATCAGCACCTTTGGGTCACTCTTCACTCCATCTCCATACCTACCTGGACCATCTCTGTTACCGGCCCCTTTTCATGTGCTGCTGCCCTAACTCTTGGACTTCACACCCGTGACTCTTTCTAAGGAAAAGAATAGAACTCACCTGCCTGCCCTCCAGTTGACTGCTGCTGTCTGCTGCACCTCTGGAAGACTCACCAGATTACTCCTCTCCGCTGACTGCCTGCCCACCGACTCCCACAGAGCTTTCCCTCACCTCCACTGCTTCACACACCTGGAACCCAAGTAACACAAACCTCTATCTACGAATACACATACCTTATCATAAGATAAGTACAGCGACTATCTCTGTTCTCTTCCGTTACAGAATAACCTTCCCCTGGCAAACTCTCCTAGTGTCTGGTTTTGCCTGTCTGACAAAAAAATCAGTTAAGGACTTTGAAAATTTGACTTTTGTGTCTGCTTTTGGGTCTATTCTTGCACCGCTCACGACACCTTCAGCTTTCAAACCCCTCTTCTGTGGAACCAGCTTCCAGTTTGAATTTGGGAGACAGCCATCTCTTTTAAGGTTAACCTTGAGGCAACTGTTGTTGTGAATTGGTGCTATATAAATACAGCTGAACTGAACTGAACTGAATTTGGAACGAAATTCCCAAAGACACAGACTGTTTTAGAGCAAAGCGAAATTCTAACCTTGCGAACTTAACCATTTGCATGTAACAGGTCACTTCTGAGAAGTATGATGAGGGTTAGGTCAGATTTGCTTAAAAAAATAGCTTCAGAAGAATGAAATGAAAATGCAATCTCATTACATGCATGTTGGCATCACAGTTCTTCTAAGATTTCTATTTGGGTGTCAGAAACAGAAAACAAATCCATAAAAAGTGTGGACGTGAACCTAACTCTTACACATCTGCTAACACACAGTAGTAACCTGGTGGATGTTATAACCTGGTGGGAAAGTGAGATATAAACTCACTTCCCCTACTCCATACAGTTTTGACTAGCTTTCTATTTGACAAGGAACATTTCTTTGAACAGATAGCTGTTGTCCTGCAAATATACACCAAAGGGTTGGAGACAAATCCTGCCTTGCAGCATTTTCCCAGCCTCCAACACAGTTTTATGTCTCAATTATTTCATCGATTTTATCTATGAATGGTAAAATAAGAGGATAATTCTTGGCATAATAACAATTTCCACAGGCCTTCCTGCTGAGTGTAATTCTACTGATGAGAAGGTTTTAACCAGATGCTTGACAACTGCAGATGCTCTGAATAAACCAAGTGCTAGGAACACAAGTTTAATGATGCAAAAGACATTCACAGAGAGTGAAGTAAATTACTTTAATGTGCAATTTTAAGGGATTTAGTTGGCCTCATTATGCAGAGAAACTCATAATGAGACCAGTAATAGAATGAAATGATTATTATTACAACCAGCTAACAGCATGGGTCAGTTCACCGAGGCAGAAAATGGAACAAACACTGTGTTCAAGTAAAACTTGTGAATTCCATCAAATATATAGAATACTTGAGATACATTTAAATATATGTGTGTTTATGCGTGAGAATTGCAAGTCCTTAACCTTTTTCTATAGTTAGTTTTTTGTCCTGCTTGTTATTTTTGGTCTTTCTATGTTCCTCTTCCCCCTCCTCACCAACCTGGTTATGGCAGATGACCAGCCCTTCCTGACCAACTGGAAGAAGTGGTGAAAGTCAGCTGTTGTTGTGAACTGACTATAGAAATCTAATTCAGTTTAATCCAATTCAGTTTCATTTATATAACTCAAACAGTTGCCCCAAGGTTGCTTTATAATGTAGGGTAGACCCTACAATAGTATATAAAAAACCCCAATAATCAAACAAATCTCTTTGATCAAACGCTTGGTGACAGTTAGAAAAAAGCTTCCCTTTTAACAGAAAGAAACCTCTGGAAGAACCAGGGAGGAAACTGGTTGGGGGTGAAAGAAGGGAAAAAATAAATAAATAAATAAAATTGAACTGAATAATTTGCATCTCTTTTGATTACCATTAGTGTTGTTTCTCTCTGCACCATATTAAATCTAGTAGCATTTCTTTTTATTCTCTTTACAATCCTATTTAAATGTCTTTGGAGTAATTTTGCCACATGCTTGGTGTTACATTCATTTATGTGGTTGTGTTCCATCCATTTTTTAGTCACTGTTTTGTTACTGTTTGCTTGACTTTCCAATAAGCAAGCAGTTAGAAAACAGTTATGTCAAACTGAAGCTCTAGATAAGAAGGTTCCAAATGCAGAGGGTCATTTCCAAATGACCCCCTGTCTCCCATGTAGTCCCATTGTTTAACTACTCTTATGAATGGGGTGGCTGTAGCTCAGGTAGTAAAGCAGGTCAGCTACTAACCGGAATGTTGGTGGTTCGATCCAAATATCCTTGGGCACGATACTAAACCCATGTTGCTCTCCGATGCATCCATCGGAGTGTGAATGTGTATGAATGTTAGATAGTAAGAAAAAAAATGTGCTTGTGTGATTGGGTGAATGAATTAGTTGTATAAAGCGCTTTGAGTGCTCAGATAGAGTAGAAAAGAGCTATATAAGAGCCTGTCCATTTACCATGAAGTTTTCGATGTGTATCTGTTGTTGTGTATAATATGAATACAAAATGTGACTCTTTAGGGCTCAACTTAAAGCTCGCAATTAGGTTTTTTTCTTTGGCAGCTTATTTTCACAAATCCTGAGCTCGAGGCAGTAGATGTGTCATGGTCCTGGGCCATGTTGGCCCAGTATTCTTAGTTTTCGTGTGTTTTGTATTTTGTTCTTTAATTATGCCGTGGTTCCTAGGTTCTGTTAAGATGTTCCTTATTTGATTACCCTCTGTGTATCTGTGAGCCCTCGTTTCCCCTCCTTGTGTTTTATTCCATGTTTTCCCCAGTCCGTTATGTCTGTGTTCTCCCCGTGCTCTCTCTCCTCCTGTCTGAACCTCTGTGTACTTCCTGTTTTACTTTGACAGTCTCTCGTCAGTGTTGTGTTACTCCTGCCGTGTCTTGTCATGATTATCAGTGTCACATGTGTTCCCCGTGTGTTCCCACTTACCTCGTTAACCCTCTGTGTATTTATGTCTGCGTCTCCCTCAGTTCGGTGTCGCGTTCTCCCTCATTCATGGCTGTGTGTTTCTCCGTGCAATATGTTATAGTTTCCAGTTTAGTTTGTATGTTTTTTCTGTCCAGCAATAAAGCTGTGTTTTGAGTTCAATCCTGCCTCTGCGAGCTTGCGTTTGGGTCCTCATCCTGCCGGCCTGCATGACAAGATGAACTTGAGACAAAATCTTGTGTTAGTGATTGTCTGAAATCAGAATGTAATTAGAAGCCATTGTGCATGTAATACAATGTACCCTTCTCCCAGAGCCTAATCATATGTAGTTAGTCAGTAGTCTTTCAAAAGGTGCTATATTCCCTAATAGCTGAGTAGTAATGAAGAGTAACCTAAAATAAAAAGTGTCCCTCCTGTAGGGAACAAAATGCATAAACACTGAGTCAGGGCATGACTAATAACTCGGGGGAGTTTGCTAACTATTAATTCATTATGTCCTTACCTCCAAACATGAACTCTGCTATCATTAACCTACTTCTTATACCAGCCAAAGATCCCACACTCCAATCCACTTACTACCCAATCACACTCTTAAACGTAGACCTGCAAAGCCCTTACCAGAAGTTTAGAAAAAAAAATCACTCATTCAAGATACATCCTGATCAGACAGGTTTTATCAAAGGCAGACACTCAAATAATAAAATTTGCAGACTAATTAATGTAATATATTATTGCTCCATCAAAAATTTTGAAACCACAGTTGTCTCTTTAGATACAGAAAAAGCATTTGACCTGGTAAACTGGAAATTCTTATTAGCAGTTCTGCACAAAATTGGATTTGGGGTATTCCTCATAAATTGGATCAAAACACTATACATCTTTCCAAATACATGTCTTAGGACAAATGACCTTACTCCCCAAGGCTTAAATCTAAAGAGGGAACCAGACACGGCTACCTGCTTTCCCTTTTGCTTTTTGTTATTTTTATTGAGCCACTAGCAACAGAATTCCGACAAAAGGTTGTAAGATAAGACTATATGCTGACAATGTATTACTTTTCCTTTGGAACACATAAACCTCTCTTACGTAGATATATAGATAAGTTCTCATCCATCCGAACTACTCTGCGAACTGGAGTAAATCAACAGCTCTGGCCCTGAATTGTAAATTTCAAAAAACTTCCACCACTCCACTGCAGTCTGGTAGCATTAGCTAGATAGCTTAGGGTATACATTTTTCCACCAAGCTCTCAGACTTGGCTCAATTCAATCATATTCCTCTACTATCAATGGTAGAAGATGATCTCACACATTGGAATACTTTACCTGTATCACTCAAGGGTTGAGTCACCACAATTAAAATGATGTTTCCATCTAAAATAAACTAAAAAGTCTCATGCATCTTGAATTTTTTTTATGGAAAAACAAATCATCATGAACACAATGGTGGTCTAGAACTACCAAAATGTTATTATTATTTCTTCTCCAATAGATTGCTATATGTTTCAAAATGCATCAAACCAAGCTCACTATAGAGCCCAAGGGTAGACCAAGCATTCTGTGATAAAGTAAAAATCTTGAATCTGCCTTTCATAAGCTTCAACGTTCAGCATCATAACTGCTTTAAAAACCTTAACATAAATACTTTCCTGACAGTCTTGTGGGAGACTCAAATAACTAAATCTCAATTTGCTCAGTGTAAACTAATGCATATTTGGAACAATCCAGATATCTGCCAAGAAAAAAACAATTACTATATTTTCCATCATGGCAACAAAAGGGAATGAAAAAATCATGAAAATGTTATTCAAGATGGAAACTTTATTTCATTTCAGGAACTCATATCAAAATATGGAATCAACAGCAATAGGTGTCTGGAATATCAACAGCTATAATCCATAACACACAAGAAATTTTATCTCAGTGAATTTAAATTACAAATACCTACTTGTGTAGCAGAGTTTTCATATTTCAGCACCCATAAATTGTTATCAAAAACATAACCCCTCAATGTTCCACACTTTTTTTTTGTTACTGCACTCTGTTAACACCTACATTGCTCACTTGTTCTTGGGGGTGACCTACACTCTTTGGAATAAATGAAGAAATAGACAGGCTTAGTACAGCGCAATTGGCAGTACACAAATATAGTTAAACAGTACATGAGCCATTTCGGACTTTGCAATGCATGGCGCTCTCTTCACCCCATTCGTAGGGAATATACTTTCTACTCACATGTGCATCACTCTTACTCTCATCTGGATTATTTCCTAGTCAGCAGCTCACTGTTGAGAGATATTTTATACACTGAGATACACCCTACAGCTGTCAGCGATCATGCTCCTGTATCTTTAATTCTAATATGTAAGAAGAACATTCTGCCAAGTAAAAATTGGAGATTTAATACACCATTGCTTAAAGATATTTATTAAAAATTTAAAAAAGAGTGAGTTTTATATTTAGACTACAATGACCTGTCTGGAACATTAGCATCTGTTCTTTGAGAAGCAGGGAAAGCTGTGATAAGAGGTAAAAAAAAAAATTAATTCTCATCACATAAAAACAAAAGAGAAAATAAATATATTCAGGAGTTAGAAGAAATCAATCAATCAATCAATCAAATCTTTAGATGAATGTGTCCTCCCTGGAACAGAAAATGCTGAACAAAATATGTAAAGCAAAACTAGAAATAAATGAAATTATTAATAAAAAATCTTCAATTCTTATTACAAAGACCTGCTTGCAATATTTTGAACATGGTAACAAATCAGGTCGATTTCTACCTAACTTGTTGAAAATGAATAAAAAAAATGACTATATGTGCCGCTAAAGACGGCTGGGAACATAGGACATGACCCTGCAAGAGTAAACAGCAAAACTTTTTATTCACCAGAGCTAAACCCATCTAATGTTCAAATATACAGTAATTGAACATTACTTTAGTCATGCCCTTAACTTCTACTAAACCACTTTACCAAATAATGCAAGGCAGGTAGGCAATGTGACTGAAGTTAATGCAGGTCTTACTTTTTGCAGGGCCTCTTGCAGTCACATTATAAAATGCTAGTAAAATAATTTCTGAGTAGAAATGTGTATTTGTTTTTTACGGGTCAAGACAAGCTTGCATTTCAAATTAATAATGCAGATTTCGGTTTCATCATTGACTACATTCTTGATAATATTTTTTTTAATCTTTCCTGAAAACTGTCTGGCAGTTTCCTCACCGACTAAATTACTTTCACGAAACTGTATTTCTTTTTCCAAAACTGCATTAAAAACTGCAAACCGTGTAAATGCACTCAAAATTGCAGTTTTGTGGTTTTAATGGTTTTGGTTAAAGTGATTTTGATAAAATGTAAAATAATCAGTGTAGAAAGGACAGACTGAGAGCAAGTTTGAGTGTTATCAGTGAAAAAGATGCAGATCTTTGTAAAGACTGGCAAAACAGTCACCCTGGAATGTTGAGAACTTGAAGGCTAAGATCCTGACCAGCACAGCATCATCTTTGCATTCCTGAACCCTTTCTGACTACAACATGCAGAAGGAGTCCAGCCTCTACCTAGAGAAAGAGATGTGTGCCTATTCCAGTGTCCAAAGTAGAAATGGACCGATCCGATATTACGTATTGGTATCGGTGTGATACTGACGTAAATTACTGGATCGGATATCGGAGAGAAATAAAACATGTAATCCGATCCATTAAATATCAAAAAAGCACCTCAGAAAGAGGAAACCAACTGCTGAATAACAGCAGCACGTTTAAGCTTGATAAGCTGTTGTTAGAATTTATATTAATATTACTCTCTACACCAGGATCTTTTTCTACGTAGCTGACGGCTGGTAACTGTGCAGGGGCGGATCTAGCAAAGTTTAGCCAGGGCATTAACTTAATTAATTAATTAGATAGGGCATTAACAGGGAAAAGGGGGCACAAAGACATACTTTTCTTTCTTATTCTCATTTAAAATGTCTAGCTTTTAATAAATAATTATCTGAATCTTACAAAGTTTTAATCTGATGTAAAATGTATAGAAGTCCATTACTGTATATAGTAACTGTTAACCCTTTAAAGCCGGTCAGACTGGGCACGCTCTGTTTTGCGTAACTATTTTTAAATCCCTGTAGAACCGGAACCACATAAGCTAGTGCAATATTTTTTTTTGCATATGAAACCGGAGGAGTTGTACTTACATCTTATGCCATCAGCTTGTCCTATGTCACGGTTTCCTTCCACATAAAGCTTTGCAAAAATTGCATAAAAAGCGCTTGCAGGAACAAAAACATAATATTCCAGAAACAGGCTTTGCCGATCCGATCAACTGTTCGTAACACTTCTCACATTGAAACAGACGTCAGCATGAACGATAGCATGTCCGCCATTTCCTGCCCGAAACCGGAAGTGACGTCATTTTCACGGAAAATGTAGTTTTTTATTTGTAGGCCTTAAAAGCCTATACTGGTGTTTTTATAAGTTATATGTTTGACTTTATGTTTTTCTGAATAGTTGCTGGGATGCTTAGAACTCAAATTGCACTGCTTAAAATGGTTTATTTTGATGCACATGCTGTTTTCAATCATAGGATTGTTTTTCGTTTTTCCTGCAGTATATAAAAATTGGTGTATCTCAAAAATAAAACTATGAAGACACTCAAAATAAATTTCCTGTTGTTGTAAACTATTTTTTGCAACTTTTTTGTATTTTAAGTTTTGAGGGATAAACCTCTTAAATTTCTCCAAGTAGAAATATATGCAAAAAAACCCAAAAACGATTTTTTTTTGTAGTTTATTGCACTGTTTTGCAATTAATGTATTTACAATGGACTTAATGCATACATATTATTAAAATATGGGCTATAACAGTTGTATTGATGTATAGCAACTTGAAATGCTCCCAAAAATGGCACTACAGCATGTAAAAATATAAAGTAAGCTCTGGCGGACGGTTCTATGGTAGGTCTTAAAGGGTTAAGTCTAATATACCCTAATAAGCTATAGTACTAAATCCTTTGGGAAGGTACCATCTGTGCAGTCTGCAATTCTGTTGAAGAAAGATGTTGAATCTATTAAATTATTCTTGAAAAATAATTTAATTCTGTGCATTTTTTTCCCACACTGCATCAAATTAAAGTTGACTATGTCGATTAAGCATCATGAGGTGGAGGGTGGGGGGTGGTTCCCTATTTTTCTTTGCTGGGAGTTTGCAACCCTATTAGTTAGGTTGCTTAATATTTCTGCTAAGTACTTTTTAAAATACCAGAATAGGAAGGATGGTGTAGGTTTAAGTTTATTAGATTGATCAGTATTGCTGAACTATGAAGTATTTTGGGTGCAGTGTACTTTTTACACACAGGTATAACAGAATAGCTTTAGTGTTGTTGTTTATTTAAACTTGAGTATGAACTTATACAAAATGCTGCAAGATATTAAAAAACTGTTTTATTGATTAAAAAACACACTATATCGGATTCATATCAGTATCAGCAGATATCCAAATTTATGATATCGGTATCGGCATCAGACATTAAAAAAGTGGTATCGTGCCATCTCTAGTCCAAAGTACTCCTCATTCTATGTCTCAATTCATTAAAAATAAAATTCCAATAAAGTTTACCATTTGTAAATTTTACGTTAACTAAAACTGAAAGTTCACAGGTTTGGTTGTCTAAAATTTAGATTCTGTCACTTCTGAACCTTCCACTGGGATTTTTTTTTGTACCACTGAACTGGAAGGTTCAGGAAGGTACATCACAGATTCATACATGAGCTAAAACTGCTTCAGAAAATGTAATGGGTCAAATAAGGCATCTACTGGTGTTGTAGATAGCATGCCATTGCATTGAACTGACTCTTTCATTAGCTGTGATTAGAAGGCCAAGATGTATTTTCAAATTTAATGAACACTCCGCCGCATGCTATCATTTGCTTTAAAAATTGAGATTTCATATTTATATTACAGAAAGCATTAATACAGTACATTAAGTATCATTTATTCTAAATACAAGTAGGGAAACTCCGGGGAAAGCATTTCCTGACAAGAAAATGAATTGCATGAACGCTGTTATGACAAAAACAAACCAAAAGCTTTTAAATGGATGTTTCTTTTTTAATTTTTTAGATCAGGGTTTTACATCAGAAATGCGCATAAACATGTAGATCATGACCACTCATCAAATACACTGACCTATTAAACTGCCTCATTTATCAGTTATCTAATTGCTTCAGAGAGGGATTGTGCATTCATTAATATGCTTTGGTTTTTCTCGTTGGAACTACAAGAAGCTGGTTTCCAAAGCAGACCTGAGAGCTGATAATTACAAAAAACCCCACTTAAACGATGTTAGACATGATCTGTGATCAGTAAGCAACACTTTGCACCCTTCAACATTGTTTGTTTTTACAAAATGGTTTCAGCACAGGAGTTGTGAAAGTGATCTTGCTTTTTCTTGCAAGATTCTTTCTCCATTTTAGGCAGTGGCCAGTCATCAGACGGGTAGAAGTTGTGCTGCTGCTGTCTGAAGTGGAAGCCAGACTCCTCGCAATCGGACTCCACACGGATGCTGACCCTGGGCACAGGCTGGTGTTGTGGGTGTTGCAGAGGAGGGCTGAGGCTGAGTTCAGAGTCGGCACGTGAGGGGGGACAGGAGATCTTCAGGTGCAGAGTGATGCTGAGGAACAGTGGTGATGGAACACTTTTACTCTCCATGACTTTCACAGTTTCCAATTTTTCAATTTATTAGGAAATCAGACCTCAAACTGAACCAGCAGTCCTGCAACAAATCATCCTTCTGTTATGTATTTCATTATATTGTCTTTAAGGGTATCATTCATTTTATAATTTCTGGCTAAAACATATTTTTATTAGTACCAGAAAACAAAGCTTTAAATATATTTCTCTACAGTGGTTGGCAGTTACCCTCTGCAAAATGTAACCAAAGGTTTAACCACTGAGAGGCAGTGTTTAATAAGTTGGAGTGTTGAGGGTTTTCATGTGCTGTTGCTCTTTTCACTTTTGATATTTCTGTTTTGCTCCATGTCCTCAAGAGGCTTTGCTTTCCACAGGTCATAGCCACTGTGTCAACAACTGGTGATTACTCTGTGCCACAGCGGCTACATCCTGCCAGAAAACTTGAATGTGAGTGTTTTTGGCATAACCATCTGGTGTTTTGAAGCTGGAAACAAAGAGCAATGGGTAGATCTGACAGTGAAACTCAGGACTCAGGCTCATTAGCTGTCAACTTGAAACTGATCAAATCGGTCAATGAGTTTATGCTCGAGTCCAATATTGACCATAATTTATATAATAAACTTCATGTTTGATTGATTGACCTGAAACTTGCAATTGAGTTTTCAATTTCATAAAAAAAGAAATTAAGGAATTCCTAGTTATATATTACCCTCTCGCCCCTGCTTGTTCTCTACAAGAGGCCTGGGAGCTTGAGGGTCCTGCACAGTATCTTAGCTGTTCGTAGGACTGCGCTCTTCTGGACAGAGATCTCGGATGTTGTTCCTGGGATCTGCAGGAGCCACTCACACCTAGTGCTCCAATTACCACTGGGACCACTGTTACCTTCACCCTCCACATCTTCTCAAGCTCTGAGCCCTTGGTACTTCTTCAGCTTCTCGTGTTCCTTCTTCCTAATATTGCTTTCATTCGGTATCGCTACATCTATCACTACCTCCCATCTTTCTCTGGTTTTCTACCACTACTATGCCCGGTTGGTTAGCTATCACCATTTTATCTGTCTGTATATGGAAGTCCCACCAGATCTTAGCTTGGTCATTCTCGACCACCATAGGGGGCGCTTCCTATTTTGACCTTGGAACTTGTTTCTGTATATTATGCCAGCCACTTGGTTATGGTGTTGCCCTGCATGGCATGGTGTGCATGTGATAGACCCCAGGCTCTGTGGATCTTGTGCTCAGAGCTTGTTCCTGTGCTAGCATGGTTAGTGCCTCTGTGCTGTCTTTCAGTCCAGCCACTGGTAGGACTTCATGATGTCAGCCACTTCATTTATCTGCTGGTGGTACATGCCGTGCCTATCGTTCCACGATGGTATATATATATATATATATATATATATATATATATATATATATATATATATATATATATATATATATATATATATTTGGAATGCCATTTAGGAAAATTTTAAATATATACATTATTTTTAAAGAGTCTGAATATATAGAATGAACAATGAATATATTGATTGAAACCTTTATAATATAAGATATATTACTAGTCAAATGTTTGGACACATTGTCATTTATTGTTTTTTCTTTATTTTCATGACTATTTACATTGTAGATTTTCACTGAAGGCGTCAAAACTGTGAATGAACAGATATGGAATTATGTAGTAAACAAAAGAAGTGTAAAATAACTCAAAACATCATGGCAAGAACCATTTAGCTAAGTAAAAAGAAAAGCCAGTCCATCGTAACTTTAAGAACTGAAGGACAGTCAGTCCAGAAAATTGCTAAAACTAAAAGGATCTAAAATATAAAAGATGTTTTGAGTTATTATTTTATTATTATGTTATGTTATTTTTATAGCTGTCGAAATTAACGCGTTAATTGCGATAATTAAATTTTGGAATTAATTACGTTAGAATATTTAACTATTTAGCGCAACACGCAGATAAGTCGCTCCCATAATTCCAGTTGATTTGTTTACCGCGCCACTGAAAATGGAGAAGCAGGAAGTGGATGGCCTTCTGGATGGGGAATTTAAATACAAGAAGAACATAGATGGGACAATAAACAAACGCGTTGTAATTTGCACTCACTGTAGTAAAGAGTTTCAATTTCACCGTTCAAATTCGACCTTAAAATACCACCTTAATGCCAAACACGCGTTTGTCGGGGCAGCAGCTTCACCCGGCCTGCGTCAGACCACTCTTAGTGAACGCAGGCCACTCGGTAAGTCTTCTTTGGACAAACTGACCGACAATATAGCCAAATGGATAGCAAAGGACTGCAGACCGCTAAGCATTGTGGAGGACAAGGGCTTTGCGGATATTTTAAAGGTTGCATCTCAGGACGCGTCCTACAAACCCCCAGCGAGAAGCACAATAACAATTCGAATCCACGAACTGTATGAAACGGAGAAAAAGAAAAAAGAAGAGGCTTTAGTTCACACAGAATGCGTGGCTCTGACAGGAGACCACTGGACATCATTGAGTAATGACAATTACCTGGGAGTTACTGCGCATTTAATCACTGAAGCCTGGGGTCTGACATCCTTTGCGCTGACTATAATGAAAACGGAAGAGCGGCACTTTGCGGAGGCTTGTGCAGAGCAGTTCCAGACTGTTGCTCGCAGGTGGAGAATTGAGGAGAAGGTGACAACAGTAGGCACGGACAGTGCGCGCAATATGATCGCCGCGGCTCGCATCATGCCATTCAATCACATGCCGTGTACCGCGCACATTCTACAGAGATGCATCACAGTGAGTCTCGCAGACAGTGGCTTTGTCACTGCGCTGGCCAAATGCCGCAAAATTGTTGGCCATTTTAAGCACAGCCCAGCAAACACAGCAGAGCTGAACGCAGAGCAGGTGTCACTGGGGCGCAAGCAGGAGCCGTTGGCCCAGGACGTGCCTATGCGCTGGAACTCCACGCTGGAGATGGTGAAGCGCTTGATCCGCAACCAAACTGCAGTAACCGCGACTCTGGATAAACAAAAGCATAAACTTGTCCTCCTGACGCCTCCAGAGTGGGACAAACTCCAGAGACTGGAGACACTTCTAGAGCCCTGCAGGTGAGCCTGTCATTGTGACCATAATTGTAGGTTTAGATTAAATGTATCAAACATACATCTTAAATCAGTTTTGTTATTATGAAAATGTCTTATTTAAAAAATAAATGAAATCAAATATTTTATTAATATTACCTAGTATTAAAAAGCTTTTTTTAATTTGCTGTCTTATCTCTCTCTCTCTGTGTGTGTGTGTGTGTGTGTGTGTGTATTCCACTGCAGATATGTGACTGAACTGCTGGGAGGAGAGGCCTACGTCTCCTGCTCTGTAGTTCTACCAGCCTTCTGCCACCTGCGCCGTGTCATGGAAGTAACTGATGAGGACCCTGCATATGTGGTGAGGTTTAAAGAGAAGTTTAAGGAAGACCTTGCTTCCCGCCAGGAACATACCAACTATACATGGCTCCAGATCGCAACTGCACTGGACCCACGTTTTAAAGACCTACGCAGTGTGCCCAAGACTGACAGAGAAGCAGTGTGGACCACACTGGCAGGCATGCTGCATGAAGACTCTCCTAGAAGATCACACACTGCAGAAGAAGGTCCAGCCAAGAAGAGGCTGAGCCTGCTGCAGATGGACTCTGACTCTGAGTCAGAGGAGGAGGTACAGCAGGACAGAGCCATACAGCGCTACAGAGCAGAGCCCTGCACTGCCTTAGAGGACTGTCCCTTACAGTGGTGGGCAGCTCATGCAGGAGCCCACAGCCAGCTGGCCCGCCTTGCTCGCAGATACCTGGCCACTCCTGCCTCCACAGTGCCCTGTGAGAGGCTGTTCTCTGTAGCAGGGCACATTGTGAACAAGAAGAGGTCTGCTCTGCACTCAGAGAACGTGGACAAGTTGGTTTGTCTCAGCAACTGGCTGAAGGATGAGTAGACCAGAGGACCGTGTGTTTAGAGCTTGTTCTATGGTTGAATGTGATTTAAACAATACTTTTCACTGTTGTTCATATTTTTTTGCACTAATCTACCTTACCCAAAAGGATGATTGGAGATTTTTTCTATTTTGCCTGTTGAATTAGGCCTATGTTCTGTGAACTTGAAGATGTATATGGATAAAACAATGTGCTAGATTTAAACGGGTGGAAAACATTCAGTAAAAATCCCTCACAATTATTTGAAGCCCTGTTCTGCTTGTACTGCTTGTACTCACAATTAATAATAAATAAAACAAACAAGTGTGTTAAAAACCATTATCTGTCCCGATTTTTACATATATATACACATATACACATATATTTCGAGTTGCGATTAATAAACTTTTAGGCTGTGATTAATTCGCTTCCAGCACAACACCCAGCCTACGTCATACCACGCTGAGTGAACGCAGGCCACTCAGCGTGGTCTTAGCATTAAATAACACTAACAAGTGTGTAAAAATCCGCTATCTGTCCGTATGTTTGCACGCATTTTGGTCATATTTCGAGTGCGATTAATCATGATTAATAAATTTTTAGGCTGTGATTAATCTGATTAAAAATTTTAATCATTTGACAGCCCTAGTTATTTTAAAGAGTGCAGTGGTGAAAACCATCAAGCACTATGATGAAACTGGCTCACATGCGGACTGCTCCAGGAAAGGAAATCTAAGAGTCCTCTTTGCTTTTGAGGATGAATTCATCCAAGTCACCAGCCCCAGGAAATGGTGGCTATTTTGAAGAATCTAAAATATTAAACATGTTTTGAGTTATTTTACATTTTTTTGTTTACTGCATAATTCCATATGTGTTCAGGGAACGCAAAATGGGTTAACAATTTAAAGCTGTTCTGCAGCAATGGAGGTTGATCAAACTTTGAAATTTGGTGTTCCACTTTTCTGGAATACTTACAACTCTCTCTGTCTGCATAAAAGCAGTGTTGAAACACACTGTGGTACCGTACCCTCATGAGCATCAGTAGAACAGTATTCTACTTCAGAAAGTAGTGTGTTGCTACAAAAATTGCGAGAAAAAGGCCATAAACAATGGAAGCGAGACAGACCATCACTTAAACACTAACAGTTAAAAATGTAGGTCTTTCCTACAGAGAAATTGCAAAGAAAGTTAAGGTGTCAGTGAGTACAGTTTCCTTCACCATCAAAAGGCACTCAGGAACTGGGGCAAACTCAAACAGGAAGAGGTCTTGCAGACCCGAAGACATAACTGAATCAGAGGACAAGTTTCTGAGAGTTAACGGCTTGCCTGATAGGCAGCTCACATGACAACAGCTTCAAAGCACAGCTTAGTATTGGTTGTATTAAGCAAGTCTGTTTCAACTGTGAAGAGAAGACTTTGAGCTGCAGATTTGACAGGATGAGTGTTAGGGTCCCTGGGTCGTTGACCCAGTGTTTTGTGTTTTTTGGTTCTTTGATTTTGTTATTTCATTATATTCTAGCTTTGCTTTACGGGTTTTAGGATTATTCTTAGTTAAGGTTCTCTGGGTGGGGTTTGGTTAGAGTTTTAGTGTTCTGGTTTTCTGTCTGTGTTCCTTAGTTGCTGTCTCCCCTGTCTGCTGTATTCCCACGTCCAGTCAGTGTCTGTGTCTGCCCTGGTCCCATGTCTCTGTTCCCTTTGTTATAGTGCCTGCCTGTGAGTCTGTGTTATGTTTCCTGTTTTACTTTGAAAGTCCATGTCTGATGTTAATGTGTCTGGTTTTGCTTCCCCTTGTCTCGTTAGGCCTGATTTGCCCCAGCTGTGTTTCCCTCCTGTTACCCATTCCCTGATTGCTCCCTCTGTGTATTTGAGCCCTGTGTTTCTTTGTGTCTGTGTCGTGATCTACCGTTTACCTAGCTGTGTGTTCTGTCAGTCCTCTGGTTTAAGTTTATTTTGATTTTTTTCCAGTTATGTTATATTTTGAGTTTTACATTAAAGCTGTTTTGAGTTCACGACTGTCTCCGGAGTCTGCACCTTGGGTCCTATTCCTGTCTGCACACAGCCACACATAACAATGAGTTGCAGCAAGAAAGCCATTGCTAAGGCATGAATGATGATAATAATTTTATTTTTTAAAAAACAGGGAAAAAAAGCTTGTCTGTCTTTCTGTTCTTTCATTATAAAAGATGGATATAGCTATTGTGACATCCTCCATTGGTTTCTAAAGTCTAATAGTCTAAATGTCACTAACCCTCAAAACATCACTGCTGTTTTTTAGTTTAGTTTTTGTTGTTTATTTCTTACATTTGAATCCAAAGTTACAGTACAGCATGTTGCACATACTTTTTTCAAAAAAGATTTCAGTCGCAAAATTATATATATAAATACCAACTGTATAACTAATTTTCTGCTAACTTCTAATCAGCTGGATCTCGTAAATCCTCACAGATTCCTAAATGCTTCCTAAATGTTTATTGTGACAGCTGGGGGATCATGTTATTGGAGCTAAAATGGACCGTTTTTAACATATTTGAAATGGCTAATGACATCAGGCCAAGTGGACTGAGCTGTGTGGATGCATATTCAGTCAAAAGCTTCACTTCATCACAAAACTCTGAGAAAAGATTGCAGGACTGTTGTATCAGACTACTAGTTTGAGCTAAACGGAGTGTCATGTGCACATAAACAAGATGTATAACTGAACCTTTGAGTTGCATCTATTTAAAAATGTAATCAGTTTTGCATTAGTGAAGGTGAAGTGTGTGTTGTTGTTTTTTAAGTTACATTTTTTTATCCCAGACTTCAACATGATTCAGATACACCTGTTAAGATCATACTTAAAGGAAAAACATGTTAAGATGGAGGTCCATTCTCAAATTGGCTTCAAATGTTTGGGGTATTTACGGATTCAGATTAAAACATCCTAAATTGAATTTTTATAGCTATGGTTTGCAGGATTAAAGAAGAAATCTCACCACCAAGGATTATCAGTTTACTACATGGTATCTTGAAATAGTTTTTGTGGCCTTACAGGATCCTTGGAGTGATTTTGGAAAGAGACACAAACACAGTCTCTGGGGGTCACAATCCCCGATAAATGGCAGGATTGTACCAGAAGGTGTATCTGGCATAAAATCTGTGTAACATGATTGAAGCAGCGTGGGATAGTCTTTGAATGTCCTTCAAGATGCCTTTAGAAGTTTTCTCTATGACACTTAACTAAATAACTGAAAGCTGCCTCGGTGGCTTTAATTTCCATTCATGTTTGCACATGTTTGAATAAAGCACTGCACCCCTTTCCCAGTTTTCTAACAAAATGTAAAGAAATGAGGGGTGGCTTGAGATTTTTCACATTACAGTAGATAGATTTTTTTTGGGGGGGGGGAATAAAGTCATAATGGTCATTTCTTCATCTTCTGGTCTTAATTAGTTTTGAAGAGTTTAAAATAATTTCAATGCACCATTGTACAACAAGTAACTTTAACTTATTTTGTTTTTGAAGACTGATTTCTTTTAAGTGTTATACAACTTTGGGAAAACTGGGCTAAAATTCAATGAAAATAGTAAAATAAAAAATAATAATAATTTTTGCAGTCACAAAGTTATGAACAGTATTTATAGCAGGAATCAGAACAAAGCTATAAAACAATTGTCACATAGTACCAATGGCTCCGATTTCACTCCTATTGGTATCAAAATGTCACAGTTGACAACACACGTTTTGCTTATAACTTCTTGCTGTTAACAAAATGACAAACTTACAGTAATGGAGATAGCTGTCAAATACCAAACATACAGATCTACATAGAAATAAAAATAATAATAATAACAATTAAAATAACAGTTTCATACACTGCACTATACAGTTTCTATGAAAGTGCACTGGATTACATCTCCATTATCTATATACTCCATTGTCTGTATACTCTATATCTTTCCAATACAGAGACATCACAAGCTTTCAAACATAAGCTCTACAAATAAAAATGTCTAAGTCTATGATCATCTAAATCATCACCCTACATACTAGGGATAGAAATACAATACAGAAGCTGATAATTCAATGAAATGTGTGTTTCTTATTTATAACTGTGTTTTGTGGTCTGGAAATAACAGTTTTGTCCCCAATGTTCCTGTCAGGTGAATATATCAGATCACTGTAGGGCACGTGCAATTTCAGCACACAGTACCTGTGGTCTAGCTCATTTTGATCAGATGTGACTGTTGAGTAAGGGTTCGTCTCCTGTAAGAAGCCACATGCACACATATGGACAGAGAACATATGCACAAAACAACACCAAACAAGCATACACAGGCATGTAAACACATAACATAAATACAAACACAGAAACACGAGAAATTATTAAGTACATTCACTGAAAACTGGCAGATACTGTGCATTACTTCAACAGTCAAAGTGAAATCTACAAAAGATCCAATGTCACAAACAAGATCGAATGCTGTTTGCACCTCATCTGTGTTAGTTAATAACACTGAATATTTACAACATAAATTATGCTGACACATAGGTAATAGAAATGATTAGTGTACTCACAATCTGAGGATAGGCTTTGGGTGGGAGAGTTATTTTGGGAAAGGTCTGACTTTGAGTGGGGCTTTGTGGTCTCCATGTGAATCTTCACTGGAGGGTTTGCAGAGCTGTCAGGCTAAGTGACAAAAAGAGGAAGCAGTTGGCATGCAGGAGAAATTAGAATCTTAAAGGATAAGACTTGATGTTTTTATTAGAGACCTTAAAACCCAGGTACACCAGCATACAGCAGCAAGCAGCAACCATCACTCCTGTTAACAAGTCATCTACCTTAAAGTGTCTCAGACCTATCACCTTAATGTCTGCAGTCACTAAATGCTTCGAGAGGCTGATCCTGCAACAAATAAAGGCCTCCCTCCCACAAAACCTAGACTGTCATCAGTTTGCCTACAGCACAAACAGATCGACAGAGAACGCCATTGCCACAGCCCTCGACACACAGAAATCTGCCACCTAGAGCAACCAGGAAACTATGTCAGAATTCTGTTGATAGAATACAGTTCAGTGGTTACTACCGTTATTATTCTTGGAATCCTGGTTGACAACCTGATTAACATCAGTTTACCTCCCTCCACCTGTGCCTGAATGAGGGACTCTCCACCCAAGACTGTCATCAGGCTGGGACCTGGCTGCTCCAGTCTGCATGCCAAGTATCCTTGGGCAAGGTACTAACCCCAAGCTGCTCTCCGATACATCCATTAAGTAGCCAAAAGGATGGTTCCACAGTGTGCGAACTCAACTTTAAAACATGGAGGAGGAAGTGTGATGGTCTGGAGCTGTTTTACTGGATCTAGGGTTGTTGAGGGGCACCCTGAACCAAAACAGCTACCACAGCATTCTGCAGCGTAATGCATTACCCTCTGGTATACGCCTAGTTGGACAACAAGATAATGACCCAAAACACAAGTCTAAGCTATGCCAGAACTGAACAGAACCGCAAAAAAAGAAGAAGATTGCTCCGATTACCACTGGGACCACTGTTACTTTCACCCTCCACATCTTCTTGAGCTCTTCTCTGAGCCCTTGGTACCTCTCCAGCCTCATGTTCCTTCTCCCTGCTGTTGCTGTCATTTGGTATCACTAAGTCTATCACTATGGCCATCTTCCTCTGCTGTCCACCACTGCTATGTCCGGTTGGTTAGCCATCACCATTTTGTCCGTCTGTATCTGGAAGTCCCACAGTATCTTAACTTGGTCATTCTCGACCACCCTAATGACCTCCCATGTCTACCTTCCAGGCCATACTCAGCTCAAATGTTTCTGTATATTATGCCAGCCACTTGGTCCTGGCCTTCCATGTATGCCCTGCCTACAAACATCTTGCGCCCTGCTGTTATGTCTCAGGGGCATCTTTACAGAACCTGCACCTAAGGTCTTGCCTTGCGTGATAGACCCCAGACTCTATGGAGCTTGTACTTAGAGCTTGTGCTATCATGATCGGTGTGTCTATGCTGTCTTTTGTCCAGCTTTGTCCAACCACTGGTAGGTTTTCTGGATGTCAGCCAGTTCCTCTATCTGCCGGTGGTACACACTGCGAAGGGGCCTCTCCTTCCATGATGGTTTCCTCTCTTGCTCCTCTTTCTTGGGTTTCTGCTGTCTGAGGCGGCAGACTGAGAACATGGTTAGTCAAGGCCATCTTCCTGAAATACTTGTGAATGTTCATTGTCTCATCCTGGACTGTGGTTCTGATACTCACTAGTCCCTGGCCTCCTTGCTTCCACTTAGTGTACAATCTCAGTATGCTGGACTTGAAACCCTCAATGCATGGTCAGGACCTTCCTGGTCTTGATGTCAGTGGCTTCCATCTCCTCCTTCCCAGCAGGGTACCTGATCAGGTCGTAGGTGTTGATAGCCCAGATCTTATTCTTACCATTCAGCTGACTCCTCAGATCTTGCCTGACCATCTGCAGGTACTTAGTGGTTGCAGCTTTCCTAGCAGCCTCTTCGTGGTTCCAATTTGCCTGTGGGAGACCCAGGTAGTTGTAGCTGTCCTCGATGTCTGCAATGTTGCCTTCTGGTAGTACAGTCGCCTCAGTTCTGACTACCTTCCCTCTCTTCTTTACCATCTGATTTCACTTCTCCAGTCTGACTGACTTTCTGACCTCTTTGCATCCTGGTGGTGTGGATCAGTGAATCGAAGTCACATTCACTCTGGGCATATAGCGTTTTGTCTTCCATGTAGATCACTGCTCCATTCCGTAGTTGGTACCTGTAGCCAGTCTTGTCAGTGATCTCACTGAGGGGGTTCCGGCCTATGCAGAACAGCAGTGGGGACAGAGTATGTCCTTGGTAGATCCCGCACTTGATGGTAACTTGTGCTATGGGATTGAAGTTTCCAAGGCCTGAGGTATGGCGAGCTTGCTGTACTTCTTAGGCACCTTTCTGCTACTCTGATAGTTAGCTAACTTCCCTCCATGGCCTTTGGTCTCCTTCTACTGCTCTTTGTGGCTGTTTATCTTGCAGCCAAGCACCTCACTGATCACTGCTGCTGTGGAGCAGATCAGCTGGTTAGTCTCAATATGGTCGTAGGAGGTATTGCCGAGCTTGAAGGATAGACTGCCCGCAGGGACAAGGGGGGGGTTCTTTTGCACGCACGCACAATCCACATAATGTGGAGTAGTAGCCGGGGATAAAAGGATTTGACACCCAACCTTATGTGTTAAAACGGTGTTGAAAATGGCCAAACTCCTAAAACAGAACTTTTCCTTATCTGCTAGTAAATAGATCAGTTTTATTGTTAATCAAAGCTAAATCAAAGCAATAAGTCTGATCAGTATCTTAGTAGAGAGATGTCTAATTATTGAACTGAATCTGGTGTCTAGATTTTGTGTGTGTAGACATGATCCATCATCAACTTTTTTATTCAAGTTTGAGTTTGAGAAGATAACCACTATGTCATCAACCCATCATTATATTTTTCATCAAGAACATAGTTTTAAATGTTGTGAGGGGTAAACACAGAATTATGATTCGTATGTGAATTTGCTGATAGTTAATTATGCACAATAATGATCAGAACACAATCAGTAAATATAAAGACAATTGAGTTTGCCTAAAGATGATTAATAGGAATAGAAAGTTAAAAAAAAAAAAAAAAAGGAAAATAATGAGTTTAGAGACAGGCGCAACTTGGGGCTTAGCTGAAAGCCTGTATAGAAATGGCCTTGAGAAATATGAGAGTGAGTCCGTGTGTGAGTAAATGAGAGCACACACAAGACACAACACTCTTAATGCCTGACTTATAAAGTGTTCTATTTAGTGAGAAAGGGGATTGTATTTATTCTATAGAGTAAACTGTGACTGACAAACACAGAGTTTTAAAGAGAAACATATTTGAATTAAAAGGGACTATGCTAAAGTGAATGTGCTAATGAAATCTTAACTGAAGCCTATTCACATGTGACTGAATGTTCAAATGTAATGAAATTTTCCATGTTAAAAGAGAGAAATAGAAAGAGGGAATAAGGTGGGGTTGAAGATCAGTGAATCTCATGTAAACATGCACTTAGTTGACTAGATATTAAGAGAGAGAGAGAGAGTGGGAGAGAGAGAGAGGTGGGGAGTGGGCACTTAATTGGGATGCCTGGAGGCAATCTGGGTCAGTCTCCAGCACTCTGCAAGATGAGTAGTTCGAAAGGTTGGATTCCATAAGTTAATTGTTGGAGATTCCAGCAGAGGCGCCAAGGTGTTAGGTGTTGGAAAACCAGGACACACTGATGAGAAATATATATGTATATGTATATATATGCATATATATATGGTGAACTTACAGAGGCACAGTGTTCCAACATTCAGAAGAAGGAACGGCTCTCATCGCTAGAGATTACATTTTTTAAATTCATGTTTTCATGTTGTAAATTCTTTTTGAATCTGCATGCTCCATCTGCCTGTTACTTTGCTGCTGAACACCTGAATTTCCCTAATGAGCGACAATAAAGGATATTTCTATTCTATTTGTATTCTAACTCGGCCATAATTGGATCTCAACTCCAGCCCACATCAGCTGATGGTTGAGCATATACCCTTCCACAGATTTTCAAATCTCAGATGGGGCCATTTCAGTTCCTTCAGCCGCAACAAGCTGCTTTGCAACCCACATCCACTCCTGCTCCTCCACTTCCTTTCATGTCTATTTTCATGGATGATCACTTTGGTCTGTGCTGGGTTTCTGACTGAACTGAAGAGTGTAGTTTATTAACTGTGTTGCACAATTCAGGAAAACATCTCCCCCACGCGTGAATAGCAGAGGCTTATGAGACAAGAATGTCAGTGTTTCAGTGAACTGGGCAAAGTTAATACTGCTGATAGTGACCAAGCTATAATTACTAATAAAAATTTGATCAATAACACCAAGCTTATCCTTTAAAGCCATCAGTGGGCATCACTTGTGCTTCTACACAGCTGTCAAGCAACCCTTTTAGTATGGACAAAGACTTGGATGAAGCATAAATACAAAGGGTACACATAAGCACACACGCTGTTTCTAAAGGTTGGAACAAAGTGGGAGAGGTGAAAGATGTACTGAAAAGATGATGGACAGACAGGAAGACTGTAGTAAGAGGGAATGAAGTGCCTTTCAGCAACACTGTGGGAGAGGAGAAACATACAGTATTAGTTAGAGAAAATAAACCCAGGATCGACACAACCACAGCAATGGAGTGACACACACTTAAATACACAGTTAATACTAAGAAAGACAGATCCACACTTGACAAATAGTGCATTTCCTCACCTCCTCATCACTCTCAGGCTCTGGTGCTTTCTTGTCTTTCTTCTTCTTCTTCTCATCTTCCTTCTTCTTCTTGTCTTTGTCTGGCAGGATATCATCCAGCCAGGCCAAATCATGTTGCGAGAACATCAAATCCAGCAGCTTCCGTACAACCATGAGACCGAGAATCTACAAAACCAGGTAGATTAACATTATCTTGTCATTGTTGTAAATCGCCGCTATATAAATAATACATAATTGAAGAGAGTTGTACTACTACTAATACAATTATTATTACCATATCAGTGAATGAGGCCCAGTGGCTCAGTAGCAGACTTTCTGAAATAGAGGGGCCTGGGTTCGAGTCTGCTCTAGAACATTTCTTAATAAAGCAAGTTAACAAGTAAAAATGATACGCCTTGGAGAGATCCTTTTAAAGTTGGTTTTGATGTGACAAAAACCAACTTGTACAAGCAACATTACATTTTTCATTGTTTTGTACAATGTTTAATGGATTTATTTTCAGTGCTTAGTTGTATTTGGGAATCATTTGGAGAATATTTTACAAAACAGTGTTTTATCTTCAGGCTTTCATATGACAAAAGAAAGAAGAAAAAAAGGACGACTGATTAATTTTTTCCAGGGTCAATACAATTTGGCAATTTACTTGAGTAGAAAATATTAGATTGATAATGGACGAAATTGTTGGGTCTGTGTTTCCACAAGCCCCGCTAATTCTAGAGACTTATTCATCATGAAGAAAACAAGACAGTCGATCGATCGATTATTTGCGCAAGGGAGGCCTCGTCTGTGTCCACCATGAAAATGACCCCCAGATCTGACCTCCTCCTGCTACCTTTTATTGAGGGACAGTTCACACAAAACACGTCAGAACAAAGCCACGCCCCCTTGGTCCTAACTTCTGTAAGAATGTGTGTGTGTGTGTGTGTGTGTGTGTGTGTGTGTGTGTGTGTGTGTGTGTGTGTGTGTGTGTCAGACCTCCTGATGACCAAAGGGTCGTAAACCCAGGAAGCTTACATCAAAAGAAACAGATCTTTCAGATAGGATGTATCTACAATAAAACCTCCCCCAGCACAGAGTGGTTGGAGAGGTGGTCAGGATCAAAGGAATGGCTTTGATCCTACTGCTTAAACTACGACTTTACAAATTTAAGAAACACAATGGCAACATTCAACAATTAGACTTAACAGAAATTCTGACTGTGTGCAGCTTTTCAAGAGTGATGTTGGAATATAAGTATTATTTCAAAATGGATGAGCTGGAGGTTTTTCAAAATTTTTGGGACTATAAAGGTAGTCTGTTTACATTAAATAATTCTGAACTTTTATTTAGGAATGTGTCGATTTGAGCTGAATGTTTATATGGATCACTATTAAGTGAATAAATGTGTTTTAAAATCAAATCAATATCTCTGTCAGGTTTCCTGTCTACTCTTTGCCATATCAGAGTAGACAGAAAATCTGAAAAAAGAAATGAAAAGAAAAAACTACAAAGCTTTAGAGTAGAAAATAAGGCAGTTTTTCTAGCTGTCCTCTTCAAAATTTAACAAAAAGTTTCATCACTAGAAGCAGCATTTTAATGTTTTTGAATGTGTGATACTGTTTGAACAAGCACATAACAAATATGCTTGTCACATTTCCAGGGGTGAGGGGAGGAAGCCAGTACAAAAAGAAACACTATGGCAACCAGTCTAGCTAAAGATGGAGAGTGGTGAATCAAACACGTAGTGAGTGAAAAAAGGTGACTAATGAGTGTTCATAAAGCTTTATTTGTACTTATGTGACAAAAGCATGCACTTTTCTCACTTCTGCATAGATACTTTATAGGAAAATGTCAAAGCTTTTGCTTCTTTGTAACCTGTTGATAACTTTAGTTATTTTGGAGGGTAAAACATGGAAATTTACAAAAGGTTCCAAACAGGACCAATAAAATAAGTCAATAGGACATTCTTAAAGGTCATTGAATATTATTTAAATCAAGCTAAAGTTATTAGCTGCATCATAACCGGAATGTAACCTTTTTTCAGTACAACTGTAATTCCTGCTTTCTGCTTTTTGAGTAAATGATGATAGAAAAGCATCTGTTTTGACATATTTTTTCGTTCACGTCAGACGACGTGCCAGACAGTTTAATCCGTGTAGTTTTACATTTAGCCGGAATAATTTTTAGTTTAATAGCTATACAATGACCCTTCTTGGTAGTTTAGTTTGATAAATTGTTCCTGTAGCTCAGTAAGTATAGCAGATCATCTACTGATCGGAAGGCTGATGGTTCCATCCGTGGCTGTTCCAGTCTGAATCCCACATATCCTCGGACAAGATACAAACCCCAAGTTGCTCTTTGACGATTCCATCAGAGTATGAATGTGCGTGATTAGTAGATGGAAAGCATGTAAGCAAAGAAGAAGTGCTTGTGTGAATAGGTGAATGAGGAGTTGTATACAGTGCTTTGAGTGTTCTGGGAGCATAGAATGATGCTATGTAAGAATCAGTTCATTTACCTAAACAGAAGAACACAGAACACCCTCACCATTACTGGGAAGATGATGGCCAGAAATGTAGACTTAAGGATCCAGAGAACAGCCAGACACACAATCTGGACTAGGGTGAAAAGGTGGACGCGTCTCATAGGGACATGACGCAGGAAGGAGAAGTCTGGCTGGTGTTTGGGCGGCATTAGATACAGCTTGATGCGCTCCCAGAACTGGAACAAAGAAATCGAGAAAATATTTTAAGGTATTCTTTTATTTAGTGTTTTAGAGATGAAGCAGAACATTGTGTCATCCAGGAAATTATCAGAAATGAAAAATTCCAATTATTCCATATATTCCATTCCTATATCTTCTAATGTTGCTGCCTAAGTTAAACTTGTATAATGTAAACAGAATTGGTCCTAGCAAGGAACCCTGTGGAACTCCACAATTAACCTCAGTGTGTAAAGAGGACTCTCCATTTACATGAACACATTGGAATCTATTACATTTCAATTTGCAGATTCTAATTTGATATGATTCAAACCGCTATCTTTAATGCCTACAACATGCTCTAATTGCTTTAATAAAATATTAAGGTCAACTGCATCGGACACTGTGCTGAGGTGTGGCAGGACAAGTAGAGATGATTCCACCATCAAAGGCCATCAGATCACTTCTAACCTTCACTAACACTGTTAATTTAATTTGATGAACTCCTAAACTTGACTGAAACTCTTTAAATAAACCATTACTCTGCAGTTGAAGATTTTTTCAGAGATTTGAGATTGACCTTTAATTAGCTTAGACATCTGTGTCAAGTGATAATGGCTTTTCAAGTAACGGTTTAATTACTGCCGTCTTTGAAGGCCTGTCGCACATAGCTGATTAATAGAGAACAGAGAACTAATAGAGTAAATTTAAATGTTATTAGGAAGTGATAAGAGAAATGAGGAATTTCAGAGAATACTGTTAAATATTCTATTTCTATGCCATATGTTCCACAGGGTTCAGTGCAAGGACTGCATATCATGTGCACATTATATATGCTTCCCCTAGGCAGTATCATTAGAAGGCATAACATACAATTTCACTGCTACACAGATGATACCATAGCATTGTCTATACATAAAGCCAGATGAAACACACCAAATGGTTAACCTGCAGAAATATCTTAAAAATATAAAGACTCATTGATGATGATCTAATTTTTTACTTCAAAATTCAGATAAAACTGAGGTAATTTTACTCAGCCCTAAAAATCTTAGAAACATACTGTATAACCAGATACTTAGTCTTGATGGATCCAATCCTATCCATTCTTTCTGTTTTCTCTCTAATATTGTAGGGTCTTTACCTTATAATATAAAGAACCTTGAAGCAACTCTTGTTGTGATTTGGTGCTATATAAATAAAACTGAATTGAGTTTAAGTGCTTTAATTGATCTGTCAATTATATTATATTATATGTTATTATAAACTCATTCATTTCCTTAAGCTTGTACAATCTGGCCCTCTGAGAAAAAACACATGGTGTTTGAAAATGAATATGTTTACACTGAAAAAGACTGGATTTTTGTTATTCCTGTTTTCTGCTTGTGTCTGATTTTTCATCTATGCACCATTTTCTTTTCATATATATTGGCATATAGATTATAGTTTCCATGAAGAAAAATATGGAGAAAAAAAAAATATATATGTATTTTTTTGTAGTATACCTGGATGCCACTCAGTGAAGCCACTCCCATGTAGAGGAAGACTCCATAAAGGACAGGCATGGGGATGTACTGAATTGAACAGAACATACATTTTAAAATAAAACCAATATAAACTTTCTACTGACACCACAACAGTCTCATCTACGAACTTACCTGAAGTATAGGGGCAAGAAAGACTGAGAGTCCTGTTAGGACAAACACCAAAATGCCTGTCAACCTCTGCTCTCTGGAAGTGAAGAATCAAAAGCATAGCATAAAACTTTATTCTAGGTCCACACAAAAAGATGATTTAGGCAATCAGAAAACAAACAGACCTTAATCTGAAATAAGGACTCTCTTTTCTATGCAGTCTATCTTTAAGATCTCAAAAGTGAAGTAAGCATTTTCACTTTTCATCATCTTAAGCCTTCCTTACGCCAGCAGGGGACACTCCTCTGGTTCCAAAAATACGTTTTATAGAATTTATTCCCCCCACTTTGTCCCCCAATTGATATATTACCAGCCTATGAGCATGCAACGGTTCAGAACACCAAGCTGATGATGGTATGATGGTTAGCTTTTTTTTTCTGGGGGGGGTCCCACCTGACTCCAAGGAACTGTGGTTGCTCTCCAGGGGCACTAGATTCACTCTCCATCTTCAGTGAGTCGATATGAGCAATGGAGATGACAGTGGCTGCTACATACCATGGCATGCCCATGAAAGAACACACAGCCATCAGCACACCTACCCAGAACAGGTCCAAGTGGTAGCCACAGCTTTTCTGAAATTGGGTGCAATAACGGGAAATTACCCAGAAGATCCACTCCCCATGTAATCCTGAACTGTGTAAACAGTTCAAAAATTACCAAAAACACAAAAAATACATTTGCTTTAAATTTGAGTATCACAAAGCATCATGGCACTTTCATTGCTTTAGTATAGTAATGTATTGAAGCAGTAGTGCAGTACTGTTACAATTCAAGCTACAATTGTTCAAGTTGTAAACATGGTATTTTTTCTTCTCATTACCTTTCCCAGATAATATCTATAACTACAGGGAGTGCAGAATTATTAGGCAAATGAGTATTTTGTCCACATCATCCTCTTCATGCATGTTGTCTTACTCCAAGCTGTATAGGGTCGAAAGCCTACTATCAATTAAGCATATTAGGTGATGTGCATCTCTGTAATGAGAAGGGGTGTGGTCTAATGACATCAACACCCTATATCAAGTGTGCATAATTATTAGGCAACGTCCTTTCCTTTGGCAAAATGGGTCAAAAGAAGGACTTGACAGGCTCAGAAAAGTCAAAAATAGTGAGATATCTTGCAGAGGGATGCAGCAGTCTCAAAATTGCAAAGCTTCTGAAGCGTGATCATCGAACAATCAAGCGTTTCATTCAAAATAGTCAACAGGGTCGCAAGAAGCGTGTGGAAAAACCAAGGCGCAAAATAACTGCCCATGAACTGAGAAAAGTCAAGCATGCAGCTGCCAACATGCCACTTGCCACCAGTTTGGCCATATTTCAGAGCTGCAACATCACTGGAGTGCCCAAAAGCACAAGGTGTGCAATACTCAGAGACATGGCCAAGGTAAGAAAGGCTGAAAGACGACCACCACTGAACAAGACACACAAGCTGAAACGTCAAGACTGGGCCAAGAAATATCTCAAGACTGGTTTTTCTAAGGTTTTATGGACTGACGAAATGAGAGTGAGTCTTGATGGGCCAGATGGATGGGCCCGTGGCTGGATTGGTAAAGGGCAGAGAGCTCCAGTCCGACTCAGACGCCAGCAAGGTGGAGGTGCAGTACTGGTTTGGGCTGGTATCATCAAAGATGAGCTTGTGGGGCCTTTTCGGGTTGAGGATGGAGTCAAGCTCAACTCCCAGTCCTACTGCCAGTTTCTGGAAGACACCTTCTTCAAGCAGTGGTACAGGAAGAAGTCTGCATCCTTCAAGAAAAACATGATTTTCATGCAGGACAATGCTCCATCACACGCGTCCAAGTACTCCACAGCGTGGCTGGCAAGAAAGGGTATAAAAGAAGAAAAACTAATGACATGGCCTCCTTGTTCACCTGATCTGAACCCCATTGAGAACCTGTGGTCCATCATCAAATGTGAGATTTACAAGGAGGGAAAACAGTACACCTCTCTGAACAGTGTCTGGGAGGCTGTGGTTGCTGCTGCACGCAATGTTGATGGTGAACAGATCAAAACACTGACAGAATCCATGGATGGCAGGCTTTTGAGTGTCCTTGCAAAGAAAGGTGGCTATATTGGTCGCTGATTTGTTTTTGTTTTGTTTTTGAATGTCAGAAACGTATATTTGTGAATGTGGAGATGTTATATTGGTTTCACTGGTGAAAATAAATAATTGAAATGGGTATATATTTGTTTTTTGTTAAGTTGCCTAATAATTATGCACAGTAATAGTCACCTGCACACACAGATATCCCCCTAAAATAGCTAAAACTAAAAACAAACTAAAAACTACTTCCAAAAACATTCAGCTTTGATATTAATGAGTTTTTTGGGTTCATTGAGAACATGGTTGTTGTTCAATAATAAAATTATTCCTCAAAAATACAACTTGCCTAATAATTCTGCACTCCCTGTATAACTGTTAACATTTAGGCAGAATACTTTTTAATATACTCTATATATTTATCTGTTCTGTGACCATTTCATCTTCGGTGTTTGCAGACCTTTAATTTGTTTTCCTTGCGGTTGACAATGACAGCACTAATCTGCTGGTCCATGAAGATGAGGATGGTGACCAGAAGAGCAGGAACGAAACTGGCCACACACCACCACCAGGGGTTCTTACCAAAGGGCATCACCAGCCAGCCGCGGTCACTACGTGTAGGCTGTATAACAACAAAGAAGAAATATTGGTAACACTTTATAATAAGTGCACACTATTAAGCATTAGGTAATCATCTGTTAAATATTTTATATTTCAAACCTATATAAATACAGTGAAACTACCATACTAGCAGAAAATAGTGAAAGAGGAAATCAGAGAATTGTGTTAGGTTGCAATGGCAAAATAAAAATTGTGCAGATCATTTATTAAGTAAAAGTCATGCATATGCTAGAAAACGCTCGTCTCAGCCACTGTGATTATGTCCATTTCTTTCTACACTACCATTTTAAACCCATTAATCTGCCATTTGGCCATTTTACTTTTTCAGGGGTAGAACAGTGAGGATTCACCTTTTATCAGATGTTGACCTGATGATAGCAATTAAGATGCCATTTACTGAATGAATGATATTTGTCTAGTATGCCATATTACTTTTGCATTAAAGAACAGAGATTTTTAAATAATCAGTTTTTAATAATAAAGAGATATGTTTTCTGGACACAAAAAGGGGAACATGGGAAAAAAAAAAGCAACAAAATTGGCTATCGGCCAAATTGTTATTTTAGACACTAAAAAAGAATTGCACATTTTATCTCTGAATGTTTTATAAACATGTACATGTTGAGCTGCACAACGATAGCATATTTATATAGCTTGGATAATTTCTATGGGTTTGTAAAATTCCATTCTAAGTGGGCGAGTGCCTTACCTTAATTCATAGGTGTATAGGTGTCAAACTCTGGCCCGCGGGCCAAATTTGGCCCGCAGCCTAATTACATTTGGCCCGCGAAGCCATACCAAATTACTATTGGAGCTGGCCTACTGGTATTATACAGCTAATATATATATTGTTTAGTATTAAGCTTTGCTTGTTCTATATTCAGTTTTTCAGCAAAATGTGTTTGAGTCCATAAGAAAAGATTCATTCTTATATCTGGAGGAATATTTCAATAAATATTAACGTTAGCCCGCGACTTTGTTCCAGTTTTGAATTTTGGCCCACTGTGTATTTGAGTTTGACACCCCTGCCTTAATTGAACTGGACTATTTAAGTCTTTTCTTTTTGATATTAAATTATTTTAAAAAGTAACTACAGTTGCCATACACACTCATTGGTTGTTTAGGTATACCTGTTAAAATGCACACATATCTAGCACAAATATCTAATCAAATTTTCTTCCAGAAAATAACAAATGATTTGAGTGTAGAACAAGCTCTATAGTATAAGCATTTGAAAATGCAATTTGTGTGAAAATGTGACAGATACAAGCACAAATTACTTCTGACTATGCCATAACTCAGTTGAGTTAAGATTATAGACTTAGTCAAAAAGACCTGCTGATGTTCAAAGTGAGATTGGAAAATGTTCCCTGGTATGATGAGTGATTATTCTCCTTTGATCAGAATTTGGCCCAAACAACATGAAAGCATGATTCACTCTTGCCTTGCATCAGTGGTTCAGGTTGCTGCTGGTGATCGCTTCCTGGCACATTTTGGGCACTACCTGACAGCCTACCTGAGTATTATTGCTGACCTTGTCCATCCCTTTAGGACCACAGTGTACTGTATCCTAGTAGCATGAGCTGGTAGCACCTGCTACCAGCATGATAACTCTCCATGTCATAAAACCCAGCTCATGTCAAACTAGTTTCTTTGTGACAGTGTGTTCACTGGACTCAAATGGCCTCCAGCATCGCATGTCAATCCAATAGAGCACCTTTCAGATGTGCTGAAATGGGATGGGATATTCCAATGTGTAGTCTATAAATCTTCAACAACTGTGTGATGCCATCATGTTAATATGGATTAAAATCTCTGAATGCTTCTAACACCTTGTCTAAAAAGAAGGCTACTGGCCATTTTTAATTTTCTTAAGATGTTTCAGTTTTCATCCAAATGCCTTCTTTAGTTCTAAAACCAAAATATGTAAAGTCCCAGGTATTTAAACCCTTTTAGGGGTTGTTCCCTTTAAAGGTGGCTGTTGACCCATTATTGATCTTTCCTCCTGGGAAAGGGAATATTATGGTTTAAAAGAAAACATATCCATGTGTTAGAATGGCCCAGTCAAAGTCCAGATCTAAGTCCAATCGAGAATCTGTGGCAAGATCTGAAAACTGCTGTTCACAAACGCTGTCCATCTAATCTGACTGAGCTGGAGCTGTTTTGCAAAGAAGAATGGGCAAAGATTTCAGTCTCTAGATGTGCAAAGCTGGTAGAGACAGACCCTAAAAGACTGGCAGCTGTAATTGCAGCAAAAGGTGGTTCTACAAAGTATTGACTCCGGGGGCCGAATAATTATGCACTCCCCACTTTTCAGTTATTTATTTGTAAAAAATATTTGGAATCATGTATGATTTTCGTTCCACTTCTCACGTGTGCACCACTTTGTGTTGGTCTTTCACGTGGAATTCCAATAAAATTGATTCATGTTTGTTGCTGTAATGTGACAAAATGTGGAAAAGTTCAAGGGGGCCGAATACTTTTGCAAGCCACTGTAGCACTTTTCTACTCTCCTGGAGTACTCAAAGGGTTCTATACAATATGCCACATTCACCCAATCACACCCATTCTCACAAGCACTTTCTCTAAACTGAGTGCTTTCTAACTACATTCACACACATTCACACTCTGATGGATGCATAACTTGCATACTTGACATGCAGACTGGAGGAGCCAGGGATCAAACTACCAGCCTTCCGATTAGTAGGTTACCCGCTCTACCTGATGCCATCCAGTAGCTAGGTGCTACTGCCGCTTAGGTGCTTGTAAATTCTGTAGGTGGCTGATTTCATACTGATAATAATAGGTCTAACTGGGACTCCTTTGTAGATCTTTTGAGGGCACATATACAGGGTATAGCATCCCCCGGGGTAAAGGTGGTGGTTGTAGGTTGGTCTACATGGCTAATGTCCACATTTTGGACTAAAAAAATGGATGGTTTGAAACAGGAATAAAAGAAGCAATCTATATCCACTTCAAATGACCATCATTCATCACTTATTGGCTTACGACACAAAATGTCAGACATCTTCAATTCAATTTTATTTATATAATCACCTCAAGACGCTTTATATTGCAAGGACTCTACAACAATACAGAAAAAATCCCACAATTAAATGATCTCGTTTGAGCAACGACTTAGTAAGAGTGGGAAGGAAAAACTCCCTTTTAACAGGAAGAAACCTCCGGCAAAACAAGGCTCAAGGAGGGACAGCCATCTGCCACGACTGGTTGATGGGAAGAAGACAGGGCAAAAGACGCACTGTGGATGAGAGCCAGAGATTAATAACTCATGAGTAAATGCAGAGTGGTGTATAACAGTGAGTGAAAAGAGGTGAGAGAAGGAGAAACGTTCAGCGCATTATGTGAAGCCCCCAGCAGCTTAACCTAATTGCAGCATAACAAAGGAAGGATTCGGGGTCACCTGATCCCCTGCTAATAATAAGCTTTGTCAAAAAGAAAAGTTTTAAGCCTAAACTTAAAAGCAGAAAGTGTGTCTGCACATCATTAATAGTGGGCCAATGACTACCTTCTAAGAGACAGCCTCCAGTATGGCTTAAATACCTGGAACTCGTCACCTTTCAGTTTTAAAACTGAAGAAGCCTGTGAGTTGAAACATATTCCAAAAGCTTAAAGTCCAATTTTCTTAGCCTACCATGAGTTGGATGAATGAGAACCTACATAAACATATTTTCCACCAACTTGTTCAATCTATCCTACAAAGCATTAAGACTAAAGCTAAAATGGGGTTTACATTGCAAGGCATATCTAATAAAGTGTCCAGTGAATGTAAACCTGAAATGGTTCCCTTTAAAGAGCTATACATAGGTGGCGATATTGGAAGCATAATTCATATCATGTTAGAAGTATAAAAACTTCCAATATGATAACAACAATATAACAGCAACTACATTAAAAGTTATTTTCTAACCATTGCTAGCATGCACCCAGAATTAAGGAGGGAAAAAACCTGAAATTAAACACATATATATGTCTTAGGGACAGTATTCAAGATATCATTTTCAGACTTTGTGTAATGGTCAATACCAGTAACAGTTTGAGCTGATTTAACTTAGGTGAAAATTGGGTCAAGGACACAGCACATGTGGAAATCAGTAAAAATGTTATATAAACCTCTATTTTATGGTTTTTAAAATTCACATTAATATACTAGGCCTCAGTGGACATGAGTACCATTTGATGCAGAGCACTATTTGATCTTCACAGTTAAGGCTCAAGATCGAAGTTGATACTGGGAGAAAAAAAATTCAAGGAAACATTGAGTAATTTTTTATATGAAACGGCATGGAGAGCGATGTATTTCTATTTTTTCTATGCGATGACCTATGACATCAGAATAATGCCATGAAGTTTTGCAAAAATCACACACTGCATGGTAAATGGTAAATAGACTGGTTCTTATCTTGTACTTTTTTACTCTACCTGAGCATTCCAAGGGCTTTATACAACAATGTACTTTAGACTGCTTTCAGTATATATTAAAATATCAATTTTTTACAGCTTGTAGAAGCCAACGATTTTAGCCAATTCTGGTCCAAACATATAGGTAAAGATAACAAAATATAAAGTCAGGGTCCCACAAATTAGGGGAAAAGCCTAAGTTTCCATTGAATCACTTCCAAACTTTAAAGATAAACATAAACATTTTCTTTTTGAGCTCTTCAAAAACTTTTTTCTTTTCCAATACAACATTATGACTTCATAATGACACAAAGAGATGAATATACTGCAAAAGATTTCCATATTGTTCTGACATCAGCAAAAATGATCTACGAAAGCAATGTCATAATTGGGGATTTCCACATTACCAATGCTGACATCAATATAAGTTTTAGTATAGCTCTTGCTGCTTGGGGAGAGTTGGGCTCATTGAGTGCTCTTGTTAGAAGTATAATTATTCTTTGAAGTGACAGAATATATATATATATTTTTTAAAAATTTTGTGAAAAATCAAATACCTTGAACTCTGTTGGCACGATAAGTTTAGGTGTGTCTAACCCCATCAGCATATCGAGACCCACAAAGGACATGATTGACATGAAGATGGCAAAGTCACTGATTAGCTTCCTCAGCTATAGGTCAGCCCATATACAATTACACAGGACAAAAGAAGGGCAAAGACAAATGTGCACAGTAAAAGTGATGACGGGAGACATACGTTTAAGTATAAGAAAGTGGGAGATACATGAGGAAAGCAAGACAGTGAAAAGAGAAAAGAGATTATTTACTCAGTTAAAGTGTAAAATTGATCAATCCACACACTCCAAATCCTGTTTAGATGCGTAAACAACTACATTGCTGAGGAAAGAATTGAGTGGCCAGCAGTGTCCTAAGAACAAGGTCTGACAAGATGAGAGAGGTATTTAGGAAAGGGTGGACCTTGAGTTCAGTGGGTACGTGCAGTTTGGGTGTGTCCAGCGCCAACAGACAATCCAACCCACAGAAGACCAGGATAGAAATGATGATGGCAAAATCACTGATCAGTGTGCGAAGCTGGAGCACATACGTGGAAAGCAGTGGAGGGGGGGGGGGAGAACAACATGGAGAGAACATTCTGGTAAACATATGGAAGTGTAAGGTTGGTTGTCTGGATAACGAGCACATACTGTGTAGGTGAAGTTTTAAAGTAAAACACTGGCAATATTCTACATTTCTAATGAGTATATTTAGATGGACTACGTAAGTAAGTAGACAAAGTACATATAATTATGCCATGCCAGAAATCTCTTGGCAGACGTTTGGATGTCTTCTTCTATGATGGCATTTGTCTTTGCCTATTAGGCACTTCCCTTGATGTGTCATTTTATTGAGAACAATTTAACACTCACTCTAAATCTTGTGAGAAATTGAAAGTGCTTCTGTTTATAGTAGCCAAACAATACCTTAAAGCTAGCTTTATGTGTTCAAATCATTATTTCTCATCTGTTCCATAGTCTCATTGGTATTTAGGTGTTGCTCTTCATTTTCATCATGCAACATTACAGAAGTATACAAGTTTGGATGTTTTCAGTCCTCTGTGAAGCCTAAGTGCTTGCATGAAAACTGAAAACTGAACCATTCAGATGCTAAAATAGCTAAACAAGCAGATCATCCCACTTAAAGAGGCTCTAAAACTAGCCTTTTAGTCTAAGTGACTATTATTGTAAAAATGAGTTTTACAATAGCCTACGGTACTTGGTAGATCTTTTTGACCTTAAAAGGAACATCACCAGCGTTGTTCTTTAAATGCCACTACTTTGATGCTGTAATTATAGGCATAACATCAAATTAAAGGAAACCAGCATTTCACATGCAGGAATTAAAGGCAGCCTGGGAGAGTTTTCTTCCTGCAGTTATTGAGTATAAGGATTTGCTTACCTTTGTTGGGAAGTAGCGGCTAAACTTGAACTTCTTAAGAGACACTGTCATGGAGTAGGTGCCAAAGAAGAGGATGAAGGACATGAGGGCCAGGTCAGGAACATACTTACAGGAGTTCCCCACCAGCATACCACCATACTTGACACATTCTTTCTTACTCAGCTGACTCCAGTCCAGATCTGTTAAGTTAAACTAAAAACGACAACGGCAGAAGGAGAAGCAAAAGTAGAGAATCGAAGGGATGAGGAAGGAAGAAGCATAGCAGAGAAGGGAAAATTGATGGATAGGTAGCGGAGTGGAGAAAAAGCAGACACAAGAAAGAGAAAAAAAACCAAGCAATAACAAAAGAAAAAAACACAACACATATAACTGAAAGCCACAGTGCTTTCTGATGGCTGGATTAACGCCGCTGTCTTGGCCCATATTTATCAAGCAAGTGGACTCAATTATAGGAATCACACTGAACTTCATTTTGGACCTTTACATTATTTTTTTAAAATGTTGCCACATAGGAGAAAGCATTGTATCCCAGCTTTATGAAATTTAGAGTTGCAAATTAAAAATCATGATGGAATTTGTATGCTTTTCCTGCTGCTTTCTGAGGAATAGACTAACACTTTTAAATAACGCTTAATGGCATTATACAGTTTTTTAAAAGCTGTATAATAATCAGAGTAGCCATCAGAAAAATCTGCTTGAAAAACAATGCTTGACTTCCAGCCAGCCGAGGTCACCTGCAGTCAGTATCAGTACACTGAATCTGAGTATTTAAACACTCTAAAATAACCATCTTTAAACACAAGTCAGCTAAAGCTATTCATTTGATGTAGGTTAATAACAGAGCAAAATTTCATCATCATTCATCCAAGAATTGTGAAGCTTTGAGGATCTAATCACACACTATCATTGTTCAATACAGGATGTCCAGCTCTCTGCACAAGTTTATGAGTAGCTGGGCCCAGGGGGAGAGTGCGTACGCTACATGGCGTGTGCTAACAGCCATATATAATCCTGTGAAGTGCAGCAATCTCTTCACTCAGAGGATTGCAAATCTGCAAACCGGCTCTATTTCATGTTGTCTCTGACAACAGAGGGGGAACCCTCCAGCCACTGACCATGCTGGAGATGTTGATGCGAGCCAAAACCGAATCAGAGGACAAGTTTCTGGGAGTTAACAGCTTGCGTGATAGGCAGCTTGCAGGACAACAGCTTGAAGCACAGCTTAACAGTGGTCATCAAGCAAGCCTCAGTTTCAACTGTGAAGAGTAGACTTCGAGCTCAGGTTTGACAGGATGAGCTGCAGCAAGAAAGCCATTGGTAAAAAGTCAGAATAAGACAAAGAGGCTTTCCTGGGACATGAAACATCGCCATTGGACTACTGAAGACTGGAAGAAGGTATTATGGACTGATCAATCAAAATTCATCAGTCTGTATATATGTATGTATCACTCTTACAGTAACAACCCCAAAACTCTTTAGTAGTAGTATCTGCCATCTGTAGGGGAACTTTACTGGTCATATTTTTTTTCTCTTGTGAATATAGAGCAAAATATAACAGTTCATGTTTTTGCCTTTTAACACTAATGAATGCTATGAGTGTCATTCAGGAGGTTGTCCACTATCTAAGATTGTCATTAAAACTGTGGCTGTTCCTGTCTACATCGCAATCTCTCTGTGTAATATACTTACGATGAAAAGTTGTTTAGTCTCAGCCATAAAATTCCTGTATGACTATGACATGTAGTATAAAAGGAGGTACAGTTTTAGATCTGGTAAAATAGAGTTATACTGGCCAGCATAGCATTTTGTGGCTGGAAAAAAAAGAGACATCTAGGTGTAGCTTCTAAAGTCTAAAAATTAAAGCCAAAGTTGAAGTGTCTTAAGCCTCAGCAGTTCTTTCTAATAGCCAGGTGAGGAGTCAATGAAAAAAACAGATTTTGGTTTCCTTAATTCTCTAATGTCAGTAAACACTTTAGAGTGAGTTAATGGACTCCATTTCAAGTTGTTTTGAATACAATGTGATATTCATTTTTAAAATTATGATCCTTAGGAGTGTCCAGAAGGATGGTGAAATGGGTGGGCCTTCCTTGACAGTTAGTGACAGGTTGCTACTGATTGAGCATGCACTGTCCAGAGCCTCCCCTCACTCCAGTGAAGAGCAAAGATTGCAACACAAACAACATTTAATTAAAACTTGGCTTTGCAAATCAATGTGAGATATTTTAGTAACAACATAGAGTTTATGCACACAACATCATAATTCTAAATGCATTAAATATAAACCATTTTGTCTGAAAAAAAGCCAAAGCAATTTGTTAAAAATGGATGACAGCCATTTTTTCTAAATCAAAAGGGTTCAGTTTTGTTTAGTAAATGACAAGAAAAGATAAATGAAAATTAATTATGATTAAAATTAAATTAAATTAGGATTCATTACATAATTTAAGAAAGCTGAAAAAGTGTTTAAAGTTGGCGCAGCTAAAGAATTATTGTCCCAGGCTAACTTCCTTCACTAAAATGCTTGATAAATAGGGGCCTCAATTACTTCACTTAGTCTTTAGTTCAAATTTGTTCATATCATACCATGTGCAGATCAAAACAGCCAAATAAACTGAGATACAAATTATTTTCACCAATGGGAATAATGAAAATTCATGAAAGTGACGCTAATGTAACTCTTTGTGGTCTTCTGTCACTTACCAGCAGAGTCATATTATCATCTGCAAGTGGAGCTGAAGCATTCAAGCCCAGTGCAGGTGCTGAAGAGGAAAAGGCATAAGTTGAAGAAGAGAAAGAAAAAAAGAATGAATGATGGATAATATAAAATGTAAAGCTTTACGTAATAGTGTTAATAATGCAATATAACTTTCTATATCCCAGTTCAATCACAATTTTTTCATTATATTGGAATGTTTACAAGAGATATTTAGATGTGTACTCACTTTTTTAGTGAGCATTCAAATATGAAGCAGAAACAAAAGTACACAAAATCATGACAGAGTACAAACTAAACACATGCTTCTTATGCAATCAAATATGTCCATCAGGAACACAGACAACCAAACATGTTTTAATATTAGACAAAGATAAAATAAATAAATACAAATACAGTTTTTAAAATGATGATTTCATTCCTTAAGGAAAAAAATATCCAAACCTACCTGATACAATGTGAACTTAAATCTGATTTAGATGCTTTGGATTCAGATCCAGAGCCATAAGAAAGATTCTCTGGCAGTTATTGCAAATGCTTGATGGCACTTCTTGCTGCCAAGGTAGCACAACCAGTTATGAGGGGGCAATTACTTTTTCACGGATGATATTGATTAATCTTTTTTGCCTTAGCATGTGAAATAATCATTTAAGAACTGCATTTACTCAGGTTATCTTTGTCTAATGTTAAAATTTGTTTGATGATCTGAAACATGCAACAGTGACAAATAGGGGAAAAAAGTACAAATGAAATCAGGAAGGGAGCAAATAGTTTTTCACAGTATCCTAATATTTTCTTTGCAATGCATTTAAAAAGGTAGAGGGACTTCCTAAGTCTATTAATGATGCTAAAAAGTAACTTAATTAAATGTATCCAAAATTGATTCCAAACACCTTACATACACACTGTATAAATACATGGACAAAAATACACATTGCCTACAGGGGCTGCTCGAAAACCCATACAACAAAGCTCTTGGTGCACTGTGCTGATGTTAACTGAAGGAGAAGGAAGGAGTTTAGGACGCTGCAGTCAGTGCTGGGAACTATTATTTAATGTGAACTGCACCTATGACCACACTCTGTAAATGTACATGGTTTGTCACTTTATGTCAGATTTGCTGTGGTTTCTAAATGCTTCCACTTTGCAATAAATATAATTTATAGATGATATTGGATATTCCACGATCATCTATAAATGATTATGAAATTTATTCTTGGAAAGGATGAAATTTCACAGGCTGAATTGTTGTGCCAGTGGCATCCTGTTATAGTACTATCCAGAGGTGTGGACTCGAGTCACATGACTTGGACTCGAGTCAGACTCGAGTCATTAATTTTATGACTTTAGACTTGACTTGAAAAAATGTTCTAAGACTTGTGACTTGACTTGGACTTTTACACCAATGACTTGGGACTTGAATTGGACTTGAACCGGTTTACTTGAAAAGACTTGATATTTTACCCCAAATATAAAATTTAACATGCATATTATATAGAGATTGAAAATGTGATGTCATTCACGGGTAGAACCGCAAAGGATTCTGGGAACTCGTGGCAAGCGGTACTAGCGCACGCAGGCTTTCAATTGAAATCAGTCACACAGCGATAAAAAGAAACACAAAAATGTCAAGAAGCTGTTGTATTATTAACTGCAATAGCCGGTCGCATGACAGCCACGGGAAGCCGACGGGTAAAGAGATCGGTTGTTATCGGATTACGTCGTTGAAGAGAAATTGTTCGAGCCATGTTTCCGAAGTGACAAAGACGCGACGGATGGCCTGGATTGCAGCCATTCAAAGATCAAATATAACGTCCCAGAACACTCCAGCTCACAGGTTAGTCTGCTCCAAGCATTTCCACAAAGGTCAGTCTGCTGTTGTAGTTAATGCGTCATTTTTCTTAACATAATTGGTGATATAGGTTACAAGCAAGTCTGGCGCTGAACAGAAATTGTCGCGCTATGCTCCTTTGTTTATTGTGCATAAATAGTGAATTGTCCTGACACAATATGGCGTTTCGCTTCTGTTATTATGGTACATTAACAAAAACATATACTTTTATTCACAGGATAAAACAGGTTTTTTGTATCACTAATTGTCCAGTACGATTACAGCATACAGTATTATTGTCACTGCTACATTTCTGTGATGCATACCAGAAATTATTTCCACTACTAATTAATTACCGTTGAGCTCAAAGGTCCTATTAATAAACGGTTAACGAATGTGTATTTATGAAGACGATTTGTGAGACTGGTAAACTTATGATACGTACGATGGTCTTTACTTTCTACACGGTGCATTTCAAGGTCCTGCACCCATCCGTCCGTAAACTGTACCTGGGCTTGTTGCAGTGACCGGAAGTTACTAAACTTCATGAGTGTATGCACTCACTCCAAGAACCGTATAATTATAAATATGCATATAAATATGCTAAGATGAGATAGCTGACTTCATCTAACTAGCAAATGTTTTCCAGGCTACGTTGGTGATGCAGTTTTTTTTTAAAAATGATATTTAAAAAAAAATATCATTTATTTATGTATGATATTTTTGTCATGCGATTTTAAAGCCGGTCCTACAACCGCATCCAAGAATAACATGCAGCTTATCTCAGAACTGTCGGTGAAAATTATTCTTGGAGCTAAGTTTAATTGAGCTGCATTTTAAAGAGGTGCAATTTCACAATTTGTGTATATTTTCTACGTTCACTATTTTGTCATGTGTTGAGAAAAACACAGATTTAAAAATTACATGGTCTAATATTTACATTTAGCATAACTGCAACATTATTTTTTCGTTTTTTTTTTAAAGACTCGAAAGGACTTGAAATTCAAAATTTCAGACTTGTGACTTGACTCGGACTTTTACACCAGTGACTTGAGACTCGACTCTGACTTGCCTGACATTACTTGAGACTTGACTTGAGACTTGAGGATAAAGACTTGAGACTTACTTGAGACTTGCAAAACAATGACTTGGTCCCACCTCTGGTACTATCCCCAAATTCAGTGAACTCATTAGAACAACCCAGAGCCAGGCAGACTGCATGGCTAGGTCCCTGATTTTATACACCTGTGGCAATGGGACCAAAAACAACTGGATTCAAAAACTAAGGGATGTGATCTGATACTTGTGGCCATTAAGTGTGTGTCACATAGTAATAATAATAAATTTTATTTGTGGGCCACCATACAAAGCATAGAAGACATCATCTTCTATGTTTTGTACGACATCATCTCATTGCTCGCCCCTTTTCCATACTGACATGGAAAGACCAATATCAATCTCCTGGGGATTTATGATATAATTAGATATATCAACATACAATAAAAGGAGCTCAGAATTGCAAATGGAGTGGAAGCAGGAAGAAACAGGTAACCCTCTATATTTCCGGAGTTCAAAGACACACCAATCAAATCCGCTGATGCTCATGTATTAACAAGCTCATTTCTGTAATCTGAACCTGGTCATTGCCATGTCCACCCCACCCCAACAATAACAGAAAATAAAATTAAATAAAATATTAACATAAAATAATTAAAAAAAAATAGTTTGAAGACTCACCCTGGTCTGGAGCGATGCATTCACACTTATAAGCTGTAATGTAATCAGGTTTGAAGCCACGGTTGATTGGGTAATATTTAAAGGCTCCGACCTGCGAAGAACAAACCATTTTTCTCTTTGTGTAACACCTAAATTCCCATCGCCATTTTTTTTCCTTGCACAAGATATTTTTGCACAAATGTATATTCTTCTACACAGAAGATTGGATTATAACTTGTATGCATAAAATAATAATTTTTATGCACAAGATCATCTGTTTTCCTGTAAGAAACTTATCTTGTGAGATTTTTTTTTCCTACAAGATAATTATCTAGTGTGTGCCAGATTTTTTTTTTTCAATGTCAGCTTACTGGACTTTATGGGCAGTGTACTATGGTGCATCATAAGTGTTGTGTCTCTGTTGTGTGAAATGTTTGCAGAGTGTACGATAAAAGGAGATGTAAGGATAAAAGCAAAAAACATTGGATGCTTAACCATATTAGATTAAAAAATATTACCTACCATCTTCTTGATTGCATCAGAAATGAATATAAAAGAAATGAGGCTGGAGAAACCCTCCTCTGTGAATCGGGTCATATATTTGATGATGTAGCTAGCATCTGAAAAAACCAGTAAAAAACACTGCAGACACGAGTGAAGGCCAATCCACAGACGAAGCTCCATATAGTCCACATCATTGTTTCTGTATTGACAATGATATAAGGTAGAGATGTTTATGTTTACGTTTGTTTTTTTTTATATAGAATTCAACTGTGTTCTAGTGCATCTTACTTGCTGAACTCATAAAGCAGTTTTTCAAAGATGAGAATGGGCCCAGTTGAACTCAAAATGATGAGAGGCTGTCCTCCAAACAAGCAAAAGACACTTCCTGCTAAAGCAGTGCCAAGAAAACTCTCCATCACTCCCTATGAGAAAAATAGGGAACAGATAATAATATGTCATGTTTTGTGCTATGTGCTATGTATTACTTTGGACCTCTCTGACCTGGTAATTGTCAGTAGCATCCCCTAGTAGTCCTCCAAAGGTGATAGCATTGGTAATGCAGCCTAGGTAGATGAATAGCACAGCAGAGATGGACTGGATATGGAAACCATCATAAATATCACTGCAATACCATGGGATCTTCCTTTTGATATCCAGCCATAATCCACCACCAATCCTGTTTAAACAGAGTAGGGTGCTCATTTAGAAATGCAGAATTAAACATACTGTAACTGGAGTGGTATAATCCTTTTCAGTTATATACCTCCCAGTGAATTTCAGCTCCTCTCCCAACTCATGTGGGGCTGGAAGCTCCTCATCTTCACCTCCAGCTGCTCCGCCAGCTAAACCATTCACCTGACCCAGCTCATTCAAGTTCAGCACTGACTTTCTGGGATAAATGCGATAGAGGAAGCAGGTTTTAATTCAACTCTGGAATGTTAAATCTCCAGTTTTGACATACTGTCATTATACATATTATTTTTTTAAAGTCCATTATGGTTTTTAATGTACAAATAATAAAGCTGCTTTATCTAAAGAAAGAGCTTTGAGAGAACATGAAGAAGTGGACATTCCTAACATGCACCAGATCACTGGCACCCAATCTAGGATTAGGGGTATTGTTTGGACTGGTTAGCAACCGTCCTATTTGGCATTTAGCTAAAATATAACCCAACAGTAATATATCTGAGATCAAAATTAAAACGTTATTAAAAGCACATGCCTCGTTTCTGCAGATGGAACCTTTTTGGGTGGTTCAATACGGATCTTGGGGTCCCATTCTCCTGGAGGAAGGACAATCACTTCATCCAGAAACTCATCAACACCTGCAATCAAGTCTTCACGGTCCCTTGCCTTATAGGCAACATCGCTAAACAACTGAAAAAAAGAAAAAGAGATAACTCATAAAATATATTTGATGCATGCATATCCTGTTGGGTTAGTGCTAGTCACTTACATCATCCACCATGAGTGTAGCAATAGCTCTGCCAATCTCGTTGTAGGATTTGGTTTTGCCATGAGGACCCAGAAGAATGAAGAGAAATCTGCCAGAGGGGGAACAGAGGGGGGAAATGTTGATAAATTGATCAATTCAAAGACACACCCAGCTGACAGTGAAGCTGAAAGGACCTACCTGGTTGGTACAGGAACTTCAGTAAGCCCCCCCAGAGTTGTAGCTTGAGCCAAGCGTACAAAGGAGACAAAGGGTTTATCCAGAAAATCAACTTCACCAATCAGGACATTGGATGCTTCAGCATCACGAGGTATCTTCTTCATGAACTTATTCTTAAGCTGTCAAACAAAAGATTAATGCAAAGAAATGAAACCTTTGGGATAAATGCAGGAGTGTAATTTGTGTTTCAACATAGCTGACATTTTATAGTTGCTTATGCATATCACAATCAGCTTGCTTAATCATGTCTGTCAGTAGCTAATCAGGTCGCATGAGCTAAGTTAAACAAAATGCAACAGCAGCTGGACAACAACAAAGCTCAAAAAACGTTCTTATTGACTTCTTTTTTATTGAGGGAACTCCTCAGTAAAACATTTTGGCAGATAGTGTCCTGTGGTCCTCCTGCAATGATATTTCTTGGGACAGATTTGAACAAGTAATATGATAATATGGTACACAGATGTAAACATTCAGGATCTATAGAGGCTGAGTCCTAGAGTTTCCTCTATCCCCTTGAGCATTTACCATTTTCACTTGAGACAACACCAATAAGAAGATGATGATGGAGAATGAAAAGTACTTTATCTGTCCCAAATGTTGGAAAATAACAATGTTACAGCACCAAAAAAAAAAATCAAAAAACAACTTAGCTCAAAAAAATTAATAATATCACAAAATAAAAATAGCTCAGGGAGGTAGAAAAAACACTACAGAAGGAGCTCAACTGAACAAAATACAAAAAAGTGAAGCATTAAATCAAAATCTAAATATAATACAATAAGGAGCTTAAAATAAATGCAGAAATTTTGGTATGAGATTGTAAAACCTTTTCTATCTGGCCTTGTGACAGCATTGTGGATACATAAAATTTGGACTTTATATGGATACAGAGGATAGTCAGAATCCACTGATAAAATCATCCACAGCCATTCACCACAGCCACACTCATTTGGATTACTTCTGCATCAGCTGATGAAGGAATTCTAAACTGTGTGTTGGCTTAAACTAAATTCCACCAGCAGCAGCATTGAAAAGTTTCTTGGGAAGTAACATAGATGCATTGCCATGGCTAATAGTTAAAATTAAGAGAAGTTTTCCTTCAGAGTAACGTGTCCTGAACTAGACCAGATTTAGATTGGTATAACCCCTTCACATTTCTATAGCATGCGCATAAAATTAAACTCACCGTGGTCCTAATTAGCGTATTACTGTTCGAGTGCCTCACATTCCCTATGATGATCGCTGGAACAGCTCAAGCACTGAAACCCTGTTGTTTACTCTTCTTTCTCTGTGATTACAGTAGTTTATTCTAAAGCAGAAACACTTGGTCTTGGAATGATGTTGCTTAAACTAAAATCTCTTCATAATCTGCTAATGCTGCTCCTAACTTCTTGACACTAAGAAACTATAAACGACACATTTCAAAGCCACGTCACACATTCCAGAGTTTTAGTTGCCTTTGGCAGTCATACTGTACACAGTTCACTTATTATTCTCCTTCTTTCAGTTGTTATGGTGTTGTAGAGGGGTTTGGTTAAGCTCAGCTGCAGGAGGTAATATTAGTTTGAGTCATTCAGGGAAAAGGTCAGAGAAAGGGAGTCTAGTTAGTACATGTGGTTTGTCTGGCCTAATCACGCTCTAATTGTGCAGTAGTGTACTGGAATGCACAGCCTTAAGAAAGACACACAGAAAGGTAGCAAAAACATGACTTGTCTGCTTCATCTGAGCAAAACAGCCAAGTTAAACTTGTAGTTACTTTACCTGAGCTTCTACAGGCTGGGTGTCTTAAAACTTGCATAGCCTGCCTTATTTTCTTGTTGTTTCAATAACTATGTTATCTCTGACAATTCTTGAGTACACTCTGCTTTGTCCTAAACAGAAAGCATGCCCAGCAGACACATCTGTACCAGTGCTGACATGTGGAAATATCTCTTATATTAAGTAGCCACACTTTGCTTTGTTGACAGTGCTACAAACCCTTTGCCTTCTCTCAATGAGCTTCATGATGTAGTCACCTGAAATGGTTTTCATTTTACAGGGTTGCCTTGTCAGGGTTCAGAATCAAAATCATGAATCATGAATTATGTGGGTTACAGTTGCTCCAAGACAATAACAGTAACAGACTAAATTGATTAAATAATACAATATATTACAAAGTTTACAAAATATAAGAGATAGCTCTAATATACAGGGAGTGCAGAATTATTAGGCAAATGAGTATTTTGTCCACATCATCCTCTTCATGCATGTTGTCTTACTCCAAGCTGTATAGGCTCGAAAGCCTACTACCAATTAAGCATATTAGGTGATGTGCATCTCTGTAATGAGAAGGGGTGTGGTCTAATGACATCAACACCCTATATCAGGTGTGCATAATTATTAGGCAACTTCCTTTCCTTTGGCAAAATGGGTAAAAAGAAGGACTTGACAGGCTCAGAAAAGTCAAAAATAGTGAGATATCTTGCAGAGGGATGCAGCAGTCTCAAAATTGCAAAGCTTCTGAAGCGTGATCATCAAACAATCAAGCGTTTCATTCAAAATAGTCAACAGGGTCGCAAGAAGCGTGTGGAAAAACCAAGGCGCAAAATAACTGCCCATGAACTGAGAAAAGTCAAGCGTGCAGCTGCCAAGATGCCACTTGCCACCAGTTTGGCCATATTTCAGAGCTGCAACATCACTGGAGTGCCCAAAAGCACAAGGTGTGCAATACTCAGAGACATGGCCAAGGTAAGAAAGGCTGAAAGACGACCACCACTGAACAAGACACACAAGCTGAAACGTCAAGACTGGGCCAAGAAATATCTCAAGACTGGTTTTTCTAAGGTTTTATGGACTGATGAAATGAGAGTGAGTCTTGATGGGCCAGATGGATGGGCCCGTGGCTGGATTGGTAAAGGGCAGAGAGCTCCAGTCCGACTCAGACACCTGCAAGGTGGAGGTGGAGTACTGGTTTGGGCTGGTATCATCAAAGATGAGCTTGTGGGGCCTTTTCGGGTTGAGGATGGAGTCAAGCTCAACTCCCAGTCATACTGCCAGTTTCTGGAAGACACCTTCTTCAAGCAGTGGTACAGGAAGAAGTCTGCATCCTTCAAGAAAAACATGATTTTCATGCAGGACAATGCTCCATCACACGCGTCCAAGTACTCCACAGCGTGGCTGGCAAGAAAGGGTGTAAAAGAAGAAAAACTAATGACATGGCCTCCTTGTTCACCTGATCTGAACCCCATTGAGAACCTGTGGTCCATCATCAAATGTGAGATTTACAAGGAGGGAAAACAGTACACCTCTCTGAACAGTGTCTGGGAGGCTGTGGTTGCTGCTGCACGCAATGTTGATGGTGAACAGATCAAAACACTGACAGAATCCATGGATGGCAGGCTTTTGAGTGTCCTTGCAAAGAAAGGTGGCTATATTGGTCGCTGATTTGTTTTTGTTTTGTTTTTGAATGTCAGAAACGTATATTTGTGAATGTGGAGATGTTATATTGGTTTCACTGGTAAAAATAAATAATTGAAATGGGTATATATTTGTTTTTTGTTAAGCTGCCTAATAATTATGCACAGTAATAGTCACCTGCACACACAGATATCCCCCTAAAATAGCTAAAACTAAAAACAAACTAAAAACTACTTCCAAAAACATTCAGCTTTGATATTAATGAGTTTTTTGGGTTCATTGAGAACATGGTTGTTGTTCAATAATAAAATTATTCCTCAAAAATACAACTTGCCTAATAATTCTGCACTCCCTGTATATACAAGCAGCTCAATTTAAATATCAAGAATATTACAGAGGTGAAATATATATTATTGACATTTAACTCTAACCTGTTTCATTTTACTGTAGCGCATCTGCAAAAGGGTGTAACTACTGCAGTGCGTGCTGAGCATTAGATTCGGAGATGTGCAGGGAGATAGCCACAGGCAGGAATGACTTCCTGTGTCATTCAGTGGTGCATTTGGGTAATCTCAGTTTCTCACCGAATGTGCTCCTGTGACTGGCCAGCACGTCATGGAGTAGGTGGGAGGTGTTATCCAGCATTGTCCTTATTGAACAACATCATGGATTGGACAACAGCCGCCTCTCCAACACCACCCTAAGGGAGTACAGCTCTGTCCCCACAACATTACTGGCCTTGCGAATCAGTTTATTGAGTGTGTTGCCATCTGCGACCCGTAACTTGCTGCTCCATCATGCAATAGCATAGAGGATGGCACTGTCCACAACAGACTCTTAAACAATCCTGAGCATTGTCCGACAGATGTTGATGCCTTTGGCCCTTCCTGTAGAGTGCATATGTGTTTTTACCCCAGTCCATTTTATTTTCTATGTGTACTCCGAGGTATTTATAGTCGTGTACAATGTCCACATCGACCCCCTAGATTGAAACAGAGGTCAAGGGTTTCCTTGTCCTCCTAAAGTCCACAATCAATTCTTTGGTCTTTGTCACTTAGCAGTCAATCACAGCTCGGTATTCCATCTCACCACCCTCACTAATGACCGCTATTGTGGGGACTCATCCTGTCTGGGCCAGCAGACCCACCTGAGCGGAGTCTTCCTGTTTGTCTCTGAACCCGGTCATGAGTGATAAGTGATTACAGGAGGCTGGACGCCACAGCTGTTTCTATTTTTTCTCCCTATTTCAGTAATATGTCAGGTACTGAGGAGGCATGTGTGGAGGATACAGAGTACAGAGCACAAGTGAGGCATCACGGCTTCTGAGCAGCTGAAAAGCTACCCCTAGATAACATGCATGGACTGAAGCAGTAAATAAAATATTGTTGTGTATGGGTCTTGCATTCACACTTAGTATTTATATTTTAGGCTCTTAGTTTGGTTATATAGTTTTCAGATTGGTTTTGTTCTTTAATTTTTTTCTATCATGCTCCCCTGTGTTGCCTGTGCCTTCTTGTGTAGTCAGTCTTGTCTCTGTGGTTGTTTCCCTTTCTGTGTGTCAAGGTTGCCTCTCTGCATTCTATACTTCCAGTCTTATTTTGCCAGTGCCTTGTTTTGTGTACCTTGTGTTCGGTTAAAATCTGTTACTTTCTATGTTCCCTTCCTCCTTTGCGAGTTCCCTTCTGTTTAGTCTATTCATGTTAATATGTTCTCTTTTATTTCCCTTTCCACTTCCTTTGACTATTTCCTGTCTTTCGGCTTTTTATGTCTCCTTGTGCAGCCAGTGGTGTCTCTCTTTACCTTTCGTCTATGTCAAGTTTGTGTGTTTTTGTCTCTGTTTCAGTGGTTACGCTTCTGTTTTATTTTGGGGGCCAGTGTGTCCTGTCCATTATATGCAGTTATGCCTCACTTGTTACTCCTAATTTTCCCCTGCCGTCTCCACTTTCCTAATCACCCTGCTATGTGTATCTGTTGTCTGAGTCTCTCTTTGTCCCTGATCAGAGTGTCAGCTCACTTTTTCCCTGGTGTCTCCTGGTTCACACCCAGTTTTGTAATTTGACGTTATATATTTCTTCTGTTCTTCGTGTTTTGTATTTTATACCATGTTGTCGGCCAAATTAACAGCTCACTTTTTGTTAAACTATCTCTGCATTAGGGTCCTCTCACTCTTGGCACCCCACCCGTGACAACAGGTTTCAAGCCTAAATGTCCATCAGTTTGTTACTTGTTGATTTGGGTTCTTGAGTAGCTTTGTGTTGGGTTCCTGTCTGTGTAGATCAGGTATCTCCAACTCCAGTCCTCCTAGTTTAATACTTTTCTTTGCTAATAAAAATGCTACCTCTCTTTTTAAGCTCTATGGCAGCCTTATTTCTCAATATAACACCTATCATGTTGGAACTCATTAGATTTAAATGCCTATGATCACCAGCTGCTCTGGGTAATGTTGGTTTCAGCTAAGCAGAGTGTAAAATAGCCTTTGTTTTCAAGCTTTTCAATTGAAAAGAAAAAAAGTTGCCTGCTGTAACTCAACAACACACCAAGGATGGGTTAAAGCTAAATGGCACTCTACAACTCTTTATAAACCTCATGCAGGTTCACGAATTTTGAATTTGTAAATGAGCAAATTATATGAGCTTAGTGTTAGTTCAGAAGGACATAATGCCAAGTTTCCACAATCCCGGCTGGCATCCATTTGGCTGTAGCATGCCTACAATTGCTGTACCCTTGCAAGCACCTCCTCCTTAGCTCTCCTATTTCAGATTTAATATCGTATTCTTATCACCAATGCCTTCTCTGTTCTGCCATACTTTGCATATAATCCGCTCCTCCCACCTGACCTCCTTAAAAACAGTCATTTATTATGCAATGGCTTTATTTAACGAAAGTATCCAAAACTTGGAGTTATAGGCTCCTTAAAGTACAACAGTGGGTCAAAAAGCTTTTTCAGATTGTTTCCGTATTTGAATGATTTTATATAGAATGACCCTGATGTATAGCATGAACAAACATGTAAGACAGCAGTCCCCAACCTTTTTTTGCGCCACGGACCGGTTCATGCCCGACAATATTTTCATGGACCGGCCTTTAAGGTGTCGCAGATAAATACAACAAAATAAAACTAGTACCGGTACTGAAAAAAAGAAGATTTATTCATAACACACTGAAAAGACCCAGGAGAACCGAGTTAACGATAAAAACGATAACAAAATAACGCTGAAAACCGATAAAAACCCTGAAAACCATACATTTCACATCTGAGCCTCAACTCTCGCGGCCCGGTACCAAACGACTCACGGACCGGTACCGGTGCGAGGCCCGGGGGTTGGGGACCGCTGATGTAAGAGACACATGTAGATAAAAAATAGAGAGTAGCACACATGTAAAATATTGAAAAATAAGTTACCTGATCAGTGCTTGGTGTGTCTGAAATATCATTCATGCTTCTACTCTGAGCATGATCTGTAAATGGAGCAAATGAGACCTTTTGGATTAGATAAAAATAAAAGGAAAATAGGTTTTAATGCTTGAGTGATGTTCCCATCAAGAACATTTTGTTTCATTTAGTGAAAATTGTAAATAAACCCCAATAAATGGTCCTTTGAGCAACAGAAAGAGCATGAACTTAATCATGAACAGCCTTTTCTGTTGGGGATTATATTTTAATTATTTGCTTCTCTTTTTTCCCGAAGGAGATTTGGGAACAAATACAATCAAAGCAAAATAATAAGAACATACTACACAAATCCTTTACTAATCCCTTTCACGCAGATGGCTGCACATAAGAAATCAGCAAAGGTGCACACAATAGGACCAATAATCTCTCAAGTAAACACACTTTATGCTTAACACATTTCACATATATACACACACACAAAGCCATCACAGGTGTTGAAATCATGCAACAGCTGGGAGTTGGCTGGGATAATTTTTCTCATCAAAAAAAAGATGAAAAGCATAGATATTAAGAAAGGAAGAGCTAAGAATTTAAAATCTGGCCACCAACTGGAAATACTAACAAGTTCTCAGTACTTGAATGTCATGGTGTACTAATACACCAATGAGAACCTATTTAGAAGTAAAAGTCAATCTTGTAAACTTATGTATCCTTGTGTAGTGGTGCATGTATTACATGTGTGTGTTTGTGTGACTCACGCAGGCGGCCAAGGCTGCTTGACTGCCGAGAACGTAGGTCTTCTGTGGAGTGGTGGATCCCAGAAGCTGAACTAGTGCTACGACTCAGATTAACCTGAGGACTACGGCCTGACAGAGCAGCAGCAACAGCAGTGATTTTGTGAGGGAAGGTGAAACAGGTAGTGAGCAACATGGTGGAGAAAACAAAGGTTGTCAGGAGTTGATTAGAAGGTTAGATTACTTTCTTTCATAACTACTAATTGGTACATAAAAAGGCATACACACAGAATACACATGCTTACTAGACGCAGTATTGGATGATTTTCCCATGTCTGCCAGAGAGCGGTGGATTGGCTTCTTGGTCTGATGACGATGCTTCCTGAGCAACACAAATATAATCTTCTCCTTAAGATCAGGAGGAATGAGACCATCAGTTATCTGTTGTTCCACAATCTCCTCTGAAACAGAAAGATTCCAGCCCAGTTAATATGTTAACATTATACTCACATCTTCTCATCAATTTGGTATATCCAAATGGAAGCCTTATCACTGCTTATCACTCTTATAACTTATTTAAAATTCAACATAATCCACTTTCTGAATCCATACTTTTTAGTGTGTGACAAATTGAAACCATTTAACTGTCTGCCAGGTGAATGTTAAGAGGTGAAATGTATATACAAATACATGAAGCGTGGCGATTGTGGACATTCCCTTTTAACCCCTTGTAAGACAGTATTTTTCAAGACCACTGAATTCTAACTTACTTAGTTATCAAATGTACATAAATAGAGAAGATAAATCTGATAACTAGTGTGACTGAGGGGGCTCGGGTTTGACCACAAGGCCACCCGGCCAAACATGGGATCAATATCAATATCTTAAAGGCTGAGAAGCGGTTAGAGCTTGGCAAGTCTCATCCCTGGCTCCATCTAAGCACTGTTTGCCTAGTGGGTAATACTCAAAGAATCAGAGACTCTTTAAACAGGGAGTCAGTTCCAGACTTCCCTGTATTCGGGGTGCCTGGTCAAAAATTCAACATTTGGTGCCATTACCCAGATCCAGATCAGAGACCCTTCAACATTATGTCCCAGAAATGTGGTAGACAACAGCTACAGCCAAGAGAAGGTATGCAGCCAACCGGATGTCAACCCAAAAATCCAGCTGGGGAAATCACTGCTACAGAGACAAAACCTCGAGATAAAGAAGCAAAGCCTTCCAAACCCACATCAAGGGAGGCACCAGCCAAGAAATTGGGATATATAAACACGGGGGTGCATCGGAAACGGATGTAGGAGCAGCAGAAGGTCATCCTAGAGGCCCGCCAGGCTGCCACCTCAGGGGTTGTGAAATAATGGCTTCAGAGGCATGGGTCATGATGTCTGTGGGTCAGAGAGGATATCTGCACATCAGCCTTCAAAAGGAGGAATACAGTGTGTTATGTATTTAGCAATAGCAACACATTGTTCTTCGCAGAACAATACCAAATGTGGTGCATGTGCAGATGATCTGCTTATGCAATTCCACAACATGTTTAATAAAGTAAGTCACATTTGCCTAAAAGGTTTGCAATGTGTCTAAGTAGTTAAATGGTAAAATGGTAAATGGCCTGTATTTGTATAGCGCTTTATTTAGTCCCTAAGGACCCCAAAGCGCTTTATACGTTCAGTCATCCACCCATTCACACACACATTCACACACTGGTGATGGCAAACTACATTGTTAAGTTATATAAGAGAACATAACAAACTGGCAATGAGGTGTGCCATTATTTGGGCGTGACTGATAGAAGTCATATTCACAGCGGTGGCAGGTGGCAAACACAAAAAATTGATCTCACCCAGACTTACCTTCAGATGGAAATAGAAGAGACATCCAGGAAATATCTGGTGATAAACACTCACCAAGGCCTATATCAGTACAGCCGACTGGTATTTTGTATTGTCAGTGCCCCAGCAGTATAGGGCATTTTCATGAAAATGAAAAGGGGAATCAAGAAGTTGCGTCCCTTCTAATTTTAGCTACCAGGAGCCCAAATGGCCAAGGAATACACCAGACTTCTGAACTGTGGTTAGGCTCTGAACAGGCAGAGCCTTGAAGAAACTGGAATTAAGCCAGGATAAGATAAGAAAGAAAACATATAAGAAAAACATCCTTGTCCATCAAATGGATGAAGACAAAAAATGGAGTGACGGAAGGAGAGGTAAGTGACAGAAGTGACGTAAAAGTAAGTGACAGAAAGGAAATACTGTAAGTGAGACTTCCAGAGACTTGGCAGAAAAAATAGAATGGTAGGTCAGAACTGAGTGGTAGCTCAGAATTAAACAAGCATTTTTTAACCTTCATTTATACCAAAGTATACCAAACCTTTGACAAATAACTATCCATATCTGCTTAATTATTTCCAATACGCTGGAGGACGTCAATGAGAATTTGAACACTCTCCAAGATCTCCAAGGCCCAGAGCACATCTTCCCTAACCAAGAATGAGATGCCATCCTCCAAGTCACCCAGCTGACCCCCTGGTACAACATCGCTGGCCGGCAAAGACTTTGCCAACATCCTGAATTAAATCGATAAGCGATTGTCCCGCTTCAACGCAAGGTTGTCCTTAACCCTTGTGTGGTGTTCGTATTTTTGTTACTCAGCCAGTGTTCATGGGTCTGGTGGACCCGCTAGAGTTTTGGCTTTCCAAATTAACACTATCAAACAATTTTATGTTAAATTACTCAACAGATGTTTACTTCATCCCAATTACAAGACATATGAACAGCAAACATGGTTAATTTTTTCCCTTTACCTTTGTTAGATCACATTTATGAATTAATGTGCTTCTCGTTTTTCTTTTATATAAAATGTTATAAATAAATCAGTTATAATCAAGTGGAGTGAGTGGAAAGACACAACACATTTACACGTGAAAAAATAATTAATTGTTTAATTTTTCTTTTGAAAAAAACTGAACACGGGTCTCACAGACCCGAACACCATACAAGGGTTAATGGAGATTTTACACCGAGAATTTAAATCCCTGAGGGAATCTCTGAAATTCAGCCATCAGGAAGTGGAATCACTTGCTGCAGTAAAAGCCTCGCTATGGGACTCAGTCGGTCAAATCTCTGAGAATGTCACCCATCTCCACAAGACGCCAGCTTGTGGTGGGGTTCTGCGCGTTTGGGCAGATGGCTACCCGGCCTCAGTCGGGCATAGGGGTATGTGTCGGGGCAAGGTCTGCAGAGCTGCTGCAGCGGAGGCGGACGCGCTGCACGGCATCTGCAATCATGGAATAAAAGACTGAACTAGGTGCCAATCTTTCTAGAGTGAATTAAATTAAATGAGTCTTCACTAATACCATGGGAACGTACACATATTTGGAACAATCCTGATATACTACAGAACAATAATATGATAAACTTCCCAGTTTGGAGTTGTAAATTTCCTTAGGGATTAATCAAGTATTCTGGTGCTGATTCTGAGAAACGAATGAAATACTTGGAACATATAATCGAAGGAAAAGAGTTTTCTGACAGATTAGTTAAACAATATGGGATTATCAAGAATAAAATAAGAATATTTTTTAGAATATCAACAAATTAAATCTATATATCTATATAGATTTTTATATTCTGTATGACTCACCCACGATCTGTGGCAGTGAGTAGCCTTCTAGGTCGAGCAGAATACTTCCTGTCTGCAGGCAGGTTCTCAGCTCAAACAGACTATGGAGGGTGAGTGTGGAAACATGAGGCTTGCTCCATCTTTCTCCTCCCTCCTCCACCTTCTCCTCAAACTTCACCCATCTACAACAAGGAGGGAAAATTAAGTTTTAATTCCCGAATTCAAGAAATTGTTACCTTACTGTGTGTGTGTGTACCTTGCAGACTCTTTCCACTCTAATTCACCACCCTCCTGCTGTAATGTATCCATCTCAGTGAATATTGTTGGTGTTGGAGTGCTATCATCCTCTCCCAGTATGTGGCGCAGCCTTTCAGCAGCAGGGGACACTACAAACAGAGGTCAAACAAGAGACAAAGTTAGCTTCAGTTAGTTTAAGATGGATTTATGTTCATCATATACAGAAATTATATAAAATTTCCATTGAAGGGTGTGTCTAGGCAAATTACATAACATTACATAAATACATAACAACAATATTTTCATGCGACTTCAGGGAGTGAAGAAGTCACTTGGATGAGTGATGAAACATTTCTCCCACTGAAAACGCTACATCCAGATGAACAGAATTGGGAACAATATTTTCATTAAATTCTCATTTTTTTCTGTTGTCATCATGTTTTTAAAGGAGTTTTAAGGGAGTTTTTTTCTGCTTCTGGAGGATTTAAATCCAGTATTTTCCTAAGTATTGGAAGCTCCCAATTGATTACAACACCATCCAGGGGTTAAATATCTTGCTTCAGGTGTTGGTTCACTGCCACAGAGAATAGAATATATATATATATATATATATATATATATATATATATATATATATATATATATATATATATATATATATATATATATATATAATATAATATAAAATAAACATACTAGGGCTGGTATTCAATCTGAATTGGCTGTAGGTTTGCTAGATTCTGATGAGGACTTTAGATTCTTATAGCACTTCCTTTTTTCTTTTCTTTTAACTGTAAATAATTATATGTTATATAAACAATCCCCATCAGTTATCTCAAAAAGCAAAACACATGAGTCAGTTCTCTAATGACTATTTGAGAGTAATGTGCACTATTTTCTAATTTTACCCTGAACAGATCAATCTCTATTAACATCCTTAGCCTAGAGGCACTACTCATTTGCATCCCACCGTTTGTGTGTGGGTGTGTGGGTGTGTGGGCGGTGCGTGGTGGGGGTGGGGGCACTGGTCTTCGTTTATTCCTCCTTACAAAGAAGTAAAAAAATAGTCAAAAATCAATAACTCATACAAAGTGATAAATCTGAGAAGTTCCTATTATAAGCACAAGTTTCACAGATCTTTTGCGACAGTGATGTTGATCATTTCAGTTATCTTTTTATTAAAATTATGTAATCTGTGTTACAGTGTGGTGTATAATGAAAATACAATAAAATGTTCCACGGTGCAACCAACAGAAGTTTCCATTACTGAGTTCTATCACTATTGGTCGGGCCACATTAGAGATTTGATTATGTTAATCTCTAACAGCCAGTATAACTCCACAGAGGTTGGTCATGGTGAATTATGATTGCAATGTTAAAGATCAATTTGGACCACTGGACAAAAGGACAAATACCCTCAAGCCAGAAGCTGACTTAACAGACAAAAATCATAGATAAAGAAAATTTCGATTCATAAATCACAAAACAAATAACTAAAACTTTAGATAAACATTAGCTCTTTGTATCATAGTCTTCATGAACATAGTTGAATAGGTGTAAATGTTTTCTTTTAGTTCTAAATACTACATAATGAGGTTGTAATAAATCTACTCAGAATTCTGAATTTGTTAAAATCTTAAAATAGAATCTTGTTCCTTCAGTTGCCGTGATTTGTGCTTAATTTAAAATAATGGGGCATACTTGTGGTTGTGATGGGCTACTTTATTGATTCAATGATGTTATCAGCCATTAATGCCCTTTCAGAATAATCAAAATCTTTGTATTATCTCCAAAGCTAAGAAAGTGCACACTATCTAAGCAATATAAAATGTAAGGGAATGCTATTATACTAAAGATAAAAGTAGTTAGCTTGCAGCTTGTGCTTATTTATTTCAGGTTAATACGGTATTTTTTTTAGTATTACTTTTTTATTCATTTATTCAACTTTACCTATTTGGGAGCCTGGCAATGTCCACTGGGAGGTTGTAATTGATGGGGAAAAGAGCCCAGAGTTTTCCATGCTCACTAAATCCAGAGACGCCAAAATCCCAAAAGTAACGGGTAAGATATCCTTAAACTTTGCGCTCAGAAAAAACAATGTAGCCCTCCAACTTATTCTTGTTTAAGTTGACTGTCCTTGGCTCAACACTGTTTGAGTGGAGACAAGTGACATACATTCACACTTTTTTCATATGTCTTTTCAGCTTGTCTTTTGGTATTTCAGTTAGCTGCAAATGTTTTGGTGAGCAGACCTGCACCAGTCAAGCAGCTACAAAAAGGTTTCTGTAAGCTGTGATAGAATTCCACTAAAATCCCCAAATCAGCAAAGAGCCAGAGGCTTGAAGAGGGCTGATACACACCAGAGAGCCTTCTAGTACTCTGCTCCTGAACACAAATACAAACACACTCAGATGCAAGAAAAACAAGGACATTGCCCCCAACGTAACTTCTTCTTTTTGTCTCCGATTACTGCATCAGTGCCTTAACCTATCTATCTCAGACCTTGCGTTTGCTCTACATTATTATGAATCCTGATAGGAGCAGGTGATCTGCATACCACACACACTTACAGTCACACCAAATAATACACGCATGCATGCATGCATGCGCACACAGTTTTAAGTTCCTCAGCTCTAATCAGCTTACAGGCTTCAGACTTCATGGCCGCTTGGGATCAGGACCATGCTGCAAAAACATTCATCACATACTGTGGCATATATACTCCAACTACGTAATTAAATTCTGTTCATGCAGGTGAAACTTTGGATTATCTAGCTAATAGCATAGATAAGGCCAGATCTTGTGCCTCCACCACTGCTGTGTATATATTTAGCTGTGTTGTTAAAATACCAGCAAAGTCTAATATGTTTCTGTGTTACTTATTTTCTAAATACTAGCCAGATTGCTATAACCCACTTAAGGTTGGAACTGAGGATTTTTTTGTTTTAGGGCATTTTTTTTCAACTACACATGTCATGCTCCTGGGTCTTTAAGTTAATGTACTCTCAGGTTTTGTTAATTTAAATATCTTATGTTGTTTCTTGGTTTGTTTAGTCTGTATTTGGTGTGTATGTTTCTTTCATGTATTTATGTATTTTCTTTTTCTGTATTTTCTGCTAGTTTCATCCCTTGTGCCTTGCTTTAGACAAGTCAAGTCACGTGGCTTTACTGTCATTTCAACCATGTGCAGTGGTACAGTACACAGTGAAGCGAGACAACATTCCTTAAAGACCATAGTGCTACATATTACATATAACAGATAGGGCTGCCACGATTAGTCGACTAGTCACGATTACGTCGACTATCAAAATCGTCGACGACTGATTTAATAGTCGACGTGTCGTTTGAAGCTTTGTAAGATCACAAAAGACGCAGGAATAAGTAGCAGGATTTAAGAGTGTAATAACGGACTGAAACAGAAGATGGCAGCACTGCATGTACAAGGATGTCAGCTGCCGTTAAACCCCGAAGAAGAAGTAGCTCTGTCCCAGAATTCATAACGCAGCCCAGCTCAGTTTCCAACAATGGCGGCAGCTACTTAGTTTTACTATTACTCTTGTTATTCTTTCTGGGTCACAAAATAAACATTTAACATATTTTCAGGCGAGAATGTAGCTGTGTAAACCTCAAATATCTGCTCAGTTTATCAGGACACCACATATTTTCAAAAGCGCTCCGACGTTTTCGGAGACGTCTGTTACCCACTAGCTCGATAGCTAGCCGGGGGCTAGGCTAACTAGAGCCGTGAGAACACCGGACTCCCGGCAAATCGTTTTCAAACCCACCGCCGTCTTTCGCTACTCAGGTTAAACATGATATATAAGTCACTTAGATAACTTAAAAATGTTATTGTTTGGCTTTTTTTGTATTTTATTTGTTCCTGAGTAAATCGGTTTGGCTGAGATTAAAGTTATAGTTTTTACACAGCTGAATAAAGTCAAGCAGACAACTGATTATCAGAAGTGTGAGATGCTCGAGAATATACTCCGGTGTCCTGTTATATTTTAGATAGCAAGGAGTTTATTAAACTTCACTGAAACAATCTGCAAATTTCATTCAAATTTAATAAATTATCATCTTGTCTTTCTTTATTTTTAGTTAGCACAGACCTTAAACACTTAAAGCTGTAAGGTAATGATAGTTATATAAGAGCAGATGCTGCTGGTGCAATAAGCTGTACGTTTTATGTCCAATGGATGATGATCTGATTAGTCGACTAATCGCAAAAATAATCGGTGACTAGTCGACTATCAAAATAATCGTTTGTGGCAGCCCTAATAACAGACAATCAACACAGGGCTACATAAAGTGCACGTGTGCAAAAATTGTAAAAATAAATTAAATTAAATTAAATAAAAAAAAAACCTAAACAAATACACGGCAACACCAGACAGAACAGAATGATACAGACACAAGACAGTGCAGACATAAGACACTGCAGACACAACAGTGAATTAGAGAAGTGCAACAATTACAGTGTGTTGTGCAAAAGACTGAGCATTGTGCAACACATAACGTGATGTTTGAAGGTTTGCGTGCGTGCGTGTGTGCATGAAAATGTCCAGATAAGTGCTTGAGGTAGTGAGGTGTGTGTGTGTGTGTGTTTGCGTGTGTGTGTGTGTGTGTGTGTGTGTGTGTGTGTGTGTGTGTGTGTGTGTGTGTGTGTGTCAGACCAGTCACTGATGTAGTCTGGCGGCTTGGGGGAAGAAACTGTTTCGCAGTCTGGCAGTGAGGGCCCGAATGCTCCGGTACCACTTGCGAGAAGGCAGCAAGGTAAAAAAGTGTGTGAGGGATGTGTGGGGTCCTCCACATCGCTGGTGGCTTTGCAGATGCAGTGGATGCAATAGGTGTCTGTGATGGAGGGAAGAGTGGTTCCAATGATCTTCTCAGCTGTTCTCACTTTCACCATCCGTCTTGTGATCCAATACGGTGGAGTTACCATACCACACAGTGATGAAGCTGCTTAGGAAACTCTCGATAGTCTTTTCTCAGCTTCCACAGGAAGTAGAAACGCTGTTGGCCCTTCTTAGTTATGGAGCTGGTGTTTAGGGACCAGGAGAGGTTCTCCGTCAGGTGAACACCAAGGAATTTGGTGCTCTTGCGACCTCCACAGAGGATCCATTAATGTTAAGTGGTCAGTGATCTCTCCGTGCTCTACTGAAGTTAGCAATCATCTGTTTTGTTTTGTCCATGTTCAGACACAGGTTGTTGACTCTGCATCAGTCCTTTAGCTGTTGTACCTCCTCTCTGTATGCTGACTCACCATTCTTGTTGATGAGACCCAAAACAGTCTTGTCGAACTTGATGATGTGGTTCGAGCTGTGCTTTGCTGCACAGTCGTGAGTCTGCAGAGTGAACAGGAGTGGGCTGAGCACACATCCCTGAGGGGCTCCAGTGCTCAGTGTGGCCCTCACTGTTTCTAGGACCCCCTTGCCGTCTGCTCTGAAGGCGGAGTCTCAAGAATTTAGCAGTTCACGCACCTCTGAAGTCATCCACAGTTTCTGGTTGGAGAATATTAGGATAGTCTTGGAGACAGTGACATCATCAATGCACTTACTGATGTAGCTGGTCACAGATGTGTTGATGTGGTGTTGCAGCCTCCCTGAACATGTCACAGTCAGTGTGTTCAAAACAGTCCTGAAGAGCAGAGAGAGCTCCTGCAGGCCAGGTTCTCACTTGTCTCAGAACCGGTTTGCAGCGTTTGATGGGCAATCTGTAAGCCAGAATTAGCATGACAGACAAGGGGTCTGAGTAACCAATGTGGGGGCAGGGCTTCGCTTGGTACGCACTGGGAATATTTGTGTAAACATGATCCAGTGCGTTTGCCTTTCTCGTCACAAAGTCTACATAATGATGAAATTTCGGAAGCACTGACTTGAGATTTGCATGGTTGAAATCTCCAGCGATAATAAACGGTCCATTGGGGCTGGAGTTCTGCAGCTTGCTGATCACCCTATACAGCTCGCAGAGCGCCTCTTTAGTGTTAGCGCTGGGTGGGATGTATACTGCTGTAATGAGCACAGTAGTGAATTCCCAAGGTAAATAAAAAGGCCTGCATCTAACAGTGATAAACTCTACCAGCGATGAGCAGTAATTGGAAACTAGTACAGAGTTCTTGCGCCATTTCATGTTGATGTAGACACAGAAGCCACCACCGGGATTCTTACTGAACAGAGCTGCATTTCTATTGGCACGAAATAAGGTGAGTCCATGTAACTAAATATGATGCTTGTAATTTAGGAGTATTTGCCGTTAGTAAACATGAAGACCACTTGTTATGGTGTCCATGTGGCTCAGAAGTCCCAATGAAAAAGCCATAGAAAGCACTAAAACAACACCATTTTGGTCCGGAGTGGCCACTGCGTGCTATTGCTGCACCGCTGTGGGAGAATAAGGTTTTACTTGATGGTACAGCCCTGGCCATATTTTGGATCACGGTGGCTAGATTTTGTTCTGTGTGTGTCCTCTGCCTTTTGGAGTCTCTGCAGGTCCTTCCTGATTGGAGAGCTGGCAGCTGCTGATTGGTTCTGTCATCTGATTCTGTGACTAATTGCTCTTCTGTGTGTATTTATAGTGCTGTGTTTCCCCGGGCAAGATACCAACCCCAAGTTGCTCTCCAATGTGTTTATCAGAGTGTGAATTTTAGACAGAAAGCACTTAAGCATAGAAAAAGTGTTTTTTTTTTTAATGGGTGTGAATGGTTTCAATGAGACACGTTGTATGGAATGTATTTGAGTGCCTAGGTAAAGCAAAATAGCTCTATGTAATTTAATTAATGCTTCAATCGTAAATATGATATAAGGTTACAAATGATTAAGGCCTCTGACAGTGGACTCATCTCTGTGCTTGAGCTGATATACCTCATTGTTGACCATGATATTTTATTGCAACAATTAGAGCTTGTTGTAGATATTAAAGCTACTGCGCTGCAGTGGTTTGAATCATATGTACTTCCAATAGACTCCAATTTCTTCATGTAAATGAAGTGTCCTTTTCACACACTAAAATTAATTATGGAGTTCTACAGGGTTCCTGTAGACGTGGATGACATCTAATTTTCTGCTTCTAAGTTCAGATAAAACTAAGTTTATTGTATTGGGCCCTAAAAATCTTAGAAATATGGTGTCTAACCAGATGCTTGATCTGGATGGGATTACCTAGGCCTCCAGTAACACTGTGGGGAATCTTGAAGCCATTTTTTGACCAAGATATGTCCTTCAATGTGCCTGTTAAAAATATATGTAGGGTGGCTTTCTTCCATATTCGCATACTCTTAAAATAGAAACAGCCTGTCTTAAGACTTTCTTTTTTGACAAAACTTAGTTAGGGCTGATCAGGTGACCCTGAATTAACATAACCTTTTATGCTATGTTAGGCTGCAGAATGCCTTGCCATTTGATGAACTCCATCTGCTTTTTTTGGGTCCTCAGCTTTACAATAAACTTAGTCTGCATTATCTGCAGACTGTAACAACACACTAAGAAAGCAATTAGGCATAGAAAAAAGTGTTTGTATGAATGTGAAAATGTCAAATTAGAAGTTATTTTTCAAATTCAATTTCATACATGCAATTTGGTCTTGAGGTTTTTCTGTTGTTTATGTGGACATGCAAAAAAAGTAAAAAAATCAAAAAAAAAAAAAAGTTGTGGATGTTTGCCAGTGAGTCTTGTTGTTAATTTGTGGCACACAGTGGCCACTAATGGTACTGCAGCAGAAAAAATACCTTAAATGGTAAATGGCCTGTATTTATATAGCGCTTTTACTAGTCCGTAAGGACCCCAAAGCGCTTTACATATCCAGTCATCCACCCATTCACACACAGGTGATGGCAAGCTACATTGTAGCCACAGCCACCCTGGGGCGCACTGACAGAGGCGAGGCTGCCGAACACTGGCGCCACCGGGCCCTCTGACCACCACCAGTAGGCAACGGGTGAAGTGTCTTGCCCAAGGACACAACGACCGAGACTGTCCGAGCCGGGGCTCGAACCGGCAACCTTCCGATTACAAGGCGAACTCCCAACTCTTGAGCCACGATCGCCCCATACCTTGTTGCCGAAAAGGGGAAAGAAAAAAACCAGCACAGTTTGAAGGGCAAAATGATTTTTTTCAATGCATTCATATAAGTTCCATCTACTTTCTACAAATTATCCAAGCCTGATAATCAGATAATAAACATGCATGTACATATCTCCACCAGGAGGTAACCAGGACACAAATCAATGTTTTTCAGTAATTATCCTAACTTTAGAGTGATGTGTGAAGATCATCTAGATTGACATTTAATTTAAAGCTTCATGCTTCAAGCTTCACTTTCTTTACCGCTAAAAACTACTAAAGCATCCAGTCTGTCCAGCCCCTTGAGATGCGTGAAGCCCTTCACTTGAGGCAGTAATCCACAACGCAATGGAGAAAAAGCACCCTTTTCCTATTGCTACTAACAGACTATGAGAGAAAACTATGTGGAAAAACAACCACACTAGGCTGTAGGGCGACCCAATTAATTAAATTAATAAAATTTAGCCTTCCCAAAATTAAATGAGTGAGCGATATGTAAAATAAATGAAAATACACTCTCTTTAAAATGCAAAGTAAAAGCAACTAGGCTCAGCTGCAGTGGAGGGGTGGAGCGGTGGGTTCAGGGGACAGTGCCAGGGAATGCTGGCCAGGACTGCTGATAGCCATCACTTTAACCATGCCTTCCCTATTTCAGCAGCTGCCAGGGCCCTGTGGGAGAGCTGGTGTTTGGAGGTGAAGGAAGTGGCTGGAAGCTGCAGAGAGGTCACAAAAGTGAAAAGCATCATGAATAAACACATACTTACCTTTCAAAACTGTGTATAGTGGGTCTTTTTATAACAGTGGTGCCAAAACCTGGGCTGTGGTATGGTGGACCTGTGACTGGCCCAGCCAATTGAGGTGCTGGCCCTGATGGTGGTTGAGCTGGTGGCCATGCATTGGGAGCAGGTGGTGGTGCATCATTGGCAATTAGAACAGCTACAAGTCCAGTCAAAGAGCCACATAAAGGAGTTGGAGAGTGGTTGCTCTGCTTGTTCCTCAATGACACCACTAGAGTTGATGGGGAAAGGAGATGATCTTCAGGCTTTCTCAGATTTCTTTCAGGCCACAGCAGAAAGACCTGAGAAAAAGTAAAGGCTGAGACTACTCCCGGTGCCCAGGCGGTGACTCTCAACTTAGAGAAGATGGCCGTTGGCTGGTAGTGGACCAATTAGGCCTCGCACCACCAAATCAGCGAGTGGGGCTCCTCGCAGATACTGATAGTGGGTCCACTGCCACTGACTGGGCAGGCTAGATGTTGTTGTGACCCTGCCCAAGGATCACCTTTCAGCACAGCTGAGGGAGGTGGTGGGAGTCACAACATCGGCTGGAAGCCGCCCAGTTCTCCGAGGAGGAGGAGACAGAAGGGCCTTCTCTGGAAGCTCTGTCAGCTCCAGCTATCTTGTCCACAGGAGATTCCCACTAAAGTAGTTTGGTGACGACACTTCTATAGTTATCATTTGACTAAGTGATAAAAACTGATCACACACGGATCAAAAGTACACTGACGTTATTCTATGAATATGGGATAAGAGGTCATATGGGTTATGACAAAACTTTGGAGCAAATAATGGTCCAATTTTATTGGCCAGCCATTTGGGGAATTCTAAAAGTGTCTTTGTGCTTAACTATTAATTGAGGTTCTGTTTGAGGGCATCAGCTTGGACCTCATATGTCATTTAACCGAGGTGCATAGGGATATATCTTCTTTCTGGTAGATTATGGAATGCAATATCAATTCAGTTCAATTCAGTTTTATTTATGTAGCGCCAAATCACAACAATATTATGAAGGCTATCCCGAAACAGTGCCGCTGCACACCATTTCTGTAAAGAGTGTGGCACAGGCACTGTTTCAGGAAATCTCCCGAGTCGGCATCTTGAAAGAGATACTGACTGACCAGAGCTCATTATTCATGTCTCACACACTAAAAGAACTGTGTAAATTACTCTGTAATAAATCTGTTCAAACCAGCTTCTACTATCCACAGAGGAAACCATTCTTGCCTTCCTCCATTGTAATGGCAATCTCACACAGGCCTAGAGAGCGGATGTTGCTGCAGCGTTTTGCAGATGTGTTCTCCCCCTTATACCAATGTCAGAGAGCAACATTTTGTAACACATCCTGGCATAAACTAAACACAAAAGAAAATTTGTTCAGAAGGAATTAGTAGAAATGCTGAACATGGGAGTTAGAGTCACACAGTGTCCATGTAGCCCCATTGTTCTTGTAGTACAGAAGATGGGTCTATTTTCTGGAGAACTGATTGATCAAGAGGTGGTGATTTCATTACCTGTTGATCTTTTCATCTCTGGTCTAGATTAGTGACAAATCAAAGTCTGGCATAGCCGAAGGTGAAGAGCCTGCCCCTCAAAGCAGATCACCATACTTCAAAATACTTCATATTTAGCATTAATAATAACCAAAATAAATCATATGCATGCTGAAGAGTTGTCTGCACCGGAAAGCTACACTAACTTACTCAACTGGTTGAAAAGACATCACAAACTGCAGTATAATGAATGTATGAACGCCAAGTGCAATGATTTCTAATGTTAATGGTAAATGGCCTGTATTTATATAGCGCTTTTCTAGTCCCTAAGGACCCCAAAGCGCTTTACATATCCAGTCATCCACCCATTCACGCACACATTCACACACTGGTGATGGTAAGCTACATTGTAGCCACAGCCACCCTGGGGCGCACTGACAGAGGCGAGGCTGCCGGACACTGGCACCACCAGGCCCTCTGACCACCACCAGTAGGCAACGGGTGAAGTGTCTTGCCCAAGGACACAACGACCGAGACTGTCCAAGCTGGGGCTCGAACCGGCAACCTTCCGATTACAAGGCGAACTCCCAACTCTTGAGCCACGATCGCCCAGTATCAGCTCACAGCTAATGAATTTCAGCCTTTACAGCAAGCCAGCATATCCATCCAGCTTGATAGGCAGAAAAACAATCAATCTCATTACATTTGTGAAAATGATGTTGTACCATCCAATAAACACAGTGGTTAACAAATGCTTCAGGAAAACTTACCAAATGAAAGAGATGTTATCCCCTATACCTACCATGATTTTCCAACCTCCAGACTTCACAGGAGAACACTATAATATTTCCGGGGTGATGTTCAGTGCGTTTTGACCTTCAAACTTGTGTATTTTGGCATCCAAAGAGTTTGATTTTCCTAGTATTTCACAGGCTTGTCTAAATGCTTCAATATAGTTTTTCTTCAGGAATGGAGACATGGTGACATGTTCAGTTTTACACACTGTATATATGAATGTATAATAATAATAATAATAATGGATTGGATTTATATAGCGCTTTTCAAGGCACCCAAAGCGCTTTACAATGCCACTATTCATTCACTCTCGCATTCACACACTGGTGGATATGATGAACAGACTGTGAAACACAAGACTCTTTCACCCATTCACTTATTTCTATGTCAAAGTAATTTCTGTCCAACAGTCACACACACTCACACTCTGATGAATGCAGTGGAGCAACTCAGGGTTCAGTATCTTGCCTAGTGATACTTTTGCATGAACTTGTTTTCTGATCTTTTGTGCATAGTGGTTATATGTTGCAGTTTAATTACTGTTATTATTAGTTATACAATAATTGTAATTATTATATAATTACTGGATGACAGAGTAAATTAAGTATGTCAATCTTAAAAAATCACAAGGTAAAAAGGCAAACAGTCACTTTTATTTAACACTTATGGATACTTTTATGAAAAACTTTTGATTTCTAACCTGTAGGATTGGCATGCTCACGACACTCTTCGCCATCCTCTTCATTATTATAGTGCTCGTCTTTGTTATAATATCCGCGATGTGAGTGTTCTCGCTGGTTATGGTGATCATAGTGTGTATGTCGTGAATCACGGTTGGCATCGCTGGCATAGGAGTGATGTCTGCGCCTTTTCCGCCGGTGGGAAACTGGAACACCGATGTAGAATGGCTGGGCCTCTGAGATGGAGAGAGAAACATTTCATTTGGATCTGATCAATGCAGTCAGAGCTTGAGGGGTGCTCTGAAAATGGGAACGTATTCTAAAAACTTCTGACTGGTTTCAGCATTATGCAGCATCTAACAGGTTTTAAAAATCAGATGTCATACATGAAATGTATATGTTTTTCAATTTGTGCTCTGCCCTCCTAGAAACACAGTTCACAAGTAGATGTATTTAGTCTGGGAATACCACCTAAATTAGTTTTTTCTGGGTTTTTTAATTAAGTGGAGCTATGTTGTCAAGGATAATAGAGCAAAATCTGTTAGAAAGTAATAAAATGTTCAACGTAATTGTAGAAGGTAAGGATGTCACCTATGCTTGACAAATTTCTGAAGACACTGGAGAAACATTTAGCAGTAACTGGAGTGACAGAAGAAACAGGGGATAGTGGCAGGAAGAGGGTGAGGAAGCATGTACCTTTTGTGTTTCTCCAAAACAAAGGTTTATAGTTCAGGGCAAGGGTTGGGATCATCACTGAAGATGACTTAGACCTCAGAGTTTAAAAAAAGTCAGGGCACTTCCTCAGTTTTCTCTCGCATGGCAAAACTTTTTTTCAGTTAGTGTTTTTTCTTACTCACCATCATCATCATCATAGTGCCTATGACCCCTACTTCTTCCCTGTTGCCATTCATGGTGATCCATCCTGGAACAGAAACAAGATGACAGAAGATTACCTTGGAAATACGAATACTGAAGCACGAGAAAAAGCACCAGGTGGCAATTCCCTATGTGGTTTTTTTTTCCATCAACGTTTTATTCAAACTGAAAGTTTGAAGTTATAAAGAACATGTCTGCTTCCCAAAGCCAAACTTGAAACTGGATCCAGTGGGGAGGGGCCTGGTACCTGTAAGTTCTGCTTCCATGGTCCTTTTGGAACGTCCAAGAATCACAACAATCTTGCACTCTTACAGAGAAGTGCTCTATTGGGATGCTGTGGTACTATGAGGTCTTTAAGATGTAATGGGCTTGGTCACACAGGACTCAAGGTGCTGTTGGCAAAACGTTAGAGAGGAAATGACAAGTGAACCCCTATGAGCACTTTGCGACAGTAGGAAGGAAAAATTCCCAGTAGAATCAGGCCATCAATGCCAGATGGCTGCTAGTTTTGCGCACCATTCAAAGCTCTTCAGGTTAAAAGCCAACCTTGCGTAACCCTTGTGGTGTCCTCGGATCAAAAATGGTCCCAAGGTGAATGGCAAACAAGCATATGGGAATCCCGAGGACACCACAGGATCAGAACTGCAGCCCTACCAGTCCAGACTACACTTGTCACTGCAGTAAGATCTTGTAAAAGGCAGTAACAAATTCTGTACTGAGATCTAGCAGATGAGTCCATTGTCTGAACTTCATTGCCTTTTCTGTGCTATGATCGGTAGGAACTTATGAATGAATCTCTTCATCATTTCCTCTGCAAAAGATCCCAACTTTTTTTGCAAATAATTCTCGATTGCAAGTTATTTACAATATCATCATAAGTCACCTACCCTCTAAAGGTGGGACAACAGATATCAGTGGCAAATAAACATTTGGTTTACCAGCTTTATAAACTATTTATATGAGCTATTTTGGTTGCAATGTTACAAAATTGAGTTTTCTATGAAGTGCTTACATATTAAAATATTTACAATGTACAATATTACAATGTTTAATAAAAACATTTCCTATTACATATATAAAAACACTTAACCCATACAAGTATTAATCATTATTTCAGCATTATGTGCATTGACAATGTTCTGTCAGTTTATTATTGCAAAAAATACAAAAACATAAAAAATAAAAATCCTAGATGCCCAGACATATCATTGCTTTTAGTACATGGTGAAGCTATCACTGGGTGTCTCTTTCCACTGATGACATAAGTTTGTCTTTCTAAAGCTATTGCTTTAGGCTGTTTTCTAGGCTGATCAATACATGTCATTTGTGATTACTTACTACTTACTGAAGCCTGACCACTGACTGTGAAGGACAGTCACATGAGTGGATTCATGCACACACACACAAGCTTGTTAGTAATATGTGCATACGGTGAACACCGCAATTAGGTTACAGTAAATAGCTGAATTGTGTTATCTGTGCATTATCACTGTCACATAATCAAATTAAAACACAAATGTCAGGTTGGAGTCATCCTACTTGAGCTGTCCTTTTGGCATCTGTCCTGATTTGAAGAGTCAAGTGTTGCATATTTTAAGGCTGGGCTGAGTCACAGTTCTCTGCCAGATTGTGCCAACATTGTGATTGCCAGGCCTTCTTTGTTACCTGTTTGAATTTGTGCTCTTCTTTGTTTAACCCAGATTCTTGGTCATCTCTCCAGTTATTTCTTCAGAGTTCTAGAAACCATTTTCTCTGGAGCTCAGTTTACTAGGTGACTGTGAACTCCTTCAGCCACTTTTGAGCTCCAGTCTATCTTCCCTGTTACTTGCAGATGAAAGGACTTATCTGTTCACAACCTTTTCGCCCATTCTCCACCCATATGTTTTTGTTGAGTGTTTGCCAGGAGGACCAAGTGCTCCTCCTGAGCTTACTTTGTGACACCAAGACTCGATCTACAATAACCTCATCTTGACCTCTGTCAACACTATCTCACTTCCCTGTCAGAGATCCTGGTTATGTTCCTGTAGTGAAGCCACTCACCCGTTAGCCAAACATGAGTTGAAATGTTCTTGCCGCTTCAAATTTGCCTACCTTTCAAAATTATTTTAAAGCAGCTAATGGTTGCCAGAGTTTACTCCTTGAATCAATTTTAAACCAAACTATGAATCTGTTTAGCAGATTACATGTTTGGGAAAAACGAAACAGTTGTAAAAAAACTTTGACTTTATTACTTCATAAAGGTAATATCACTTTGTGTTCATGTTGGGATGCTTTGATTAGAGACATTTGAAGGTTTGATTAGACTAGAATCCCTGAAAATAGCAATGCTAGGGTGTGGTTCAAAGAGGCTTGTCTTCAAAAATTACATGTACTCTATTCAGTTCAAATTAATTTTATTTATATAGTGTCACAACAACAGTTGCCTCAAGGTGCTTAATATTATAAGGTAAAGGACCCACAATAATACTGAGAAACCCCAACAAACAGACAACCCCCTATAAGCAAGCACTTTAGCAAACTTGGGAAGGAGAAACTCCCTTTTAAAAAGAAGACATTTCTGGCAAAACCAGGCTCAGGGACGGGCAACCATCTGCTGTGACCGGCTGGGGGTAAGATCGTATGTTAACACATTTAGGCTATTTCAATGAAAATGTGTTTCCACATACTCTTAATATACATGAACACCAATAACCACAGAAATTCCAGTTAAGCCACCGATTAAGATATTTTCTGCCAGATTTAAAGTAGGCACCCCAAGTTCTACTGCTGCATCCTTGACCTCATGTACAGCTCATACATGCAGCCTCTAATTCCATTTTTCTTACACAGGCTTTTTATTTTGCACAGTATTACATCAAATTAATTTCACTGATGCTTTTGTCTAGTCATGGGTACAGTTATGAATTGAAAATGCAAAACTGTGCATTATTTTCTTGAGATAAGCTCATGGTTGAGAGAACCATTGGGTTGAGATAAGCTCAACCATGCCAGTGGTTGCCAATGGTTGAACTTATCCTAAGCAACCTGCACTTACCATCAATCTTTTAGTTTGTACCCTCACACTGTAATTTCCATTGGGAAGCAACTGGTAAAAGGTAAATAAATGTTTTTTTGCTGTGCAAAATAAAGTACCAAATTTTATGATTTTTACGAGTTTTCCAGTTACTCATTACAAGTCTTAACTTAACAAATTATGTAGTACAATAACAAACTTATGATTCTATAGACAGAGACAACATGCAACTTGTCACAGGATTTATATGGGACTGAGTTAATTTAAAACAGTTTTCCACAGAATCTGCATTTGTAGCGTTAGATTTAACACATATAGATTTATTTGTTTTTTTGTTCTTTTGCTGCAGATGTAGCAGAACCAGAGCTATCATTTCAATGCTCAAAAACCTGGCATGCATTGTTTTTCAATGCAATCCATTTATTCAGCTGTATAGATGCAGGAGAAATTTGCTACTGGTAGCTTAGAGCCAAAAGCAAAACACTTCTGTATAGCCTAGAGCTAATAGCTAAAATGTTCACTGAGCTTTAAAGGTTACAGAGAAAAGCTCTACAACCCGTTTAACTCCTTTTTTCTTTTGAATTTCTTTAAAGTTTAACTAAGTAATCATCATCATTGTGCAATACTTTTGTAAATAGTCAACGGTGCAATAGACTCAATACTTGAAATGTGCAATTCACTTGTATTTTTATTTTTATTCCTATTTATTATATTTATCCCCTTCGTATATTTTATTTATATTGTCTCTGTATTTATATATATGTGTGTGTGTATAACTCTGTAACTTCTGTCGGTGCTGTGCTTTTTTGGAAATCGAATTTCCCAGAGGAACCCACCCAAGGGATTAATAAAGTTCTATCTAATCTAATCTAATCTAATCTAAAAAAAAAAAGGCTAAGCAGTAGAAAAAACAAATAAGCATTCACAATAATTCTTTCGCTTTCTTCTTAAAACTGACAGCTGTCTACTAAACCCTAAATGATTTGTAATTTATGTTCAAGCTACTTAAGATGGAATATAAAATGTTTTATTATTCTAAAGAGGTAAATATCAAAATATCAATTTAATAGCAAAATACACTGACAAATATGAAAACCATCTAGATAAAGATGGTGTTTTAATGTTCTCTTACCTGATGTGACAGAAGCTGAATCTGAGATTGCCCGTGAAGAGAAATTTATATTGCCTTTTGTAAGGAAGAGTAACAAACTACAAGATGCCAAAATTTTTCAGTCCTATTCTCTATAGAGCCTGTCAAGGAAAATGCTGCAACTACACCCAACCAGACTGTAAATGAGTGTACAGATGATCTAAGTATTGACTATTACATGTGACTCGAGTGTGTGTATGTGTTTGTGTGTGTGTTTGAACGAGTGCACACCCAATAAGATTAGAGTAGGGGTAGGCAACCTTTCTGATGGCGAGTGCCATTTAAAATTTCCTCAGAGGTCAGTGTGCCATATGATTGCATTAACAATAAATTTAATAACGCTCTATATTAACAGTTACACACTGTATAGAACAACTTTCTAGAATTATATTTGTTTGCAGATGTTGGCAGCTATCAGCGAATAGTTATCAGCTATTTTGAAACAAAAAAAAAGACACTTTTTATCCATAACAAAAACTCCATAACAGCAAATGAACTGTACAACAGAAAATACAAATGCTATTTAAGTTCTCCTCACAAGGATGATAAGAAAAATGAACTAAGCCAATATGGCATGTCTGTTAATACAGAGACACACATGTTAATATGATCTCTGGTCTCCCACTCAGAGACACAGGTCTCCGAGTGTCCAGCATTCAGACGGCTACCTGAGGACACTCATGTGAGAGAAAATCTGCTCACACAGATATGTAGAGCCAAATACTGTCAATAAGGCCTCTGCAATGTTCTGAGGACAGTTAAACTTGTCAGGTAGTGATGTCCAGCAGGTGAAAATGCAAGCTGCATGAACACGCACAGCTATGGATTACAGCTGCTTCGATGTTGCATTAACTGGCATTAACTCAGCCAGTTAATGCGAGACAAATCCAGCTACTCATTAAAGATTTCTGGTTTGATCAGAAAATAAAACATTGGTCCAAACACCGGAAAGTTCCGAAAATGCATTGTGTCTCGAGTCTACGGATGTATCCGTGTATTTCCGTGGTGCTGATGCTGCGCTGAGCGGAAAGCTCCTCAAGCTTTTGAAGTGTCGGAATGTCGAAAGCTAACAACGTCCCTCTCACCAGTAGGCTAAGTTATTTTTAGCCAATTACAAGTTGAATCTGGTACTTGGGGTTGTTAGTTAAGATACTGTCATTAGGAAGCGGCACAACTAATGTGTCTATGCGAGCTGATTTGCGATGTGCACCGCTGGCGCGGCCATTTATCTTTTGATGCACCTTCTCAGATTAATTCACTGTGTGTCGTGCCCAGGGCTGGACTGGGACAAAAAAACAGCCCGGGCATTTTGACTAGAGACCGGCCCACCAGGCATTAAAGCCATAAAGCCTTTGAATGAAAACAAACGATTTTGTGACAGTGATGTACAATGTTGTTGGTATATGTATGATTTCTATACATTTTACATCAGATAAAAACTTTGGTTGTAAGCTTCAGATAATTATTTAATAACAGCCAGACATTTTTAAATGAAAATAAGAAAGTATTTCTTTGTGCCCCCCTTTCCCTGTTAATGCCCTACCTGCCCACCTGGCAAAACTTTGCTAGACCCGCCCCTGCACAGTTACCAGCTGTCAGCTACTTAGAAAAGGATCCTGGTGTTATTTGTCTCTCAGAAACAGTTCATAACTTCCCTTCAACTCATTCATGTCACCTAAAAGGTAAACCCGTTTCTCCATCACCTGTTCAGCTCTGATGATTCAGTAAGGACATCTCCTGGTTTCATCTTCATGTTTCCCTCTCATCACATAACCAAACCGATATCATGACCAGCAGGTTTACAGCTGTGGCTCCAGCAAACATCAGCTGTACTAGAAAGTAATATTAAATAAATTCTAACAACAGCTGATCAAGCTTAAACGTGCTGCTGTTGTTTAGTGCGACATCCGCTGGTTTCCTCTTTCTGGCGCAAAGTGGGCGATAAATAAACAAGAGAGAAAAGCCGATCAGCTGATCATTGATCAGTTTCATGATTAAAGTAGCAACAGGAGAGGGAGCGGGTGAGAGGATGAGAGAAGAAGAGGCAGCTGTGCAGCAAAGACAAAGAATAACTCAACCTTTGTGCCTTTTTCATTCTAGCTAAAGTCCGGGACCAACTGCGTCCCCTCTCAGCTCAACACGAAACGCGTAATAATTTCTCTGAATGCAGGAGGATTCCATCTTTTTACTGGACGGTTGGCAACTCTACTAACTAACCTTATGAATTAAATAAAGTTCAACATTAGTAACATCATAGCACCCACCCAGCTGTATAGAAACTCGGTCATGCTAGCTAGTACGCAGTAGAGTTAATGTAACTGACTGTAAAAGGTCAGCACAACGAAAATAAACTCCACCTAAACTTGGTTTATATCTGACCCAGATAGACTGCAGGTCATAACTTCTTACCTGAAGTTCAGTTCACCTGACGCTCTGACCGGCGGCCCCCTCGGCTCTCTCCTCGTCCTTCCTCCGATCTCCCTCATCCACCTGCTGGCCTCCACCACTTGTTAATGTTACTGAATCTGTGGAAGCTCCGCGATGCCACCACCAAACAACTGAGTTATTTTTACACACCGGCCAGCATCTGGCCAATCCACCACTTTTCATTGTCTAAACCGTTACAAAAAAAAAAAAATCATCGGGCCATGTATGCCCGATGGCCAGTCCAGCTATGGCTGTGCCATTAGTTAACCCTTTGTGCCTAGGGTTGCCGACCCCTGGATTAGAGGCATCTGCTTTGCTGTTTTAATGGGGACCAATAAGCAGAGCTGCCTCCTATAGAATTGGTTTATATTGCCTTCTTCATTTCATGAGGACATAAAACACTGGGTTAATTTCTCTCTAAAACTGCTCCTACTATGTTAAAATTCTTGAAAGCAAGGCTTTCATTTTCATTGCTATACAGATTATGTCGAGTTTTATTTACCACGTACGTTTAACTGTCCATCTAATCTTCCTCTGTTAAACAAACCCTCTATGTGTCACAGTCTGGGTGAGTAGCTGGAAAATTCCACTTTTCTCCTGAGTCACCTGGTATCCGCTCCTGGGCAGGGCCACCATCCCCTCAACTGTTCTCCACAAATGGAGTTGGTTTTGAGACAATCAGGTCGGGAGACTTAAATACCACGTTGACATCCCCTCACGGCTAGTTTGTCAACTATCCAATGTTGGTATCCGGCTCTTATGACCTATGCTTTTGTCGTTATGAAGTTTACTAACCTTCTTCTCTTGTGCTGTAGCTCCCTGGAAATTCACTCGACTTGTTTCTCTGGCTCTAGCCCACCTCCCGCACTCCTAGATAATTGACTGCCTCGCTTGGAAATCTCTCAGTGCTTCACCTGCCTGCCCTCCTGCCACCACCACTTATCAGAACCTTTGGAACTGAGGTCAGCCCTCTCGTACCATTCAGCTCACCCGAACTAATATCACATCCCCTCAAAGCTCATCTCTCTCCACCTGCAAGTAAGCAGTCAGTTTAGTTATAGTCACCATCTCCTGCACTCAGTAGCCATTGCCACACTAACCCCTTTCTTCCTTCTTCTCTCTCCTCAGTGTGATCACTAGACATTACCTGCCACGCTCCAGTCCCCCACCTCTGGTTCAATTATCCCCCTCTTGGTCCACGCCTAGGTTGCCACATCCCCACACCAAGTTATCTCATGCCACGTCATGTCAGTCCTTGTTATTGTGTCATCCCCTGAGCGACCGTGGCTCAGGGGGTTGGGAAGTGTATCTGTAACCGGAAGGTAGCCGGTTCGATCCCCGGGCTCTCTGTCCTGGTCGTTGTGTTCTTGGGCAAGACACTTTACCTTACTGGTGTTGGCCAGAGGGGCCGATGGCGCGATATGGCAGCCTCGCTTCTGTCAGTCTGCCCCAGGGCAGCTGTGGCTACAACTGTAGCTGCCTCCACCAGTGTGTGAATGTGAGAGTGAATGAATAATGGCATTGTTAAGCGCTTTGGGTGCCTTGAAAAGCGCTATATAAATCCATTATTATTAAATTCTAGTCAAACAAAAGTTCTTAATCTTTCTTATTAATGTGCTCTCTCCTTTTCTGATTTATTTTTAGTGCTGATTGGCTGCAGAAGCCTCACCACACTGTTATAAAGCCAGAGATGGTGGAGCATAGTTGGGTTCTCCCTCACCTCCAATCCTAAACCTAACCATCAAAATAACACAGAAAACAAACACTGAGACAGAGATATACAAAACAAGGAGCAGGACAGTCCCATTGATCCAGGAGGGTGAAAGGGGCCGGAAAGGAGGGAAAGAAAAACAAGGGCTTTGGCCAGAGGCTCAGAACCCTTGGATTCCAGTTTAGGCTTTGGCTTGAGGTTCTTTGGAGACACTGGAGGAGCTGGAGGGCACTTTGGAGGATTCTCTGGAAGAAGTAGTCTTCTGGAGAAGACTCAGGAAGATCTGGGGGAGGCTGGAGCTCTGCTGGGCTCATAGCTGACTCTAGAGGCTGGGTTAGGACTGTGGGAATATCCATCCATTTCCTCTGTCAGTTGGGGCTGTTGTTAGGGTCTAGTCTTCCTCACTGAATAGATGTGGGTGCTGAGGAAGACTGGATCTTAGCTGTCCTCACTCTGGAATCAGGTAACTTTAAGCCAGATCTTACTTGGCCCACCTTTGGAGTTGGTATGGGCTTGGGATTAAGCTGGGTCTTAACCCTCCTCACTCTAGGAAAAGGCAAAAGTGAGCTGGAACTCAACCACCCTTGCCCTTGGAATAGGTACAGGAGTGGGGCTAAGCTGGGTCCTAGCCATACTCATCTTGGAAAAAGCTATGATATTAGAATGCAAGTAGCTAGAAAGACCTTGGTCACCCCCTCCCAGTGAAATGGCATGAGAATAGGGACCCTATCTGCCCTCCCTCTGTCAGTGGCTACAGGTGCAGGCTTAGATACCCTAGGGACCAGGACAGATGCAGGGACTGCCAGGACCCTCATTGCCCTAACTTAAGGAACAGGTAGGTGTGTTTCTTTTCATGCAGTCTAGATAATGTTTCTGTTGTAGGTGTCACTGAAACCATTTCCTTCAACTTCAAGAAGTTTGGGTAATACCATACGAAATGACAGACTGAAATGAAATACTGTTTCTCACCAGCCTCTACAGTGCAATAGTCAGTACAAATGAAAACGTTTAAAAAGAGCAGTAAAAAGGCAATAATAAATCACAACAATAAATGGGGATAAATATAATAAAATCTAAATTCTAAAACAAACTCAAGTCTAAATAGTCACACTCGTACAGGTAGCAGCAGTCCTTTCCTGTGGAAGAAGAGTCATATGATTCATAAAATATCTCTCTTGTAGATTGGTCCGATGCTGCCAACACCACCCTTGTTTGGGGAACATGCCAGGAAAATCCTTGGTTAACTTACCAACTTGATAATCAGCTTCATGTGACCGTTTATTCCAATCAACAATGTTAGGGGAAATAAATTCAGATAACAGAAAGATAACCTGGATGTGTTGCATGAGCTTCATAGCAGAGGTGTGGACTCGAGTCACATGACTTGGACTCGAGTCAGACTCGAGTCATTAATTTTATGACTTTAGACTTGACTTGAAAAAATGTTCTAAGACTTGTGACTTGACTTGGACTTTTACACCAATGACCTGGGACTTGAATTGGACTTGAACCGGTTTACTTGAAAAGACTTGATATTTTACCCCAAATATAAAATTTAACATGCATATTATATAGAGATTGAAAATGTGACGTCATTCACGGGTAGAACCGCAAAGGATTCTGGGAACTCGTGGCAAGCGGTACTAGCGCACGCAGGCTTTCAATTAAAATCAGTTATACAGCGATAAAAAGAAACACAAAAATGTCAAGAAGCTGTTGTATTATTAACTACAATAGCCGGTCGCATGACAGCCACGGGAAGCCGACGGGTAAAGAGATCGGTTGTTATCGGATTACGTCGTTGAAGAGAAATTGTTCGAGCCATGTTTCCGAAGTAACAAAGAGGCGACTGGATTGCAGCCATTCAAAGATCAAATATAACGTCCCAGAACACTCCAGCTCACAGGTTAGTCTGCTCCAAGCATTTACACAAAGGTCAGTCTGCTGTTGTAGTTAATGCGTCATTTTCATAACATAATTGGTGATATAGGTTACAAGCAAGTCTGGCGCTGAACAGAAATTGTCGCGCTATGCTCCTTTATTTATTGTGCATAAATAGTGAATTGTCCTGACACAATATTGTGTTTCGCTTCTGTTATTATGGTACATTGACAAAAACATATACTTTTATTCACAGAATAAAACAGTTGTTTTGTATCACTAATTGTCCAGTACGATTACAGCATACAATATTATTGTCACTGCTACATTTCTGTAAGGCGTACCAGAAATTATTTCCACTACTAATTAATTACCGTTAAGCTCAAAGGTTATATTAATAAACGGTTAACGATTGTGTATTTATGACGACGATTTGTGAGACTGGTAAACTTATGATACGTACGATGGTCTTTACTTTCTACACGGTGCATTTCAAGGTCCTGTACCCATCCGTCGGTAAACTGTACCTGGGCTTGTTGCAGTGACCGGAAGTTACTAAACTTCACGAGTGTATGCACTCACAAGAACCGTATAATTATAAATATGCATATAAATATGCTACGATGAGATAGCTGACTTCATCTAACTAGCAAATGTTGTCCAGGCTACGTTGGTGATGCAGTTTTTTTAATGTATATGATATTTTTGTCATGCGATTTTAAAGCCGGTGTTGTGCCAAAAAGTGATTGTCTGCCAAAAAACTGATTTCCAGTGTTTCTGTGTATTTTTTATGTGTAATATCTTTACGTATGTTCGTAAATAGACTTCGGTGAACAGGGGATACAAAGAATTTAAAAATTATCTGTTTTTTAAGTATCTTTACAACTTGTACTTACATTATAACCAATCCGGTCCTTTATCCCCACTTAAAATATTTTTACAGAACTATTGTAATATTTGCTGCCATTTCTGCTGTCCTGTTGGGCAACTTACTCTTACAAAATACATTTTTAATGTTAATGAGATTTTTTTTACTGCATAAATAAAGGTTATATAAAAGTCGCTGCCAAAAACTGATTGCGGCTTGTATCTTGCTACACGAATGTTGTTTGTGGCTCAAGATGACTTTATGTCATCCATAAGGGATGCATTTGACATATGTTTAACATATTATAGCCCAACAAGTTACTTATAGCACTTTAAATATGAGCAATCGCTTTTTGGCAAATACCGGAAATCAGTTTTTGGCAGACAATCACTTTTTGGCACAACACCGGTCCTACAACCGCATCCAAGAATAACATGCAGCTTATCTCAGAACTGTCGGTGAAAATTATTCTTGGAGCTAGGTTTAATTGAGCTGCATTTTAAAGAGGTGCAATTTCACAATTTGTGTATATTTTCTAAGTTCACTATTTTGTCATGTGTTGAGAAAAACACAGATTTAAAAGTTACATGGTCTAATATTTACATTTAGCATAACTGCAACATGCTTTTTTCTTTTTTTTTAAAGACTCGAAAGGACTTGAAATTCAAAATTTCAGACTTGTGACTTGACTCGGACTTTTACACCAGTGACTTGAGACTCGACTCTGACTTGCCTGACATTACTTGAGACTTGACTTGAGACTTGAGGATAAAGACTTGAGACTTACTTGAGACTTGCAAAACAATGACTTGGTCCCACCTCTGCTTCATAGTATAGGGACCTGGTAGTCCTGACTTGTCCACCACTACAAGCCAGATTCCCAAATCTTTACTGGTTTCTTGGAGAACTGCTATCACTGACCTTTGGGCCTATTGTTTCTGTTGCTCTGTCTTTGTGTACCTGGTCTGTCACAACAGAGCGATTCGGAGCAGACAAATTAAGAGTTTTTCAGGCAATGTTTTCTATTTGCATGCAACATGTAGCATACAGTGGGGCAAAAAAGTATTTAGTCAGCCACCGATTGTGCAAGTTCCCCCACTTAAAATGATGACAGAGGTCAGTAATTTGCACCAGAGGTACACTTCAACTGTGAGAGACAGAATGTGAAAAAAAAAAAATCCATGAATTCACATGGTAGGATTTGTAAATAATTTATTCGTAAATTAGGGTGGAAAATAAGTATTTGGTCACCTCAAACAAGGAAAATCTCTGGCTCTCACAGACCTGTAACGTCTTCTGTAAGAAGCTTTTCTGTCCCCCACTCGTTACCTGTATGAATGGCACCTGTTTGAACTCATCATCTGTATAAAAGACACCTGTCCACAGCCTCAAACAGTCAGACTCCAAACTCCGCCATGGCCAAGACCAAAGAGCTTTCGAAGGACACCAGGAAAAGTATTGTAGACCTGCACCAGACTGGGAAGAGTGAATCTACAATAGGCAAGCAGCTTGGTGTGAAAAAAAAATCAACTGTGGGAGCAATCATCAGAAAATGGAAGACATACAAGACCACTGATAATCTCCCTCGATCTGGGGCTCCACGCAAGATCTCATCCCGTGGGGTCAAAATGATCATGAGAACGGTGAGCAAAGATCCCAGAACCACACGGGGGGACCTGGTGAATGACCTGCAGAGAGCTGGGACCAAAGTAACAAAGGTCACCATCAGTAACACACTACAACGGTCAGGGAATCAAATCCCGCAGTGCCAGACGTGTTCCGCTGCTGAAGCCAGTGCATGTCCAGGCCCGTCTGAAGTTTGCCAGAGAGCACATGGATGATACAGCAGAGGATTGGGAGAATGTCATGTGGTCAGATGAAACCAAAGTAGAACTTTTTGGTATAAACTCAACTCGTCGTGTTTGGAGGAAGAAGAATACTGAGTTGCATCCCAAGAACACCATACCTACTGTGAAGAAAATCCTACCATATGAATTCATGGATTTTTTTTTTTCACATTCTGTCTCTCACAGTTGAAGTGTACCTCTGGTGCAAATTACTGACCTCTGTCATCATTTTAAGTGGGGGAACTTGCACAATCGGTGGCTGACTAAATAATTTTTTGCCCCACTGTAGATAACCTATCCAAAAAATAAATAAAAAAAAAAAAAAGCTGGAATTCAAATATGAAAAACAAAAACACACCACATAATGACAACAGGGACACATTTATACTTAACCGCAATGTTTCTTTTAATTTATTAACTTTTTTTAAGAAGGTGCTTTGCACCAAACTGCATTATCCTCATACATTTCAAGAAATACAGCTTTACAGAATACAGTGATACAGAAACAGGAGTGCATCAGCTCTGCTTGACTCACAGGTGGTCAGACGTTTGACAGCTTGAGCCTCGACAAGTAGTTCCAACATCTCTCTATAATCCTCAGTGCATGTAAAACTTAATGCAGATAAATGCTTTCATGGCAAAGGTAAGACCGTTATGTTGGATGGTTCTATTTTGTTTTGTTTTTTTTAACTCACCAAAACATTTCTTTCAAGTTACCATATAAATAATCACCACAGTAATTACTGCTGAAGCATAAAATTATGAAATTATAAATTGTTCCATTTCAAATGTGATGATGATCATAACAGGCTCAATGGGTTTAGACTGGCAACTGGAAAGAATAGCCTATTTGTTGTTGTTTGGAAGATTTGAACTAAAGGGGGAGAGAAAAAAAAAAAAAAAAAAAAAAAAAAGGTGGTTTCCAAATCTTCTCTTGTTCTGTCTTGAGAGACAAAACAGTTTCAACTCATGCAGCCAGAACATAAACACATACTGAGTTATAGAGTTCCATAAATCTTATTCTATATGAAAAGATTACATTATTGCTTTACTTCTTAATATGTATATAAATACACACAATTGCAAAACCACTTGTGACAGTGTTTCAGTTAAATTATACTTGGAGGATGCTGGTAAGTCCACAACAACAGCTGGATGGGCTTATTTGCGCATCATTCAGTTCATGTCATCTTGTAGCAGAGAGTCCCTCTCTTCAGCTGAACTACATTTGATTCCATCCGATAGGTTGCTGTGGTCAGGTTGATTACTCTGTGTTAGGAACAAAATAAAAAAAAAAGGTTATTAGTTGAATAATAAAAATCACCCTGTGGTCTAGTCATGGCCAACCTGAAAAGGTTAGAAGTTTGATTTATCAACAATTTCGTCAATTGGTTGGATGAAGAAAAAAAAAAAAAAACTCCATATAAAAGACTTTATAATATCCAGTGGCATTTGAGCAGACACTGTATACATTCAGCCCCAATAACTGGGCAATAAATGACTGCTTAGACTCTTCTGGATAGTCCAAGGCAGCAGTAATATGAAAAGAGTAACCACTGCAACTGCAAAGGGTTAAAACCCCGTCTGACAAACACACTGCCATCTATCCAGCTCTCCTCTCCCTTGCCACCTCCTCTAGCTTGGGACAAGCACACTGAGATATTCTGAGGAAACAAGAAATATATTCTATAATATAATGCAAAATAATAATCCACATCACTGTAGCTGCGGCTACAGTGATGTGGATTATTATTTTGCAAATTGGATAAGGTCAAACATCAATATAATAGTACTAGTACTGGGAAATAAAACAGTGTTAATGAAACTAAGTGTGGTCACATTTTGCATTTTCCTAATCAAAAATTCCAGGAAAAGATTCAAATAAGTAATGTTGGGAAAAACATAATATAAATACTTGATTTTTTATTCCTTTCACTTTCATTAAAGTCACTGTAACACTATAATAAAACACAAATGAAGACATAAAACACATCAAAAATGCCAATAAATACCTTTATGCTCCATAACATTGTGCCATGTACCTGAACAAACACTGGTAGGAACTCCATATCCCTGCACACACTAGATTCACTAATTACAGATTACTTTGAATCTGCCACCTGGTAGCTTGCAGAGTTTCCAGGGTCAAGCTGCCTATCTGACCCTTTAATGAATTTACAAGCAGGTCATATGTCAATCAGTAGTATCCTTTGCTCTTATTGGTAGTTTCTCCAGCATAAATTTCACCTGTAGTCGCTTTAAGTCATTGAACATCATTCACTTTCTACGATCTCTGTTTACCACAAGTTGCTTCCAATAAGTTTTCTGCTTAAGAAAAATCTGTGCCCCCAGTTTGGGACAGACCGCTACAGCCACCCCCTGTGGCTGCAGCTGTCTGTAGGAGGTAGAGCAGGTCAGCTGCTGGTTGGAAGGTTGGTTCGACCCCTGGCTCCCCCAGTTTGCATGCCAAATATCTTTGGGCAAGATACTAACCCCGACTTGCTCTCCAATGCATCCATGAATGACAGTTAGAAAGCACTGAAAGTATAGATAACAGTGCTTGTGTGAATGGGTGTGTATAGAGCACTTTGAATACTCCTGGAGAGTAGAAAAGTGCTACATAAGGCTACGTCCACACTAATGCATTTTCGTTTGAAAACGCATAGTTTTCTCTCAGTTTTGGCTTCCGTCCACACTGAGACGGCGTTTTCCCCAAGGAAAAACGCAGCGTTTTAGAAACTCTTGAAAACGCATACATTTCAAAATGGAGCTATCCCGTCACAGTGTGGACGCTCGAAAATGCAGACTTTCTAAAAGGATGACGCATTTTAGTCATGTGACCAATTAAACATAGCGGAGGGCATTATACAGCAGTTGTTTTGATTGCTCTCACTTTTGACAGCCCTAAAAAAGATTAATATCAGTTTGTACATGCTCCAGATAGCTTTTTTTTTTTCCAATCCTTTAAATCTCACTCACTTTTGCGCAGGACTGGGATGTAAGCGTTTTCGGCCGTTTCAATGTGGACGCACAACTCTGTGAAAACGACTGAAACGCTAGTGTGGACGAGGAGCATTTTCAGACGAAAACACCGTTTTCAAATCTATCCGGGCTAGTGTGGACGTAGCCTAAGAATGTCCATTTACCATCCCCAGCTTCCTGATGACCTTAACACCTTCTACTGCAAATTTCAAAGACAACCATTCACACCTCCCATCTGCTCATACCTGCACAAAAAGACTACCTGCAGCCCTCACACCTCTCTCCTCTGACCCGTTACTTACTAAAGCTCTGTGAGGAGGATGTGTGTTCCCTCTTCCAAAAAAAAAGAGCTTTAAAGAGTTTAATGACATGCCAAATTTTGGTCCGCATGAACATGCTTAAAACAAGTACAAAGACACACACAGGTTTCTTTACATCTGTAGTTAGTAAGAGACAAAATGGTTACATTGATAGCAAACCTGGTTTAAAAACAAACAATCATTCCTTAAACTAGACCCAGGAAGTATTTTACTGATCAGAATGCAGTAAAAGCCCAAAAAGGTGGTTGTTCATCCATATTGTCATGGTTGAACTGGACGGCTAAATACTCTCAGTCGAAAACAATAGTTTGAGTTAACTTTTCAGTCTAGGTAGAAAATGTGCTTTTATTGCCAAGGTGTTCTAGGTTTTAAAAAACTCTGAACATAAATGAACAATACTCTTATAGGGTACATGTGTTCACCTGCATGTGTGCACCCACCTGAAGTACTGATACTTTTCTTCTTTGTTTCAAGGCCATGTGAGCCTTTTACTGGCTCTTTCTCGGCTGCCTAAAAGATGATCAAATTGCCTTAAAAAAAAATCAGCCAATCCGAAAATTGAAATAGAGAAGGTTGCTAACGGGATTTTGATAGTCATTTGGGTTTTTCATATTAGACTGCTAGAGATTGTGTAAGGATTCATGCAGGGAGTCATTTGAGGTGATAATTTGATTTCCATGCAATTAATCAAAGGGACATGCAGTTGGTTACGTTAGTCTTTTTAAAATGATACTTATGAAAATGGACACTGTCAGCTTGTTTACATGGAAGATTATCATTCTAATTTTATGTAGCATTGAATTATAAATAATAATAATTTAATAAAAACTATCAAATGCAAAGATTTTTTTCAAGATCCAAGTAAAAAAAAGTAGGTTGTAAAATCAAAACCATAGTATTCGTATCAGAGAACCTCAAACCAATAATGTTTCAAGAAATTTGGATTGTTAACACCATTATATTCAGTGTGTACTTTCATGCTAATAACAAAAACCTGAAAGCAGGAAATCTCTCCAATTTCAGGATATAAACCACACATTTTCCCCTCCACTCTAATCAGTCTTTAAAAACTCCAAAAAATGAATTCAGTTACTACAGTTTAAATCAAATAATCATTTGATCTGGCAAAACAATTTAGGTTTGAATGAGTGAAAGGTTTTACACACCCCAACATTCTTGATAAATGTGGAGCTCAGTGAAACATTTAAGTTAGACCGCTGCAAAATAAATAAAAAATTAATTAACAACAACAACATAAAAAATTAAGTTTGATATTAACAGCTGCCACTACTCACTTAATAACTTCTCAGTAAGTACACTTTGGCTCAAACAAAAGTTTTGGGGCCAGTGTTGCTACTACCTTCTTGACTCTCATAAGCCTAGTGACAATTTTCATACCTTAACAAAATGGGAAAACAATTATCTAAACTGTTAAATGTAAAATAAGAAATAAATACTTACATACAATATATGAAGAAATTGGGGGGGGGCTTGCCATTAATGATAATTTATACTGACAGTTGAATAGTAAGATAACACTGCCATGTCTACATTTAATTGGCAAGCAAAAAATAAATATTAGCTTAGTATAAATGGCTGCAGCTTTATATCTGGCAATACAATACCTACCTTTTCATGTGCGATCAAATCCAAAAACTACTTGTTTTTGCTTTTGTTATTAAAAAAAAAACAAGACAATATAACATGATGACTCAACAAGACTTTTTTCCTTATGCTTTCATCACGATTGGACTACTGTAATTCACTGTTTACATGTCTAAACAAGAGTTCCCTGGAGCGTCTGCAGATTGTCCAAAATGCTGCAGCAAGGCTTCTGACAAAAACATCGAAATACTCTCATGTAACACCATTGCTTATACAGCTGCACTGGCTCCCCGTTGAATTCAGAGTCCATTTTAAGATTCTGGTTCTGACATTTAAGGCTCTTCAAGAACAAGCACCAGCGTACATCATTGAACTTTTACAGCCCTATGGCCCCTAGTGGGTCCCTGAGGTCTTGTGATCAGGGCCTACTTGTTATGCAGTATACAAGACTGAAAACCAAGGGTGATAGAGCTTTTGCTACTGTGGCCGCCAGACTGTGGAATTCTCTTCCTCAGAACTTAAGATCTGCAGACTCAGTGATTACTTTTAAAAAACAGCTAAAAACACATCTTTTTAAAATTGCATTTTTTTTAAACTTTTGACTGTTTGCTTTATACCTTGTGAAGCACTTTGTGATCTTTTATCTAGAAATGTGCTATATATAAAAAAAATAAAAAAAATTTACTTACTTACTGACAAGCACTACCGTTTACTGTGCCACACCTAATTAAGCCATAGCGGATATTTTGCATGGCATTAGTTTGAAGATCAACAGACCGTAATACTAATAATGTGATGGAGGTTACCACAGTAACATGACCCGATGTCGAGTCAGTCGGGGCGCGCGGGGGAGGGGGGGGTTAGATACCAAGTTAATGATTCTGTCACATGAATGCAAGGAAAGGAGCAGAAGTGAGTGCAACTGATCGAGATACTTTATTAATTACTACCAATTTACCTTTTTCTCTGTTTATTTACTTATTGACTAATTTACAAATTTTAATCCTGAAACTCAATGAGAGCAGCTTCAGGGCATGCTTCCCTACTCCTTTTCTTTCATTGGTGTAGGGAAGAAAAAAAAAAAAAAAAAAACCCAAAATGCAACGTGCAGTTAAACAAGATAACATGCTGGCCTGAATCCTGTGTGGCAGCTTTACCTTCACTTTGCGATACACTACAGCAGCGATGATGATGGTTGCCAGACCAAGCCCTATGAGGATGTACTGTAGGTATTCCAAAACAGTAGGTAGAACAACCAAGTTTGTACGGAACGTATTGACGATTGGGCCATCAATATATCCGTTCTGAAGAGGATAAATAAAACACTTACAACATTTTAATCCACACAGAACCATTCTGTAGAATTTTAATCTGTTTGTGCAAAAAAATTGCAGAAGAATAGATGTAAAGACACTACATCATCTATATCATTAATAACTCACCTCCTCAAACCAGATCATAGGCATCACCACATCAGAAATCTTTCCAGTTTCACTAGAAGGACAAGGACATTCAACTTTACACTCCAAGGTTACATAGCAAATGGTAAGAAAGGCAGGAAATATCCAAGACCCTTTCATATTTAATGGTCACAACATATAAAACAATACATGACAATGTCTCTGGCATGATAGTAGTTAAGGGAATAGTTCTTTACGTAATTCCTGAGACTTTTTTCATGTAGAGGTTGAGCTGCAGGCGGATGGACACATTCAGAGGGACACCCGTTTGCTGCAAAAAGACAACAAAAATATACAGATCTCACACTGGGAATAAAAAAGGAGGGAATTATACCTCAAACACCATAAATGTGCTGGAACATGCAAATCTCCAGGTAGCAATTAAAGATATGGTCACATAATTTTAACAATAAACTCAAGGAGGAAATGTTCTGTTTGACTGGTTCATCTGAGGGAGGATGCACATAACTGCTGTTCACTTTTAGCTTCATATTATTTATTTTTTATCTCTACAAAATGGCCTCAAGTGATTTTAACTTTAAAAGCTTTGCCGAACTCAATGTGGGTGAGCCTACAAGCCATTTCCAGTACAGGACATTTTGCATAGTAACCTGAAGCTGAAAGCAACCATTTACTTTTTGAACCCACAGGAAATTACATGTAGCCTGGGCACAGACTTGCTTTACTCTACATGAAAAGACGTGCTTGAAAGGAGAAAACATGTCTGCTACACTTTAAAAAAAAATCCATAGTTCTATACACACTGAAAAAAAGTCTCCTCACTAAAAGAAGTGTAATACAATTAGCTCAACAGCACAGCTGACAGATTGCAGTGATTTGTAGCGAATCAGCTTTGAAAAGCAAAATAAATAAATAAATAAGGTCCAGCTTTTCTATTACATTTTGTGAGTTAGCTAAACTTTTAAAATATTTTAATCTACTGCTGTACACAATTCTCTCATCTTTTATTGACATTTTTTTCCAAGAGATTTTAGCTCAATGTGTCCATAAAACAAACTACAAAGTTCACTTCCAGACATGTGGCTCTGATAAAAAGTTAATATGGGCTGAAGGCAGGAGAAAGACGACAGCTGAGGATAGACAATAGGAATGCAGCTGTTGGCAGAGCCAAAACAGAACAGAAGATCTAAAAGAAAAATGTGCATAATATACATGTATGACAGAAATGAGTGCCATACATTTTATTGTAATGCTCAAGTTATAGTGTCAAGTCAAGTCATGTGTCTCATGTAACATTACTTTGGTAAAAATACCACACACGAGTTCCCTATCATTTCCTTGATATTTCATGTCAGCACAAACTAAATGTACCAAAAAGATTCAAATTTCTGGCTCTGAGAGAAAGAGAAGAAAACTAAGAGATAAAACCAGTGTCCTCAGTGCCATGTTCAAGAGTCAGGATACTTGGCTCTATTGTATGATAGAGCCATAAAAATCCCAAGCCATCTGATGTTTCTTAATTATTAACTTAAGTGTGAATGTTGCCCTGCTGAAATCCACTGAACATCTTGTGAGCTTTTATCCGGACAGTAAAAACTCTTTCACTATCAATACTGACTTTTTATTGGCATCATAGAACGTTTTTAATAACCCTTTAACTGACAAACAACAGCAGTTATACAGGAATAGCCCAATTTCCAATTACCTTATCTTAATGACCGTTATAGAAAAAAGACTGTATTAGGAATTCAAGAACAAACTGTACCAGTGGTGGTGTTTTAGCAAACTCAACATTTAACATTAGCAATAAAGGTTAAAGGCAATGCAATTTTTAAAAGTTGATTATAATAACTTAATGTGGAAATGACTTCAAATGTAAAAATGTGTACATCTTTTCATAATGAATGAAATACAAATCTGATTTGCAAAAATCTCTCATCAGTAATAAAAAAGAAAAACATACTTTTTTAAAGTGAAAACATGCTTTAGAGTTAGTTTTATTAAATGCTCTTTTTTTTATTGTAAACTATTAAGTCATTTTCTTACAAAATTATAAAAACAATATTTTCTAATAAGGAAGAGTTCAATTATGTCTTTGATTAAAATGTAATCAGCATCAGCAAATGGTGACAAATGCAAATTATCTAATGAATCCATCAAATTGAGCAAAACCTCGCAAATCATGAGAATCACTCAGCAGTGAAAATGCAGACTTCAAGCTCTTGCAGACTTCTTTGCCTGTCAATATACTGTTAATTGTTTTTTCATTAAGATATTTTAATAAATAACTTTTTGTATGTTTATCAAATCACTATCTTTGCTCTTAAATAACATGGGGCCTTAAGTAAAGAGTGACTCCTCACAGGTGCAGTATTGCCTTTCCCGATCTACTTTACCAGTAAACCGCAGTCTTAGCCCAGAAGATGGCCTATAAATGTCTTTGTTCTTATATAAATTCATCTTTAGATGAAGAAAGTACCGTTTCTTGTTTTCAAAACTTACACTCTTAGTCACAACAACAAAAAAAAAAAACTAAACACTATACTTAATGGAACCCCATGCCGACTGATGTCCCTTTATCATTAACTTGATATCAACGTGGGCTTGATGGAATTGACTGAACAATGTTGTAAGGTTTAATCTATGAAGCAAAAATCATTTCTGTATCAACTGAGATTTTTTTCTTTTATTGAAGCAATAGATAACATGGAGAAATAATCAAATTTCCAATTACCTTATCACAACCACAGCTATCACTAAAAACACTGCATGTGATTTTTACACAGGCAGAGTTGCATAAGGAATGACACATGGGAATATCTTTTTAGTCTTATCAGTCATTGGCTTTTTCTGTACTGTAGCACACAGGTTACTGCGTGACTGTACAGTAATAAAACTACATATCAATTTTCCTATAGCTTTACCATCCAGAAAAATAAACATTAACTTTAAACCTCATCCCCTTAGCTTACCGCTTTATCACTGCTATTTTGCATTAGTGATGACTGAATGATTGCAATGTGATAAGGAATCTAACTTTAAGTGTTTGAGGAAGACTGAGAAGGTGACAGACTTGGTCTTGTATTGTAGAAAAGAACAAAAACAGTTGGATGTAAGTGATAATGGTACGATACAACCTTTAACTAAATTCTTCCACAAATTTGCCATCAGGATGGCCTCTTATAGGTCAAAATGCACCCTACATGCTTCTCTCTGTGCCATAAAACTTGACAAATAACAGAAGGTCTATGATATGCAAGAGTCCAGCTACACTCATGATCACAGCAGGTTTCAAGGACAATGGGGCTGACTTCTAATATCCTTACAACAATATTGCAGACTAATGACATTCATTTTAAATATACCGGTAAGCCAGTTACAAAATGTTACACACTTTTCATTGATCACAAATGCACTTTCACTTGCGAGTCTTGCAAGTGGGTCTGTTCCAAAATAAAATCAAATTTAAAAAGAGTTGCAGCTTAAGTTGGAGTCTTCACAGTAACATGAAAGCATAAATTAAGTATATACCATTTCTAATAAGCAATGGGAAGAGATGCGTTTAAAAAAACAGAACAAAGAGAAACAAAAAAAAGCCCACAAATAACTACTGCATCAATAGAAAACATTGCTAACCTATGAGCTTTGAATCAAAATTATGATGACCAACTGTACACACTGTGGTGTGTGTGCTGTATACTCACTGGGTGAATGTCTATGAAGAGGCCGTGCTTCTCCTCACTGGGATTAAGACCCTGCACGTAGTCCAGCAGCACAGGATCAGCATTAAAGAAGTGAGGATGAGAGATGAAGACTGGAGAGTCTAAAATGTTCAAAGAATGGCAACATTAATAAACTGGCCCATTGAGAGAGAGAGAAAAAAAAAAAAAAAAAATCTATCAAGTACACTCACAACTCATGGCTTGTTGGCAATCCCTGCCATGTCTCTAAGATCGCATTGGTTTAGTTAAGGATGTTTTCACACCTGTGGAAAGGTTAGGCATTTTCATGCAATGCCTAACCTTGCATGAAAATGCTTGAAATTGCTCCAATTGTTGAGAACCACCGGAAAAAGCCGGCTCACATGGTTGTAACACTGTTTTGAAGCACAGCAGAACGATTAGCTTTAGCCCCTTTTCCATTAGTACCTGTTCTTATCGACTATTTTCAACTACAATCGAGTACCACCGAATGTGCGTGGCCATCATAATAGCAACGCAGCTGAGTGTCCTGCGATATAATGAGTATGTGACATAAAGGCTACAACGAAGGTGGATGTGAAGGCAACTATATACACCTGCTGCTAGATCAGATTCCGGGACCACAGCGTTGTTTTTGGTAGCCATTTCCCTTGTTGCCTCGGGTTTCAAAACTGGCAGTTTTTATTTTCGTGGACAAAAAATAAATAAATTTTTGCGTTCTTTTTAAAATTCTATCTTTAAGAATTTTATTACCAAGAGCCTGTGAAAAAAAATAAAAAAAATAACATAAATTGTTCCAGAAATTTCTTTAGATGAATCTATGAAAAACTCCAAAAGGTCTAGCATTTTTATCAGTGCATAGTTTTGTGCCATCAAGGTGATTCACAAAGTGGTATTAACTGAAAAGTTAATAAGCCTTGGCATACTAACTTGAGTGTAGTGAGTTCCTATAAAGGAAACTGGACAGGCAGAGGACAAAATAAGAAAAAAAATATCAGGGTTTAAAAAAAAAAAAAAAAAAAAAAAAAAAAAAAAAAAAAAAAAAAAAAAACACTCGACAGCAGACAATCATTATCTGAAAGTCATGCCCCCATGAAATAGGGGAGGAAAATCCAGCAAAGACCTTACATGGGACCTAAGAAATACATCTGGACCATGAGCTGTCTGAAAATCAGTGGCAACAGGTTTCATGGAATGATGAATCTAAATTTGGGATTTCAACACCCCAGACTTCAAAAACTATTGTACGCATTTTATTTATTTTTTCAAAATATAAAGAAATGGGTAGTGGTAGGTCTTTCTAATAATCTCTGGGAATGCTGTGATGGACTGAATATTTATTTCGCCTACACTGATCATCATTACTCACTGTGGCGGCAACTGCTAACATTGAGGAGTCCAGACTGTCTACAGGGGCAGAAGCCTTCATTGGGAGCATAATCCGTCCCATTGGCAAAAAGGGTCTTGGGTGCAACATATCGATATAGAGGGATTCCGTTCATCTCTCCAGGACGCTGATAAACCAGCTCCATAGACCTGGAAAAACAATGGGTAAATATATGAAGGAATAATGGGAGAGGCAGAACTGAGGGAAAAAAAAAAAAAAAAGTACAATTCTGCAAAGCATTTTACCTGCACGCGTCAGGGCTGTAGAAAGGCAAAGTGCTCTGTTTCGTCATGAAAGGAGGCCACATCTGCCCAGCTGTTCCATTGATCATGTTAGACTGAGCAGTCCTCCAGTATGGCAGCTATCACCAAAGAGAAAGAGGCCAGTTACAGTGTGAAAAATAAAATGGTGTGAGGGGAAGGAAAACAAAAACAAAAACAAAAAACAACAGCAACAAAACACAATCTGCTGGCATCATACCTCAGTCAGACCATTCCAAGAGTCGACTCTGTGGACTTTTCTAATGTCATCTTTTCCAGTAAAGACTGTGAACAGGCCAGTGTTGGAGTTGTTGAACTAAAGAAAGCATAAAAGGCAGACACCTTTCTTTACCTGCTCAAAGAAATTTCATGCAAGAGACAAATCTGTTCCTTAAACTGAACCTATTATGCTCATAGTAATCAGATAGAGAGGATAACGAAGCATTTCTAATACTTACTTCTGAAAAGAGGCCAAATTTTCCTGATGTGGGAATCATTCCTGGCAGGTATTGATTTAGAAAATCCACTAGTCCACTGTCATAACCCCACATAAGCTCCCCTACAGGCTTGGTCAGGAAGGGACCTTCTTTAAAAGTTTTAAAGGTTGCACTCATCATGAGGCGCAGTACATAGGGCAAGTTTTCCATCATCACTGATGCACCCTAAAATTACAGAAGCCACAGGCTGTGAAAAAGCAGAAAACTGAGGAAATTATTGAACCAATCAAGAAGTGAGGAGGTGGCAACAATGTCTTACCAACACCAACATGTTTGGAATTGTGACAACATCAGACTCGTTCCCAGCAGACATGGAGGGCTCGAAGTGGTACTGTCTGTATTCCCTGTAGGACACTGTACCGTTGGGATGGAATGTAATGTTTTCCTTCTGACACTGCTTTCTGGAAGAAAGGTAATATGTCCACTCAAAACCTGTGCTTCAAGTCCACCTCTGTACACACATCTTAAGGGTTTAATGCAGGGGTCCCCAATCTCAGTCCACGAGGGCCGGTGTCCCTGCAGGTTTTAGATGTCTCCTTGATCCATCACAGCTGATTTAAATGGATAAATTACCTTCTCAACATGTCTTGAAGTTCTCCAGAGGCCTGGTAATGAACTAATCATGTGATTCAGGTGTGTTGACCCAGGGTGAAATCTAAAACCTGCAGGGACACCGGCCCTCGTGGACTGAGATTGGGGACCCCTGGTTTAATGGATTCAGTTATCCTTACGAGAAAGTCAAAAATTGACAGACCTTAAAACATCAGACACAAAAAAGAAAACAAACCATAAAAAATAAAAAGCTCTTCTGGTGTCTCAGGTTGTTGCAGCCAAATCATTTTAATTTATTTCTGGAATGTCCTGATAGTTGTTTTCAATAGAAAAGTCTGAAGTGGTCTACCATTTGCAACCTCTCTCCTTTAAATAAGAATCACATCCTTCCAGAATGCTTCCTCTCCCCCCCCCTCCCTTTCAAATCCCAAAAGGTGAACACATGCTCTTGTGGACATGACCAAAACTTATGACAGTGAGCATGTTTCAGTCCAATTACAATATGTAAAAAAAACAAGTTTAGCCATATATTTTAAAAAAAAAAATTAATTCTTAAACACCTTTTGGACGGATATAAATTGTAGCTCACGCTTATAACACTTGTTTAAAATTGTTTACACTTCTACGTTCTAGGTTTAGAAGAAAAAAAAAATTAAGTTTTGGTTAAATTGGGTTAGGCTTAAGTTTAATGTTATCTGTTATACTGATAAATGGCATTCAACGAGATCTGTAGGTGGCAATAGTTGCAATTAATATCGAACCACCAATTCGTCAACCAGTTTCTTAAAGGGCAAAAAGGAGCAAAAATTGATTATTTAAGATGAAGTTGTAAAAGAGATCCTGTTGCAATCTAAAACAAAAATTTTTTTTTATTTTTTTATTTTTATTTTTTTTTAAATTGTAGCAAAGGATGTAAACTCCTAGAACAGTAATAAGTCTGTAGAAAGCAGTTAAGCAGTCACTATTAATGACATTAATAATACATTTCTTTTGCTGGTGTCTTTAAAAACACTCAAGGTCTACTTAATGCACAAAATTAACAATATCATGAATTAGCAAAATAGCTAGAAAGATTTAAAATCCAGAAACAATGCACAAAACATGAACAGCTGGAGCACTGACTGAGTCTAGTTTCATAATAACCTGTACAACAACCTTCGACCCAGCGTCATCTAGCCACCGTACACTATGCTATCATGATCATAGTCAAGGGCGATCGTGGCTCAAGAGTTGGAAGTTCGCCTTGTAATTGGAAGGTTGCCGGTTCGAGCCCCGGCTTGGACAGCCTCGGTCGTTGTGTCCTTGGGCAAGACACTTCACCCATTGCCTACTGGTGGTGGTCAGAGGGCCCGGTGGTGCCAGTGTTCGGCAGCCTCGCCTCTGTCAGTGCGCCCCAGGGTGGCTGTGGCTACAATGTAGCTTGCCATCACCAGTGTGTGAATGGGTGGATGACTGGATGTGTAAAGCGCTTTGGGGTCCTTACGGACTAGAAAAGCACTATACAAATACAGACCATTTACTTAGCTCCAGTTTACCAATGAAGTTCCTTCCAGTAAAATGGATCTTTAATTCTTTTACATTTTTTATAAACAGGAGCTTTCTGGGACATACAGAGTATTATACCATTAATAAAATTTCTAATTTATTAATAAAATTATTAATTTTATGAATCTAACTTTATTACAAAAAAATAAGTCCATTTGGAGTTTTACTGGAGCAAACTTTATTGAAGTTTAAGTATCCAACAATTTAAAGTTTTTAACTGATAGTTAAGGTTGAGCACAAGTCCTCAGGAGTTAAATTGTGTACCTGTAAACATAAGGTCCTCTCTGTTCCACCATCGGCTTTTCTCCTTTCAGTATCTCAGCAGGATTGAGGACATTGAAGAAGTAGACTGACATAAAGAACGGCACAGGGATGTCTTTCCACATGGTGTATGTGAGATCATTCTTTGGATCAATTACTGTGTGCTGATGTGAAAGAGAGGAAAAAAACAAAAGCAAAAGAATGAGCATTTTCGTCATTAAGGTTTTTATACATTTTCACAAACTAATAGAGAAAAAAAAACTAAATTCAAGGGGACACCTTTAAATTGCTTTTTTCTTATTTTATTTTATTTACCTAAAAGGTCCCAAATCCTGAGATTGTGGTTCATCATCTTAAAAGTTACACAACATTATATTTCATTCTAATTTTAATCTATTATTTACATTTAGGTTTTTGTTATAGTCACAAATGTTCCTACAAATATGATATGAATCTATTCCTTTTAAGAATACTTCTTTGTGGTGCTCCTTATGCAATTACTAAATTGAGCACATTGAGTGATTAGTTAGAAAGTAAAAACACTATGTAACTATGCTTTCTGGATTTTTCTATGTGAAAAATGAAAATAAAATTATTAAATACATCCAGTCTTTGATAGTGCAGTACAGTTCAAACACCTGGTATGTAGAAATGCTATATTTCTCACCATGTTTATGTTTTGTAGCCTCATATTTAGCTCAAACAGGGTAGGATGACAGCGTGTCTGCATGTGCCCTAACTACAAAGTTCAACTCAAAAGGGAACCAACTACAACTTAAAGAGTTCGCTGCTAACGGGAAAAAGCAGCACTGTGAACTGACAACAGAAATAAAGCAAACTAAGGAAGTAGGCAATACTTTTGCACGTATTTTTTCCTGTTCTGCATATTATTTAAATAATAATATTACTTGTATCGTTTTACTGGGATATATTGAGTGAAAGGAAAGTTGAAAAACCTCCGCCTGTTGTGATTTTTAATATGGAAATAAATGACATTACCAATAACAGTTTAGTTAGTTAATCAAATCATTTTACTAACATTGGACATGCTTGACTCTTTAAAAGCCTCAGAAAGTTTTTCCGGAGCTATTAGCATTGTTACTTAATCTGACTACATGCATTTACTGATTAGCTTATCTGCACGCGCCTGTTATCATTTACTGGTTAACTCTGGAGGCTCTTTGAAGTACTTAAGTCCTCGGGTACGATTAAAGGTGAATCTTGCTTGACTCAGCACATACAAGCACATGTGTAAAACATGCTAACTATCCGTGTCAGGACGTTTCTTACCTTTACTATTTGGTCGTCGATGACTAATGGCACCACAAAACACATAATTGTGCCGAAAAGCACCATCAGCACACCTGCCACTATGAATCCAATAGCAACTTTAGGTCGTTTAATTGCCATATTGACAGGCTGTCAGTGAGTCTTCGTAGCTTTGTTTTGTCCGTGTCCGCACTTTTTGTCGGTAAAGATAAACGGAGTCAGCTTAATGACTCCACCAGAGTCTCGGCATGAAACAAAACTTATAATTAAACGTACATTCCTCTGAGATCTCTGCGGGTCGCTCATCTCTCTAATCGATGACGTTCTGACCTGCTTTTATTGTCGCTGTATTTGCGCTGTTTGACACGCCTACCGAGGATTCTGGGAAATGGAGTTCCCGCTCTCTATATCGGGCCATAAGTAAAAGCTTAAGTAATTGCCCGATCTTTCAAGATATCTCCCAAGTGGCAAGAGCTTTTGGTATGCTGTAGGCATAGTGTATTCTTAAATTTACTTTAGTATTAAAGGAGGAAAATAGGAAAGGGCTCAGAAATGAGCAGAGCTCCTGTAACAGGCTGCCACACAAGAGGGGCGCCGGAAGTAACCATATTATTGTACCATTCAAGTCCAATTTCAAAGACAGTCTGTGGTTACATACTTTTATTCTGATTTATTTGATATTCTTCAAGGAAAAATATTTTTGCCACCTTTCATCTATAATTCTACTTTAATTTTAAAAGTTTAATATTCAGATCAAGTATTGCATTTGGGGATTTTTTTTATTAACCAAACTCAGGACCTTCCTGCTGTGAGGCAACAGGGTGCTATGGCTTATGGCTTATCCTGAATATTAAGCAGCGTCGGGCCTGGACAGCACATGGATGGGATACCGCACGGGAATACCAGATGCTGTTTTTATGTGTTAGGCTGGCAACCTGTGCAGAGTGTACCCTGCTTCTCGCCCTATGGAAGCTGGGACAGGCCCGACCCTGACCTGAGTTGGATAAGCGGAAGAGAATGGATGAATGGATGGTCTATAAAAGCTCACATGAGGTTCAATCTCCTGCCAAAAAGATTTCTGCCTCATTTAGATAAAGCAGTGCATGGGTCCAGATATAAGAACGTGTTTGAAGCAGTTTTTAAGAACACTTAAGAGCCTCCTTTGTTTCGTTTTCAGAGGTTTTACTGGAAATATCATTGCATCTAGATAAGATAAGATAAGATAAGATAAGATAGGATAAGATAAGATAAGATAAGATAAGATAAGATAAGATAAGATAAGATAAGATAAGACTTTATTGATCCCATGGCGGGGAAATTTGTGCGCTACCTCAGCTCAGGTACAAATAGCAGGAGAAAAATACAAAAATACAAATAAAATACAAACAAATACAAAATAAGGAGGATGATACACTATATACAACGGTAGCATACACAGTATGTGATTATGGATAGAGGGTTCTGGAAATATGCAAGAAATTTAACTCTTCTACTGCTATGTAAGTAATAGATATCTATAAGTATCTATAAGTATAGACATGTATACGCACACAGACACACACACATGTACACACTAAATATACATATGTATACATATACATACACATATACCTGCACATATGTGTATCTAAAATAGATAACTGTAGTCTGGACATGTGAACATTCAGCTAACAGATCAGAAGTCAGTGCCATGATGTCTGCAACCTTCATGCTTGGAATCATTGGTTCATCATTGGTGAAACATTGGTATTTTATTTTTTTGTTAAATAAAATGTTAATAGGAGTAAACAGACTACATATGCAAATACCTGACACAATAAATATGTAGTCAAAGACAAGTGCTCTTTGTAGATAATAGATAAGCTATTTAAACACTCCATATACAATAAGATGGTTGCTATACCTGCAAATGTCAACCTGAATGAGTCTAACTAACTTTTGTGATGAAGCTTTGCCTTTATGCAAAATAAAGAAAAACAAGAATTTATATTCACTTAAGCAAAAGAAAAAAGACAAAGAAATTAAAATGGAACAGGAAATAAACAGAGCACCCTGATTATAAAACTCTGAAGTATTCACATAACGATAATACTTACCTTCACAACTTGGTTGCTTATTACTGTTGGTCCCACAATTACAGAAATTGCCCCAAAAATCAAAGTCAGACCGCCTGCCACTATAAATCCAACAGCTACTTTGGATTTATTGATGGCCATGGTTGCTTCTTAGCAATGATCAGTGGTGTCTGATAATAAAAGAAGACACTGTTTTGCTCCTCTTGCCTCTGAGTCTGCAAGCCAACAGGCTGAATGAGTGTGTCGTGTTTTAAAGCCGAGCCACTGGTAGTGATGTATTCAAAGGAAATAGCAGTTGAGTGAACAGCTTGAGTTTATTCTCCGCAGACCCCACCCCTCCTTGTATATGCACATCTTCACTACTTTAAGAGAACTACAAAAAATATATGGAAAAAAATGCAAAAAATACCGTGCATCCCAAAAGTATTGACAGCACTTCACATTCCACATTTTTCCATGTTGCAGCCTTGTTCCAAAATAGTTTAAATCCATTTCACCTCACAATTCTGCAAAAAATACTCTACCCTAGTGACAAATGAAAAAAGTTGAAGTTTGTAATTCTTGCAATTTTATTAAAAAGAAAAGAATATATAACATGTTAAATGGACTGGTTCCCATATACTACTTTACTATGACATCTGAGCACTCAAAGTGCAACTTGCCTCATACATACAGTGGGGCAAAAAAGTATTTAGTCAGCCACCGATTGTGCAAGTTCCCCCACTTAAAATGATGACAGAGGTCAGTAATTTGCACCAGAGGTACACTTCAACTGTGAGAGACAGAATGTGAAAAAAAAATCCATGAATTTACATGGTAGGATTTGTAAAGAATTTATTCGTAAATCAGGGTGGCAAATAAGTATTTGGTCACCTCAAACATGGAAAATCTCTGGCTCTCACAGACCTGTAACGTCTTCTGTAAGACGCTTTTCTGTCCCCCACTCGTTACCTGTATGAATGGCACCTGTTTGAACCCATCATCTGTATAAAAGACACCTGTCCACAGCCTCAAACAGTCAGACTCCAAACTCCGCCATGGCCAAGACCAAAGAGCTCTCGAAGGACACCAGGAAAAGTATTGTAGACCTGCACCAGACTGGGAAGAGTGAATCTACAATAGGCAAGCAGCTTGGTGTGAAAAAATCAACTGTGGGAGCAATCATCAGAAAATGGAAGACATACAAGACCACTGATAATCTCCCTCGATCTGGGGCTCCACGCAAGATCTCATCCCGTGGGGTCAAAATGATCATGAGAACGTGAGCAAAGATCCCAGAACCACACGGGGGGACCTGGTGAATGACCTGCAGAGAGCTGGGACCAAAGTAACAAAGGTCACCATCAGTAACACACTAAAACGGCAGGGAATCAAATCCCGCAGTGCCAGACGTGTTCCGCTGCTGAAGCCAGTGAATGTCCAGGCCCGTCTGAAGTTTGCCAGAGAGCACATGGATGATACAGCAGAGGATTGGGAGAATGTCATGTGGTCAGATGAAACCAAAGTAGAACTTTTTGGTATAAACTCAACTCGTCGTGTTTGGAGGAAGAAGAATACTGAGTTGCATCCCAAGAACACCATACCTACTGTGAAGCATGGGGGTGGAAACATCATGCTATGGGGCTGTTTTTCTGCCAAGGGGACAGGACGACTGATCCGTGTTAAGGACAGAATGAATGGGGCCATGTATCGTGAGATTTTGAGCCAAAACCTCCTTCCATCAGTGAGAACTTTGAAGATGAAACGCGGCTGGGTCTTCCAACATGACAATGATCCAAAACACACCGCCCGGGCAACAAAGGAGTGGCTCCGTAAGAAGCATTTGAAAGTCCTGGAGTGGCCTAGCCAGTCTCCAGACCTCAACCCCATAGAAAATCTGTGGCGGGAGTTGAAAGTCCGTGTTGCTCGGCGACAGCCCCAAAACATCACTGCTCTCGAGAAGATCTGCATGGAGGAATGGGCCAAAATACCAGCTACTGTGTGTGCAAACCTGGTAAAGACCTATAGTAAACGTTTGACCTCTGTTATTGCCAACAAAGGTTATGTTACAAAGTATTGAGTTGTATTTTTGTTATTGACCAAATACTTATTTGCCACCCTGATTTACAAATAAATTCTTTACAAATCCTACCATGTGAATTCATGGATTTTTTTTTCAGATTCTGTCTCTCACAGTTGACGTGTACCTCTGGTGCAAATTACTGACCTCTGTCATCATTTTAGGTGGGGGAACTTGCACAATCGGTGGCTGACTAAATACTTTTTTGCCCCACTGTACTTACACATACAATACTCTTTTTTCTGTGTGTTTTCTACATAAGTTCTTTCTATCTAACATTCACACACACATTCATACGCTGATGAACACATAGGAGAGCAATTTGGGGTTAGTATGTTGCCCAAGGATATTAGACTGGAGCAACCAGGGATTGACCAGCTACAGCCACCCCTAACATGTACATAAGTATTCAAAGCCTAGGCTCATTGCTAGCACCTTTGGCAGCAATTACAGCAACAAGTATTTTTTGAGTATGATGCTTCAAGTTTGGCACACCTATTTTTGGGCAGTTTCTCACATTCTTTTTTGTAGCACTTGTCAAGCAAGCTCCATCAAGTTGGATGGAGGGCACTGGTTTTCAGATTTCTCCTGATATGTTAAATCAGGTTCAAGTCTAGCATCTGGCTTGGCCACTCAAGGACATTCACAGAGTGGTCCCAAAGCCACTCCTTTGTTATCTTGGCTATGTGGGATCATTGTCCTGTTGGAATATAACCCTTTGCCTTAGTCCAAGCGCTCTGGAGCAAGTTGTATCAAGCATAATGCTATGCATTGCTGCATTCATCTTTCCCCTCATCGTTCCTGCTGCTGAAAAACATTCCCAAGGCATAATGCTGCTGTGCTTGGTTTCCTTCAGGCATGACGTTTGGTATTCAGGTCAAAGAGTTCAATGTTTGGTTCATCAGACCAGAGAATTTTGTTTCTTATGTCTAAGAGCCTTTCAGGTTCCTTTAGGCAAACTCCAGGCAGGCTGTCGTGTACCTTGTATTTCAGTTCAATTAAATTTTACTTACATAGCACCAAATCACAATAACACTCACCTCAAAGTGCTTTTACTGAGGAGCTACATCATCCATTGATGGATAACGTAAAACGATGTGCTCATTGGGACCCTCAATGCTGCAGAATTTTTTCTGTACCCTTCCCCAGATCTGTGCCTTGATACAAACCTGTCCTGGACATCTACAGGCAATTCTTTGGGCTTCATGGCTTGGTTAGTCCTTTGACATGCCCTGTCATCTGATGGACCAGTTTATGCCTTTCCAAATGATGTCAAGTCAACTGAAATTACCAGAGATGGACTCCAATCAAGTTGTAGAAACATCGGACAGATGATTCAACACGTTCTCACTCCCAAAGCGTAACATTTTACGCTAGGTGATTAGTGGAATCAGGATGCACCTGAGCTTAATTCTTAGTATCATGGAAAAGGCTGTGAATACTTATGTACTTTTTAGAATACTTTTTTGGTTTGTTTATTAAATAAACATATTTATTAAATGAGTTTTTAAGCAAACATTTTCACGTTGTCCCTATGGCGTACTGTGTCTAATATTTTAAGGTTACAATTAATTTAATCCATTTTGGAATAACGCTGTAATATGACAAAATGTGGAACAAATGAAGCGCTGTGAATACTTTCCGGATGCACTGTATGTAAAAGATACATAGTCATCGGTTTTTGGTTCCTGAAGTCCATTTGTCAAGCTCAAGTTGACTTTTATTGCTCTTGCCATGCTGGTGCTTTGAGAATGGACATGAAGAGCAGTCAGACTGTGAAACTGATACTGCTTATGTTATCACAGGCTTGTCAGTCTCATTATTAGGTATAATCTGTTTTATCTTCCTTTCTGACTCTGATGGGGGACACTAATTTACGTGTCAACCAGCTAGCAAATGTAAGTGTTAATGTTTAACTTTATTATGGAAGTGTTGTAGTTTTATTACAATAAAATAGCCAGAAAGATAATTTTATATTGGAAGTAAAAGAATTTTATAGCAGCAAACTACAACAAAGGTGTAACTCTTCAAGGTGTAACTCTTAGTGTGCTTCTGGAAAAATTAAGAATTTGGACGAGGAAATGACTAAAGACCTCACACTTAACAAATTGATAGTTCAGGGTTGTTTCACCAGATATCTTGTGGAAAACATCGGGAACTTCCATCATTCCATTTTCTTTATCCAACTCAGGGTCGCAGGGTGGCTGGAACCTATCCCAGCCACCATAGGGCGATAGGCAGGATACACCCTGGACAGGTTGTCAGTCTGTCACAGGGCTATCAGGAACTTATAAATAAATAAATAAATAAAACAATTGGTATGGGAAAGGGAAATGGAAGTAATTAAAGATTGAGGAAGACATTTGAACAGGATGCAAAACCCATTGAAGAGGTATTACAAAAGATGGTGCTCAAATACTGAAATGAAATGTCACAGATACACATGAAAAACAGGATAGAAGTTATTGTCTTATTGTTATTGTTTAAGGGCTTTTTATATTAAGAAGTCACTTAAACAATTAATTCTTATATTATTGAGGATGTGTCTTTTAAGGTCACTTCTGAATAGGCAGTACTTGTATGTGGAAATGTTCTTTAAGAGGAGGAAACAGGATTGGGCAGTGTTTCTGAGATTACAGCTATTGTTCAAAACCAACTATCCGGTTATTTTTCTTCTGACATACAGTTTAAAAGATACAAGGCCACTTCTGAGAGTACATTTCCAGTTTGGAAGACCTAGTTAAAATAAAAAGGATAAGAAAAAGCTCTTTTAGTTTTTGCTTGCCATTATAATTAAAGTTGCCTCACTTTAGAATCAGATATTCTTTTTCCAAAATATATTTCATTTCAACAAAATAATTTCGACAACTTCTTGATACAGACAGAAAGACAGGTTACATGCAGGCATCAACACAAGGCTCTTTGAACAAGACCAGTAATGTCATGTGGCTGCAACAATTATAACAATATTATAATATACTACTACTACTACTACTACTACTACTACTACTAATAATAATAATAATAATAATAATATACACCTCAAGTGTAAATAAATTTGTTTACATTCATGAAACATTGTCAGTTAATGAAGCACCTGTACTTGAATTTATGTATTTCCTTTAATTGAGTCTCTTTAACATTGTATTTGTTGTCTGATGTGAAAGTGCTGTGTTATTTGTTGATGAACAGGCGCAACTCTCACTTCATTTTCTTAAAGACAAACAACTAGATTTAGTTGGAAACAATATATGTATGACCGCCGACACTCTGAGGCAGTCGTACAACTGTTGACTGCCTAAAAGGCCCTGAAGGATTAAAGTGTGTCTCCCTGACCCCATATTTGACATTTGACCGCACTAAAAAATAACTGAATCTCACCTTTATTTTATCTAAAACACAATAATATTTTTACCACTGCACCATCATTTACAACACGGAGTATGAATGGCTTGAGATGTACTATGAAAAACTGTGCCGTTTTAAAAATGTATTTCACTTTTTTTCACATTAATTGTACTGTAAATACATGTGTGTTCCACACAGCTCACACTAACTTTAAAAAGGCAGATCGCACTGCAATGTCAGGATATGAAACATTTTAGTTGTGACATTCAATGCTGGTCATCCATTTTTTTTATGGATTTGGTAAATTTGGATGATAAAGACGTTCTCTCTTCCTGAGGAGACACATGATGTCTTCATACATAATGAAGGGGAAAAAGGCCAGATAGCCACAGACCACAACAGCTCCTCATCTGACTACGCTGTGAAATCTGTTGTCCTCATTTAACATTTCACAGGCAGGAATTGTATTCTTGCCTCATTCCTCACTAAACTTACTAAACTAAGCGTTTCCTCACATGCCTTCCATCCCAAATGCTGATGGTGTCTTTTAATAGAAGGAAGTTTCGAAAAAGATGCTTTGAGCTTCCCTAAAACATCATGTGTTTGCAATGTGATTTGTGTGTATTGCTGACGTAACCATTATGGCTAATATCTGTCATTATAATGTTTTATTTTTCCTCATATTGCTCAGTTTTTGATACCCACAGTTTTTGATATTTCACAGATATTTCATCCCATTCATCTCTGTTGCAGTGGCATCTATTTGGACATAGAGTCATTTCTCTTTCTCTTTTTGTTTTTTCTTCTTCTTTTTGGCACACAAATAATGTGTTTCCAGTTAGTCATTATTTTCTCTTATTGTAACACAAAAACGAACAAATTAAAAGCTCATATTTTTATCCTGTGTGATACTTTAAGTAGATATACAGCAACAGTTTTCTGACAGCAGGTGTAATTTGCTCAGCACTGAACAGTCTGAGGAGTTACAGCAGGTTAAACTCAGCACCGGGGATCTTTGCAGGAACACGTCAGTGCCATACAGCGCCATCTGTGTCGGTGAGCGGGAGCGTTCCCGCTTCTACACAGAGACCGTGTTGCACTGACACCGCCTCCACCCACGTCCATGCAGTCTTGTTCTTTCAGCCTCTGTGTCGTGCAAACTTCTATAGAGATATTTATTCTTCAGATGTGTCTGTCGATACAAAGTACTGTAACATAGGATGTCTGATTTTATGTTCTGGAGCCTAAAAATCAAGTATACTTCACAAGTATGTATCCACCTGCCACTCCAATGTTTTTGTCAGAGAAATTAAATATATTTTTGTTTCGCATTTTAAGCCAAAAGAGTCTTGGGAGTTCAGGGTGTTTTAAGTGGAAAATGCCAATTAATTATATGGAAATTTTTATCCTGTGTTTGGCTGCATTTGTTATTATAAAATATATTTGAATTAAGAGACAACTTAGTTATCTGCTCTGTTAAACAAGAAAGTTATAATACTCTATATGCTTACATTTTCATAGTATTAACGACAACACTGAAACAAACTAATCATTAGTATGGCTAATTTAACGTGTCACATTTGGCTGTTTGCCTGTAGGACTGACATATAACTTTATTTTTCATGTTCAGCAGAAGCTTCTGTCAAGCCGGACGGGAGCTCCAGTGCAGGCTGGAGGTTTCACCCCCTTGTAGAGATGACAAACCAGTTGGAAAAGGGACAACATTGCTTTGTCTTCATTCTCTTCTGTGTATTCCCCATTGAAGGTTATCCAGGGCACATGTGTGTGTGCAGGGTTCAGGGCTCTGGTCATAAGAGCGTTGGCACGCATCAGCTGGTATCCCAGATCTCCTTTGACACACGAGTCAACTCTGGACCAGGGCACAGAGGGAGCATAGAGCCGGAGACAAGACTGCGCAGCGCTCAGAACATCTGCAGATGACTCCATGCAGTAGATGATGTGAAATGCAAGAGAGTGTTCGGTTAAATTGAGGATGCAGGCCTCGATCATGTTTCCTCTGCATTCAGACTCTCCGTGCTGACAAGTGAAGGGAGAGTTTGCTGAGCGAAGCTCCTTAGCATTCCCATAGGGCACCAGTGTGACAGCCATGATGTCCTGCAGCATTGTCCAGGTGGGGAAAAGCTGCTGAGTGATAAATTCTCTGCAGTCTGGACACAGACTCTCATAGTACAGTGTGACAGATACTCCAGGGACAGCCTGGTTTGACCTGGTAGCATTAACCTCCATACACTGTTTCTCCACCCTGCATTCTATCGCTATTTCCAGGGACCTACACCACTGGGAGGGAGGGTAGCGACAGGCCGGTTTGGGATGACACATCCCGAAACCGCTCCGTTCAGTACAGACGAGCAAAAGCACAGCCAGGATTCCCGAGCGCTTCATGTTGGCATCTGCAAAGGAATCCACGTTTCTCTTTCTCACTTCTATCTCTAAATGGTATCTGCTTTCACTGTTAGGTCACCTGAATTTCACCATCCACCTAATTCCCCGAGGTTGCTCCTTCATCTCTCTAACCCCAACCTTGATGACATGCTGAAGAGGCAATTTAACCATTTGATCCAGCTGTGTTGGAGTAATGCTGCATCTAAAAGCTGCAGGAAATTAGCTCTTGAGGACTGGAGTTGGGAACCCTTGGTCTATGGTTTCCCCAGCAGATAAACTACCACACCATTACCCAGTACCTTTTTTAAGCCATATGCCCATAATCATTTGTTAGCATGTATTCAGTATTGTAGAGCGTTTATAGATTTTCAAATCTCTGCTTTTCCTTTGAAACTAAAAGTTCTGTTTTCGTATAGGTAACGCAAGTGGAAGCCCACATGCCCCAGCTTTACACTGGCGCTTTAACGCATCCTCTATTTGTGGATCTGGATGATTTGGATGCTTTGACAGAGAGAGAAATTCACAAATATTTTTAGACATTTGCATGCACAGGAAGCTCTTTTGAAAGTGGCAAAGATCATGGTAGAACAACAATCTCAAAACACACAGCCAAAGAAAGTCTCAATTGGTTTCAGAGAAAGGAATTAAAAGTACTAGAACTGCTGAAAGCACTATGCAAAACCAACCACTTCTGTTGCTGAGTTGGCCCCTTTTGTGCTCTCTACAGCTCAGAGTTTATAGAAGGGGCCAACTGAACCTTCAGGATTTGAATACTGGTTGTCTGGAAGAATGGACCAAAATTACACCTGAGCAATGCACGCCATCAGTTTCTCCACACAGCAAGGGTTGCTTGAAACTGTGATCACCAAAAAAGGTAAATGAACTTCAGTAATTGTCCTGAGACACACTCTCTGGGTTGGTAAGTTCAACATATGGACATAAAATCCTTAATACTACCACAGAAAACCCTGCAAACAGGACTGGATCTTTTTTGATTATATTTTGGAGGAGACTCCTTTCCTAATCCAAGGACAGAGCAGTGACATGCAAATCCAAATTGTAGTAAAAGGTAAGGGATCATTTTGATAACCCACTTATTGCTGTGTGCAGTTGCCTGCATCTCTGTGGAAATGGAGTCCTAAAGAAGTTGACACCATTCTGATTTTTAAGTAAATTTTCTGTATGCATTACTGCATAGATACTTCCAAACCCCTGGACACATTTTTTTCTAATGTTATGGAAGACTTTTGACATTATATATATCTATAGCTGATAACTCTCAGATTGTATAAGTAAAATCTCATATGCTATGTAAGCTGCTTGAGCCTTTATATGCTACTCTGCCAGATACTTTGCACACCAACCTTCTTCATTTGCCTTTTTTTTTATGCCTCATTGTGAGTTTTTTAGAATCATAAATAGAGCGGAGGTATTCTACCAGAGCACTCAAAGCGCTCTTACATCTTGCCTCATTCACCCATTCATACAAGCACTTTTTCTGCTTTCTTCAGACCGGAGCAGCAAGTGATCAAACAACCTTCCGATTGGTAGATGACCTCCGAACCTACAGCCACCCACCAAGGCAATGGCATTCCATCAAGACAAACCTAAAGATATACATAAATTGAAATGTACCAAAGTAAATTGATCTCTCCTTTCAGCTCCTCATCTGTTCACCTCCATCCTTTATATTGCCTCCATCTTGTGGCCACAGTTGGCAATTGTTGCTGAAAGCTGTGCTCATTTCATACTCATTGAAGGCTGTGGTTCTCTATGTTATATGGGTGTGTCAGCAGCTTTTCTACTGATGATTTAGGTTGAGCTTTCACTCCTTTGAGATCAGTTACAACCTGGGCTTTGTATGGAAACACAGCTAGCATCTACCAATTATAAGGCTGAGGGTTCGACTCTAGTCTGCATTACACATACAGGGAGTGCAGAATTATTAGGCAAGTTGTATTTTTGAGGAATAATTTTATTATTGAACAACAACCATGTTCTCAATGAACCCAAAAAACTCATTAATATCAAAGCTGAATGTTTTTGGAAGTAGTTTTTAGTTTTAGCTATTTTAGGGGGATATCTGTGTGTGCAGGTGACTATTACTGTGCATAATTATTAGGCAACTTAACAAAAAACAAATATATACCCATTTCAATTATTTATTTTTACCAGTGAAACCAATATAACATCTCCACATTCACAAATATACATTTCTGACATTCAAAAACAAAACAAAAACAAATCAGCGACCAATATAGCCACCTTTCTTTGCAAGGACACTCAAAAGCCTGCCATCCATGGATTCTGTCAGTGTTTTGATCTGTTCACCATCAACATTGCGTGCAGCAGCAACCACAGCCTCCCAGACACTGTTCAGAGAGGTGTACTGTTTCCCCTCCTTGTAAATCTCACATTTGATGATGGACCACAGGTTCTCAATGGGGTTCAGATCAGGTGAACAAGGAGGCCATGTCATTAGTTTTTCTTCTTTTATACCCTTTCTTGCCAGCCACGCTGTGGAGTACTTGGATGCGTGTGATGGAGCATTGTCCTGCATGAAAATCATGTTTTTCTTGAAGGATGCAGACTTCTTCCTGTACCACTGCTTGAAGAAGGTGTCTTCCAGAAACTGGCAGTAGGACTGGGAGTTGAGCTTGACTCCATCCTCAACCCGAAAAGGCCCCACAAGCTCATCTTTGATGATACCAGCCCAAACCAGTACTGCACCTCCACCTTGCTGGCGTCTGAGTCGGACTGGAGCTCTCTGCCCTTTACCAATCCAGCCACGGGCCCATCCATCTGGCCCATCAAGACTCACTCTCATTTCATCAGTCCATAAAACCTTAGAAAAATCAGTCTTGAGATATTTCTTGGCCCAGTCTTGACGTTTCAGCTTGTGTGTCTTGTTCAGTGGTGGTCGTCTTTCAGCCTTTCTTACCTTGGCCATGTCTCTGAGTATTGCACACCTTGTGCTTTTGGGCACTCCAGTGATGTTGCAGCTCTGAAATATGGCCAAACTGGTGGCAAGTGGCATGTTGGCAGCTGCACGCTTGACTTTTCTCAGTTCATGGGCAGTTATTTTGCGCCTTGGTTTTTCCACACGCTTCTTGCGACCCTGTTGACTATTTTGAATGAAACGCTTGATTGTTCGATGATCACGCTTCAGAAGCTTTGCAATTTTGAGACTGCTGCATCCCTCTGCAAGATATCTCACTATTTTTGACTTTTCTGAGCCTGTCAAGTCCTTCTTTTGACCCATTTTGCCAAAGGAAAGGACGTTGCCTAATAATTATGCACACCTGATACAGGGTGTTGATGTCATTAGACCACACCCCTTCTCATTACAGAGATGCACATCACCTAATATGCTTAATTGGTAGTAGGCTTTCGACCCTATACAGCTTGGAGTAAGACAACATGCATGAAGAGGATGATGTGGACAAAATACTCATTTGCCTAATAATTCTGCACTCCCTGTATCCTTGGGCAAGATATTAACCCCAAGCTGCTCTTTGATGAATCCATGGAAATATGAATTTCTGTGAATGTTAGAAAAAAAGTGCTTGTGTGAATGAGGCAAGTTATGTAGAGCACTCGGAGTAGAAAAGCACATTTGAGCCAGCCTGTTTACCATTCCATTTTGATATTTTGTGCAAATTTTTCAGTAATACAGTTTTGTTTGTACTGAAGTGTTTGATTGCTTCTTTTCCTAAAGAAATGATTAGGAAAAAAAAATCCTCCATCACTTGTCATTGTCAGCAAATAGCAAATAATTTTTGATAATAATAGATATTTATTTAGCTATAGAATGAATAATACTTTTAAATTCTTCAGCAAAGAAGGACCACAGAAAGGTGATGACATGCATGTCCTGATGTAGAGTACAAATTTAATGTTTAAAATTGATCCGGTTTATCTTGAATTGCTAAAATGTGGAGAATGTTTTTGTTTGTCTGAATCTGCCACTTTTGAGGATTTCTATGAAGTCATTTGTTGTAATTACACTGCCAGTCTTCCTCTTTGTTTTTTTCTGCCTTCCATACTGTCAGAAATTAAACTGATTTCAGCTTTGAAAGCAAAGTTACACACAAGAGCATTAAACTGCTGCAGTGCTTGCCACGCAGACACCCACGTGTGATGCCTGTTTTGTGTCCTTAAATTTTAAGCATGCACGGTGTTAATTTTACATGCACGAAATTTAACTGTTTCAGTGAGATGTGCCTTTGAAATTGAATTATTTTCTGGTGATTGCTTCCCACTATGCCATATTGCTGATTCCATCTGACAAATACTTTTCAAATAAAAAAGTATTTTGCATTTCTTTTTACATATAAAATTACGAAATGTTTTTGTGCAAAGTTCAACTGTAATTTGATTAGCAATATTTAAATCATGTACACAGCTGTGAGATTATGGATGATCCCTGTGGTTAAAGGTTAAGAGCACGCACCACATAATTTTGGAAAATAATTTTGGATAGTAATAATATTTGTTTGCTGCATCCAGCCTCATTTCTTTCATGGGCCGATTGGGACAAAATGGTCAAAAATGACTGTGGGTAATTTTCTGTTATCTTGGTTTACTTGCACACAGACAGGAAAGGGAGATGGACAACACAGAAAGTCCTCTCAAAGTGACCACAAGTTTCCACAAAATCAGAAAGCCATGTTGCCTCTGAAAGAGAGAGCATATTTTTCCCATCCTGGAGAAGGTCTGTCAGTGCAACATGAAGAAAGATTTAATTCTTTAAGTAAGTAGCTAACAATCAGCTTTCTGCTTGTAAACTACAGGAGATATGGTTTATGCCTCCATCGTACATATCTATAGGTAGGACGTTCAGATGGCCAAATCACACTTAAAAACATGCCTCCCGCACACATTCATCTAATGTTGACACAGAATACAAGGAGAAATGGAGGGGGAAAGACAGCTGTTTTTATTAGAAGTTGTTACATGTTTTCCTCACATTTTTTGCATTTATATTCTCGGTTGCTCTCCTTATATTTTTTACATTCAAAATGTGCCCATCTTTGGGAAGAATCACACTGCACCTGGAAAGGAAAAATAAATAGCTCATGTTCATCAATATTTCTGCCTGATTAGAAGCTCATAGGCAGTTCCTGTCACTCTACAATAAAACAATTTAAAGGCTGCCCTCTCTGCCCTCCCACTAGCTGACACAAGTAAACTGTGCTAAGATACCCTACATGGACTAAGGTTCTTGGCCACATACATATAGATTTTCTTGGCTGTAGAAATCCATGCCATGACGCTCCCAGCGCACATTTTTGATGCTTCTGTCTGTGGCAGGGGAATATGTGAATATCAAATAAAGTCTTATGAATCAAATTATGTCAATCCTTCATCACATGTATCACCTGTTTTTTTGGAGTGTTTTTTTTTCTTTGTTTTTTCATTTTGTCATCCCACATGAAAAATTCCAAAACTGCAGATTTTAGACACTTTAGACCTAAAATGTATATTCATTAGGGGAAAAAACATTCATTTGTGATAGTAAACGTAAAACAACCTGAAAGACTCCATGTAACAGTCAGAACATTGAGCTTAACAAGTAAGGTCCAGTTATTTGTTTTAACAAACATTTCAGGCACATCCTCTAGTCTATTTGTAGGATTGTTGGCTGTCCACTCAAGAAGTTCAGAATACAAAAAGCAGAATAAGAGATTTTTGACTACCTGACTTCTGTCTGTATTAAGAGTGGCCTTTGGTGTCATATTTCAGCTGCTGCATTGGTTAATTGATTTAATAGACTTTAATATTTGAGACTGCTATTAAGCAGGTCAAAAATGAAGTTTCATGCTCATCTGAGGCTACATATATACAAACCCGATTTACTTCACACCAGATCATTTCTCATATGTAGGAAAAGGTAAGTTCATTAGATGAAACTTAAAGGATCTTTGGCTCACGACTTCATCTGGATGGTACAGCTTAACCAGGTTAAGACATCTCTAAAAAAAGATATTTTTGAGTGTTATTAATTTATTAATTTAAATTTTATTTTCCATTGTTCACTGTGGCCTGTTAAGCATTTTATCAATATATATTTCGTTAAATATTTACAAGAAATCAGGCATTATACAGTGTAAACTTCAGTCCAGTGTGATTTGGATGCTCACCAGAAAATTTAGCCAGATATCAGCTGGGTTTAGATACAGTTCAGATAAGTTGGGAAATTCAAATTGTTACTGCAGCAGAGTACACAAGGCAGGAACAAATGAACACATGCAGCATACCTAACAGCAATAATGCTTTGCAAAAATAGAAGAAATATAGACTATGCAGGTACAATAAATAGATATGTACTTATATATGTAAATCACTCTATCTATCTACACATACACACACACGTACACACACACACACACACACACACACACACACACACACACACAGAGTCCGGAAGAAAAACAATCCAACATGAGGCAGCTGCAAAAACAAGGACAGCAGGTCTGACAGCTCAGCACCAATCTTGACCACATGATGTGAAGAAAGACCATAAATCCTGGTCAAAGTCACATTTCCTGCACCCTGACAATCAATCTCATTTTAGGTGTACAGTAAATAAACAGCCACCTCTTTAGTATCCTTGGATTTACTCTGTTCCTGGTCTCCAAACCTCATCTTTGTCAGGTAGCCAATGATCTCCACCATGCGGCGCTGGTCTGGTTAACATGCAAAAAAAGTTGTTAATGCAAGACTGAAAGAACGTAGTCTGACTCAGTGGCTTAAAATAGAAAAGCATCAATGAGTCCTCCTTTACCTTCCTCTCGCTGAGCATCCTGGTTGTAGCGCATAGAGCGAGAGCTGTCCCACTTACTCATACAGTGGGGCAAAAAAGTATTTAGTCAGCCACCGATTGTGCAAGTTCCCCCACTTAAAATGATGACAGAGGTCAGTAATTTGCACCAGAGGTACACTTCAACTGTGAGAGACAGAATGTGAAAAAAAAATCCATGAATTCACATGGTAGGATTTGTAAAGAATTTATTCGTAAATCAGGGTGGAAAATAAGTATTTGGTCACCTCAAACAAGGAAAATCTCTGGCCCTCACAGACCTGTAACGTCTTCTGTAAGAAGCTTTTCTGTCCCCCACTCGTTACCTGTATGAATGGCACCTGTTTGAACTCATCATCTGTATAAAAGACACCTGTCCACAGCCTCAAACAGTCAGACTCCAAACTCCGCCATGGCCAAGACCAAAGAGCTTTCGAAGGACACCAGGAAAAGTATTGTAGACTTGCACCAGACTGAGAAGAGTGAATCTACAATAGGCAAGCAGCTTGGTGTGAAAAAAATCAACTGTGGGAGCAATCATCAGAAAATGGAAGACATACAAGACCACTGATAATCTCCCTCGATCTGGGGCTTCACGCAAGATCTCATCCCGTGGGGTCAAAATGATCATGAGAACGGTGAGCAAAGATCCCAGAACCACACGGGGGGACCTGGTGAATGACCTGCAGAGAGCTGGGACCAAAGTAACAAAGGTCACCATCAGTAACACACTACAACGGCAGGGAATCAAATCCCGCAGTGCCAGACGTGTTCCGCTGCTGAAGCCAGTGCATGTCCAGGCCCGTCTGAAGTTTGCCAGAGAGCACATGGATGATACAGCAGAGGATTGGGAGAATGTCATGTGGTCAGATGAAACCAAAGTAGAACTTTTTGGTATAAACTCAACTCGTCGTGTTTGGAGGAAGAAGAATACTGAGTTGCATCCCAAGAACACCATACCTACTGTGAAGCATGGGGGTGGAAACATCATGCTATGGGGCTGTTTTTCTGCCGAGGGGACAGGACGACTGATCCGTGTTAAGGACAGAATGAATGGGGCCATGTATCGTGAGATTTTGAGCCAAAACCTCCTTCCATCAGTGAGAACTTTGAAGATGAAATGAGGCTGGGTCTTCCAACATGACAATGATCCAAAACACACCGCCCGGGCAACAAAGGAGTGGCTCCGTAAGAAGCATTTGAAAGTCCTGGAGTGGCCTAGCCAGTCTCCAGACCTCAACCCCATAGAAAATCTGTGGCGGGAGTTGAAAGTCCGTGTTGCTCGGCGACAGCCCCAAAACATCACTGCTCTCGAGAAGATCTGCATGGAGGAATGGGCCAAAATACCAGCTACTGTGTGTGCAAACCTGGTAAAGACCTATAGTAAACGTTTGACCTCTGTTATTGCCAACAAAGGTTATGTTACAAAGTATTGAGTTGTATTTTTGTTATTGACCAAATACTTATTTTCCACCCTGATTTACGAATAAATTCTTTACAAATCCTACCATGTGGATTCATGGATTTTTTTTTCACATTCTGTCTCTCACAGTTGAAGTGTACCTCTGGTGCAAATTACTGACCTCTGTCATCATTTTAGGTGGGGGAACTTGCACAATCGGTGGCTGACTAAATACCTTTTTGCCCCACTGTAAGTGTGAGAAAAGGCAGCCAAGGACAATGTCCTGACCTGATTCTCCACACCTTACCTGGAACTCCTAAGTCAAAATAACTTGTGCCTGTGACGAAAACCAATCAGGACACAGAGCGCCTTCCCACATGCAGTGAACATGGCGCAAACGCAGACTGAAGGAGAAACATTTCAAAACAAAACACCGCAACACACCTCTGACTAGTTGCTGTTGACATTCTTGCTACCAAAAGTCAGATCCTGCTAACTTCCACATAAAGATGGCAAAATGATTACTGACTGGGACTGTGTCTCAGAACAGTCACTATATCAACTTAAAATTAAACTTTATTTATATAGTACCAGGTCCCAACAACAGTGGCCTCAGGACACTTTATATTGTAAGGCATAGTTCCTACAATAATACAGAGAAAACTCCAACAATCAAATGACCCCCTTCAAGTAAGCACCTGGTGACAGTGGGAAGAAAAAAATTCCCTTTTAACAGGAAGAAACCTCCGGCAGAACCAGGCTCAGGGAGGGGCGGCCATCTGCCACCACCGGCTGGGCATGAGGCAGGAGAAAAGAAACTGTGGAGGACAGCTTAGATTGATAATAACTAAGAATTAAATGCAGAGGGGTGTATAAACACAGAGAGTGCAAAGAGGTGAGTAAAGTAGAAACAGTGCATCGTGGGAAACCCCAAGAGCCTAAGCCTATTGCATGGTAACTAAGGTAGGATTCTGGGTCACTTGATCCAGCCCTGACCATAAGCCTTATCAAAAAAGAAAGTTCTAATGTTAAAACCAGACTGGTTGGGCTGAAGGTCGGAGGTGGGTTTTGTGTCGCTATTTCCCTCACTGCCGGATTTCAAAAATGTCAGTTTTGATTTTTGTGAAGGAGTCTGAAGCCACTGACTGGCCAATCGGTGGCATGCAATCTGTTGATGTCTGTATTCAAATTGATTTGGATCACTTGGAAACTCAGCTAAGAAACTACAAAAACATTACCTGGTACCAAGTACTACCACTAGAGCAGGGCGATATGACCAAAAATATTTATCACGATATACATTTGAAAATTTGCGATAACAATATAACTGACGATATAACTGACACTAGGCAAAATACTTTACAACTCAACAACTTTATTAGATTTTTGAGCTCCGTGTACTAGATAAAATCGTTTCGAGGTCAGTAAACACAACCAGAATTTATACATAAGGCATACAGGATTATAATGGGGCACTGTGGATTTTCAGAAAAATCAAAGGATTGATTTTAAGTGTGCCGTATTTTCCAAAAAACACAATAATAACGACGGCCCGCTAGCATGCGCTACCAAAAATAGTGCTTTGTTGTGTATCTGACGGACGAAAGCTAAACCAGTTCCACACTGAAGTTGCAGAATTTTTACAAACCAATTCTGGTTCATTCGTTTCATTCAACGATCCGCTTTCGCCCTTCTCATTCTCCGTCACCACCAAGCTTTTTCCGCCATGTGCGTATGAAAACAAAGGCACTGCGCATGCGCGTTTTACCCATATTCTATCGCGATATTTCATTTTCTTATCGTTGCCCAACATTATACCAGTATTACTGTGAACGGTATGATATGGCCCTAACTACCACCTAATGACAAACCCTAAAAGCTGAGCTCAGCGGATCCACTGGTTTCTACCCAGGACTGGTTTACCTGTTATAACTGTTTACCGTCACCAGAGGGCACCAGCTGGTCTATGGGCTACTATCGTTCTCTGTGGCTCTTCTGCCACAGACAAGATCCGAGTAATGCTAGACAAAGAAATTTTTAATTGAAGTGAAGTCTGGATAGCTTGAATACCCATAATGCTTCATTCCTTCTAGCCAAATATGCAAACAAACACAGATGTGGCAACATGAATTCTGTTTCAGTCGGAGCCACGGCCAGTTTTAAAACACCAAGACTGTAAAGGCAATGACACACCCCTCACAACAGGACTTCAACAACAAGTTACTGAGAACATGGTGGCTTCATCCATCTTTTCTATACAGTCTATGAATTCAATTCAATTCAATTTTATTCAATTTTATTTATATAGCGCCAAATCACAACAAAAGTCGTCTCAAGGCGCTTCATAGATACAGAGAAAAACCCAACAATCATATGACCCCCTATGAGCAAGCACTTTGGCGACAGTGGGAAGGAAAAACTCCCTTTTAACAGGAAGAAACCTCTGGCAGAACCAGGCTCAGGGAGGGGCGGGGCCATCTGCTGCGACCGGTTGGGGTGAGAGAAGGAAGACAGGATAAAAGACATGCTGTGGAAGAGAGACAGAGGTTAATAACATATATGATTCAATGCAGAGAGGTCTGTTAATACATAGTGAGTGAGAAAGGTGACTGGAAAGGAAAAACTCAATGCATCATGGGAATCCTCCGGCAGCCTATGTCTATTGCAGCATAACTAAGGGAGGATTCAGGGTCACCTGGTCCAGCCCTAACTATATGCTTTAGCAAAAAGGAAAGTTTTAAGCCTAATCTTGAAAGTAGAGATAGTGTCTGTCTCCCGAATCCAAACTGGAAGCTGGTTCCACAGAAGAGGGGCCTGAAAACTGAAGGCTCTCCCTCCCATTCTACTTTTAAATACTCTAGGAACAACAAGTAGGCCTGCAGTGCGAGAGCGAAGTGCTCTAATAGGGTGATATGGTACTACAAGGTCATTAAGATAAGATGGGGCCTGATTATTTAAGACCTTGTATATGAGGAGCAGGATTTTGAATTCAATTCTGGATTTAACAGGAAGCCAATGAAGGGAAGCCAAAACAGGAGAAATATGCTCTCTCTTTCTAGTCCCTGTCAGGACTCTTGCTGCAGCATTTTGGATTAGCTGAAGGCTTTTCAGTGAGTTTTTTGGACATCCTGATAATAATGAATTACAGTAGTCCAGCCTGGAAGTAATAAAGGTATGAACTAGTTTTTCAGCGTCAATCTGAGACAGGATATTTCTAATTTTAGAGATGTTGCGCAAATGGAAGAAAGCAGTCTTATATATTTGTTTAATATGTGCGTTGAAGGACATGTCCTGGTCAAAAATGACTCCAAGGTTCCTCACAGCGTTACTGGAGGCCAAGGTAATGCCATCCAGAGTAAGAATCTGGTTAGATACCATATTTCTAAGATGTTCAGGGCCGAGTACAATAACCTCAGTTTTATATGAATTAAGAAGCAGAAAGTTAGTGGCCATCCAGGTCTTTATGTCTTTAAGACATTCATGCAGTTTAACTAATTGGTGTGTGTTATCTGGCTTCATAGATAGATAGAACTGGGTGTCATCAGCATAGCAGTGAAAATGTATGCTATGTCTTCTAATGATACTGCCTAAGGGAAGCATGTATAATGTAAACAGAATTGGTCCTAGCACTGAACCCTGTGGAACTCCATAATTAACCTCAGTGTGTGAAGAGGACTCTCCATTTACATGAACAAATTGTAGTCTATTAGATAGATATGATACAAACCACTGCAGTGCAGTACCTGTAATACCTACAGCATGTTCTAATCGCTCTAATAGGATATTATGGTCGACAGTATCGAATGCTGCACTAAGGTCTAGCAGGACAAGCACAGAGATGAGTCCGCTGTCAGAGGCCATAAGAAGATCATTTGTAACCTTCACTAAAGCTGTTTCTGTGCTGTGATGAGCTCTGAAACCTGACTGAAACTCTTCAAATAAACCATTCCTCTGCAGATGATCTGTTAGCTGTTTGACAACTACTCTTTCAAGGATTTTTGATATGAAAAGAAGGTTGGAGATTGGCCTATAATTAGCTAAGACTGCTGGGTCTAGAGATGGCTTTTTGAGTAAAGGTTTAACTACAGCCAGCTTGAAGGCCTGTGGTACATAGCCGATTATTAGAGATAGGTTGATCATATTTAAGATCGAAGAATTAATTAATGGCAGGAATTCTTTGAGCAGTTTTGTAGGAATGGGGTCTAAAAGACACGTTGATGGTTTGGAGGAAGTAATTATTGAAGTTAACTCAGAAAGATACAGAAAAATACAAAGTGCTGAACCCTTATATTAGCTCCAGCTACATTTTAAAGAATTAAACTTCAATGCACAGCTACTGCTTAGCAAATTTGTAAGTAGGATAAACATGTAGATCTACTCACGTGAAAGGCGTGTTGTCCCTGGTCTGTGACGGAGGGAGGAAAAAAACACATTCTGAAGACAAAATAATGAATGTTGTAAAATTGAAGTAAAAAAGATAAGCAACAATTATGACAGAATATCTAAAAGGAAGTGTAAGTCAGTGTGTGAGATCTTTTTATGGACACACAATAAGATATTGTGGAGTATCAATAATAAATCCAGCTTTTTCCTGTAGGATGTCTACTAATATCAGATATGCACCAAAATGCTACAACGTCAGTTCTGTATCCATATTTAGGGCATTTCAGTTATTTATAAGACCCAGCTAAAAACAATTCATCCTGTTGTAGGTTACAGATAAGATGTGTCAGATATTTGGGTTGAACTCTGCCGTGTTTGACTCCACTAAGGAGCCGCAGTGAAATATTCATGAAACTGCTGACTCACTTTCTCAGATTTTTCTTTGCGTTGAAAGTTTGGCGAGGACAGCTGTTTTTTCAAAGGTCTGTGAGCCTTTGTAGCCTTCTTAGCAGCTGGAAAACAGAAAAACAGGATGAGATGTAGTGAAGGACTGCAGCGCCATCTGCAGGCTGAAAAGAGAAATGCCTTCAGTTTTCATTCTTAAGCTGTGAGGACTGACAATGAAATGTTAAAAATAGATGAGGTGGTGGAGATGAGGGTGGAATAGCGGTGATGTGCTATGACTAGATCGTGTTTCGTCAAGTATCCTCATTTTGCTTTAATCACTTAAAGAGGCGCTCGGTGACAAGAGGATTGCAGGACTGTCGGGTTAAAGGAAATGAGTAAGCATAACATTATGCGATCATTAGTCAGAGCACATGGTAACATGAAGCCATCACGTGATTAAAACCAGTCAGTGATGAAAACAGGATGACTTTGGGATTTTCAGCTCTCACACTGCCAACATCAAAAGCTACTCATCCCAGTATGTAACAGCCATGTATGTAAAGTTTCAGGATCTTGTGTTCAAAGTTTTTAACCTGTCAGTCAAACCTGTTTTGAAGACGAATAGGTTTGTCACTTTTTTCTGTCCAGCGATACGTATTAAAAACTTAACGTCTGAATTGCTCCTCCTATTTCTAAGTTCTAACAATATCTCTTCTTAAGCTCTTTATTAAGACCAGAGTAAACTAAATGAATGAATGGACACTAGAAACAATGCTCAGAGAGTAAAGTATCTCTTATTTTATGATGAGCCTCATCTATTTGAACGACACAGTGCCTGTTTTGTAAATCATCAGCCTTTTACATCTGAGAGGAAACAGTCAGCTTGAGGCTTCAGAAAGAGTCACCCCTACAGCTGCAACCAACAATACCAGTATACCTGGGACTTCTGATCCTCTCAGAAGTACTACCTGATGCAGCTAGTTTTGGGTACTATGATCACCAAGCATTTAAAAAATCTATTAGAGGATAATAAAGTGTTTTCACCAACTTGGCCAAAAAGAAAAACATAATTAGCATATAAATTAGCACTCCCTTCTAAACAAGTCCTTCAGCATGCTGATGTTAAAAAATATAATAAAAGGCATCTATCAAATTGCTAAAAGTACTAATTACACTGTATTTTAATTGTTTCTACAGGGAGTGCAGAATTATTAGGCAAGTTGTATTTTTGAGGAATAATTTTATTATTGAACAACAACCATGTTCTCAATGAACCCAAAAAACTCATTAATATCAAAGCTGAATGTTTTTGGAAGTAGTTTTTAGTTTGTTTTTAGTTTTAGCTATTTTAGGGGGATATCTGTGTGTGCAGGTGACTATTACTGTGCATAATTATTAGGCAACTTAACAAAAAACAAATATATACCCATTTCAATTATTTATTTTTACCAGTGAAACCAATATAACATCTCCACATTCACAAATATACATTTCTGACATTCAAAAACAAAACAAAAACAAATCAGCGACCAATATAGCCACCTTTCTTTGCAAGGACACTCAAAAGCCTGCCATCCATGGATTCTGTCAGTGTTTTGATCTGTTCACCATCAACATTGCGTGCAGTAGCAACCACAGCCTCCCAGACACTGTTCAGAGAGGTGTACTGTTTTCCCTCCTTGTAAATCTCACATTTGATGATGGACCACAGGTTCTCAATGGGGTTCAGATCAGGTGAACAAGGAGGCCATGTCATTAGTTTTTCTTCTTTTATACCCTTTCTTGCCAGCCACGCTGTGGAGTACTTGGACGCGTGTGATGGAGCATTGTCCTGCATGAAAATCATGTTTTTCTTGAAGGATGCAGACTTCTTCCTGTACCACTGCTTGAAGAAGGTGTCTTCCAGAAACTGGCAGTAGGACTGGGAGTTGAGCTTGACTCCATCCTCAACCCGAAAAGGCCCCACAAGCTCATCTTTGATGATACCAGCCCAAACCAGTACTGCACCTCCACCTTGCTGGCGTCTGAGTCGGACTGGAGCTCTCTGCCCTTTACCAATCCAGCCACGGGCCCATCCATCTGGCCCATCAAGACTCACTCTCATTTCATCAGTCCATAAAACCTTAGAAAAATCAGTCTTGAGATATTTCTTGGCCCAGTCTTGACGTTTCAGCTTGTGTGTCTTGTTCAGTGGTGGTCGTCTTTCAGCCTTTCTTACCTTGGCCATGTCTCTGAGTATTGCACACCTTGTGCTTTTGGGCACTCCAGTGATGTTGCAACTCTGAAATATGGCCAAACTGGTGGCAAGTGGCATCTTGGCAGCTGCACGCTTGACTTTTCTCAGTTCATGGGCAGTTATTTGGCGCCTTGGTTTTTCCACACGCTTCTTGCGACCCTGTTGACTATTTTGAATGAAACGCTTGATTGTTTGATGATCACGCTTCAGAAGCTTTGCAATTTTGAGACTGCTGCATCCCTCTGCAAGATATCTCACTATTTTTGACTTTTCTGAGCCTGTCAAGTCCTTCTTTTGACCCATTTTGCCAAAGGAAAGGACGTTGCCTAATAATTATGCACACCTGATATAGGGTGTTGATGTCATTAGACCACACCCCTTCTCATTACAGAGATGCACATCACCTAATATGCTTAATTGGTAGTAGGCTTTCGAGCCTATACTTGGGGTAAGACAACATGCATGAAGAGGATGATGTGGACAAAATACTCATTTGCCTAATAATTCTGCACTCCCTGTATAGTGGAACTCTTATAATGTGTCCGCTTTACCAAAATAGTAGGACTGGGAGCATACAGTATAATGTGGAAGAGGGGATGTAGAAAGTCTGCAGTGTTTGACTTTACAGTTTGGAAATGAATCCCTGACTTGTGACAGACCAACAGAAACAGGGAACAGCATCATAAAGGGGTTGGCTCTTTCAGTCTGCAGTCAGAGGGCAACTGGTCTCCTGTGTCATCAATATGTGGTGCAGTGTTTAAGACTAGAAGAGGTATACACACTGAGTTTGCAACAGATAACCTCACAACAGAAAGGTTTTTCCCTGCCCTGAAACACTACTCTATACCACCAACCCACAATGCCCTCTAGCATCTGAATATGGAAAAGCGCTTTAATAATAGACTCACAAGACTTCTTAAATGAAAGATAAATTTGAAAAAAACAAAACAACTTAAGGGGTGCCTGTTCTAAAGTGAGCTGATTTAAACTCTCCACAAAGGTATGTTTGCAGTGATTATCAAATGTAGTATAAATACTGGCCAAATGAATGAAGAGAGACACATAACATGATGTAATGGCCCAGACTGCACACAACTAAAATCTTAAACAGACTGATATCAGTCTGCAATTGAATAGGTTTGAGATTTAATATTGATGTACCAAATTCATTTTGAAGATGTGATCACTGACCTGATTCCCATTTTCAAAGAAGCCACTTCAAAGGCAACAAACTTCCAAGTTCATTATACACTGTGACAATAATTTTGGTCATGCTGTATCCTTCAAACACTGTTTTCCCTGGTGTGACTGTAGCATTACATGCCATTACAGTGTGATTAAGCAAGAATAACTGAATCCAAGATTAGGTAACTTCTTGTTTGTCAGATCTGGTAACACTTATATGACATTTACATTTTTTAATACTTATGTGCTGAGGCACTAAGAGCCATTTTGTTCAAATTGACCATCTAACTATCTCTGTTGCTGAGACACAAGGATTACCAAAGAGAAGAAGGCAATTTGTCTAGTAACAATCCCTGCTTGCACATAACTCAGCATGTTTCAGCAGGAGAACCTTGTGTGTACCACATGTGAGCAGAGCTCATCACAATCAAACTATTGTATGCCTCCATCCCCAGACACTGAAATCCTAATAGCACAGCTGACTCCTAGACCTGGAATGCCAACTCTGTAAAGGCCTCCAACATTAAAATAGCCAGCATGCCCTGTCAGCATACCCTCTCTGCATGCGCATAGGCGGCTAACAGCTGCCAAATTTTCTCATTGAAGAAACAGCAAACGACAACAGGAGAACAGATCCCTGAAGAGGAGGAGGTGATGGAGTCAGATTACTTGTAAGTCTCTCCTTTTCTTATCTTCACACCAGGAAACAAATTCAGCTGTATACGCCCACACATTGTATTAATCAATTTTTAAAAAAGGAAAACTAAGGGATGCTGCTGCGGATTGAACATGACCAAAAAGCACATCTTGACTTTGTTTAGTTGTGCATTTAAACACAAGTTCTGCTACCTTTGAACACTCTTTAGAGCCATATGTGTGGAGGAGGAGAGCAACTGTAAAACACATGCGGCCCATTCCCCAACTGCCAATCATTTTGCAGGTTTCAGTTAAGAACTCCATAGGCATTTTAGTGCCAAAGGCTAGTCCAAAAACTAAATTATGTACCATCGGCGTAACTTTGTGCTGTCAAGATCTCTGTCTAAATAAAGAAAGAAATCTGGGTAAATTCCCAGATGCTTAACCTCCTAGGACCTGGCGTCCAACTGGGGTTCTATCAAACTGCAACTGTTCTATCGAAATTTCAAATGAATATCCTTATATGTGGCTCTCATTTTTCTCAGAAACAAAAATTAGGGGGGGGGGGGGGGGGGGGGGGTGCTGTTATATACACACATATCAATAAAATATTTACATCTGACAACAAATTCAGCTGTATACTTCTACACAACACAATAATCTTATGATTTACACAGTGATTAATAAAGACACGCACTTGGCAACATCGAAGTGGAAAAACTCTACAGGAAGAACCTCCAGCAGAACCAGGCTTAGGGAAGGGCAGCCATCTGCCATGAGGAGTTAGGAGTGAGGTAAAACAGACAGGATAAAAGATACACTGTGGAAGAGAGCCATAGATTTATAATAGTTAATAGTTAAATGCAAAGTAATATATAAATACATGGACAGTGAAGAAAAGTGATTGGAGGAGAAATGCTAAGTGCATTATGGGAAGCCCCCAGCAGACTTAGAATAGAATAGAATAGAATAGAATAGAATAGAATAGAATAATCCTTTAATTGTCCCACAAGGGGAAATTTGGTTGTAACAGCAGCCAAAAAGACACATATACAAACAAACAGTACACAGGACACAGAACAGAAACATACACAATTTTTCTTACATATTTACATTATTGGACTTGGAAGTGTTGCTTCAATTAAATTAATATAATGATCTTGCTCAACCCAGATCTCTGTAAGGCAGAATATATCAATATGTTGATCAATTATTATATAATTTACTAACAAAGAAGAGAGATACTTAATGTTTTACAATCCAATCTTTACTGCTGTTGAAGATGTATTGTTCTTTATGCTTAAATCATTTATGCTGATTTTTTTTATTGGTCTCTATGGACACTGGGTTTTAGGGGGACAATAGGAGTAGAGAAGCTGCAGAGAGGCTTGTAGGACTGCACCTCTGCTTCCAACTCTCATTTCTGGGTGCTCCCATTTTTGGGAGGAGGTAATACATTTGATAATTGTCCTGCTACATAACCCAGGTCCAGGTCCATGCCCTGAATCCAACCTTCAAAAAAGTTCAGACACAGAGTATTTTTCCAAAAGTCTTCAGGATCATAAAGATGTTTTTGTGAAATGTAAGATGTTCTTTTCTGTCAGTTGCACCTTTTGTCTTTGAACTCTTCTATGGATGCCATTTTTGCCCAGTCTCTTTCTTATTATTGAATCACAAATACTGACCTTAAATTGAATGAGTTCAGCAGTATTATGGATGTTGTTCTGGTTTTGTTTTTAACCTCCTGGATGAACTAATGTGTTTTTGGAGTACTTTTATAGGCCTGGAAGGTTGTGGATAATGGCTCTCACCAATGTTCCCTCTAAGCTGCACACGTGCGCAATTGCGCACTGCTGGCGCGGTCTCTGCGCACAGAAAATCTGCGTTGTGCACAAAAAAAAAATCTAACCTGAATTGAAATTAAAATTAATACTTTAACAATTTCTGTTTAGGCTGCTCCCGTATGGGATTAGAACGATGCCACCTTATCCCATAGTCCAGCCAATGATGCGATTCACATTCATATATACGCAGCTAATCAACGTGGTTGACAGGCTATGACAGCGTCCTTATGTGCCGACACCGGTGTTTTAGCGAGCAAAGCGGCGTGGCTGATGTGGAGTGAAGCCACTTAATGACAACGTGTACAACCACTGGAGATGTGAGCAGGACAGACGGAACAATTGACGGGAAAAGTGTGGACTTTATACCAGTTTTTAAATTGTGTTGATAGGCCACGTAAAACCAGAGTTGTCAAATCTTGTGTAGTTAGTGTGTAGCGTAGTCAATAGTTTTGTTGTGTGTGTCAGAACAATGAGGCGACTGCTGAATGTTACAGGTGTTACAGCAGTGATACATCTCCTGTTGTCAGGCCTGCAGGTATCAGGCTGTTGTTCTCCTTCATCTCATTTTTTTTGGAGTGGCACAAATAATTTGTGTGGCATCAGATTTGATGGAGAACAGCTGATTGTTCTGTAAATAGTTTGAAATGTTTATTTAAAAATGCATTGGCTGCATTTAAAAAAAATAGCTGCAAAAAACGTTGTTGTTTGCTAAACTCAGTAACTTTTTTGAAGAAGTAACTATATAATTAATTGCCCAACATTGGTCATTATATACTGTATTTTGCAGACAGAGTTACAGGACTCTCTCCCAGACCACAGACTCAGACTCATACAAGTCAGAGAGAAAGAAAAAAGAAAGAAAGTTGTGTTTTCGAAATTGGAGTTCAAGTTATTTTTACTTCCAATAGTCTTAACATGTCAATGACTAGATTTTTTTTTTACATTTTCATTGTACGTGGGCTAAAGTAGTTAAATAAAGGTAGTCTAACATAAATGTAACTGCTGTGATTTGATTTGATTTTAATAAACCATGTAACTTGGATGGATTCGATGCTGGCATCACCACAGTGCACACGTCTGATGTCGCTCACAGTGGTCCAAGGGATCGCTCAGGGAGTTTGTGTGTTCGCTCAGACACATGAAAAATTAGAGGGAACATTGGCTCTCTCCCTGGATTTGTTGGATTCCCAAGGCTGTAGAAAGCTTTTCTCATCTGTTCTTGAGGGGGTTTTTTTTATATCACAGCATGATGTGTTACTTTTTAAGATCTTTTAGCTGACAGGTTGTATTTAAGTGATTTTGTCTGTCTGGAAGGGCATCTGGCATATTACTGTCAAATGAAACAGTAGCAACCTACTGTGGATACCCTTAGTGATAGTAGTTTCAAAATAGTGCATTTGTGATTTAACAAGGGTGCAATTACTTAATCACATAGTGCAAGTACAATCAGTATTGAAAATGTCACCAATTTTTAAAGTAAATCATTTTCTAAAGGTGCTATTGACACCTATCTACACATCCTAAACTCAAAACCCTTCAAGGGGCTGAAATTGAAATAGTCACATTTTACAGGTGTCTAGCTATCATTTTGGGGTTAAACTAAGTTTCTTTTTTAGATTTAGATTTTTAGATTTTTTTTCTCTCTCCAACCTTGGGAACACTTGATTTATGCAATTTTTAAAATCCCCTTTAAAAGAGCAAGAGAATATCTCTTTTGGTCAGTGTGACTGTTTTTAATGTCATGTTTGTAATGATCTATATTGCATCTTATTCACATGTTTGTGTTCACTTGTCTTTACAGAATTATGTGCTTGTTTTCTACTTGTTATATGTTGTAACTTCTGCTGCCCTCTTTTGCCTGAATAAATAAAGGATCACGACATTTTCACCTGTGTCATTTCTCATTAATACACATTTCCAATATGTGGACATACTAATTACATTAACCTATCATGCATGTTTTTGCCACAGTCAAAAGAAATATGTTAGATTAACTGATGACTTTGAATTAGCCATGGATGTGAGTTAGATAAAGTGCTGTATAGTCAAAAATGTGACTTGAAGTCTAAAGAGCTTTGAATGGTCAGTAAGACTAGAAATGCTATATAAGTGCAAATACGGTACCTTAAATTTAATTTAAATTAAATGATGAAATATGTTTATTTTTTCATTTCTGTTTGTCTTAAACTCTTTTCTTTCTTGTCTGAAAGGCAGCAAAGTTTAAGTTTTGAACATCCAAGAACAAAATAGTTGATATGGTTTGTTTAAAAAAGAAAGCTTCAGTGACTGTGTTTTAACCAGTCAGAAGTGCTAAATGTTTTAACCCTTTGCATTTATGACAAAGGAAACCAAAGTGTCACATCAGCAGCTTGAACCAGAAGATATTTTTGATGAATTATTCATCAGTGATCAAACCTAAATGCCAATGAGTAGTAGGTCATCCAACTCCTACAAAGGTTTATGTCTGTAAAATAGCAAATGGGAACTAGTTGTATAATTACATTGTTCATGTTGTATGTTAGTTTGTAACTTAAGGGACTGAAGTAAAGGTTTTAAGTTCGCCAAAGTAAATATGGATTTCAAAAGTACTCTTAAATGTCAAATGTGGTTTTAACCAAATGAAACCAAATGTATGAAATGAAGCTCAAAGTGGTGCCAAGTAGTACAGTTTAAAAGTGAAACTCATCGACAGAACATTAATCAGATATTTACAGAGCTGTTTCTTTTTTAAAATAGATACTTCTGTTTAATAATAATATAATAAATGCCAGTAAATAATGAGAGTAAACATTACCTGCACATGTGAACTAAGTCCTAATAAGTAAAGAACTAATAGGTGTCATCACTTTAATAGTCACATGAACCTCTTAAATGAATGCAAACTGTATCTTGCTGGACTGATAAATCACTAGCAATATCACATCTGCATTAGGTCATATTGCTGGAATGAATTATACTCTTTAAGGTCAATATATCAGCCAAAAGGTTTTATTTTGGCATTTTTCTGTTTTAAATCACGTTTTCATTATTTTGAATATTGACAGTATTGACCAGAAATTGCATTCTAAATAATAAAGCAAAATCTTATTTGATTTAGAATTACTTAAAATTATAAATAACTAAATAAAAAGACAGGGAAATTTAATGTTTTACTAGTATTAAAATGATTCATTTTGGGGGGTGAATCAGACCTGGATTTGTGGAAAGATTCTTCACCATTGTGACATCAGGCAAAAGTGGGCATTTTTTGCCATATACAAAAAATATCCAGCAGAACTAGCTGTGGGTAGACCGGTGTGGCACTGGAAGAGAAACTGCATAGTGTAGTCATAGCCTGGTGGCCTGGTCTCTAGATGGACATCTGCTGCGCATGGACTCTTACGCTGGTCTGGGACATCTTTATATAATTATATAATAATATAACACTTACATAACTTGAAAAGGTAAAATGTTGCAGGAAGATGTATGCAGTCTCAGACTGTTCTTGTACATATTTAACCAAGAAAATAAACAATTCACCCAATTAGTCTGCAAAATGAATAACCTGATTTCAAGTACACAGTCACAACATCGAGTCTTTCATTTCAAATTGTTTAATAAATGAAGTGTTATACTTTCACTCTAAGAACATGAAAAAATTACCTTGAGATCGAGTCACAATTCTCTTTTAAGAAATTAACTTTTTATTTTTAGGATTGAAATATGTTTTCCTTAATAAGTATCTGAAAATATCTTTTGCTGGTTTGTTTGGTAATATCTTTCCTACAAGTAGAATCTCATTTCAATATAGCTCTTTTTGGGGGGGGAAAGAAACAAAAAAAGGAAAAACAAAAGAAAACATCCATCAATGTGTTTCTGTCCAGGGTCTTCATAATGTGTTGGAAGGTGCTGTCAGAGAATGGCCTGTGGCTGAATAGGCCAGCTGTCCAGTTCTGAACACGAGGCTGATGAGAAAACTTGTCGCTACATGTAATGCAGCACTCCTCCTCCAACTGCAAGACATTTGGACCCCTGTTAGCAAATGATCGTCTGAAAAGTCCCATAAAACAATATCTGTGTTTCCTCCGGTGGCATCTGCTCCCCAGTTCCAAGCGGTTGTTCTCAAACACCAAGGATGCTCTGGTGTGAGAAGAGTCACCACCCTTCCTCACAGAGTGAATCTTCTTCAAAACAATAAGAAGTACGCTTTGCTAAGATTATATGTATAACATAAAACCCAGCTGTTCTGCACTGTAACTGACTACTGGAGTCAAAGCATTTAATTTAGTCCACCAGGCCCTTTTTGTTTGGGCTTACAGATAATCCTCTTAGTAACAACCCCCCCCCCCCCCCCGGTCATTTTGGGTAATCTTTTCGATTAACAGCCTGCAGATGCTGCAGCAGCAGTTGTGCGGTTGTTTGACAGCTCTCCAGCTGCTGACATATCTAACAAATAAAATCCATAGAGTGACAGCAGTTCTGTCTCTGCATTGCTCTCAGCTTTTCCTGTCTGACTTGCAAAAGTCCCGCAAACTTCCCACAGAGGAGAGTCCTGGACTGGAACAGGATGGATGCTAGCTCTCTCCTTTAACCAAGAAGGGAAAACATCTTGAACAGGTCTTCACTCTTTAAATAGAAACTATGTTGCACATAGGAAAGCATTCAATGGCTTCACCTCTAGTTATGAAAAACCAACTTGCTCCTCTTATTTTTTCCAACAATAAAGCATAACTCACTTTTTTTTTTTCAGCCAATGAGATACATCTCATCCATACATTTTCACTTTCAGAAATTCAAACCACCACTTCAACCTCAAGCCCAACAAACTTTAGGATAATACACCAAAAATTCCCTGCACATGTACTTCTTTTTTTAAAACTCCACAATACTTTAGTAGGCTATTACAGCACGATTTGTCATGCACTTTATCTGTCATTTCTGCTTCTTTTTTGTTTTGTTTTTGTTTTTTCGCAAAATAACCCTATAGTGTAGATCTGCCATCATGTAACTTGGCTGATAGCTTTTTCTTTTCTCAGTCGTCATCCACATCGTCCCCCTCGGACTCGTCTCTCTTCTCGTACATTTTATCCCTCTGCCTCTCCTGGATCTCCTTCATCTCCTCTGCATATCTGCAGAAAGCTCCTCCAAATTTGCTCCAGGCTTTGAACGGGATGGTGATAGAGTTCCTGTAGCTCGGCTTAACCTCGCTCACGCGCAGGAACACGCCGTATTTGTTGGACCCAACGTCGAAAAAGAACCGTTTAGAGTCCACCATGATGGAGGTGCCCTCGGGAAGCTCGCCGTAGCCCCCGGCGGCCATGCCCCCGGTCATCTCCTCGTTGTCTCCCCCGTAATCATCTATGAGCTTAGCAAGGGCGTCTCTAAACTCTATTAACCCCTGTGCCGGAAGGGCTATGGTCTGGCCGGCCAGCATGCCGCCCACTGGGCCCCCCACTCCAAAGCTAGGTCCGCGGTTTACGGTTTGCCGTATCCGGAGGAACCTCCCCCGCTGGTTCTCTTTCAAGTCCAGGTAGTACTTGCGATTTTCCCGGACAAGAAACTCGCTCTTAAGAGCTCGCCTCGGCCCACCGTCTTCACCCGCGGTAGCTTGTGCTATTTGCTCCGGACTGCTAGGGCCCAGCTGGGCGTAGTGCTCGATGAAATCCCCGAGATAGTCACGGAACTCCGCCGCAACTGACAGCGAGAGGGTCAGGCGACTTTTAGAGCCCCCAGCCCCGACCTCGGCGATTTTAATGAACCTGCCCTTGTTGTTCTGCTTGACGTCCAGATAGAAGCGCTTGTTCTGGATGTCCAGACGCTTTGACGCCAGTTCTTGGGTTTCCTGGTCCCTCTGGAAGTGTTGGAAGCCACCTCCACCTCCTCCCCCGCTACTACCTCCGCGCTCACTCCCGCTGTCGCCATCCGCCATCTTCAGCTCCACCATTCGGCTTCTGCCCCTCTCTCCTGCGTAGCTGCTTTCTGCGTGCACTCAGCCAGCGCGGGCCTCCTTCCCGTGCATCATGGGTGCCCTTCGGGGGACGTTGTGATTGGTCCAACTAACTGCCTGTTTCACTAGTTCACACGATTACGGCATTCCTATTGGTCCGCCGGTATTGTAAGCCGTGCCCACCTGTAATATTTTTCTCTAGCTATTGGTTCAGACTGAAGTTCCGTTTACGTCTTGTAAAACTTTTTTAATCCCGATTGTGAAATCGTCTTGGTTAGAACATGATGAAATCTGGGTGGTTTTTTTTTCACAATTATACTTTTGCATTTTAGTTAAATTTCGAAATTGACATTTCCAACCTATTTATATATGTGAAAAATAGCTAGATAAACTAGTACAGTACACCACATAATAATAATCGTTCTTTGTTGAGATGGATCTCATGTTGTTTAACAAGTCTGTGAAAATACACTACCCTTGATAAGTAGATTACATGTTTTGTGTGCACAATTTTACATAAAATGAACAATACCTCAATACAACTGTTCAACATCCACATTCTTACTTGTGTACACCAACAAAATAAAATAGCAAAGAATGACTTTGGAAAACAAGGGGGGAAGAAAGAAGAAACAAGGGGTGAAGAGGAATAAACGGAAGGCTGGGGAACAAGAGAAAAGAATATGAAGGGGAGAATTAAGAGGAGGGAGGTGAGAGTGAAAAGAAAAGAAAACAGAGAGAAGATGGAGAATAAGAAGAAAATAATAATGGTGAATTCTACTCTACAGCAGCTTGTCACGTCTGAATGTTTCATTTACTCCATTGTTATTGCATTTCCCGGACCTGCCAGAAGATGTCAGTATAAATCCTAAATAAAGACTCTAATCCACCCCACTGGAAAGCTTTAGAAAATGGTAACGGATGCAAAGATTTTGAAACTTTTAACTGTATTTTCGTAAGTTTTACGGCGTTTTCTACAGATAAAAACTGTTCACCGCATTGCCATTCATACTTTGCCAAAGTTATTGATTAAGAGATGTTTGATGTTTGTTGTTGTAAATAACAGTTTGTTTTTCGGTGAATTCTCAATAAATGAACTTCATATTTTATAATCACGGGACGGCCTGTGCAAGCACTATCATAACTTTTTCTGCAATCTTACATATTTGTCATATCATTTCACGACACGATCAAAGTTGGCTGTATGTGGCCCATTATGTAAAATGTGTTTGACATCCCTGTTGTAACTGGGTCTCAGTCATCCAAGTCGTGGCAGTCTTAAGCATTTGAAATAAGTAAACCATAGTTTGTTTGTTTGTTTTTATGTCACCTCAATCTTTACTTATAAAATCACAGTTGTGCCAGTGGAGCCTGTCAGAAAAGGATTATAGCAAGATAGCAATCAAGATGTCAAGGACGATAGGTTTCTGCCGGTTTGTTTTTAAAAACGCGGCCACCAGGGAGCATCATTAGAATGTTAAACCCTTTGCGAAAATAAATGCATCTGATCTTGTTTCTGTATAGGTGTCTGAGGTTCTTTAACAAGAAATAAATGACATATAATGTGCTGTTGTCTGCTGTATAAACATGCAGCGTAGCACATCTATTAACTTATCTTTCTGTCAGCTAATTGCTTAAACACAATGCTCAGAAATCAATACTTTTGGCAAAAAAATCCAAAAGCATAAGGTATCCAAGGGAATATCGTGCTGTCAGGCACGCGAAAAGAATGTTTTTCTTATGAATGACTCAAAACAGTCCACTTCTGTGGAAAAGAAGGAGGGCTTCAGTAATCTCAGTCGGATGGGAGGTCTGCCATTTTGGGTACAGTAGGAGTGGCCCTACTCTGACAGTCTGGGTAGGAATTCTGGTGGTGTCTTTAAATTTTGCCAAAGCATATAGTTAAGGCTGCATCAAGTGACCCTGAATCCTCTCTTAAAATATCTATAGGCTATAAAATAGTTATAGGCTATAGGCTAGGACTATTTTAGCCATGGTCTGCTCAGAAATCAATACTTAAAAAGAGCAAAAAATCCAAAGGGCTCAGTATTTTACAACTCTTAACATATTGCTCTTGCCTGCTATACATTTTGTATACAATTCAAAACAAACTCACAAAAGACATGTACATATTCTTTAACTCCCACTACACAATGAAACACAAACCTGGAGTTATCAGGAACTTAACCCACAGAGCAGAGAATGTTCCCTCTAAGGCAGAGGGTAAAAATAGGGGGAACACGCACACAAATAGATACCACTTAATAATCAGCTGAGATCCATAGGAAAGAACCTCAAAGATTAACCAGGGAGAAACAGCCAGGATGTCTTTCCTATTGTCCCCAAGTCACTGTTGGTCATCAAATAGTTCTAATATTATAGGATGTTACCCTACAATATAAAGTGCCTCGAAGGTCACTGTTGGTGCTTATAATGAAAGTCCTCCTCGTTACTTAGGTCTGCTTTGAGTCTTTTATTTTAATCTAGCCACTGCATGCCATCCTATTTAAATAAAACTGAATGAAAATGAAATGGTTGGTGTGAAGTGGCTTTGTATACACAAAATTAAACTGAATTAAATGTTTGACTGTTAGATGAGAAAAAAAGATCAGATAATCTGATAAGAATCTAATCATTATTATTTATTTGAATAATATTTACACTGACATAAATCCAACAGTGACATAACAACAGAAATTTAAAAAATGACATTTAATTACATTCAAACTATACATGAATTACAAACAGACGTTATTGCACACTGCCCTGTTTGATTCTTGATTCAAGCTTCAAAGCAGTATTTTTGCCATGTTTCTAATAACGCATTTTATTTTATTCAAAAATCAAATCAAAAACTTCTCCCTTTGTCTAAAATATCACAGCTGAGATTACATTACAGAAGAATGTCTGCATGTGATTTTCAGTAATATGGAGGATAAGTTGGGTAGGACTCTCTGAGGTGAGATGTGGCAGAGGGCACCATGACTCCTGAGAGGCTGCTGTACTGGTAGAAAGAGTCCATGGGCAGAGTGGCGACGCTGGGCAGAGGGGAACTGAACTGCACATGACTGCGTGGATAGATGTAGGAGGTGGCAGCCGGGCCCTCAGGTGCTACTGCTGCTGCTGAGTGGTATCTTGGGTATGGCCCTGGCCTGTATGCCTGTAGCTCAGGGTAATGAATGAACTGTGGGGCAACACTGGCCTGGCAGACATTAGCCTGGCATGCCTGAGCCAGAGCATCCTGCATGGTTCTCTTTACCTTCATCCGTCTGTTCTGGAACCAGTTTCTGATCTGTGATGAAAACAGAAAATTTAAGATATAAGAAACATTTTTAAAATACAAGACATAATGAAATAAAACATAAGTAATGTTAATTTTCTGTTAGTGAACAGTAGAGCATGATTATTTTAGAGTACTAATTATTTTTTTAGCTGCTAAAAGTAGTACATGGTTTTGAAGGTCAGTAGCTGCTATCAAATAGGTGCTCATGAGAACTGATCTCTTGGCAGTTTCTTTTTGAAATTTGCTGCTGTTTCTGATTATTATAGATTTATCATAAATTGAATATCCAGCAGGACCAGGTTCATGAATTCATGATGTCAAGTATTGATACTGGGGGTGGTTACCTGTTTATCAGACAGGTGGAGTTTTTTGCGGAGTTCTGCCTTAGATTGCGTCCCCAGATAAGCACTTATGCTGAAAGCCTTCTCCAGGCTACTGATCTGCTCTGCTGTGAAAGCTGTCCGGGGCCTGCGACCCACTAGAGGAGATGGAGGTGATTTTGAGACGGCTTGAGCTGAAGGGGAGAGAGACTGTCCACCTTCGCTCTCATATCCTGAGGTCTCCTCCTCTGTCCCACTGCTGAAACCAACCTCAGTCACTGGAAACAGAAAGTGAGAAAGAAAGAAACTTAAAATCTGTTCTTCACATTACGTCGATTTAGACATATTCTGGTATTTTACTTGAGTAGTTTACAAAGCACTTTATTAATTTCAGAGTATTTAACCACATACTGTTAACTGGATGGAAATTCAGCTATAAAAATGTCCAAGTTTTTATTGCAGTTTATTTATAGGTTACGAAACACATCTGCATTGCATCACTGATCAACTTATATTCTTCTAATTAATACACGAATATTAGTTAGGTAAAAAGTACTCTAATAACAATAAAGCTGCATAAATGGTTTTTTTCTACTAAAGTAAATAAGATTTAAAAAAAAAAAAGATCAAATAATTAAGACAACTAAAGTAACTGTGTACCCAGGAGCGCTAATATGCAATGAAAACGTAAAAAATTAAAATTAAAATTTTTTTTTTAAAAATGATCGATGTTCTCTGAGATGTTCATATTTGCATTCAGCTGAAATGTAGTTAAATGTGAAGTTATGTTTAGGAAAAAAATTCAAAATGCACATTTACACAGAACTAATAGCTGTTTTAATGTAAATGCACTTTTTTCTGTAATTCACTTTTAAATAGACTTTACATTGAAATTGGAGTCTGGGATTTTGGCTCATTATGAACTCTTACCTTGGCTATTGGGAGCGGTTTGTTGCTGGAGAATACTCTGGCTGTATGCTTCAAGGGCCTGACTCCTGTTTTCTTGCTTTTTCTGCTTAGGGATATTCTCTGACTTCTGCCTGCAATAAAAACCAGGCAGACTCTCAGAAAGCGTCCCACAGGCTGTAGGTCCGGAGACAGTTATGGTGCTGGTCTCTGATCCTTCTTGGTGGCTGCTCTGGGCCATCCACTCAATAGAAAAATGTCCATTCATGGCTGCTGAGGAGGAATCCGTTTGTCCTGAAGCTTGGAGAATTATGACTACCTCATCTACAACCTGCTTGTATTTATAGAAGACATCCCACCTCATATCAACCTCCCTCAACCCGAAGATCAAAGCACACATCCTCCCCTCCCTGCAGTCCAGCCCTCCTTTAGTTTTCACAACTTGAGTAATTAAGACGTCCCATTCAGTCTCAATGAGGCTGTTACAACAAGGCTCCAGTGAGTCTGGAAAGGACCCCCTACCCACCCTCTTTCCCACTCTTCACATAGATAATACAGTCACTTTGCCCCAAACTGTCTCCATCTCTTCCACAACCATATCCACCCTATTAAAAAATTAACCTTCTGCAGTTTTTTAGGGAGTCGTTTTTTTCCACTTGGGGTGAGTGAAGAACTTTAAAATACTAGTGTCAGTCCTCATTTCTTTATATTTTTCCCCAAGAAGCAAGATATTGTTGTAAATCTTTACAGTGGTCTTGATCAAAGATTACCTAGGCTTTCTGAAGGCTTTCAAACATTAAAAAGACACCTACTTCAAGGGATGAACCAGTGTTCTGTCTACATATAAAAGACAACTTTGCAATAGACAACTTTGTCTTTAGGCACTTTGTTACTGGCAGCTTCTCACAAAAATACACCATTTGTTCCCATTTCTTTAGCTGAATTCCCAAAACAGCATAATTTGACAGACATAAAACAATATTTTTGCAACAAGGCAAATCCAAAGACTTAGCAGCTGTAAATTTGACACATTTGGCAATGGTGTGCAGTGTAACAATTGAAGGATTTTCTGCTTTCTGAATATCTTGATTTATTGTGTAAAACAGTCTGTCTCAGCCAATCTCAGTCTAAAAATAAAGGATGTAGGCTGGATTAAAATTCAAACAATTGTATACATATGCTTGTATCTCCAAATATTACCCATTCCTGCATTTACCATTTGCAGAGCACCTTCCTTACACATATAAACGTAGTGAAAGAAATGACTGCCTAACAACTTATCAAAAGATAAAAGAACAAAAAAAACAAGAAAATTGGATCAAAGCTGAATAAAAACAAGAAGAATACAATTGCCAAATGTAACAAAATATTTGAGCATTATTAATATCCCGTTTTTGCTAATAATTTTGTAATCTTTGCTTATTTCTTTCTTTCTTTCTTTCTTTCTTTCTTTCTTTCTTTCTTTCTTTCCGAAGAAACGTTCATGGCCTTTAATCTCCTCAAAGGTTGTATGCTAAACTGCTCATCGTGTCCAGTAATTTCAGATGAAGCACCAACAATTTAACTTCTTTGTTTAAAAAGCAGCTTTTCAGGTTTCAGGTTAATAATCATGACAATGAGCTGTGAGTGACTGAAAACGGGGACAATGGCTTTTTCTGGGATGATCCCAAGATAAAAGAGTGTTCACACAGCGCACTAACAGTGATCCTTTTATAGCTTATTTCATCATGACTTATCTGTAGTTGATAAAGAACTGATGTTGTAATGTTTTTAGACCATTTTAAAAGTTTAATTTAAAAATATTCGCTCTTTCAACTGTCAAATGATGAGTGAAAAATAAGCTCTCATATAAAAAGAGAGTAGCTAAAAGTTGGGGATATATCCCACTGAAATGTCTTGTAAAGTCACCAAACAAGAAAATACTTGCAAATATTTGAGGAAATGCACGTATTTGACAAAGCATAATATGCAGATACGCAGAGTGTAACTTTCCACCCCTGCTGATAGAAACTGGTTGGTCATCTCTTTTGTACCTCCTTAAATCACATCAAACTATGTGGGGATCAGTTAAGGTGGCTGATAATGAGTTGAAAATTATGATCCCAGCTGTGAAGTGGCTGTTAACATCAGCCCCGCCGCCCTGATAGACCCCGAGACTGACTGAGAGGAAGAGGTGTGTGTCGGGGGCGGGGGGATGTTTTATGTGTAAATGTTAAGTATTTTGTGTTGTTTAGAGGTTTTAGTCGATAACGTAGCACTCCCATTGATAAGATAATGACAGTGAGCTCTGGTGGTGATCACAGAATGGATTCGAGGCTGTGCGCTCAAGCTGACCCTCCGTCTGTGCGCGCAGTGGAGGGGAGAGCCGGTGCTAATAGTTCATTACCTACTGAAACTGGAACACTTCAAAGGCTCTCAATGCTTTGATACCAACACACCCAACATGAAACAAAAGAGAACTAACACCTTAAAGCCTGTTAATATCTTCTGGAGGCTTTTCAAACCCAATAAAGTCATACTCGGGTAATGGTGCTGTCAGTGGCGCTAACAAGCACGAATATGCCTTCACTTTAACTCTTTAACTTCTCTGTAATGACTGTGGTCGTGTAAAGGTATTCGAATGGAGGACTTTTATTAGTAGTAAAACGATTTCCATGTGCACTTTTACTTATCTGAATAATGTGAGTAATTCTTCCGACACTACTGCAACAGTATAATGTACTGTTGTATTTTGCAGTGCTGTAAAGTAATGCCGGTGTTCCATGTACTCAAATACTTCTACATTACTTTTTTTTTTAAGTGATACTGTGTTTTTTAATCCTTTATATGTATCGTAGTTTTCATATTCGGATTAATAATAATGGTTATAATTAAAAATGTCGTCTTAAATTTGCATACGCGATAATGTAAATACCTGTTAAAGCTGTCATGGTCGCACTCTGCCATAACCTCCCTTACATTCTTTAAGTTTTACTCATTTAAAAAAAAGAACCAAAACCCATATTATACAAAGGTTAACAAACAATTGGTTCTAGTGTCAAACAATAGTAAAATTGGTCAGTCTGATTAATTCACATTGATTATTTAATTTGCAGTAATATAGAGATCAATTGGAACTACCTCCCTGCATTAAGCACTTTTACTTTCATATCCCAAGTGCTTCTTGCTTATAGAGGTCTGAGTAAGTCTGATTATTGTTTAATGGTTGATTATATAGTCAGGTTTTTTTTTTTAAAGGACTTTAAATGTGCATGTTATTTTACATTAAAAGCACAGGATCAACTCTTTATGAGCCTGATCACATCATTTAAAAACTAATCACTGTTAAAGCTCCATCTATGGCCTTCAACTTCAAAGAGTATCACTGTCCAAAGAGTAATTTACTATATTATAAAGATTTACTTTTGTTCCTTAATCATCAGACATTAAATTTTTGAAGCTGAAAAATGTGTGGCCAAGAGAGAGCTGGAGTCTATCTAGGCTGCCACAGGGCAAGAGGGAGGAGACACCCTGTGAAGGTGCAGTGTAAAAATTAAAAAATCATTAATGGGAAAAAAATGTTATAGTACTCACAAAAAATGGGACTATGCACATGGTTCTGAGAACATGAAGCTCATTACATCATTTCAAACTTAGTTCAAAGAACAATCCAGTCATATGTCAGAACCGAAACGCCAGATTGAGGTGCATTTATTTATTGTCAGTTCAGCTAAACACTGTTTTACAGTTACATATATTTCTTTTGTTACATGTATCTGTGCGCTGATTTTCTCTGCAGTGTAAATTTGTTTAGTTTTGCTACATATGAAGCAAAATAAATAATATTTGTTATTGTGTACACATGTAGAACTATAAATGTTTAAGGATAGAACAGTTGTATGCATTTAAATATGTAACATGACCCCATAAAGTCAAAACATACAGTGTTTTGTATTTATCACATTAATATTTCTCCGACGCACCATCAATCCTGAGATTAAAACTGTGTGTGTTGTTTTTGTGAAGAGGTTTTGAGAAAAAATCTTTTGGGGAAATTACAACAACAACAACAACAACAGCAACAACAGAAAAACTGTAGCTGGCTGATTGGTATTGTTAGGAGTTCAAAGGGGAGCTGGTCATTTGTTTTCTCCACTGCTGCCCGTCTGTCTGTCTGGATGCTATATGACCGGGTATCAGTGTCAGCTTGCTCCACCTCGTCACCTCCCTCCTGATCTGTCACAGGACGCAGTGCTTGACTTCTTTGATGTGAGGCCTGCTGAGGCAGACAGACCAGAAGCAGATGAGAGGCTAGGAGACGGGATGAAAACACAGCTGCAAGCAGAGACAGCGAGACATGTCAACAGTCTGTGTTTCTGTGACTCCAGCACTTAGAAACTCATTACATGATTCATAGGACTGTCAGAACAATGACAGACACACCTGTCTGACTACATAGTTACTTATGAGATATTAACTATGCAGTCAATGGGAGAGAACTGTGAGCACTTTAAGGTCAGTAAAGTAGCAGGAACACATCAGACTGTGTCCTGTTTACAGCCGTCTTTAGTTTTGGCTTAATGTTTGTATGTTTTATGTTTTGGTTTGTTGTTGTTGTTTTTGGTCAGATTAGAAATTAGAAAAAGATTAGAGGGACAGCTCCGGTTGTGTGGTTTGGAGTCACAAGGCTGAGATGTTTGGCAGATGTGCAGGGGACGGGTAGGGTATATAGTGAAGAAAAGATAAATGTGGAGCTGCCAGGAAGGGGGGGGGGGGGAGGAAGACATCAGTGAAGGTTCATGGATGTAGTGGAGGAGGCCATGCAGAGGGCTGATGTGACAGTGGGATAGGGTGGGATGGAGGCAGATGATCCACTGTTGGCGACCCCTCCGAATGAATGGTCACATTATTGCTGTTATGTTTTTCTAATTTTCCGGTATGTCACAGGGCTAATGCAGACAACCAATTTAAAATCACCAGTTAGACTAACCCCACAAAGTACAAGTCTTTGGACTGTGGGAGGAAGCTGGAGTGTTCACAAAGATGGGGAGAACATGCACACTCCACACAGAGGTCATGACCACGTCGCAGATTTGAACAAAGGACTTTCTTGCTGTGAGCTGACAGAATTGTCCACACCACCACTGTGTTGCCCTTTTTTAGGCAATGATGATCATAATGTGAAAATCTGACATGATACCAAGCTAAATCTATAAATGCCAAAATTCTGATTAAACCCATTCAATTTTTTAGCAACAATCTGCAGACCAGATGCAGCTTTGCAATATGCATTTCTAAGGGCCACAAGGGTGTTCTAATATTTCAGTGAAGTCACTCATCTTTATTATCTGTTCAAACTTCAGCTGGGCCTGTTTTTTCCCTACTTGTTTCTTTAACAGGTAACATTAGTTTATTCAATGAAAGCATCTTCCTGCTCTCTGAACTTTAAGACCACTGGTCTCTGTTTGCTCACTTTAATCAAAACTTCACTGGTGTTGAGTCAGGTCCCAGCTTATTTTAACAAGATTATTATCTACCCAATTAAAAAATGACACAACAATACAAAATCAACTCTCTTCTTTCCTACTCTTTCCCGACTAATCAAAAGAAAAAAGGAACAGCAGATATTTGGAAAACTTTTACAGTAAATAACCTTTGGATTCTTGATCATTTTCGCTCTGACCTTCACAGATCTCGTTCTATGAAACAGCCCTTCTTGGAGTCTCCAGTCCATCTTAATATGAAGTGATGCAGGAAAATATTCTGTTCTGCTGATGTTGGACTCAACATCTGCCTTTGACGATGCTGACCAATCACTGGGTGTGATTGGTCAGAGACTGGGTGTTTGAAATGTTTCTTGTCATATCTGAGCAAACAATTCTTTTCTCTGGCAGGATTTTACAAGGTTTCTGACTGAGTATTCATATTTCACACTAAGAGTCTGAAACCTAAAGGAGAAAGTACCTTAGCAAACAGTGGCCCCGAGTCTCTGGAAGCCTCTGCTTGAGCTTGAGATCCATAGACTCAGAGGGGAAAAAAGGAAAGAACTCTTGGGTAACATTTTGTTTCAGTCTTTTAGCATTTTTGTTTTAAATGTAACTTTTTGATATTTATGGCAAAGTATTTGTCATAAATATGGTAAATAGAGTTTTACTTATTTCTTCTTTTACTTTGGCTCCATGGGGTTTTACATGATCTCATCAGTCTCTGTTTACCTGTTCATGCTTTTTGTCCTGAAACACAGGTGGCAGCATGTTTGTAAGGAGCATCACTACCTGAATAAAATGTTAAACAAACTGAAACAGATAGTAAGTTTTATTGTCTGTCAGTGTTCCTTATCCACGATGAAGGACTTGGTTATCCTTGCTGGCCCCAGTCTCAGACCACTGATGTCTGCTGGGGAACAGTCTCCTGCTGGCCCTGTCTTTGATTGACTCCATTCAGACCCTTTCATCTCTAATGGGCCTGTTTGCTGCTCTGTTATGGAAACAAACACACCTCGACCCACCTTCCCACTCCCATCCTCTCCTCCCCCGCAGTACCAGAGGGAGACTCATGTCCCAACAGAGCTGTTGTTCAGATCTCTATAATAAATATATGAGTCTTCATCATCCCCGGCCAAATCTCCAGTAAACTCATCTTCAGGACCAAGGCTTTGAAGATTCAAACTTCAAATCAAAAACTACAACACAGGTGTAAAGATCATAGGCATCACAACAGAGAATAAAGAGCTTTATGCACACACAGCATACTTACTGAATAATAATTTTGATAGTTTCTTGGAAATTACTGATAAGCCATAACTGATTGTTCTTTATAACAGATAGAGTGCAGCAGAAAATGGCTCATTATATTTCTGCCTCTTGTAGTAAATGGATTCTTCAAGGCTGTGATGACACCTAATAATCACTGAACTCTATTTCTGCCAGTCTCCAGTTGTTCCCCGCCCTGTCTGTAGCACAGTCAACTAAAGTGTCCTTCCCTGTTCCATTGATCCCTATCAACCCCATCAAAGGCTCTGGGAGCTTTGAAGGGACCAGCAGGACTGGTCCTGGTGGATGAGCAGGCACTGCAACTTTTCTTATCAAACGGGGGATGCAGGGCAGCGTGGCTGACAAGTTTTCATTTCTCCCAAAAATCTATGAGCTGGAGCCAGTGTTCCGATGAAGCACACTTGAGACTTTTATGCAATGCTAGTGGGGAACATCCCTGCAACCATGAAATGTAAAAGAGAACAATGTGAGCCCTTTGAAATAAACTCCGTACTGAGTGGTGAAACAAACAACAAAAGTGACTGTCATAGGTTTAAGCCAAAAATACACAAAATAATATTTTTCAAGTCTGTGATAAGGTCTCATTATAGACCAGCAGCACAGGTGGAAATGTTTTAGAAGTGCTTCCCATAACTGCAGATCAGAGGAGTGCAGTGTTCCGCGGGAACTTTAAACACTGTCTGAGACAGTATTGTTTCAGATCAGCCACATTCTCATGAGGTCCACTGTTAATTCACTGGGCATTTCTGCTACATGTGAAATACTTGTGTGACAAAGTGAAGAAACGTGAGTAACTAAATAAATGCATTTTTTTCTTTAAAAGAGAACTTTCACCCCTCATTCCCAATTTTTCCCTGTACATGTTATTATCTAAATCCCAACTAGGATGAGGATTCCATGTGTGTACAACAATTTAATCCAGAGACAGCTGCTGTTACAAATTCTTTGTCATAATGCCTAAAATCATAAAGCCTATCATTAGGTGGCTTATGCTGCTGTGATATCACCGTCACTCATAGAAAAGTTAGAAAAAAGATAAATATATAGATAGAACAAACTACAACTAACAGTGGTTTACATAGTTCTAACATTGTCTTGCTGATCGCCCAAAATTAAGCTTATAGTACAAAAGCATAACTAATAATATGAACAGCTGACCATTTCTTTATCTTGATTAAATAAGTAATTTTACTAGTGGAAACAATGTTTACATAATGAGAAATGATCACTTTTAATGAGTCACTATTAAAAAGATCATTTAAATCTGCAACTAATAATTGATGTGTTGGAATACTTTCATGGTTTTAGTAATTTGTTGTAGTAACAGTAACAATTAATACGTTTTAGTAATTGTTTCAGTGACTTTATCACAAATTGTGTTAAATTGGATATTTAAAGGATGCTTTTTAAAAAAATTCACAGACAAATAGATTCGTAACTGAGAAAGAGTCTGAAACAGAACTGTTGTTCTAGCTTTTTCCTAGTCACAACTCCTGCTGTTCCTACATCCACAGTTTCATTCATTTACATTCACAAATGCATGAACTCATCTGTTCTCACAGCAGCCCAGACTTGTAGTCTCCTCAGTGCAGGACAAAGTCATATCTCCTTTTGGTTCACACATACGGTGTCAGCAGTCACATGTTAACGAGGATTTATGGGAACATAAACTAAACCTGCTCCTCCCCATCTCTCTTTCTGCCTTTTCTTGCTTGCAGTAGCAAAGCTGTAAAGAACTGTGTTTGTATATCATACTTCTCATGGGTCCCTTGTTTTAAAATTTATTTTTTTTGCATAAAATATCCGTTCCTGGAGAAGTGTGCACATGTGGAGAGAGTGGACTTGAGAGAGATAGAGGTGTGAGCAATGACACGGCCTTTGATGTTAAAATGGTATTTAGAGGTTAATGAGGCTGTGAAGGAAATGCCACATATTCGCTTTTTTTGTTGCTGCCTCTTTCACTCACTCACACACACACACACACACACACACACACACACACACACACACACACACACACACACACACACACACACACACACACACACACCTCTGTAGCTCATAAAAGGGTTGGATTAAAAAAAAATCTCTATGTAACAATTAGAAAGTAGCAACAAATTTAAGTATACAGGTATGTGGGCACATATATGAATACTTCTCTGTTCCACGAAAGGAAGAAAGGAACGTTGAGGCAATAAATGATGAACGGACTGGTTTTTATATAACGCTTCTCTGCTCAAGCAGTCAAAGAACTTTACACAACATCTCTTATATACAAACATTTTTTACCTTTTTTTTTCTGTGTCCCAGCGCTTTCTAACATTCATACCCTTATGCTAGAACATCAAATACTAGTTGGCCTTCTCTACCTCCTGAATTACAGCCACCCAGGAAATACATTTTAAAAGACCAAAAAAAAAAAGAAAAGTAAACTAGGGCCCATCAGATCATATGTATTGCAGTGTTGCAGAGAGGTGCAGAGACTGAAGTTGTAGTAGAACGGGCAATATCCTTATAATTCTGTTTAGAACCACAAGATGGTGTAGTGAGTCAGTGTGGCTTCCAATCTGCCACAAGTCCAACATAAGTACTACTACTACTACTACTGATACTACCACTACTACTACTACTACTAATAATAATAATAATAATAATGCATTTTATTTAATGGCACCTTTTAAGGCACTCAAGGCACTCATCTTGTAAGCACCCCTTACAACAAATTAAATGCCCAAATCAGACCATGCATAAAATAACAGTTGAAAAAAATGTCAATACTGAGGAGGCTGAGGCCCGTGGTTCATGGTGTCATGGTCACAAATACCTACTTAAAGTAGGTTTAGGTCTTGCCACAGCGGCCATTGTTGTTCCTGCAGCTTGCTGGGCCATCTCAAAGCTTTTCGGCTGAAGTGAATGTCCTGCTGTTCTCTGTGGGATCATGCTTATTATCTACTTCAGCCCTACTGTAATTGTGGATGTGGACCAGTTACCTTTTAAAAGCAGTAATAATGTTTCCAGTTTTCCACCTGTCTTAAATATGCTGTGCTTTCCTTTATGTTCAATTTTATTTTGCCCCTCACCCCCCAACCAGTCATGGCAGAAGACTGCCCCTTCCTGAGCCTGGTTCTGTCGTAGGTTTCTTCCTGTTAAAAGGGAATTTTTCCTTTCCATTGTTGCCTGGTGCTTGCTCTTAGGAGATCACTTGATTTTTTTTTCGGATTTAATTTAATTGACTTGAAATTAAAAACCTAAAAATTCAGGTCATGGGTTCACATAGTAGAGAGCACTACATTTGTTAACTGCACTTTAAAAAAAAAGAAAATTGCAGTTTTTTTTAGTTCTCCCTACTACAAAAACCACAAATAAAAGCAAGGCAGTTAGCGGCAAATCAAAATAAAGATAAAATATACAAATGTGTGTTTATTTTATATATAAATATAAAATAAACACATTTTTAAAAAATCCACTACTACGCTGTGTATTTACTTCAGTGAACACTTGTATGTTTTTGTGGTAGAAGAATATAAATTGTCCAAATATGTGAGGTTTTTTTTTTTTGGCAGCACGGTGGCACGGTGGTTAGCACTGTTGCCGCACAGCAAGAAGGTCCTGAGTTCAATTCCACCATCAGGCCGGGGTCTTTCTGTGTGGAGTTTGCATGTTCTCCCCGTGTTTGCGTGGGTTCCCTCCGGGTACTCCGGCTTCCTCCCACCGTCCAAAGTCATGCAGCTTGTGGGGATAGGTTAATTGGATAAACCAAATTGCCACTAGGTGTGAATGTGCGAGTGAATGTGAGTGTGAATGGTTGTCTGTCCCTGCCTGTTGGCCCTGCGACAGACTGGCGACCTGTCCAGGGTGTAATCCGCCTCTCGCCCTATGACAGCTGGGATAGGCTCCAGCGCCCCCCGCGACCCTGAAAAAGGATAAGCGGAAGCGAATGGATGGATGGATGTGAGTTTTTAAATTAGCACTGAAATAATAATACTGTGTACTGTGAAAAAAAAAAGAGACTCAAGTTGTTCAAATGCAAAAACGACTGACGGGGATGATGTAAGGTGAGAGTGAATTTGTAAATTTGTACTGCAACTGTTTGTTTTTCTAGAAAGACAAAGCCAGAGATTAGAGAAGACTGTATAATGTTAATTATTAAAGGAGCGAGAGAGAATAAGCAGAACTTAACCACATGAAAGTGGGTCAGGGTTACATGCAGCAGAAGGTTTAGATTTCTTAATAAATCCAGATCGTTCATCACACAGTGAATATTATTAAAACCCTAAAATTGTTACACTGCTCAGGGCAGTAAAACAGAGGTGGAAAAAATGTCAGGTAGTTGAAGGATGCTGTTTAGAGAAAAGGGTGATTTCCTTTTCTTTATGTTGGTGCAATTCTGAAGTAAAACAGTGAGAAGTTTTCAAAGGTGCAAAAGCATCCAGCAGACTGTTTATTCCATTCTAGTAGTAAAACCCTGTGATGGAGAATCATTTATCTATTCCTGTCTATCATCAGGAAGACTGTCAACTTCACTGAAGAAGCCAGTTATATCAGTGTTCTTAATGTTGAGGAATAACGCTAGAACAACAGATAAGATCGAGAACATTAGAGTTTCTCATTAGAGTTATCAAGACATGATGCAAGGACCCTTGTATAGTATTATAGTATTAGTATTAGTGATAGTGTCCATATGTATATTAATCACCCATCAAAATAACATTTAGGGACAAAGGATAAACTGAGTTCGCAAACTCAGGAGGTTCAGTCAAAGTCCTTATTTAGCTACCCACTGTAGCAAGTACAGTGGGTGGTGCTATTATTATAAATGAGTAATTTCACTGAAGTATTGATCATTTTTATTCTACATAAAAGTCACATTATTTGGATTTTTGCAGAAAGTCTTCACATAAATTGCTCCATAGTGTTGCAGTGGGTTTTGTCTCATTTTAGTTAATATAATGAATGTTGAATTTTTCTTTCCAAAGTATATTGTTTAGATTTTGTGTTAACATACATTTTACATTCAGCTGGTTCTTTCTTTTGCTTTTGAATCTTTGTTTTTTGTATATTTTAAAGCATAGTTTTATTTGTGTGACCTCTCGTGGTTCATTTTCTGTTTTGAATTTGAATGAACCTCACCTGTATCCTTGTGTATCATCGTTTCTTGTGAATTCTTATGCGTCAATTACCTTGTGGTTACATCCAGATGTTTTATACGTTTTTATAGAAACAAATATTGGGACCGTTTCCCCCCCTTGGCCACATCCTTTGTTGGCTTTTTTATAACACACATTCACATTCATTCCAATAGTTTCAGCAGTCTCTCTCCAGGAATTTGCTGATATCTGTGAGTCCTTATTTTGAGACAAATCTTTATATTGAGATGGTGATTATTGTATACTCTCGCTAATCCGTTCCAAAGGTTTTGTGAAAAACTAGCAGGAAATGATGAAAAGTGCAGTTACAATACAAGGGAGGTCCATATCAGGTTAAGGCAGGGGTGGGGAACTCCAGGCCTCGAGGGCCGGTGTTATCCAAAATAACAGATGATTCAAATGGCTAAATTACCTCCACAGCATTTCTTGTAGTTCTGCAGAGGCCTGGTAATGAACTAATCATTTGATTCAGTTGTGTTGACCCACGGTGATATCTAAAACCCGCAGGACACTGGCCCTCGAGGCCTGGAGTTGCCCACCCCTGGGTTAGGGTGTAGGTTACAGAGTACCTGTGTAAAGAGGTTCCACAACACACCTACTGTGGGTGACATTACCTTGGTTTGCAAGAACACTGAGAAAGTTTGGAGTAACTTTTGACCGGGATATGACTTTCAGCATGCTCATTAAACAAATACCCAGGATTTCCTTCTTTAAGTGGAATTTTTTTTTTAATGAGAAACATCCTGCCTCAGTGTGATGCTGAAAATCTGGTTCTTAGATTTAAAACAACGTATTTTTTTTATTGCAGGCCTCTAAAAAATACAGGCTTAATTGTCGTTCCGGGAGTTTCAAAAAGTAGAAATAGAAACAAAGCCTGCTGTCAAACCCTTCTCCACTCCCATCTCATCCACTATCCAGAAAGAGCTCTGTTAGCTCCTCTTTAAGCCAACCTTCTTATGATTCCTCACAAACATGTGGTTTCAAACAGCAGGTGGGTGGGACTTTCCTGCTCACAGTTAGAGATATGTTTCTGAGATTACAATACTGGAGATAACCGTTGTCAGTGACATCTGGAACAGCTTCCCATAGTGTGAGAGGCAGGGTACAACCTGGACAGACCACAAGTATGTCGCACAGAGAAACAGGCAACCTTTCGCGCCTATGGGTGATTTAGAATCACCAATTAACCAAACCCCACTAAGCGCACGTCAGGACCTTTTTGCTGTGAGGCAACAGTGCTAATCAAACGTTTCGAACAGAGTTGGAATTTCTTTACCTGAATGATTGAAAATGCATCAAGACATATTTATCATGAGAAGCATTACTGTAACAGTATATATTGTATATCAGAAAATAAAAACAAGCAGGTCTTCCTGAACCTTTTATATCTATCAGTAGTGCACAATGTATTGCACTAAAAACTGCAGTCTATCTTTAGTGTGGTTGAACAGAAGAAGAACTGATATGGAAACGCTCCAACGCAAATGTTTAATTCACATGCGAGATCTCACACTGTATATTCTCAGAACAGCTGAGTAGGTTTCTTTTCAGCTATATGTACAGATAAGGTGATAAGGATGCTGCTGAATGTAGGTCATCGTGACACAGGTGTGGATGTGGTGAAATAAACCTAACAGCCATTTTGTCTTTACATAAAACATAACAGTTTTCAATCCTCTGAGTAAGGTTTATGTGAGCGGCACAAAAATACAAGATGTGTGATAAAATGCAGCATTATTGCATATCGTTATTATTATTATTGTTATTGCCCCCCCTAAAAAAGTCCAGGGAGGTAGCCAATAAGATCAGCTGTTAGCATTGATTAGGCCCCTATTGCCCTGTTGTAAAAGCTTCTTCACCCTGCTGCCATGTGGCAAGAGGTACCGGAGCATTTGGGCCCTCACTGCCAGACTGCAAAAAAGTTTCCTCCCCCAAGCCGTCAGACTCCTAAAAAAAATCAGTGACTGGACTGACACACACACACACACACACACACACACACACACACACACACACACACACACACACACACACACACACACACACACACACGTTTATACATGTCACTACCTCAAGCATTTATCTGTACAGTGTCATGTACACACAGACTTTCATACATCAAGGTTTTCTTGCACAACCTACTGTCATTGTTGCACCTTTCTATTGCACTGTTGTGTCTGCAATGTATTGTATCTGGTGTTGCACGTTATGTAGTCCTGTGTTGATTGTGCCTTATAAGTTATATGTAGCAGCATAGTGTTGGAGGCGCACTGTCTCGTTTCACTGTGTACTGTACCACTGCACATGGTTGAAATAACTATAAAGCCACTTGATGGCTCCTGCACTCATAAAATCTATAAAATTCTATAATCATATGTTCCTTATCGCATATCAGTTGTTTGTGTGCGTTTTGTGGCCCAAAAATTCATAAATTATATGTAAATAGGAAGTCTGTAAAATTTCTGAAATTACACTGTGACTGGAAGCAAGGTTTGTTTTCACTCTTTCAGTTATAAATTTCACATTTATTAAAAAAACTAAACAGGCTCAGTTCTGGTCAGTGGATTTCATTAATAAATAAAATTCTGTATTCATGTAATAAGAAGATTTCAGTCAGCTGAGTGGGTGTCATCGTTGAGTTCAATCATATAATATTTCTTTAGTAGTTACACAGCAACTCCATGCCATGAGGCCGCCCTTCCAACAGACGCATTTATTCTGCCCTCCAGCTCTTGCTTGCATGCAGTGTAGCAGCTGATCAGGCCACTTCAAGCATTTCTCTCTGATGGAGGGATGTACTCCAGACCAAGATAAGCAAATATCTCCTCCTCTGATGTAGCTCTCAGATATTTATTCTGTACAAAAGGAAAACAAGTATGATTCCATCACGCCATCTTCATTTAATTAAGCTGAAATATGGCAGGTATAATATGCACTTAAAGGAAGAAGTAGAAGTAGTTGGCATGGGGAAAAAAAAAAGGGGGGGGGGGGCGCTATTCTTTTCTCAAGGGTTCACATGAGAAACTGGAAGTGTAGTGAAGGGTTAATGCGTATTAATACTGAACAGAACTGAGTCCCACTTATTGTTGTGGCCCTCCACAACAGACCCAATCACTCACGCCGCCACTTTTAACTTAAAAGACTTTCCTGTTAGAAGCAAAATATCTGTTGCTTCTAACAGTTTGTGGAGTGATTTCTGTGTAAAGAGCATGGGACAAACTTCCTGCTGAAATCCAAATGTGTTTCTTAGTGCTCAGAGTACTGCCTTGCCTCAACAGTACCTCAAGAGCACTTCTGCTCCCGGCTTCAACAGTGAGCAAAACTAATAAAGTATATCTTAAAAATAGACTCTCTAATCGCTAACACTACAAAAAAAAAGGCTTTATTTTTCTTTTTTCGATTTACCTGTGTATTATCAAATAGGGCGTGACTGCTCAGAGACATGTTCTTCTCGTGCCCAGCCCAACGTCGCAGCTCCCTCTCAAACAACTGCACAGACAGAAGGAACATTAAACAATATAAAAAGCAGGGAAAAAGAAGGAGGCAATAGATTTTTGAAAGAGGACAAAGGTCAGGCGTGAGCGATCACCTTGGATCCGGTCCAGCCCAGCACAGCAAAAGCAAATTGACTGATCGGAGAGACCACCAGGTCCACCCTCACAGCTCTCCATATTTTGTGTGATGCAGCTTCCATCTGGTAATTCTTACTGAGCTCACATAATTGTTGATCTGTGTCCACCTGCATGTGAGGTCTGAGAACATCCTTGGTTTTCAGATCATTTTGCTCCTCTGGCTGCGTGCTTTCTTGTTTCTTCCCTTTGGTCAGTTTAAAGATGGAGAAACACCTTTCAAAGCGGTCCATGTTGGAGGCAGGCCGAGCAGGGCCATCCTTCGACTCCAGGTATGAGTTTCTGGTAGTTTTCTGGTACAACAGAAATCCCTGAATAGACAACAACCAGTTCAGATCAGAAACATATGTCATATAGAGTTGTGAGGAAAGTTTATATGAACTCATCATGGACCTGAATTCACTGCAATTTAGAGCTTTCAATTACTGCTTTGAAATATTCTTTTTCCAGGGTGAATGATTGCATAGCATGCATTGGATGCACAAGTTTAAATGCATTTTGAATTTTCTAAAATCCAGAGGGACAAAAATTACATATACAGACTCAATATATACACACATACAGTCACTTAAAGCTTTAAATAAGTGGCGCTGAAGGTTATACAATTTCTTTTCATGACTTAACTACAACTGATACTTTCTCTTTGGAAGCATAAAAAAGTTCTTGTTTAACAGTATTCATTGGACTGAAAACAGTGAGAACAACCTGAAAGTAATATAAACTCTGAATGGAGAGTGTAGATTTCCACAGATTGTGAAGGTCTTTTAGAGCCATTTCTGAATAATGGCAGATTCCAAGGTCATCAGTTCAAACAACTGTATGCAAGTACAAATTTTCAGGCGTGTCACCACTTTTCCAAGATCTGGAAAAGAGCCAAACTGTCACCCTGAGATGGGAGGAAACTGTTTAGGATGATTAGGAACAATCCAGAAACCACTAAGGCTCAAGCCTGTCATTCACTGGAAACAGCTGACCTCTGACCTTGGGTTCAAGGTCACCAGGATTCAAACATGTCCCAGATATTTAGCAGATGCACCTTTAACATCAATTTGATACTCATATGTCACCTCATTATCAAGTTATCACATTCAGACTTGGGTGTGTACGCCGCCTGCACACCAGGGTGACAACAATATCCCAACAGCCCTTTACCACTGAGAAGTAAAAATCTGAATCAGAATAGTTTAACCCCAGAGGAAACTGTGTTGATTTGTTTCAAAGGATTTAATAAATATCAATTGTCTCAAAAGTTACCTGTGATTCCAACCAGGCGACCACTTTAGGCATCAGTCCCACCTCTTTGCCTTCCTCTGGGTGCGTTATCAGAAAGTCAACATCGTGGCCCGTCAGCTTCCCTCTGTGAAAATACCACAGTTCATATTTCTATTAAATTGCAGAGGGCAAGTTTAAAATTTGATTTGGTTCAAGAAGTGTTTACTTGTTGCTCATGTAAAATTTTCTTTAAACCGCATGTATAAACAATAATTTTGACAATATAGAGCTCATTGAGATATTTTAGGCTGTGAAGATTTTGAATGTGCTATCAGATGTACTGTGTGCGAATATTTGTGCTTTCACCTCCTGAATCCTCCGGTCAGAGCAACTTGTGATCCTGTTAGCACAGAATCGACAGCTTTCTGCACAATCTCCCCGATGGCATCTGCTTCTGCTTTAGTGACCGGCTCGTTGAGGTCATCGTAGTGCTCAAGACCTTGATGATGAGAGTGTATTTATTATTTTTTAACAATTTTATTTTATATAGGACACGAGGAAAGGCGAATTACCAAGCAACCAAGTGAACACATTATTTTTTTTAATGCTACACAATGTCATTAAAAAGTATTTCCCAACTTCCACACTTTCTCAGATATCTTTTTTTCATATTTATCATTAACAGGTGATTGCGACTGTCAAAAATCTTTAATATTAGACCCATCTCATTTTGTCAATTTTGATGATCCCCAAGACTTTTAAGGCAATATTATGTGGACTGATGAGCTGAACTGTTTGGGGGTTTTCATAAAAAGATCAGTCAAACATGGAGGTGATAGTGTGACGGTATGGGGCTGCTTTGCTTCTCCAGGACCTGGACTGACCAAAATTGATGGAACATGAATTCTGCTCTCTACCAGAAAACCCTTAAAGATAATTATGACAGCAAGTCTGTGAACTCTAAGCATGCTGCAGTGCCTTCAATCCAACTATTGTGTAAATTGCTACCAGATTTTTTTTTTTTTTTTTTTTTTTAAATCATGCAAAGAATTGCTTTTTGTTTTAAGATTAATGTTTAATTTGTTTCTCACCTCTCCTCCAGATTGCACCAAGCCTCCAGCTGGCCAGACAGGAACTTCCAAACAAGTCTGGCTCTTTTTGGCCTCCTTTTATGGTAAAGTTCCTGGGAGGGAATGTGCCAGGTGTAGTGTGAAGTGGGGGTGGGGTTTCATGAGGTTAAAGAATCTGTTGATGTTGAACGTTTACAGAGTTGGGGAATTTTCTAAATATATTTGTGTTAATGTTCTCACTGTTAACTTATCATCATTATATTTGAATGACAGATTGATCATCGTTATTAATTTGTTTAATTCTTAATTGCTATTTAATTCAAGGAGTGGGAGGAGCCACTGGTTATTTAGTCGTGTGCCGAGTCACGATGGAGAGTGGACCATAGTGGCTTACATCAGGGGCCGTCGTTACAGTAGTTTAGCCCACTGCAGAGTTGTTTCTATTTAGATTAGGATCATATTTCAGGTGTTATTTGTTTCTCAGTAAAGTCTTTCTAGTTTGAGTTTTTATTTAGTTGGCTGTACTGTATTTGTGACACATTAGATCACAGATGTGAAAGAAAGAATAAAAAGACTGGACTGTCAGCTTTCAGAACAACATATTGCTGCCTCCACCACTCGGTCAACCCTCGGAAGAATGTCTAGCCACACATAGTGTCATGCCCTGCAGCTCAAGGTCAGTTGGGTTATGCAGCTGGATAAAAAAATTTAAAAAAAGGAGTGTCCTAGTCAAAGTCTGGACTCAAGTCAGATTGAGAAATTCTGGCTTGACCTTAAGACAGGCCGCACATGCTTGCAAACCCTCCAATGAGGCTAAATAGTTTTTTATTTTGAAAAGACATGTGATGACTTTTTTAAGGCCCATTCAAAAGAGAGACAGACACACAAAGACACAAGAACTCACCTGACATGCTTTAACTTGGACACCAGTTAAAGAGGAGACAGCATACATACGCCTGCTCTGATCATTATAGTAAGAAAATCATCCTCATTCAAGAATGCCAAGAAAAACAAAGCTAACAAACCTGATTTTTGTGCTCGATTAAGTGTTTGTCCTGAATGTCGTAACTGCTCAAGGTTGTATATTCCCTCTCTAATCCATCGGTCAGCAGTTTTGGCTCCAACTCCAAAGATACCAGTCAAAATCTGAAATACATTTATTTAAAAACATTAAGGACAACAGTACATTTGTACCACTTTGGCGCAGGGCCTAAATCGCCCTCCACCTATGTGTTTGCACATGACCCATAGCACACTGATGAGCTAAACACAGTTTTATAGTAAACGTTATTCTTATTTACAGCCCCTCCAAAGAACAACAGAAGGCTCTGTCACCATCTTGCACGTAAGAGATTCAAAGTTTACATGGTTTCAGGACATACTTATGGTGTGTGTCATGTCATTGCTAACTCCTGATCATAGAACAGTGATAAGAGCAGGAAAGTTTAGAGCAAATCAGTATTTCCTAGATTTGAGTTGCTTGATACAAAATCTTTAAATAGTGGATAACATGTTGTGTTACAGGTTGCATAAATAAAACTAAGAATGTTAGTCATTAGATAGATTTTTGCTTGCGATTACAAGCCAAATTCATGATCTGTGTACATTAAGCAAAACTGTACAGTGAAAGCAGTAAAACAGTTGATATCATTTCATTAGAAAATGAAATAACTATATTTTCCTTCAAAGTGGGGTCTATTAAGCTTTTCCTTTTCTGTCATAAAAGCATACAATTACAGTAACAAATTCCATAATATTGTCATCTCAAGCACACAGCTCTGGCTATGAGCACTGCTGAAGCCCCATCCTCCTGCTGTTCAAACCTTCTTTGTGAGGGACAGCCAATAAGAAGAAAGTTGGTCTACAGGAGATAAAACTGGGTTTTTTTTGGCAGAGAATCAAGTATAAAACATTCAATGATAAGTGAGAAATCTGAATTATTCAAAGCTACTCCGGTAAAGCAAGAAAAAAAAACCCCCAAACAAACAGGTTTGCAGCAAAGCAACTGCCGATGCCTGTCTCAGCAAGCAAAGCCCCCAGCATCCAACATCAGCATGGCAGGGATGAAGGCACTTATATTGCTTAGTTATGACAACAGCATTATCATCCTTCCAGTAGAAAAGGGTGCATGCATGGTTTTGCTGAACCAGAAAGACTATCATAAGAAACTTATGAGCCTCTGAAACAAGACCCAGGAAGTGGTTACAGGAAGAGGGTGATAGACTGTCTGAAGCGGTTAGAACAAGAGAATGCTTTTGACCAGACATCATACCACAGGTTGCCAAGGGCAAGCTATGCAGTCTGTATGGTTTACTGAAGATACTAAACAGGATATACATTTAAGATCAATTGTCTGTATGATCAACTCGGTCACTTGTAACATCTCAAATTTTCTGGTCTCAATCCTCAACCCATTGGTAGGCAGATCACCGGGTAGGATATGAAAAATGACAGGTTAGCCTTCTTAGACTGTAAGATTTCCATCAGTAATGGGGGACATTTAAAAGTTGATGTGTATCATAAACCAACGCAAACAGATCAGTATTTAAGCTTTGACTCTCATCATCAACTGGAGCACCTCGTTGGTGCTCCAGTTGATGATGTTATTATTAGTAGTATTATTAGTATTAGTATTATTATTACAGGACGCTAAAACACAGAGCGAACGCCATCACCACAGACAAGCGGCCAGGGAAGCAGAAGAACATCATACCAAGAAAGCCCTGATTAAATGTGGTTAGCCCAGCTGGACATTTGTCAAAGCTGGAATGTTGTCTAAAGAAAGCTCCTGCCTGCGCCAGAAACTGGTCCACCCCAAGGATTGGGTCCCCCGACACAAACAGAGTAAAATAGTCTACACTGTTAAGTGCCAGAAAGGTTTGCCATGATTCTGAGAAACCAAACAACTTCTGGCTAAGCAGATGACACAAACAGAAGAGCTAACTCGTCAGGCCAGGACTCTGCAGTCTATTCACACCTACAGACCAGTGGACATTGTTTCAATGATGAGGATGTGCACATCTTGGACAGGGAGGAATGCTGGTTTGAGCGGGGAGTCAAGGAGGCCATTTACGTGAAAAGGGAAGAACCATCTCTGAATCGAGGAGGGGGGCTAAGGGTTATTCAAACTGTCATGACCTGTCATGGTCATGACAGTTTGAATAATAATTATCAAGAGAGCCCATTGTTTGCCAGTGGTGCTAGTTTCAGGTACTGTGCAAATGTATTGTTTGTAAGGTTGACTTTTTGAGTCAATTGGATGAGTCCGAATGAACAGAAACAACCTTTTGGGAGCTTGAGTTAAAAAGTATTAAGTTAGAAAGGAGAAGAATAATTTTATTTCCTAGTGATAGCTAAGTTGGACCTATTCCCTTTAGATTTTTAACAGCTGCTTTTGAACAAGGGGACACACCTGCAGCAGATTTTAAAATGCCTGAGATACCTTTAGTGCTTTGTACCGCTTTGACTGCTTGGTGGATTCAACCTCACTTGACACTCCATTCTCCAAAACATCCTGCAAGACCAGAGAATTTAAATGAATTTAAACTACATCTTGTTAGGGGGTGAACATGGAATGCTAAAAATTTTCACTTACTTTTATAACTCTAAGCGAGTGTTCTCCAAGACAAGGCAGACCCCTGAGCTGTGACATGCTTATCACCTGTGTGGGGAGCGCCTTCATCAAGGCAGCAGCTCGTCGAAAGGCAACGCCTCGTCCGTCCTCATTATTGAGCTCAGCGTTTTCAGCTAAAAGCGACAAGGCATCCTGAGGCAGAAAATGCAGTTCTGACATATGTGTTAGCTAACATGGCACCTAAAATCAGACTTCTGTGTTTGCTTGGGGTGGGGGGTAGAGGGCTTACAGTCAAGTTGCTGTTATGGTTGTCCAGAGTGGTTCGTCTCTGACAGGCATAGCTGGATACTGAGAACAAAGCAACCTCTGCTTCACTGATCTGCTGCTCCTGGAAGACAAACATAAGGACTTAAAGTCTTCAGTATAACCTGAAACCAATGCCTATTTGGTTTAAAATACATGTTGGTTAACTTAAAGCTAGCTTTGGAATGGATAGAGCAGGAATGATTACAGCAGGGTGATGTTAAACTTTTGCAAAAGCCGAACCTCAAATCTGTGGTATGTGCTAGGCTTCATGTCAGGAAAAGCCAGCTTCATGTTTAAACCAAGCCTAAAATGTCAAACTCTTACCAAAAATACATTTTAGGATTATACCAAAAACTCATTGGCTAATAAACCAAATTATCAAACCAAATTGGTGAGGGACATTTAACCAAGTATAGGGTTTTCTGACAGACCATTTTCTTGCTCCATTATTCACTGTGGTCTGAGAGTAAAAATTCTTTGTGGTTCCGAGCTATTGTTCCCATTGCGCTCCCAGAACACTCACAACTTTGGAAATTCTCACCTTGACCTGAGCCTCCCCTGGCTGAGGCCTAGAGTTTCTCAAACATGCACACTTGCCCAATTCCTTCTTACCATCATACGTGGAAGAAACAAAAATGAGTGAGTGCATCAGAGACATACAAAGTTAAGAGGCTTGTACTCTGTTGGGAAACGCAATTACCTGCCTGCACTGCTAAACCAGAAAGCATTGCAATTTCTGACTGAGGAAACTTACAACAGTTTCTGAGGAGGAAACCAGGGAAGTCCCCAGGAGTGACAAAGAAAGCAAGAAAAGCAAGAAACAGTTGATTCAATTTTCCTTCAATTCAATTCAGTTTTATTTAGCATCACAACAGTAGTTGCCTCGAGTTAGTGAATGAGTAAAAGAGAATGCCAGATGATAGGCATAAGTGGAGGACAAGAAAAAACACATCTGTCAGTCTGAGACGGGAAACTCGCTACAGTTATTTTTTAACAAATAAGTGTAATAGTAAACTTCAATGCAGATGGAAGCCTTTTTAATGAATGCGGTTTATTGAAAGTAGCTTTGTCAGGAGTGGTCACTAGATGTACCAGTTTCTGCTCATTTTGAATTTGATGGCAGCAACATATGTCAAAAAAATTTGGACAGGGCTGTGTTAACCTCTTCCAGCAAAAGACCAGCCGATGGACTTTTGTAAGAGGAGTGTTGTTGTATTGTTGTGTGACATAGGATTCTACCGACTCAACAGTCTCAGGTTTTAGATTCGTTTCATGTGAAAATGTTTTCAACCGGTGAAAGGTCTTGACTGCAGGCAGATCAGTTCATAGCCATGCTGCTGTAACTGATGCAGTATGTTGTTTAGCAGTCGAATGTGAACTATGCAAGGCCTTCACTGAAAGTAATTTTACCATCTCACTGCTTTTTGTCCTGACATAAAAAATAGATGTGAGCCTTTCTAAATTCTAATTATAACTTACCATCTTCTAGGAGTTCACTCAGCTAATGATGAAAAACTTAATAGACCTCATAGTTACTGATCACAGATCAATGAAACAAAAAGTCATTTTTGGCAATTTAGTGTCAATAGACAAATAAAGCTGTATAAAGACTGATGGTGTCAGTGTGCAATTACTCCCTAATGGCAAGTAAAAGCATTTTACGCATGATATGTGATTTGTCACTTTATCATCAGAGAGTTGCTCTATAGGTTACTATTACTATAAACTGCTTGTATTTATTTAGTACATATTTACATTCAGTGAAAACACCTATTACTACAAAACAAAGCCTCAGATTTTTGGTTTTGATATCATGGATGTGTAAAATGAAAATGTACCTGTAGTTTATGTCTATGTGTTATCTCCACAGGATGACCAGCACGCATGCTCTCTGTGTACCAGCTGACGTCCAGGAGGTGAACTCTAAGGCTCTGACCCCTTCCCTGAGACTCTAGCCACGTCCTGACCTCAGTGCCACAGTTATTCTCAGAAATAACATGTGTGACGCTTTCACTGTGGAGAAACAGCAGATTAAAAGTAGAATGACTCATACACTTTGGATTCTGTGAAGGAGGGTTTGAAGACAGATTTACCTTAATACATTTCATTTTAGGCTTCCGCGAAACCTACATTTTCCAAGTTATACTTGCTTTCCCGTGACATTTGTATCAGTGGATTTGTGACACTTCTCACCTGAACACGTCCGCCACCTGAAAGCCTTTATTTCGTCCGAGTTGAGAGAGGAAAAATCTTCGGCTGGCTCCCATTTTTCTTTCCAACAGGAACAAAACAACTTGAGAGAACTTGTTTGGTACCTTATGTCCACTGCTGTCACTCACAGTATTCCCAGCATCCGAGGGGAGAGTTTTTCTTCGTTTTAGTGGCACCATGGTACACAACAAAACTATTTAATAGAACTCACTGGGTAGTTTGACACCAGGTCCGGTTCACTTTAGTCACAAGTTCATGACGTTTGTTCTCCTAGCTTGTCTTTTTCTTTAACTATTTTTGATAAAATTACAATTTCTAAACATACGACACTGTAACCTACATGAATGAACCTGACTCACTGGGTGAGGTTTAAGCTGTGAGGTAGGTTTGTGGGGAAAGATCCCCAATTTCAGTAACAAACGTGAATGACTGCGACCGGATGCAGCTGTGTAGCTGCTGCACCGGTGTCTCGTCACTCCTCCTGTGCACTACCAAAATAATTCCGACTGGAAATGATCGGAAGGTTTTATTTTATTTATAAGACCTCCACGTCAATTATTATTATTATTATTATTATTATTATTATTATTATTATTATTACTTGGTTACGCAGTGTGTATCCATCTCACCCTATCTGTTCTATATAGAACAGATAGGGTGAGATGGATATTAGAAGAATATTAGAAGAATATTCTTCTATTACACCAGCTCTTTCCATATCCTCCTTTACTACATCCATAAACCTTAGTGGTGTACGATACTAAAAAATTTGGTATCAGTCCAGTATCAAGTAAGTACAGGTACAGCATTGTTGATACTTACCGGCGCTTTTAACGCATAAAGGCTGTTTATATAGGAGACATCAGTTTGATATGATTTATGAAGTGAGTCTTCAACAATTTGCAACTTCTGAATCCATTTTAATGACTGCTAAATAAACTAAACTGTTTTGTTTTGTTGTGCCTCCATAGTCCTAAGAAATCTAGGGTAAAAGTCTGAAAATAAAAGTCTGAAAATTTCACTGGTCTTTATTACCATCAGAATGAATCTGAATCTGTAATTTTGGACATATACTGGCTAGTCAGAATATGAAAATAAATAAATAAATCAAGCAGTCCTGTCCCATAATTGAGCACACACTAATAAAAAAAATTGCAGTAACAAAATAGTGGGTTGAATTTCTCTATTAAATGAATTTTCACAGTTCATTTAAATTTCACAATACTTCAAAATAACGTACATTTATATAGTTCGTATGAAATTAGAGAAGGTTTAACTGAAAATGCTCTAAAAGACTTATTTGATTATTTGAGATAGAGTGGCCTAAGTCTCGAAAATGAAAAATATGCATCAATTTATCAATATTATTTTCTCCCTTCCCTCTAGTACCTTCTACAAACTTCAGAATTGTGTTTTATTTGGATTAAACTATATCTACTGATATTTTTTTATTATTTTGTGATACTATTGTTGTATTTGCTCAATCCAGTGTGAAAACAAAAAAGTAAAACCAACCAAAAGAAATAAAAACTACAATTAGCTGCTGAATCATTTCGTTTATCAGTTGTAGCTCAGGCTACAGCAAAAGGAAGCGCAAAGATTTGATTGATTAGATACATAGAGCAATCAGTAGAGAAATCTCTTTTCATAAGTAAAAAAACAAAAACCAAAAACAGAGGAACGTAGATTGAGTTACTATATGAGTTTATTTGATCATGTCACCATTTTATGGGATTTTAATGTGACAGCGTGATTTTGCACATAGATACGAATACCAGTGTTTAGGTTTAGGTTAGTTGTTACAACTGTTAGCTGTTAGTTCTGAAAGCATAGCACTCATTTTATTCATATTTCTGGACTGTCTTTGTTGTATGTTTTAGTTTCATAATCCACCTAAAAAAGTTCAGGAGGGAGGCCAGTTGCACACCTGGATCCTCATCCTGTTGTTATGTCTGCTAAACATGGATCACTCTGCTGTTTTGTTTAAGGGAGATGGCGTCCCTGCCATGGCAAAGATAATAAAAATAATTTAGATTTTTGAATAGAAATCCTTAATACTTAAATAGCTTAACGGTGCAAACATGTTAGCATCAAAATATTTTCAAGATGCGGGATTAGTAAAGGATATTTTATCTCGTAATATTTCAGGATTGGTTTTGTTATGCTTGGTGACTTAATGTCACTATTAAACTTAAATAAATGCAAACTAAAGTAATAAAAGCACTCTGAAGCCGTGCTGTACACGGTGTTCTCAGTCCTCTCTCCTCCCACTCAGTGTGATCATATGATCGCAGACTCTTAATCCACTTCCTCAAACTTTAAAACTACCAGTGTGTCCGGTCCAGCCGGATCACGCTCATTTTCCAGCAAGCCTCCCCTGTGCAGGAAAGCAAAGCTGCTGAACGGCAGCGGTGGCTTCGTGTAGCACCAGGCCCGGCGCTGTGGTGTCTCAATGGCAGACCTGAGGATCAGAGCTGGTGCGACCAGAAGCCCACAGAGAGGAGGCGGACACTCCGCTGCCTTGTCCCTGGTCACGCTGCTGTCTGCGCTGCTCACCTGCGGCGTCAGGTGTGCAGAAAGCGACAAACCGAGCAACATTATCCTCGTGCTTGTCGACGACCAGGATGTTCAGATAGGTGGGATGGTGAGTGAATTCACTCTAGAAATATACAGCCTGTCATTCGTGTCGGTTCCTCAGAGACTTGACAGTTTCTGTAGTGAGGTCATGCAGTGCTCATACTGTTTGAAACGTCCTGTTTATGGTCACCTGATACTGAGTTTAGACAAACACACGCTCTATTTTCTTTCTGTTTTGCGGGCTAACTCAGATTTAACCTCCTCGGTGCTTTGAACCTGTTAATCAGTTAGTTGAATAGCTGAACTGTCAGATGATGAAAGAATTACAAGAATTGTGGGAAGTTTATGACTTTTGAGAAAGACAGGCTGGATATATAAAAAATAATAAAATTGAGCAAATAAAACTAACAATTAAAAATGCAATATATGCGAATTTATTAAAGATACAAATGTGCGGTCACAGTATTGATCTGAGACTGAACTTAAAGGTCATTTTTGTGATTAGTTTGTACATATGTGTTAACTAAAAGTTTCATCAAAGGTGCTTGCTGGGCTGGTGTGAGGCGACAGTGCACGAGTGTGCCACCCACGCTCTTCATACTTTTTTTTTTTTTTTTCATTTGTCAGGCGTCATTGGAAAAAACAACGTGTTTTTATGAGTTGCTGCGTTAAATTATGGCTACAGTATCTTGTGGTAGAAGTTTGTATTACACGAAACTACAGCCAGGCCCGAGGGCCTAGGACCTTCAGTTGATATCTATTCTACACAACATGCGGATGTTTTCTACATGAAATAATAGCATTTTTTTTATGAAATTTTGTTAGGACCTACTTGGTTTTGGAATTAATCTATTTGAAACTCTGGAAGTTACGACAAGTGTTTTTAACCTAAATGTTAAGTTCAGCTTCTAACATGCTTGGAAAGCAGATGGGTTCTGAAACAATTGCTCAGTTAACTCTATTCCTGTTTCAAGTCCTACATCTGTTCCTGTGTGTATTTTTGCTTATAAGTGACGTGCAACCTTAAAGGTCTCTCCAGTATAAGCACATTTATGTTTGCAATATTTTGCTCAGAATTGAAAGCATTTTTTTTTTTTTAAAAAAAAGGAGAAATCTGGAATGCACTTAATGTATTTTCAAAAGCTGGTACCTGTTCTTATTAGGTCCTGTGAAATTCTTTACCAGATGTTTGGAACCACCAGATATTTGAATAATCCACAAAGATCCATTCACAGAAAAATGGTCAGCTGATCAAGTGTTTAGCTAAAAGAGATTACTTTATGTGCCTTTCTAGTAGATGTTTCGACAATAGCTAATACTGTCATAATGTTTTGAGTTTGTGCTTGTAGCATCTATTACTTCTCCAGTACTGTCATTATGGTGTGAGTCACTTTGTCTGTTTCTATTGCACAGACACCAATGAAGAAGGCAAAAGCCTATATAGGAGACGAAGGAGCAACATTTGTGAATTCTGTGAGTATCTTATGCAGTACATATACTTTTACTAGACTACATTTCACAGGGAGACATTTATTTTATTACGTTATATTTTCCGACAGTTGTAATTACTTGTAGATTGAAGTGTCACACAATAAATCACATTACAAGTTTATGAAACAATATATGTTGGTGAAAATTAAACCACTGGTTCCCAAACGTACTTATTATGACTTCCTTTTACAAGTGTCTACTTGGGGAATCCTGTCATTTTTCAGATGTGAGCAGTTTGACTAAGAAAGAAAAATTCTTTTCTTGAAGTGTCAGAGCAATTGGTGGGAATCACAGACAAATACAATATATAATATTCTGATATGTTGCCCATGGTAACGAAGATATTATGATAATAATGAATCAGATACATCAAATCTGCAAAACCACATACATTGCAAGACAATAATCAAAGATATGGCACAAGATGTGTGTATGAAAGCAAAACTCAAATGTTTGCACTGTTTGCACCAGTGATTACACAATAAATGAGTCTCATATCCTCCTTTCTGCTGTCACGCTTCTCTCCCTCCCCCTTTCTCCCTGTTCTCACTTCTTCCTCCTGTGAAGTTCACAGTCACGCCACTGTGCTGCCCCAGCAGGAGCAGTATTTTGACAGGTCGATACCCTCACAATCACGAGGTGAGAAACAACTCCCTCAACGGGAACTGCTCCAGCCTTCAGTGGCAGAAAGGCCCCGAGGCAGAGGCCTTCCCCACCTACCTCAACAAACTGAAATACCAGACATTCTTTTCTGGGAAATACCTTAACCAGGTTTGTACATGTATATACTTTTATAAGCATTATACACGTCCAAATGCTTCCAAACTTCAAAACACACAGGCAGTACAATGAATACACCGTGCTTATGACTGATTTTTTTCTGTTCTAAATGTTGAAATATTGTTGGGAGCCCAACAGTGTTTGTGTTGTGTTTTCATTTTATTCACTCACGTATTTGGCAGAGACTGTGACATATCACAGTCAGCAGATACAGCTAATGGAGATACACACGTCCCACAAGGTGACTCAGCAGTGATCGCTGACTCATTACAAAACAGTATTCTGCAGGACTGTCAGTATGAAGCCCTGAAGATGCTTGTTACATCATTTCTCTTGAAGCCGACTGAGCTAACTGTACCTTCTACTTTCAGTATGGTAGCAAAGCAGCAGGAAGTGTTGGCCATATTCCACCTGGCTGGGACCAGTGGCATGCACTGGTGAGTCACAAGTAACATGTACATGCACAATTTCTCCTAAGTACTTCTGTCATGACACCTTTTGCTGCACTTACAGGTGGGAAACTCTCAGTACTACAACTACACTCTGTCAGTCAATGGGAAAGAAGAAAAGCACGGTGACAGTTACGAGGACGACTACCTCACAGACCTCATAGTGAGTAGTAATCAGACCCTCAGATTTGAAGTGGAGGGAGTTCATTACGTGGTTTATGTGGTTCATTTATCTTTGGTGGTTGATTTACCTGACTCTTATTTTGAGCATTCAATGCTTTCCAGCTAGGTGCTGTCCTTGACATCATGTGTGATATTACTTGATATCATTCAGCCGTCTTGAGTCTCTTGTCATTGGAGACCTTGTTTTGTCCAGAGATTATCTTTGAGCTGGAGGACATGGAGCAGACTGAGATCTGCCTTGATCTCGCCTTGAGGCGACTTTTGTTGTGATTTGGCGCTATATAAATAAAATTGAATTGAATTGAATCTGTTGCCTCATACTTCAGCTGGCTTTGCTGTGCTGAACATGAAGCTGATTGCATTTTAATTAGTGTCATAATGTACTTATGGAATAGTTTAAGGAAGTGTGGATAGCTCCCTACTTTACAACAATTATATGGTGGTGAATTTTGGTGGAACTTCTAAGTATTGGCAGTAGGGTCATGGTTGCTTTAACAACTTGTTGGCTATAGCTGCCAGCCATCAGCTCAGCTTCACATATACTGATTCATGTCACTAAACTGGACCTCATTTTTAATTAAATTATCTGAAAATAATATGAACTGCTGTCTGGTAAAGACTATCCAAGACGTTTTGGTGGCTGAAATTCTAATATTTTATTACTGATACTTTGCAAAAATGAGCAGGTATGCCTCTGTGCGGTTTGTTGAAGTCATTGGTGGCTGGTGCCTGTGTGGGTTTTTATTTTATTTATTATATGGTGAACACACATGCTTGTGCATGCACATGGATATGCTTTCTATTTATTACTGCCACACTGTGGAAATGTGGCAGTAACAGTATGTGGGAAATATTGTGTGTTTTGGGACATTTGAGGGTGAATTTACAAAAGAGGGTATGGTTGTTCACCTCTGCAGTCAGTCAGCTGCTGGCATAGAAACATAAAATGTGGTGTTTTTCTGCCAGTCAGCATTGTGACAGGTTAATCATCAGCTAATGCAGTAGCTGGCGATAAAAGGGTTGCAAGAAAGAAGCTAATATTAGAAAGGGCTATTTAGTTTCTGTGGGACGCATTACATTACATTCAAGTTTTGGTGAAAATGTTTGGTTTCTTTGTGTTTATATTTAAGGTTTAAATTTCACGCACTTGCTGCTTATCAGGTGACTCAAAGAATTTGTTTATCTTACTCTAGATTTAGTTTATGAGAGCTGAATGATCTTTGTCACATGTGCTGTTGTCATGATTGCTTGCAACAAAGAATAACGGTGGAGAGAAAGAATTGGTCCAAGGTGTGGCTTCATTTCATGAAGAAAGATGATAGTAGTCCTAGTTTTAATGTCTGTAAGCCATCAAGGCAGGTTCGAAATGTCAGTGATTTGCTGACACATTCATCCACACAACAGGGAAAAGCTTTAGATTCAGCATGAGAACTTCTGTTTTCCAATCAAGTTTCATGTCTGTGACCGAACATAAATAGCTCTTATTATAAAAATACTCCCACATAGATAGGCTTGGTGTCTTTTTTTTCTTTATAAAATTCTATTCTGTAAAACAGGGAGGGAGCATTTTTTTAGCCTTGCTAACCACCGCTGCCCCACTGGCTAGTAAGCTGACATGTGAGTGATATTTGACATTCAGCTTTTGTTGATGTGTTACATCAGTTTTGTGCTTCTGTTTAAAGATGATGAGATGGAAGTCTTGAAAACAGTTTTCTTTTATGACACAAAAGGGAAAACGTAAATGAAACTTAATTAACGGAAAAGATGTCATTGAAATTGACTGTTATCCTTGAATTTTACAGTTTGTCCATATTTTATATGGTTAACAAAATAAGTAATTTGCACCCTTAGAGTCATTTGAATTTTTGCAAACCCTTGCTGGTTAATATTTCACTTTCATTTTGACTCGAAGTTGGTTCTGTTGTGCAGCTGCTGTCCCACTGGCCAAAGAAAGCAGTAGTTTATGTGTATATATGGGCTCTCATACTAACTGATCTATAAATCTTAAACTTAGATGGAAAAAACCAAAAACTAAAATCAAAATTACATTTCAAATTGGGGAAAAAGAGAGTAACAGCCTAGAACGGTCCACTGTGGCTTTTGACCAACTGTATTTTTACATCCCTGGGTGATAATGACTTTCAGATGGCACTTTTGTAGCTTACATCATACATATATACAGTTGGTGTTCATTTCTTTACAAGTCTGCTTGTTTTTGCCTAAGCTAAGCTTTTAAAGAAATGTAAGTTTTGCAGCAGTCATGTAATAAGTCTGTGCCTGTTTGTCAATCCAGCTGAACCGGTCTCTTCACTTCCTGGATGACAGGAGCCCTCAACATCCGTTCTTCCTGATGCTGTCCCCTCCAGCTTGTCACTCCCCCTGGACTGCAGCGCCTCAGTACCAGAAAGAGTTCAAGGATGTCCAGGCCCCTCGAGATGGCAGCTTTAACAAGCCAGGGAAGGTATGCCTTTTCAAGAATGTTATGCTATGTGTCTGGTGAAGTCCAGTTTTAATCATTTAAGGCGACTGGCAAGAGTAAAATCTTTTTTTTCGAGGCAGCACCTTGAAACAGTGATCCATGCTTTTATTTCTTCCCGCCTGGACTACTGTAACTCACTTTATGTGGGGGTCAGTCAGTCGTTGCTCTCACGTCTGCAGCTGGTTCAAAATGCGGCTGCACGACTCCTAACAGGAACTCGAAAAAGAGAGCATATAACCCCCGTGCTAGCCTCTCTGCACTGGCTGCCTGTGTCTTTTAGAGTTAATTTTAAAATTCTTATGTTTGTTTTTAAATGCCTTCACAGTCTTGTCCCGCCTTACCTCTCTGAGCTTCTTCATCCCCACATACCCTGTCGGTCTCTCAGGTCAGCTGACCAGCTGCTCCTGGAGGTACCGAGATCCAGGAGGAAGCTCAGAGGGGACGGGGCCTTCTCTATTGTGGCTCCAAAATTATGGAATAATTTGCCCATGCATGTTAGAGAGGCCCCTTCACTGTCCACTTTTAAATCACGTCTTAAAACCCACTTTTATTCCTTGGCTTTTAAACTCAGTGAGACTTAGTTTCTCTTTTAATTGAAGTAGTTATTTAATTAATGATTTCACTCTTCTTTTATTTGTGTTTTATTTATATCTCATGTAATTTTATTTTACAGTTCCAATGTACAGCACTTTGTGTCAGCTGTGGTTGTTTTAAAGTGCTTTATAAATAAAGTTGATGATGATGGTGGTTTTTAATTTTGTTTCTAATGAATCTTTTATTTTTGTGAATGCTTTAGGATAAACACTGGCTGCTGCGCCAACCTCCTAATCCGATGCCAAACAGCTCAATCACTTTCCTGGATAATGCATACAGGAAAAGGTACAATTGTTAAGCGTACGTCTCTTTTTGCATGAAAGCGCATAGTTCGTAGAAGACAAAGTCAGAATAGTGTCACCACTGTCAAACAAGAAAATGTAAAAAAAAAAATGGTAAAACTAGTTTTGTTTTTGTTTATTTTCTTCTGTCTTCCTCCTCCCCTCACCGCAGCCTTGTTCTGCCAGAGGTTTCTTCCTGTTAAAAGGGAGTTTTTCCTTTCCACTGTTGCCAAAGTGCTTGTTCATAGAGGATCATCTGATTGTTAGGGTTTTCTCTCTGTTTCCTTTGCATTATTGTAGAGTCTGTACCTTACGATATAAAGCACCTTGAGGCAAGCGTTGTTGTAATTTGACACAGAATTGAATCGAATTGTAGTTTTAACCTCATGAGCCAGCAGGGATAAAGCATTAATATATTTTAGCTGTTAGAATTCTGGAAATCACTCTTTGCTGCATCCTCTGATTTACAAAGTGTTTTTTTTTTGTTTTTTTTTTTTTTTTAAATCAATTATTTATTCAACTACCTCAGAGTTTTCTGCATGATGCTTTTGAATTTTATGGTATTGTATTTTTAAAAATATGGAAAGGATCCTGTGATCATCCTCCCTATTTGTCTTCATTGGGGTTGTTGAGGTCAACACCAGAGCTTTTTTTTTTTTTTCTTTTTTTTTCCCCATAGATAAGAAATATTAGAAATTGACTTAGGAAGGACAAAGCCTTTCTTGAAACTGAAGTAAAATAGAAGAAATTAGAATGGGTACTCATTGTTTGGTCCTTTTTGGTCTGAAATTACATAACAAATAAACAATTAATTTTAATTGCTTGAAAAAAAATTGCAAATGACTAAAAGTTATGAATAAAATTTGTTCCAATGGGTTCAGGAAAGCAAAATTCCACACTTGCAAACAACTGGAGATATTAAACCAGTCTAAACAATTTAGAAAACAAAATCCCTGAATCATAGGAGTAATTGCAGTTATCTGCAGTTCCTCAGTGGTAAAATCAGTATTTGTGTTCAGTCTGACATATTAAAGCCTATGTCTGCACTTTAACTGCATCTTTATTGATTTCTTTAAAATCCATTTTGTTTGTGTATAGATCCAAAATTATGAAAATCATATCAACATCCAAATATTTCTCCACCTAGCATGTACATCCAAAAACTTCTGATGTCTCTGGCAGGTGGCAGACCCTGTTATCTGTGGATGACATGGTGGAGAAGCTAGTGAAGAAACTTGACAGTATAAAGGAGCTAAACAACACCTACATCTTCTACACTTCAGATAACGGCTACCACACAGGTCTGTTTTTGATAAACTCCTCCATTTAATCTTCGATTAGTTCATGCTCTGTACCTTCTGTCTGTGTCATCTTGAGCTGGATTTATACTGCTGGGTTACAGAAGACAGTTTAATTTTTAATTTTTAGCCCCCTGGCTGCATTGCATAAATGCAAGTCACCAAAACATTTTAAGTTACTTTTAGGTCCTTTTTTATGGTTTGTTTTCTTCAAGAAATACCATGGGTAATAGAAAATAATTCAATTTAATTCAATTCAGTCTATTGATATAGCCCCAAATTACAACAGCAGTCACTTCAAAGTGATTGAAGTGAAGTGAAAACCAGAACAAAAGAACAACACCCTGTTGGCAATGTTGGCAAAGGAAGAACTCAGGAAAAAAACTTCAGGCAGAACCAGGCTTAGGGAGGGGCATCCATCTACCACAACCAGTTGGGGGTAAGGGGAGTGAGACAGGGATAAAAGACACACTGTGGAAGTAAACCAGAGATTAATAGTAATTGATGACTAAGTGCAGAGTGATGTATTAAAATATAGTGAGTTAAGAAGAAATGAGGGAAAATTCAGGTCAACTGATCCATCCCTAACTAAATGCTTTATCAAAAGTCCCTCTCCCTCTTAAAGAGGGTGTGTGTTTCCTAAATCCAAGGTGGGAGCTGATTCCACTGGAGAGAGGCACGAAAACTGAGGCTCTGTCTCCGTTCTACTTTTAAAAAAAAAAATGATAGGAACCACGAAAACCAGCAGTCTGAGAGTGAAGTGCTCTATTGAGGTGATATGGTACTATGAGGTCTTTAAGATGGGCCCTGATTATTCAACATCTTGTATGTGAGGAGAAGGATTTTAAAATTGAGTCTGGATATAACGGGGAGTCAATAAAGAGAAGCCAGTACAGGAAAAATAAATCTCTTACTGTAAAGACACCATCCGACTCCAGATCATTGTCATGTACATGCGCTTCTAATAATGCTGAGAGATTTGTGTTAAAAAAAACCAAAAAAACCAGAATCTGAGGCACTCTGCTGAACATATGTAATTGCAACATTTCTGTATCTTTTATGTTTAAAAAAGAAAAAATCTTCAGATTGGTTTGTCTTATATGAATGATAAATATAATAAACCCATATTGACCAATGACTGACCTGTCTGTATGGGATTAGTTCAGTAATAAAAATGTGCAAAAACTACAAAAACCTGTAAATAAACAGTAATGACAGCAACAAATAATCACCCAACTGAATGAAATAATTATTTTAAACCATCTGATGTTGTTTTAAAAGCAATAGCGGGTAAATTGTTTGTTACAGGTTACATTTGTGTTCCCCAGTCTGACCTGAGAGCTTATAGGTATTTGCACAGTCACCTGCCAGTTTACTGTGTACACCTTTCTTTGCATTGAAACCCCTTTTAACTGCAGTACTGCCCTAATTATTTATGGCCTAGATTCAACGAGATGCTGGAAACATTTCTCACAGTTTGCTCCATACTGACACGATTGTATCATACAATTGCTGCAGATTTTCATTCACAATGCAAATCCTCTATTCCACCACATCCCAAAGGCACTCAATTATGTGGCGAATGGAGGGCATCTGAATACACTGAACCCATTGTCTGTAAACCAGTTTGAGATGATTGAGCTTCGTGTAGATCAGCAGTATCTCAAATACTCAGACCAGTCCATCTGTCACCAACAACCATGCCACGTTCAAAGTCACAGAAATCACCTTTCATCCTCATTCTGATGCCTTGAGTTGCTGCCTAGTGATTGATTAGATCTAGGTGTAATCAGCTGTACTTGCTGTTCCAGGTCAGTTCTCGCTGCCCATTGATAAGAGGCAGCTCTATGAATTTGACATCAGGATTCCGCTAATGGTCCGCGGTCCTGGCATAAAAGCCAAGCAGGTGCTGCAGGTCAGAACAATACTCCACTAAAACACACACTCCAGCTGCTTAAAAGCATATTAATGTCTCTGGAACTGTTTTTTGTTTTTTACCTTTTTTTTTCCCCCTCATGTCTTTTTTTTCTTCCAGGCTCCAGTACTGAATATAGACCTGGCTCCCACCATACTGGACATAGCTGGAGTCAATCTGTCGTCTGTGAATGTGGACGGGCAGTCTTTCCTCGCTCAGATGGTCAGCTGCTTCTTTACATTGACTCTCACTTATTTTTCCCTCATGCTAAATCTTAACCCAAATTTTATCTTAGGCTCCTTCATTGCGTAATGGCACTGCACGACCATACTTCCTTGTTGAGTACACTGGAGAAGGACAGCCAACGTCAGACCCTACTTGCCCTAAATTAGGTCCAGGAGTATCTGTGAGTACCTACAAAAGCAGGCTTCCTATTCTGGTCACCACTGAATGTAACATGCTTCCAGTTTCCAGTAATATTATAATCTCTGATTGAAAAAGGGGGAAAAAAAGTTATTTAAAATAATTCCTTTTTTCTCTTCAGTGTCAAAGTATTATGATACCAAAAAAGGGAGCTGAATACAGTAGAAGTATTTTCTCAGCCTTTCCACTGTTTTCCTCTTTGCTTTTTTGATAATGCACTGAGGGAAGACTGGATGCTACTCACTACTTGACTTATAATAGAAACTAAACTATAGCCTGGCTCTATTGAGCTTCATGATGTCAGTACACAGTAACTGAAGTCAGTTAATTGTTCAGATTCTATTAATGGCTTGAGTTAATGGTGCAAATTTGTAAGGAAATTTCCAATAAGTGCCTTTTTAATAGCAAATTCAGAATAGATGGCAATTTTCCTAATTGGAAACAACTGTGGACTAAAGCCTAAAAATAGGGTTCATGTTGCCACAAAACATATTGCTCCTGCCGATTCTGAAAGTTTGTTGCTCTGTTCCCAAGAAACCTTCACTGTAACATTTTTCACTGTCTTTAGCAATGTTTCCCAGACTGTGTTTGTGAAGACGCCTACAACAACACGTACGCCTGTGTCAGAACTCTGGACAGCAAAATGAACATGCAGTACTGTGAATTTGCAGACAGTGAGGTACTCCCGGGACTTTTTTGTGTGGGGGTTTTGTTTTTTGGACACATTTTAGTGAAAGTAGATGTGAAGCTTCTCAGTGTTTTGTTTTGTTTTTTTTACCCCCCAAGTCGTATGTAGAAGTCTATAACCTGACGTCGGACCCGCATCAGCTGGAGAACATCGTGAAGAAGGTGGATCCCTCCATCCTGCAGATCATGAACCAGCGGCTCATAAAGCTCCAGTCCTGCGTGAGTGACAGCTGCCGGGATTACAAGCAAAAATAAGACCGCCAAAGAAGCTGCCAAACGATGACCACACCAAAGTCTGAAAGGAGGGTGGGATCAGTCTGTCCAAATTTTTACATATATGAGATGAGATTCTGACAGGAAAAAAAAAAACATGGTTGACAAATAAAGTGACTGGTGGCTGTATTCCACTTAACTGTGTCAGTTTCAGGGGCCCAGAGTCATTACTTTCTTTGGAAATTTGCTCTTTTGATGACAGGGACACAAATTATGCAACTTGTTTATATATACAGATATATATGAAGCCACCACTAGAAGTTTGGTTAGCTTAGCCTGTATTTGGGGGAAGACAGCTTGCCTGCGTGCAATGATAACGCAATCAACATTTCGTACTATCTACCAGTAAATAGAGATGGATTGACATATCTGGTAAACACTGATATCAGCCAGTATCGACCTTGTTGATTGTTATCAGCGTGTGCACGCATTTGCACTAAATGTTCAAACATTTAAAAATCTAAAAGACTTGTCAATTTTTTTTATATGATGTCGATAAAAGCAAGAAAAAAGACAACAAAATAAACCTTACCCAATCGTTATCAGATATCGGTCAAAATGTTGGATTAAACATCAGTACTGGAAAAGGGTTCACAGTTGGTGTATTATCAGTGTACTTTTCCTTTTACGAGTCAAAATTTCTGCCGTCTTTCTGAGCCACACTCGTCTAGCTTCTCTTGTAAGTTTACTTTTGTTTTTCAAAGGTGCTACATGTAAGCTCAGTGTTATGGCATTCCTCTACCTCTCCATCAAGTCTCTGCAGTGAAATGGTAGACCTTATTCTGCACTCTTGGTGATCTGTTGGAAGTTGGAGGAACATCCTTACCAAAATTGGCAGCTGGTGGAGAACTGGCTCATCTACTGCTATGCCAGGCTCACCAAGACTGCAGAGTGCAAGGACTAAGTCCAGGTTTTGGAGGGACTCAGTGGCCAGTCTTCAATTTGAAAAACGTTAGATGGGAAAGAGTTAGCAGTGTCTGAAATTCCCATATAAAATACTTGCGTAAAGCACCTCTAAGATAACCTGCTTTCCCCATGCTGTCATGTGTTTGTGTATAAACTGCAATTTTCAGGCATAGTCAGTGTCTTCTGAACATTTCACCATTCTCGGAAACACAAAATGTTTGATTCTTCTTCTTACTTTGATTGTGAGCAGTTAAGAGAAAGGTTTACTGCTACACTGAAACTGTGACTCATCATCGTCTTTGAAGAGTTGGTTTAACATTCTAGGGTTTCATTTAAATGCTTTCCATGAGTTGGATGAAGGGATTAATATGACTTAACTTTTTTTTTTCATTCAGTATAAACATACCACCAATTATTAGTTAGCCAGCACAGAAAATTTAAGCAACTGCATGTAAGTAGGTTTACACATGGTTATGCTAATCTGACCAAACCAAAAGCTGCTTCTAACTGTATAATGTGGAGATGTATTGTGTCAATATTCTTTTTTTGTTTTTGTTCATTTTGCTTTTTTTTTTTTTTGCTTTTTTTTTTTTTTTTTTTTTTTTGTGGCAAAAGCTTAGTTTCCATAAAAGATCTTTGTACTCTCATAACTATCTCTGCAACCCTTTCAATGAAAGACAACAAAGTCTGAAATGTTCACCATGTCCTGTATCCAGTATAACAGTTTATTTTCAGTATTGTGCCTCAGATTTGAAGAAGGAACTCGGCTTTTAAAAAACTGAACTCTTTATTACTAAGAGCCTTTTTTTAATTGGTAGCAGGAACACATGCTGATATTTTTCATATGTTTTCTTATTGCAAGGAATATATTAAGGGAACTTTTGCACAGTGATGTTTAAGATGAACACTTTAATCCTGTCAGCCATATGTTTGCACTGATGAGGTGCATGTGCCTTTAAAATGTGAACAAATCTGCACTGTGATGAAACTGATTAAATTAAATGAAACATTTAAATGCACTTTTTTGTAGGTTTCCTTCTTAATGTGACGTTGTAGTGGGTTCAAGTCAATTTCCTTGGGGGGGGGGAAAGTGTACATTTTATAGTTGGCCTAGGTGGCCAGCTTTAATTCCCCTCCAAGATTATCAGGTAATTCCTAAAACCTGACAAAGTGTTTTGATCAGCTCGTCAAAGGTGTGTCAGGTAGAGTTACCTGTGCTTACACCAAGATTGACATTTGGCATAACTGAGCTCTGATTCTTTTCTTAGCCTGGCTACAGAGCTGAAAAGAAACCTGGGGCTATTCTCCCTTTACTTATGTTAGTTTCCTTTATCACTGATGAATAGTAAGATGTCTTAGTTTTGCAGAGGACTTTTTAAAAAGACTTTAACATTACACCTTAAATGCACATTTGTGAGTTATACAACTCAGTCAAGCATCTCTGATGCGTTGCCTTCTTTTGCACAGTGAAGATGGAACACCATTAGCAAGATAATTAACCTTTGAGATTTAAGTTCAGGTAGTGTTGTGTTAGCATGTGGCTTTGGAGATCATAATAGAAGAGGAATCAATTAAAGACTCTGGATTGAAAACTAATGAGACATGTTTCTAAAGACTGTAGTCTAAAACAAGACAACCACTAGAACCCTGCAGAGGACTGGACTATGAAGCTGCAGACCAAGAAAAACTTCACCACAGAGGAGACATCGTGAAGCCAGATGGAAGTATGCCAAATACAAACTGAGAAATATTATACATACTGGAAGCACATCCTTTGGTCAGATGAGAAAAAACTAGAGCTCTGACCTATTTTTTTGTTTTTTGTGAAATAATTTTGTTTCTGTATGCAAAGTAAAATAATTTAATCATCTGAAGAAAAAAAAAAAAAGGTCAGATCGTCTGCCAACATCACATTCCACAGAGGCTCCTGCCTGACCTCATCTGTCAACCTGTCATTCAGCATTGCAAACATGAAGGGACTCAGAGCCATCCCTGATATCTCTGTCATCTCACCCTGACTATGAACCCCTCTGTCACTCCTACTCCACACCTCATCTAACGAGCTTGAAAAGAAAGCAAAAAATGCAACATCATTCTTTAAAAAGATATGGATGGATGGGGGCTTTTCCATTGCTGAAAAAAACCCACTCAGGGTAGAAATGTTTCTTCATAGGATAAAGGTGATCAGATCCACACTCTCCTTTAAAAGGAGAGGTGAATCCAAATCACGACAACAAAATTGCCACACAGCATCCAGGAGCTCTGGATCTTCTTCCGGGAGGGGTTAGAGGTTCAAGTATTTCTTTTGTCACCTGTCTGTAAATCTGCTGATGACACAGTGTTTGATGTATTTTCACATTTTAAATACTCATATGTGCAGTTATGTCAATTTCCTTTGCAAACCAGCACTATAAAGTATCTCTTAGAATTCAAGGTTTTGATCATTTATTTAACTTCAGGAACAAAAGTTGATGAGCATTTTGTAGAAAATGCAACAGGTTTCACCAGCTAATTTTATAACAACAGTGATCTCCTCTCTCCTAACTTAAAATCCTTTTGAGGACATAAATAAAACAAATATTTGAAATCTGCTCATTCATTTTTCAAAAATCAAAAAGGTAGAAACTGGTAGCACATCTACTATCTACAGAGAAAATGGTTACGGACAGTTTAATCAGAGGTACTTGTACACAATCTTATCCTGCAGGGTCTGAATCTCTAACTTGACAGGGCATTTGTAAAAGTGTGACAGCAGTGACTCTGTATAGCCAATCAGGAAGTAAAACTTCTGTGGTGGTATCTTCTGTAGCATCACTGCGCACACATTCAGCAAATTGCCACGCCTTTTGATGACAATCTCATTGGCCAGGCACCCGTGGAACGTCCCAAACATGAACCTCCGAATGAAGACATCTTCTACAGTGCGTTCAGCTGCCCCATCCTCTCCTTTGAGGTTACCTATCAGCAAGAGAGAAAAAAAACTGGAGCTGTCGTGAAAGATTAAGAGGAATTTGGACTGAATTACACATTAGCTGCGGCTGATGGACAAAGATGTGCAAACGAAAAGATCACTGCCTCTTCAGCAAAATATTTATTAATAAGGCTCACAGTCACATTAGACAACATAAATCTTATTTTAAGTTTCTTTACCATGTTTAATATTATGTTTAGAGATATAGTTGAAAAGTTTAATATTTATCTTTAGGTCTTAATTTTGCTTAAATTATGCATTTTCTGTAATAAACTGCAAACACCATATGGAGACACTGAAAAGTATCAAAAGACAGAGCAGCGTTTGATGAAGTCTAAAAAGATTATAAAATGAAACCACTAGTTGCTGCTGTCTGGCTGTGGAGAGCACAATCATCATGACTCTATAAATTGTTCCCGACAGAAACAAGTGCACTGACGTGCAGCAGATAAAAGCTGTGTGCTCGGCCTCACTTCAATAATCTGAGACACTGAACTGGACCTGTCCTGTTCGTGCTGCAGTTTTGATGAGTGAAATTCTATTATTTTATTGCTCTGTTGTTTAGCATGTGTATGGTAATTAACAGACTAATACAATAAATTCTGGTTCCAAAAAGCCAACTGGGCTGCAAGCAAAATACTAACAGGGAGGCTTCAAAATGCACAGTGTAGAACCAACAGGTGATGTCACAGCGGCTACATCCATTGGTTTGCTTTATAGACCATCAAGTCAAAAAGAGTTTTGATAAGTCAAAAATCAGCTGTCTCTCCAGCAAGTCTCTCATCTCATGGTCAGACAGACCCAAACCTCATAGTTTGAGAACAGTTAGAGATGGTGGTTCTCGTTCTTCTACGCAGCCTAATCAGTTCTCCACTTGCTGCAAATTCTAGTTCAAGCTTCCAGCAAATCTCCACAGAAGAACAAGGACTGCTGATCTCCCCATTGTATCCAACTGCAGGATGAGAGACTAACTGGAGAGCCTCAGCAGTGGGTGAAGCACTGGGTCTTGCCAGCTTTTCTCTTTGAAGGTGCTTGATTGCTGTGGTTCTCTTGAACAGATAAAAATATTTAATCAAATGCTAAAATGAGTTTCGACTTGGAAAATGTGTTGGACACACTTTGAAAACATGGAAATGTTTCCCAGTATCAGTGTGTGGATGGCCTGTGCACAACACTTTAAGTCTGTGGCACAGGAGCATTCAAGCTAAAGTGCATAGTTTGGTTGGACTCAGTGATGATTGGTATGTTGTCTGAGAGCTATCCGCACCAATGACTGCTTCCATAAAAATCACTGAGTTAACTAATTCATGACCAAACATGTGAGAGGACAGTGTGCATAAAATCAAATGTGCCTAGCGAGAGCATATTCTCAATCTCAGTCATGCTTACTGGTGTGCTGTGACAGCCATCCTTTGCGGTGGCCAATGTGGTGAGGATGATGCGCTTGCTCATAGGTCACAGGTTTGTCTCCTTTCCCTACTCGGATACGAGCGGCTCGATTCTGTAAAAGAGAAAGACAAAAGAGCACATCTTGGGTATATTTGGAGAAAACACTATCAGACCCATTGAAAGTTAATCATCTATAACAACCTAACAGCCTTTGTAAAAGCAACAAAAAACCTCAAATTACTTTTTTTTTTTAAATGGTTGTGACCTCTGAACCACTCTGACTGTGGCTCCGGTAAAGTATCAGAATACTGTGAAAGTTAAAAAGATAAACACTATGTTAAACAGTTAGTGTTGCTGATACAACAGCCCTGAGAGGGTCAAGGCCGCTTACCTTGCAGCACGACACAGTAACATGGAGGCCCCTGCTTCCAGAGAAGCTGCACAATGAGCTGGACCAAGCTAAGGCGTTCTGCAAAACAGGTAATGTGGTGAGAGTGAAAACCAGTGAGTAAATATTGAATTGATGGTCAGAAATCATTTCAAAAGCAAAACGGTACATCTGGCTTCTCCCTTATTTCCCAATGGGGATGTCAAAGCATGTGGCTCAGCATGTTTGACTTAGCAAAGATAAGCTGGAAGTCCTTGCTGATGCAACACTCCTACTTAGCAGGAAGAAGTGTTGGGCAAGACAAGGCTTTGTAAAACACTGAAATGTCTGAAGCAATTGTGCTTGAATTGTAATACCTACTGACCACTCTGGCAGTCATTACATCTGCTAATGCTAGTCTGTGAAACAATCATGCATGCTAGCATTGGACAAACAAGAATACTTATTAAAACTAATAACTTATTACTACAAATAATTATAATCAAGACATCTTTTGGAGTATTATCCGTACAAACATTAATATTTGGATCATGACAGCAAGCTGTGACTGTAGTGAACAGTGGGTTTCAGCGAATTTTATTTTCTTCCTGTGTTAACATGCAGAGGCTGTTTCAGTTGCTTAATAATGTAGCGCAAAATATTTCAAACCAAGTTAAGAAAGGAAAATACAAGGAATGGAGATTTTCACTCAGGCCCTCAGGTCTAACATCAGTGTCTGATCTCATTAATGCTCTTCTTGATAAATGGACAATTATTTCCACAGACAGCCTCCTAAGTCTTGTAGGAAGCTGATTTTGCTGCAGAGGTGGAGCAACTCCCCACTAATGCTTATGGATTTAGCGTGGGATATCATGGAAGCTCCTGTGGGTGTAATGTGCAGGTGGCAAAACACTTTTGTCCATATAATGCATCTCTGCAACACAGTGCACAGATGTCTTGGACATAGTGTCAGAGATGTTGTATCGTTAAATCACAGCTAGTCTAAACTGTCTTGTGAATCATTCCTATTGCAAATTGTTTTAAAGTTGTGTAGTAACGAGTTGTTAAAAGGTATTTGTCGACATCTTAGTTGCCGTTCTTAGTATTCATAATACAGTTTCAGATATTTTGATAAGGCAAAAGGCTGTTATAGATGTTTCCATGTTTGATAATTCAGGTTCGTAGTGCCACAAACAAACACGTTTGGTTTCTGTGGTCATACAACGCAGTAGTAACAAAGTGACACAAACGTTTGTTACATGTCTGAAATTTTTGCTATTTATCATAGAAACCTAGGCAGCCAAGAGCAAGTTAGCTAACCCCTAGCTTAAAATTGTTTATATATATAAAGCCTTACCAAACGTAGCGCTAAATTAATGGGTGCACGCCGATAGCTACACGGTCAACAAGACTTCATGGAAATTAAGTAAATGTTACGGTTTAAAATGACTTTCTTACCAGCACCCTCACGTTTCCTATGCTGCTCAAGGACGCCGCCATGTTTTATTCAAATAATTAACTCGTGGTACTAAACTACAACACAGCAGTCACTCTGTTTATTACTGTATAAATAGCCGAAGGTTTACGAAAGCTCGGTAATAATTATAACACGTAAAAATAACAAAATTAACGTTTCTATACTGAACTTGAGCTGTATACTGGAACTGTTTTTTCCACAGGCAGTTTCCACAAGTTTCCACCGGACAACTATTAACCTGAACCAACCGGAAAGAGGGAAAATAAAAGTTTTAAGTTAAAGATGAGTGATATTTTAGAATCAGAATCAGAATCTTTATTGACATTGAACGAAAATTGTATGCAAACACACAGTTTAATTTACAGTTTAATTGCAAAGTTTTTCCTCACAACATGTTCTCGTACGAATTGTTTTTAAAGCAAGTTAAAATTCCTATTTTTAACAGATGCATTTTAAAATATAAATTTTGTTACCTAATACGTACTCTTTAGTTTTTTTTTTAATTTAACCATAGTCGTTATTTTAATTATTAATGATTAATTTGCTTTAAACATTAATATTATTATTGTGTATAATATGCATTAGTACAAAAACTTTTCTTGCATACTTGAGTAATTTTATAGTTATTATTATGTTTCTGTTATGTATTAACTGTGCTTTATTTAAAAAGAGATTCTTTGAAACCATATACCCTATTTGAAAACATATGTCACTTTTCTTGCGATTATTTGTGTTCGTTTATACTTTTACTTTATTTGTAGTGGGTCCACACTGCAGTGGTTCGCCTAACAAGTGAAGGTAAGTCTAAAGTTGCTTAGCCTATCTGTGCTATTAAAGAATAAATACATAAATATAAGTCAAGAACTGAAAAAGGGGGGGGGGGGGGTCCTAAATGCGTGATTGTTTCAATTTATATGTATTAAAAAAATAAATAAATACACAAAAACACTACAAATAGCCATAGCTTGTGGTTTTGTTTTGTTTGTTTTGATACCCGGTATCCGATATTTGTCAAAGACTGCACACTTATTTTGAAAACGTTGCACCGGAAGTATTTGTATTGTTCTGGAAAGAGGAAAGTAGTTGCTAAGTAGCGTTATCCTACTCGTCCCACTTGTTTCTTGGCAAACTGTCATTATTTTGGTGGGATAAGTATTGGCTGGAATCATTTGAAGACTTGTTGAGAGGAATAAAGATTGAAAGCTGCGATGGCGTCGCCGCTGGAGATGACAGAGATGTACGATAATGCTCTTCTGGGGATCCTGCAGCATGTTGGGAACATTCAGGACTTTCTGCAGGTCTATTTTGGGTTCTTGTACCGCAAGACGGACTTTTATCGCCTGCTGTCGAGTCCCAATGATAAGATGGGTTTCCCTCCAGGTGTGGCAGAGAAGATGGTGCTTAAGGTGAAATTTCTCAACATTTTAACCTGCTAAATGTAAATACCTTGGCAACACACATGACTAAGTGTACAGTTTATGCACATGCATATTATTTACAATCACAGGTTAAAAATGAAGCTGTTATAATGTTACGTACACTTTTGTGGTCCTCGAGTTTTTTACACTGCAGTGATTCGTCGATGAATTAACACCTACATAATACAAAATAACTCCTGTGCTTGGTGATAGCCTTGCTGTCTATATGAGCCACAGACCTATAGCAATACATTTGTTATTGTCCTAAGACTGGTGAAGGTTATATCCTAATCTAGAGTTGTCTGCCTCTCAAATGATGATAAGCGATAACCTTTAAATCTTTCCTCAGACATATAAGTCATTCGAGAAGCTGGCGGAGCACGACAGAGAGAGAGCAGTGAGCAATCTGAAGAAGAGAGAGGAGACTAGGTATGTTCCTCCTGCAGTTCAGGAGCTGGAGGTTGCCTCTGAGCCTTGTGATGAAACCAAGCAGCAGAGTACAGAGGCGGTGCAGATGGAGAACTCCCCCTCACGTTCTGGGGATGTTTCAGCTCCAGCAGCCTCAGGCACATCCGTCTGCTCTCAGCAGGATAGCAGCAGCAGTCCAGCAATTTGTGGAGATCAGGCAGCTGCAGCCAACTCGAAATCCAAAGCAGGGTGAGTAGCTACTAGCGTTTTTTAACCTTTGAAGCATCTGTTGTTTTAAATATGGTCCAACATAAACATTACTCTGCACATTACAGTGTTTCAGTAAATGCACTTGTCAAGGTCAATTTTAGGCCTTAAAATGACTTTGTGACAGGATGCAGACTTTGGTGAAGGTTAGTTGCAGCGCTAACGCAGAGAGACAGACAACCACTGCACTAACATTCACACCTAAAGGCAATTTAGAATCACTAGTTAACCTAACCCTGCCCCTGTCTCTGGGCTGTGGGAGGAAGCCAGAGTACCTGGAGAGAACCCAGGCAGAAACAAGGAGAACATGGAAAATATTTATATTTATAAACTAAGACAGAAAATGTTCACTGCTAACCAACTTAGTTCTGCTGTACTTTGCTGTACTATATTGCCAGAAGTATTCACTCACCCATCTAAATAATTGAATTCAGGTACTCCAATCGCTTCCATGGCGACCAGTGTATAAAGTTAAGCACCTATGCATGCAGACTGCTTCTACAAACATTTAGGAGCTCAGTGAATTCCAGCATGGTTCCATGATAGGATGTCTCCTCTTCAACAAGTCCAGTTGTGAATTTTCATCCCTACTAAAAATTCCACTGTCAACTGTTAGTGATATTATAACAAAGTGGAAGCAATTGGAAATGACAGTAACTCAGCCACAAAGTGGTAGGCCATGTAAAATCACAGGAACAGGGATCAGCAGATGCTGAGGTGCATAGTGTGCTGAGGTGGAGTCAATCGCTGCAGAACTCGAAACTTTACGTGACCTTCAGTTTAGCTCAAGAACAGTGCATAAACACACTCATAAATCTTGTGTTATAGCTGCAAAGGATGGACCAATATCATACTCATACATATGAAGGGTGACAAGTGAATATTTCTGGAAATATAATGTATAACCACTCTGCACTGTGTGCGAGCAATGCTATGTGCAGACTAAAGTGCCTCAAATGTCAGCAATTTTGAAAAAGACAGAGGAGAAGGAATACGTGCCTCGATATTGGATGAAGTGATGTGTATAGGATATGGAATGGACAACTGTGTGATGTACTATACAGTGGAGCAAAAAAGTATTTAGTCAGCCACCGATTGTGCAAGTTCCCCCACTTAAAATGATGACAGAGGTCAGTAATTTGCACCAGAGGTACACTTCAACTGTGAGAGACAGAATGTGAAAAAAAAATCCATGAATTCACATGGTAGGATTTGTAAAGAATTTATTCGTAAATTAGGGTGGAAAATAAGTATTTGGTCACCTCAAACAAGGAAAATCTCTGGCTCTCACAGACCTGTAACGTCTTCTGTAAGAAGCTTTTCTGTCCCCCACTCGTTACCTGTATGAATGGCACCTGTTTGAACTCATCATCTGTATAAAAGACACCTGTCCACAGCCTCAAACAGTCAGACTCCAAACTCCGCCATGGCCAAGACCAAAGAGCTTTCGAAGGACACCAGGAAAAGTATTGTAGACCTGCACCAGACTGGGAAGAGTGAATCTACAATAGGCAAGCAGCTTGGTGTGAAAAAATCAACTGTGGGAGCAATCATCAGAAAATGGAAGACATACAAGACCACTGATAATCTCCCTCGATCTGGGGCTCCACGCAAGATCTCATCCCGTGGGGTCAAAATGATCATGAGAACGGTGAGCAAAGATCCCAGAACCACACGGGGGGACCTGGTGAATGACCTGCAGAGAGCTGGGACCAAAGTAACAAAGGTCACCATCAGTAACACACTACAACGGCAGGGAATCAAATCCCGCAGTGCCAGACGTGTTCCGCTGCTGAAGCCAGTGCATGTCCAGGCCCGTCTGAAGTTTGCCAGAGAGCACATGGATGATACAGCAGAGGATTGGGAGAATGTCATGTGGTCAGATGAAACCAAAGTAGAACTTTTTGGTATAAACTCAACTCGTCGTGTTTGGAGGAAGAAGAATACTGAGTTGCATCCCAAGAACACCATACCTACTGTGAAGCATGGGGGTGGAAACATCATGCTATGGGGCTGTTTTTCTGCCGAGGGGACAGGACGACTGATCCGTGTTAAGGACAGAATGAATGGGGCCATGTATCGTGAGATTTTGAGCCAAAACCTCCTTCCATCAGTGAGAACTTTGAAGATGAAACGCGGCTGGGTCTTCCAACATGACAATGATCCAAAACACACCGCCCGGGCAACAAAGGAGTGGCTCCGTAAGAAGCATTTGAAAGTCCTGGAGTGGCCTAGCCAGTCTCCAGACCTCAACCCCATAGAAAATCTGTGGCGGGAGTTGAAAGTCCGTGTTGCTCGGCGACAGTCCCAAAACATCACTGCTCTCGAGAAGATCTGCATGGAGGAATGGGCCAAAATACCAGCTACTGTGTGTGCAAACCTGGTAAAGACCTATAGTAAACGTTTGACCTCTGTTATTGCCAACAAAGGTTATGTTACAAAGTATTGAGTTGTATTTTTGTTATTGACCAAATACTTATTTTCCACCCTGATTTACGAATAAATTCTTTACAAATCCTACCATGTGGATTCATGGATTTTTTTTTCACATTCTGTCTCTCACAGTTGAAGTGTACCTCTGGTGCAAATTACTGACCTCTGTCATCATTTTAGGTGGGGGAACTTGCACAATCGGTGGCTGACTAAATACTTTTTTGCCCCACTGTATGAAAACAGTGAGATGGGAAAACAGAAAAAACATGTGTGAACTCTCTATTGTATTTGGAAAGTTTAGTGACTACATGTACTAGACTTGAGGCCTAGCAGAAAGCCATTAGCCGCAGCTTCCTGTGTAGCCACAAGACTCCAAAATATTTTAACTCCTCCATTTGTGGCAGCAACTTGTACACAACCTGTAGGGGCTACTCTACCCTTTTCTAGTCAAGGGCTGTGGCCTTGGACTTCAAGTTGCTAAATTTCATCCCATCCACTTCATACTTGGACTGGAAGCTGGTTCATTGCGACCTTAAGGTCATCTTGATGAAATCAACAGAAAGACAGCTTTCAAAAGAAGTAGAAGTAGTGACAACAAGTGACACTGGATCTCAGCCTCTGCTTCACTCTTAGGTGGAATCTTCCTGTGAAATTATAGTTTGAAGGTGTTTATTTTTTGTTTGTTTTGTTTTCGGGGAGACAACAAAACTAAAATTGCTATTTTGGATTTGTTAGACTTGTATTAAATTTATTAAATTAAATTTTGTATGGGTGTGCAGGGTTTCCACCAGCTTAACAGTGGTTCTTACTTAACTTTGGTAGCTTCAAAACATTTTAAATAATGAGGCTTTGCACTAACGAATGATTTCTAATTTGATTCTGAAATGGCTCATGCATTTCAAAATGTAGTGTCAGTATTTAAGACGTTTATATAAAAATTGTGTTTGAATTTTGTGTTTTAGACGTCAAGAAAACTTCCAGTCCAATCCCGACAGTTACAATGGGGCAGTGAGGGAAAATTACAGCTGGTCTCAGGATTACATGGATGTGGAGGTCCGCGTGTTTGTGCCCAAGACGGTTGTTAAAGGCAGACAGGTGAATGCAGGTCTATTTAACTATGTGAGACACCAGTAATACTTTTTTATAACACTTTACTTATTGTAACTGTGTTCACGGCCCACAGGTCAGTGTTAGTCTGCAGACCAGTGGCGTGAGAGTATGTGTGAGGGATGGAGCCGAAGACAAGACACTGATGGAGGGTGAATTCACTTACAAGATCAACACTGAAAACTCTCTGTGGAGTCTGGAACCTGGACACTGTGTGGTTGTGAGTACACATAAGCATTATCTAATTTTTGTAATAACAACAAGAACACTCCTGAAGAAAATGTGGCAATGAGTGCACCTTCTGCTATTTGAGTTATCAGAATATGAACTAACAAGAGGGATTAACACCTATCAGGAGCTAACATCTGGTTTTATGGTAGTAAAAAGAAGAAAGAAGGTCACTGGCACTGGCTTGACTGGCCTGACTACTGGCTCATAAGAGGCTGTCATAGCTGTTCCAGAACCAGAACTTGCTTCAAAGCTGATCAGCGAAATCTTAAAATCAATTGTAAAACACGAAGCCAAGCCAGGAGAGAGGAGGCGAGAGTGGCGAAGAAGGAATTGCACTAATGTAGTAAGGAGAAATTAAAGATTGACTTTTCCATTTCAGAGTTTGAAAGCTCCGATTTAATTTGGAAAATTCAATTCTCTATGAATAAAAAGTAAAACAGGAGCTACAGTCCAACCTTTCTGTACACCGAAGGTGACAAGGGCTGTAGATGATGAATAATGTGGTGATCGAAGACAAAAATCAAATTTTGTTCATGTTAATGACTATTAAATTGCTTATCTTTGTGTAAGATATTGTTCTTTCCCTGTGGGGATATTAAGTTAATGTCATGTACAGGAACACTAGACTCTACAGAGACTCTGTATTGCATAATGAGATGTTTTCATTTAATGTTTAGTTTAGAAAGAGTTAATGCTCTCTAGTGCTTGGAATAACAGGATAAGTGTAAAAATGAGTTCTGCTCTCAAAAAAGTAATTTTATCAAAAGCCAGTGTTGGCTTTTCAAAGATTGTCTAACATATTTGAATTGAACATCCTGTCTCTGAATTACAGTTGTCACTGAACAAGACATCAGAGGTTTGGTGGAATGCGGTGCTCAAAGGCGAAAAGGAGATTGATATAAACCAAATTAACCGTGAGCGTTCCATGGCAACAGTGGATGAGGAGGAGCATGCTGTTCTGGACAGGCTCACATTTGACTACCACCAGAAGCTGCAGGGAAAGCCACAAAGTCACGAATTGGTAAGGAGCAAATTAAAAAATAACACAAACTATTCATTACACACACACACAGGCTATATCTATATTATCTATATTATTTCTGTAAAATAAAAACGTTTATCTTATAATTCGGCTTAAATGATATTCAGTTATTGAGTCAAGTCCTTAAAACCTATTCTGACAAATATAGTTGGAAGTCACTGCTGTAGTGCACCTAGATTGTGTGTGAATTGTGAGGATGTTTGTTAGCATGAAAGATACATACATAACATATCTGTGTCCATGTTTCTTTGCAGAAAGTGCATGAGATGCTGAAGAAGGGATGGGATGCTGAAGGGTCACCTTTCAAAGGGCAGGACTTTGACCCATCTATGTTTGACATCCCACCGAGTGCCGTGCAGTTCTGACATGCCACAAAACCTCAGCCAAACATGAACTGAAGCATCTCCATTTAAAGAGCTCATGGCAGCAGAGGCAACACTTATTAACACCTTTGAAATGCTGGAATGATGGAAGTTTGTCCCTAATAAAAGAAGCTGCAAATTTTGCAAATTTGTTGAGATTGGTGGGAAGGGAATATTTCCGTATTCTGACAGGGATGAGTCATTAAATTGAAGCTGATATGTACTATTGTACACTGTTTGACTCTTGATTCAACTCTGCAGTCCCTATGTGTTATCTGCCCTACTGATTCTGTTTTTATTTCAAACTGTGATGATTACCTGCTGGTTCGGCTTCCTTGCTCTGCTGTTAATGACTACACAAAACAAAAAAAAACAAGAATAAAAAAAACATCTAACAATTTACAAATAAATATGAAAAAGGGTTTTCTGAACTCCTCGAGTCCACGCCAATCTTTGGATAAGATTATTTTTTATATATATATATATATATATATATATATATATATATATACAGTACACATCAAAATCATACAGTGTTGTTAAAATACATCATACGTTTTAGTTTTATTACATTTAACTTACATATGTGAAAGCATAATCATAACTATTATAATCTTTAAAATAAATGTCAAATAAAATCAGACAGCTTCATTTAAACTTAACTTATTTAAATGATTTAACTACTACTTCAGTAGGTAGGACTGCCTTGGATTTTAAACCCTGATGGTGGTGATGAAGATGAGCAACGTGGGAGATGTTGAGAAGGTGGATTGTGCGCAGGAGTCTGAAGGGGACAGTGAGCAGTGAGAGTTAAAATAAGTGCCATGGAGGCTGATTGGTTTAAAGATGGCGGCAGAAAGACGATTGGACTAGATTCTAGTCCAGTCGTCTTTCTGACTAGTTCTAGTCACTAGAACAATGGTAAATGGCCTGTATTTATACAGTGTGTGAATGTGTGTGTGAATGGGTGGATGACTGGATATGTAAAGCGCTTTGGGGTTCTTAGGGACTAGTAAAGCGCTGTATAAATACAGGCCATTTACCATTTAGAACAATGACATCAGCATTGCTTTTCACAGCATGGGGAAAGTGGAAGTGTTGAAAAGCAAAGAGTAGCAGACAGTGTGATTACAGATGTATTGAACGTGCACATTAAGCTTAGGAATGCATTACTTTAACTTGAGTCTTAAAGGTTCATAGGCTCATAATAACATATACAGATATTAAGGCATTTTATCTTACTGATGTTTCAGTTTTCTGAAATTACTGACCAGGGTTACCTGAGATAGCTAACGTTAATACATGACTTCAACTGATATCTATACCTGCAACGTAGACATCAACTGTGTGATGCTATCATGTCAACATGGACTAAAATCTCTGAGGATTGCTTCCAGCATGTTCAGTCTATGATGAAGAGTTAAGGCTGCTCTCCAGGCAAAATGTGGTCCAAACTGGTACTAGCACGCTGCATCTGTAAAGTATACTAATGTTGTGGCCAGCTTCAGCTGGAGGTGATTTTACCTGTTCTGTACAATACTGTGCAGCAAAAGTCTTAAGCCACCCCCTATTTCTTTACATTTTGATAGAACGGTGGGAAATAGCTGCAGCAATTTATTGAAATGAGTAAATATATGTGGATATATATTAAATAGGGGGAAAAACAGAGTTTTTAGAATTCCGATGTGCTTGAAAATCAATATTTAGTATGATCATCTTTTTTTCAATTCTCTCTGCATGGCACATCAAAATCTGACAGTACTTTTCTGTGTTCAAAATTCTATTAATTTTGACAAAATCTCCAACACCACCGGTTGATATGAAGCCCAAAGAGGCTGAAAGAGTCTCCACTGTGTTATACAGAGTACTCAGTGTTATACCTCTCTCCTGACCTTCATACATAATCTGTATGTATTATTGTTAGGTCTGCTCTGAGCACCTTGAGGCAACTGTTGTTGTGATTTGGCACTGTATAAATAAAATTAAAATTTAATTGAATAATAATTCAGATTATTATTCCTATTCAAGACCTATTACAACTGATTTTCAGTCCAGTTCTTGTGTAATGTCAGATATGCAATAGCTCAGCCTTTACTCCCCATTTCCCTTTCTTAAAAATTGCTCTTTGATAGCCGCCCTTCCATTGAAACCATTTCTAATAAGACTTCAGTAAACAGCAGATGGATTAGCAGAAGTGCCAGAAGGATCTAAAATGTCCTGTATCTGGTCAATGCTGTAATCTTTCCTATTTATTAATGTTATAACTTAAAGGTATTGTCCATCTGCTGCGTCCTTTTCTCCTATAAATTTTTTTAAAGAGACACTGCACACCACATCAACATATGCAAGGGTTTAGGCTAATCACACTCTGGGAATCATCTTGTTGGTGCAAAAATACTATTGTATGCCATATCAATCTGTTATTGTTGGCATGTTTTTGTATATTCAACTAAAGAAATTGCAACAAATTATGTGTTTTGTGACAAGCTGCTGTATAAACCCCAAAGACACAGTTTAGAATGGATTCTTTGCAACTTTTGGTCCATTCTTTCAGTTATGTGTCTTTTTAACTAAGAATGATCCATAGGTCAGTGTTAAGTGGCTTAACAAACAAAATAGAATTTTTCAAAAAATTTCTCATTAGCACTTTAAATAATTACAAGTAAACCTGTCTCCTTGGAAGTGTGGGTTAGGAGTAGTGAGGAGTGGCTTAAGACTTTTGCAGAGTATTATACAGTAATGCTTTCCACATTGATTTGTACTGTAATGTATTCTACTGTTATTAATGCATCATTCATGATAACATGTTAGAAAACTTTTAACTGTAACAACTTACAATATATTCTATATATACAGAATATAATATATACTGATATATATTTTGTAACAAATGTATTAAAGTGTTTTTATTAAATCTCAATAGTAATAAGCTGATAAAAGTGTGAATTTTATTAATAATTTCATTTATGTTAATTATTTGTAAAACTTATTTATGTGCTTATGTCATGGGTATGGGTCTTGAGCCAGTGCTTTATGTTTAGAGTGTTGAATCTTGTAAATTATTCATTGTTTTGAGTTCTCTGTTTGTCTGGCTTCCTGTTTTATTTTGATAGTCCCTCATCTCTTGTGCATTTGGTTCACTTTGCTTCCCTTGCCTCCTTATGTTTAATTTGTTCCTGCTGTGTTCCCCAGATGTCTCCACTCTCCTAATCTTCCTCTTGTGTATATATTGGTCGTGTCCAAATTCATGGGCTGCATCCTCCTGAGGCCGCATTTGTAGACCGATTACGTCACAGCGACGCGCCGAAGGCAGTCCAAATTCGTAGACTCCTCCGAATGCAGCTGACAAATGCGTCCTCCTTTTCCCTGAATTTGAAGGATGAAGGATGGGTGTGTCAGGTGTGTCCTTCGTGGCCTACCATATCCCAGAATTCTGGAGTTTGGCTGGGCCAAACTCCAGTTTCCAACAATGGCGGCCACTACTAAGTTTTAAAATTACTCTTACTAATCTTTCTGGGTCACAAAATAAACTTTTGACATATTTTCAGGCGAGAAAGTAGCTGTGTAAACATCAAATATCTGCTCGGTTTATCAAGATATCACATATTTGCAAAAGTGCTTCGACGTTTTCGGAGACGTCTGCTACCCACCAGCTCGATAGCTAGTCGGGAGCTCGAGGGTCACTGAAGCCGCCGAGAACGGCAAAACTCCCGGCACATCATTTTCAGATCACCGCGGACTTTCGCTGCTCAAGGTTAAACGTAATATATAATTCACTTAGACAACCTAAAAATGTTATTGTTGGGCTTTTTTCAGTGTTTTATTTGTTCGTGAGTCAATCGGTTTGGCTGAGATTAAAGTTATTAGATTAGATTAGATAAAATAAAACTTTATTAATCCCCCGGGTGGGTTCCTCCTTGGTTTTTACACAGCTGAATAAACATCAAACAGAAAACTGATTAAACAGAAGTATGAGACGGTCGAGAATTTATGCCAGTGTCCCGTTATATTTTAGATAGCATTGAGCAGACGGCCGAGTTTATTAAAATCCACTGAGACAGCGGTGACGCTAATCAGAAGGCTAGACCGTCCAATTTCCCCAGCCGTTTACTTCCGGCCTACCCGACCTTCTGAGGACCCGGCCCACGTTGACCGCGAAGGCTGGGTCCTCAGGAGGATGCAGCCCATGAATTTGGACACGACCATTGTCTCAGTCTTCCCTTGTCTCCTGCTCCTCTACTCTCATGGTTCTAAGGTTCCATGTTCCCAGTTCCTGGTTCCCACTGTTTCTCAGTTTAGGTTTTCTGTTTTAGTTCCTTGTTACGTTTTCTTACATTTTCTTATTTTTGTGTTATTAGATTATCTTAATAAGCCTTTATGAATATGGATAAAGGGATTAACAATGCCTATCCCAATGCAAACTCATATATAAGAATGCTACTATAGGTTAATCAATCAATTATTGAGGCTTTATTTACTAGTAATGTATTAATAAAACATTATTAAGCAATTTTGAGTGATATTTCCGTTTCAATAAAGTGTTAAATAATGGACTTAATTGGTAGCAAGCTATAATTTATGCATGAATACATTCTATGAACCTTGCATTAATAATGATTTAGTCAATCATTTTTTTTATTTAACACCAATTAATAAAGAAATCTATCTATCTATCTATCTATCTATCTCTCTCTCTCTCTCTCTCTCTCTCTCTCTCTCTCTCTCTCTATATATATATATATATATATATATATATATATATATATATATATATATATATATATATATAAAAAAAAAACACCCAGCACGCCCCTGCGGGCGGTTTATCCTTCAAGCTCGGGTCCTCTACCAGAGGCCTGGGAGCTTGAGGGTCCTGCGCAGTATCTTAGCTGTTCCCAGGACTGCGCTCTTCTGGACAGAGATCTCCGATGTTATTCCCGGGATCTGCTGGAGCCACTCGCCTAGCTTGGGAGTCACCGCACCTAGTGCTCCGATTACCACGGGGACCACCGTTACCTTCACCCTCCACATCCTCTCGAGCTCTTCTCTGAGCCCTTGGTATTTCTCCAGCTTCTCGTGTTCCTTCTTCCTGATATTGCTGTCATTCGGAACCGCTACATCGATCACTACGGCCGTCTTCTTCTGTTTGTCTACCACCACTATGTCCGGTTGGTTAGCCACCACCATTTTGTCCGTCTGTATCTGGAAGTCCCACAGGATCTTAGCTCGGTCATTCTCCACCACCCTTGGGGGCATCTCCCATTTTGACCTCGGGACTTCCAGGTTATACTCGGCACAGATGTTCCTGTACACTATGCCGGCCACTTGGTTATGGCGTTCCATGTATGCCTTGCCTGCTAGCATCTTGCACCCTGCTGTTATGTGCTGGATTGTCTCTGGGGCATCTTTACACAGCCTGCACCTGGGGTCTTGCCTGGTGTGATAGACCCCAGCCTCTATGGATCTTGTACTCAGAGCTTGTTCTTGTGCTGCCATGATTAGTGCCTCTGTGCTGTCTTTCAGTCCAGCTTTGTCCAGCCACTGGTAGGATTTCTGGATATCAGCCACCTCCTCTATCTGCCGGTGGTACATACCGTGCAGGGGCCTGTCCTTCCATGATGGTTCCTCGTCTCCCTCCTCTTTCTTGGGTTTCTGCTGCCTGAGGTATTCACTGAGCACTCGGTCAGTTGGGGCCATCTTCCCAATGTATTCTTGGATGTTCCTTGTCTCATCCTGGACTGTGGTGCTGACACTCACCAGTCCCCGGCCCCCTTCCTTCCGCTTAGCGTACAGCCTCAGGGTGCTGGACTTGGGGTGAAACCCTCCATGCATGGTCAGGAGCTTTCTTGTCTTTATGTCAGTGGCTTCTATCTCCTCCTTTGGCCAGCCTATTACCCCAGCAGGGTACCTGATCACGGGCAGGGCGTATGTGTTGATGGCCCGGATCTTGTTCTTACCATTCAGCTGACTCCTCAGGACTTGCCTGACCCTCTGCAGGTACTTGGTGGTTGCAGCCTTTCTAGCGGCCTCTTCATGGTTCCCATTTGCCTGCGGGATCCCCAGGTACTTGTAACTGTCCTCTATGTCTGCAATGTTGCCTTCTGGTAGTTCAATCCCCTCAGTTCTGACTACCTTCCCTCTCTTTGTTACCATCCGACTACACTTCTCCAGTCCGAACGACATTCCAATGTCATTGCTGTATAGCCTGGTAGTGTGGATCAGTGAATCGATGTCTCGTTCACTCTTGGCATACAGCTTGATGTCATCCATGTACAGGAGGTGGCTGACAACTGCTCCGTTCCATAGTCGGTATCCGTAGCCAGTCTTGTTAATGATCTCACTGAGGGGGTTCAGGCCTATGCAGAACAGCAGTGGGGACAGAGCATCTCCTTGGTAGATCCCGCACTTGATGGTAACTTGTGCTATGGGCTTGGAGTTGGCCTCTAGTGTTGTACGCCACATCCCCATTGAGTTCCTGATGAAGGCTCTTAGGGTCCCATTGATCTTGTACAATTCTAGGCATTCCAGTATCCAGCTGTGGGGCATTGAGTCATAGGCCTTCTTGTAATCAATCCAGGCAGTGCACAGGTTGGTCAGTCTGGTCTTGCAGTCTCGGCTGATTGTTCTGTCTACCAGTAGCTGGTGTTTTGCACCTCTGGTATTCTTGCCAATTCCTTTCTGTGTCCCGCTCATGTATTGACCCATGTGCCTGTTCATCTTAGCCGATATGATGCCTGACAGGAGCTTCCATGTAGTACTGAGGCAGGTTATTGGTCGGTAGTTGGAGGGGACCGGTCCCTTCTTGGGGTCCTTGGGGATCAGGACCGTCCGGCCTTCAGTTAGCCATTCCGGGTGTCTCTCGTTAACTAGCAGCTGGTTCATTTGTGCTGCCAGACGCTCGTGGAGTGCAGTCAGCTTCTTCAGCCAGTAGGCGTGAACCATGTCGGGCCCTGGTGCTGTCCAACTCTTCATACTGGAGACCCTTTCTTGGATATCTGCCACTGTGATGGTTACTGGACCCTGTTCAGGGAGGTCGCTGTGGTCTGCCCTCAGATCCACTAGCCACTGAGCATTGCCGTTATGGGTTGCATCCTTCTCCCATATGCTCTTCCAGTATTGCTCCGTCTCCAGCCTTGGTGGTGCTGTTCTCTTATTGTTCCCTTGCCACTGAGAGTACACCTTTGCTGGTTCTGTGGAGAACAGCTGGTTTATTCTCCTGCCTTCTATCTCTCTGGTGTACCTCTTCAAGCGGCTGGCCAAGGCTGTGAGTCTTTGCTTGGCAGTTTCCAAGGCCTCAGGTATGGACAGCTTGCTGTATTTCTTAGGCACCTTATTTGTCGCACCTTTCTGCAACTCTGTTAGTTGGCTAACCTCCCTCCGTGCTACTTTGATCTTGCCCTCTAGCCTCCTTCTCCATATATATATATACATATATATATATATATATATATATATATATATATATATATATATATATATATATATATACATATATATATATATATATATATACATACATTAGTTCCTAATTACTCAGGAAACGTCAGTGTTGTTTTAATGCATTGGCTCCATATACTTTCATACATCATCTTGTATACAGCTGGATAATCCGTAAGTATCATATACATCACACTCATTTTCAGTTATCTGTCTTTTTACTGTGTAAATGGAAATAATACGGTTATAATATCTTGAAGAGAAGAATAGAATATGAAACCTACAAAGCAAAATGTAATAAGCCTTAATAGTATTTTCTCAGCTTAAGGCAAGAGTCGATACTTGATCTGCCTAATGAACCCAGACCACAGCTAGTTTAGTGAATTTTTCCTCTCCCCATTTTTTAAAGACACCATTTGATATTTTGGGCTTTCTTGTTTCACTTATGGCAGTATAATTGATATAAATAGTGTCAACAGTATTTCCATTGGTTGCTTTAAGAGTAAAGTTGAGAGTAGTCCTCTGTACCCACCCACAAATGATTATTTTGTCTGTCCCTGAGTTTTAATTTAACATTCCTCTGGTTGTTTCACTACTACTCTTCCTGTGTATATCAGAGAGCCTTATGTGTTAATCTTACATATTATACAAGCTATGAAGCTCTAGCTTCATTAGCATATTTGACATGAGAATAAAAAAAAAAAACAATTCCTCGCAACCGCTACCATCTCCTCCACCACCACATGATTACGCAGCCAGTCAGTGTTGAATCTAGTCTTTCTTAGCTCAACATTTGTATAGAATTCATGTTACTACCATACTTGATGTGATTTAAATTTGGCAGAAGAGGACAAATATAGAAACATTAGCTGGAAATTGTCTTTCAAGATAGCAATTAAAAATAATTATGCAAATATGGTCGGAATGTATAACAACAGTAAGACTTATGCAACCTTGTAAAAGTTTTCATTTAATTAAAAAAACACCTCTGAAATAAACGGTATGGAGTAGAAAGTGCAATGTTTGGACTTTGAGGCAGAAGCAGAAAGCCATATAACACGGACATACTAATTTCTACTCATAAATGCATCTTTTGCGGGGGGTTCCCCATGCCCCATCTCTGAACACGCCCATAATCCCTTTACAAAATTGTAATAAAATTATTATGTTTATTGATTATTACTTTCTTAGGTTTTGTGATAAACTGAGGGACTCCTCACCGAATCCCAAAAATAGATCCACACTGCGCCCTTACTGAGTTCCAAGTGCAGTAATGTCATTGTATGCTGCAGGCTTCTCTTCGCTTTATGATGTATTAAGTGTAATCAAATTTTGCGCTCCTCCGCACTCTTGGGTCAGCTCACTATCGGCTTTTGATTTTTCTTTTTCTTTCTTTCTTTTCCTTTTTTCTCTCTCTCTCCGGAGAGACACGTCATATAGTGAGCTCACATTACTGTTTCGTGTGGTATTTAAAGAGTGCGTCCTCATTGCTTGGCAGAGCGGAGAGCCCACTGACATCCGAGCCGGGAGCGTGCGTGTGTGTACCGGCCTGCAATTGAAGCACTCCGCCGTCCGGAGGTCTAAGGTGGGCGGAGACTTGAGATCGAGGTCCTCCTGTGTGCAGATAGAGACACACCGTACATTTGTGAGACGGCACCCGCACACCGGTCCGAGGAGGAAACATCATGGCAACGACTACTTGCACACGTTTTACAGATGAATACCAGCTGTACGAGGAGCTTGGCAAGTAAGCCGCTGTTATATTAATTATCCAGAGTCTCCTGCATGCAGCCTGACCCCGTCCTGTAACCGTACAGAGCATGAGGAATCAAGGTCTGCACATCTGCGGTGATGATTGCAGCTCCATCCTTCCAAAACAAACGCACGCTGGTCTGGAGCAACTAAAATTAGCTCTAATCCTAAATCCTCAGTGCAGGGCGTATTTTGTGGACTTCTTGAAATGCATGAGCCAACCAGTGATGGTGTTTAAGATTGTCAGATTCTGTGTGAAGAAATACTTTAAGGGCACCCCCGCCCCAGGCTAATTAGGGACAAAGCGGTCTAATATGAGGGACAGATTGGAATCATCATCAGCTGTCTTTAATCACAGTGGCAGAAAGCTCAACAGAGATGTCAAAGAATAATGCTGCTACTGCCCTTGATCTACTGCAAATCTAATGAGGTGTGTCTTGTGATTAATAAGGAAAAAAGATGAGGGAGTGAGGATGTGTGGCCCTTAATAGGATGCAGACAAATTGAAACTGAAGAGGCTATGGGTGCCCCAGTGGGTAGAGGCAAAGTGGACTCAATGTCTCTGTCAGGTTGTGCGTGGGTAGAAAGGATCTCTCTGCAATGTTTGCCTCACAGGAACATTTATTCAATAGCCAGGCACAGTGAGGAAAAAAAGCTTATTGTGATTGCTGTGGTTGGTTACAGTATGAGCATTTTATGTTTATTTTAAGTTCAGTTGTTTTTTGGTGATCTTTTGTGTGTGTGTGTGTGTGTGTGTGTGTGTGTGTGCGTGAAGTGATAACTTAAAGACAATAGTCACACCAGCAGCAGCTGCCCTTGCTGATAATAGAGGCTTTATTTTGCTTGTGTTGTCATGTCTGCTGTGTTCCAGGTTTATGAATTTGGTTTTGAATGTGCGATGCAGATGTAAAAACAAGATTTGCTGATGAGTATTCCCTGACTCACACCAAGTGACCTTGGTCACCCAATCAACCCCAACTCTGGTATAAGTAAAGGTACTGCATTGAATACTCAATGACCAGACAAATATGTATTTAGAGTAAAAGTATTGAATGCAGTCAGTGACATAAGGCTTATTTCTAAGTAGCATATTGGATTAAAGCTAACAATGAATTTGATTTTCAGTGCTAATTATTTTTAGGTGTTTTGCAGTTAAGTACAGTTCTGATGTACTTAAATATTATCCAGCATTTCTTTTGAAGCCTTTAACAACTATAAAATATAACCATGGCTAAAATGTGATTTTGGAGGTTGGATAACCCTAAATTCAGACACAGGCACATTTGAACCCTTGGATATAATGCATTATTATGCTGTAATTAAAACTCACCAATGTTAGGACTATACGGTACAGTCACGAGTCATCCCTTATGTCTTTATATTTAGCTTGAAAGGAGCCAGCCTCGGAAGCACTAGTTCTCTACATATTTTGAAGCTCTTTCAGACTTTTTCTTTTGGACATTGGCTGCTTTTTTACCGAATTTTAGTTCAGTCCTTGTACCTGATCCTTTTCAGAAAATGATTCTTTTGTTTGTGAAACCACTTGACACTAATACATTATGAATTCAAGTATAAAAAGGCAGACAAGATTAACCAGAGTGTCATCTACATAACAGAAACTTAAACAAAGAACCAATTTTAAATGGAATCTTAGGCACTTTATTGCTAGGAGCGTGTTGCAAAAGCATAGTTCAAGTTTCTTTAGTTGAATCTATGGAAAATATCACAGCAGAGTAAGTAGGTATGGAGTAAGAAAAGTGGCAGGCTTAAAAACACTACCTACAGCAGATGAACAGTGTCTGAAAATCATGTCCTTAAGAAATACAAAAACCAGAAATGACACATCAGACAGCTGTTACAGATTTGCCAGCTGCACGTCCATGATGCTAATCCCCCATTTCTCCACTTCCCAAAAAGTGCTATACTGGATTGAGATCTGGTGACTATGGAGATCATTTGAGTACAGTGAACTCATTGTTATCTTGAAGAAACCAGTTTGAGATGATTTGAACTTTGTGGGGAAGATAAATGAGGCTACAAAAGAGAGAGCATATTTCTGCCATATTGGCTTAAAATTCTTCTCCTCGCGTATGAGGTCTTGAATAATCAGGCTCCATCTTATCCAAATATAGCACATCCCCCAAAGACTGCTGGCTTACACATGGTTCCCAGGGTATTTAAAAGTAGAATGAGAGGCCTTGAGCTTTTAGGCCCTTCTTGTGTGGAACCAGTTCCCAGTTTGGATTTGGGAGACAGTTTTAAAATTAGACCTAAAACTTATTATAACTTATTAAAACTTATTTTTGATCAAATTTATAGTCAGGACTAGATCAGGTGACCCTGAATCCTCCCATACTTATGCATGAATAGGTCTAGGCTGCTGGACGCTTCCCATGATGCATTGAGGGTTTCTTGTTCACTCACTTTCTTCATTCACTGTGTGTTTACACACCACTCTGCATTTAGTCATTAGTTATTATTAATCTCTGCTCTATTAACCACTGTCACCAACCACTGTCACCAATTGTTTGGTCAAAGGGGGTCATCTGATTATTGAGGTTTTCCCTGTATTAGTGTAGGGTCTTTACCTCACATTATCAAGTGCCTTGAGATGACTGCTGCTGTGATTTGGTGGTATATAAATAAAGTTGAATTGAAAAAAGTGGTTCAGTAATACACTAATGCTTTAATAGTGTAAGAAATTTTTTAGCACTAATTAAATATTATTTCAATTTTTTATTTTTACTATAATTAAATTTTTACTTAAATTCATCTGATACATACAGTCTGTGATTCCATGTTTAACTTTAATTGTCAGGCCATTGTGATGCCCCTAATGTATATGCAGTAATTCAAAGAATTCCAAGCCAGTAACATTTACATTACCGTGTTTCTCAATGACTATCAAGTTCTTCTCCTGAAAAGCTGGTTTTGTTCTATGCCAAATGCATCTACTGTGGCCAAACAACCCAACATGAGTGACTATGAATGGCTAATTTTGCATATTTGTAGATTACAAGATGCCAATAATTTTTAGAGCTGCATTTATTGGAAATGGACTTTAGTTTTGGCAAATTAGCAGCTTGCTTCATGTGTAAACAAACTGTAGACTCCAGTATCCAAACACTGTAGAAATTAGCATTATTAATGACCAAAATTGTTAACCCCATGTCAGATTCTTGATTACCACATGGAATTTCCAGGAAGATTGCCATTATATGAAGGAATAGACTTACTACTAAAAGTTTTCTATCTGGCTATATGACATCCATTTTTATTATATGACAAAAGGGAAAAGATAGCAGATTAGGTAAGAGACCTTACACTCACATTAATCCAGGTTTTAGACCCAGATCCAGCACTCCAGCTGATTCCCACCTGCCCTGCAGATAACCTGTCATGTTTAAGCTCTGCTGCCTTTCCCACCAACCAGCGGGATGTCAGCAAGTGTCATGCTTAGTCACCCTGTGTCCCCATAATATATTCATGTTGGAGAGCTTGTGAGATGCATGGGCTCTGAGGGGAGTGTGAGTGTTTCATTGCATAACAATACTGAGGTGAGATAAAATTAGCTCTGAGAAATGACAGAGGAGGTTATTTCTGTTGGTCTCTATTGAGTTTGAAGAGCAAATGTGGCCCCCAAAAACTCTAAAATGCACACACTTAGGGTACTTCAAATTGATGGCTTTTCTTTCCTGTTTGATGCCGCTGAAATTACTGGAATTATTCAAGTTGTAAAGGAGACACGACTGTAAATAATAATAGAAACAAACCCAAAGTTATTGTGTATAAATGCTGTAACCACAAGATACACTGTTGTTCCATTTGGGAATATGTCTAGATTCTCAATGGTGTAGATCATGTTTTAGCTTCACTAAAAGGTGTTTTACGTCTAAAACAGTGGGTAGTACGGTTAGTAGCTCTGTGGGTGAGCAGACAACCATATGCTAGATGGTCAGAGAACAGTGGACGGGGTTCGAGTCTAACCTGTGGCCATTTGCACTTTGTCACTCCTTTCCTGTCAATCGTCAGCTTTGCCATCAAATGAAGGCTAATACAATCTTTAAAAACAAAGGGTTAACTTATGAGAAGGTAAAATGTCAAAAACAATGAGAAGTACATTTGCCTTCATTATACATTATTTCCTTAGGGATTAATAAAGTATTCTGCTGAGCCCTTTTGGTCTGTCTGTCTGTCTGTTTGACAGTGCAGTGACAGACAGACAGACAGACAATATAAGAGCCCTTACTTTTTAAGAGTTGTTGAGGCTAGGTTAAGAAGAGAGAGGTGACAATGAATGAGTAGCAGTATGAAGAAGTCTGAAGTGGCAGAGATGTGTGTGAGGATGGTGTAAGACATGTATGAGGACAGTGAGTGATCTTTGGAATATGTAGGTAGAAAAGAGCATGGAGAGGTGGAGATATGCACTGGAAAGAAGAGGAATGAAAGTCAATAGAATCAAAAAGGAATACAGGTGACAGGTAACAGTGAAGACGAAGATGTAGAGATAGTGAATGTAGATGGAAAAGAGGACCAAAGAGAATTATGAATGTGGAAGACATCCAGAAGGTAGATGTAACAGAAGAGAATGCAAGGACGAGTGGATGATGGCGGAAAATGATCTGCTGTGCTGACCATTAAAGGGAGTAGCCGAAAGAAGAAGAACACATTTTGAGTGTTGGTGCTGGAGTAGCACCAACACTGAAAAAGAAGCCTATCAATCCTGAACATAATGATATTTCATGCCAGTGTCATTGTAGTAGACCATATTAGAACTTGCCTTAATCAGCCAGGCTATCCTAAGCCTAGGCTTAATTTCCACACTGGATGTTATGTGATGTGATGATAGAATGTGTAAAGTATAAAAAACGGACACGTCTTCTGGGTCTGAAAAGTGAAGCCGGTGTGAAAATGTCATAAATCTCCATTGTTTCCAATGGCCAGCAGGGAAGGAGGCTCCTCTGTTTGCAAAAAGAACCTATGTTATATAGAAGTCTATACGAAAACTGCTTACTATATTTAGGCCCTCACTAAACACTTACCTGATCAGTTTATGTTGTCAGTCACTATAAGTTAAAATATTTTTACAGCACTGTGCTCTTATTGTAATATATTATGCTCCTGTTTAGCAAATAAAGCAATAAAGGAGAGTATACTTCAGAGAGGGCCTATGTTGTTATCCACAGTAGATACTAAATAATAGTACCGTGTCCCTTGGTTCCGCAGTCAGATCCATTACCTGCTAATTACAGAAAAATCTAAGTAATATAAATTTGAAGCACTTAATTGGGTAAGAGAGGAACTAATCTAGAATAGTTAAGAGAAAACATGAAATATACTCTTGGGGTGGCTGTAGCTCAGGTGGTAGAGGAGATCATCTACTGATCGGAAGGTTGGTGGTTTGATTCTTGGCTTCCCCTAGTCTGCATGCCAAATATCCTTGGGCAAGATACTAACCCCAAATTGCTCTCCGATGCATCCATCGGAGTGCGAATGCGTGTGAATGTTAGCTATAAAGCACTTTAAAAAAATGTGCTTGTGTGAATGGGTGAATGCACAAGTTGTGTAAAGCGCTTTGAGTGCTCAGATGAGTAGAAAAGCGCTTTATATAAGAACCAGTCCATTACTATACTCCCTGTGTGAGGAGATAGTGATGTTTTTAATGATTTGTGGTTGACCATTGACCAGGACACCCAACCGAATGTGATCAAAATATGAGACCTAAATAAAATTTAGGCTTGTGATTTTAATTTATTCTCTTCTCAACATATTCACAATTTGTTTTTGGAAAAGAATAGCCCCTGGTGTTGATGAGGTCCGCCCCGAGTTCCTGAAGGCTCTGGACGTTGTAGGGCTGTCCTGGTTGACACGCCTCTGCAATGTTGCGTGGAGATCAGGGGCAGTACCTGTGGACTGGCAGACCGGGGTGGTGGTCCCCATCTTTAAGAAAGGGGACCGGAGGGTGTGTTCCAACTACAGGGGGATCACACTCCTCAGCCTCCCTGGGAAAGTCTATGCCAGGGTGCTGGAAAGGAGAGTTCGTCCGCTAGTCGAACCTCGGATACAGGAGGAACAATGCGGTTTTCGTCCTGGTTGCGGAACACTGGACCAGCTCTTTATCCTCTCCAGGATACTTGAGGGTGCATGGGAGTTTGCCCAACCAGTCTACATGTGTTTTGTGGACTTGGAGAAGGCATTCGACCGTGTCCCTCGGGGTGTCCTGTGGGAGGTGTTGCGGGAATATGGGGTGTCTGGCCCATTGCTACGGGCCATTCGATCCCTATACAACCGTTGCAAGAGCTTGGTTCGCATTGCCGGCAATAAGTCGGACTCGTTCCCGGTGGGTGATGGGCTCCGCCAGGGCTGCCCTTTGTCTCCGGTTCTGTTCATAATTTTTATGGACAGGATTTCTAGGCGCAGCCAAGTGGCGGAGGGCTTTCGCTTTGGTGGCCTCAGAATCTCATCTCTGATTTTTGCAGATGATGTGGTTCTGTTGGCTTCATCGGGTGAAGGCCTCCAGCTCGCACTGGAACGGTTCGCAGCCGAGTGTGAAGCAGCGGGAATGAGGATCAGCACCTCCAAATCTGAGGCCATGGTTCTCAGCCGGAAAAGGGTGGAGTGCCCACTCCGGGTCGGGGATGAGTTCCTGCCCCAAGTGGAGGAGTTCAAGTATCTCGGGGTCTTGTTCGCGAGTGATGGGAGAAGGGAGCCGGAGATCGACAGACGGATTGGGGCTGCAGCTGCAGTAATGCGGACGCTGCACCGGTCCGTCGTGGTGAAGAGGGAGCTGAGTGTAAAAGCGAAGCTCTCAATTTACCGGTCGATCTACGTCCCTACCCTCACCTATGGCCACGAGCTGTGGGTAGTGACCGAAAGAACGAGATCGCGGATACAAGTGGCAGAAATGAGCTTCCTCCGAAGGGTGGCTGGCCTCTCCCTTAGAGATAGGGTGAGAAGTTCGGCCATCCGGGAGGGGCTCAGAGTAGAGCAGCTGCTGCTCCACATCGAAAGGAGCCAGCTGAGGTGGTTCGGGCATCTGACAAGGATGCCCCCTGGGCGCCTCTTGGGTGAGGTGTTCCAGGCATGTCCCACCGGGAGGAGGCCCCGGGGCAGACCCAGGACACGCTGGAGAGATTATATCTCTCGGCTGGCCTGGGAACGCCTTGGTATTCCCCCGGATAAGCTGGAGGAGGTGGCTGGGGAGAGGGAGGTCTGGGCCTCTTTGCTTAGGCTGCTGCCCCCGCGACCTGGCCCCGGATAAAGCGGATGAAGATGGATGGATGGATGGATGGAATAGATAAACAAATAGAGCTGCAACAAAGGCTACATTGTATAGGGTTTGATTGTATAACTAATTTCACTCTATCTAATAGATACATTTCTTGGATTAAAAAAGTGCTTAAACTAATCTGACATCAAATTAAAATTAGTAATTAAAAGTGAGTTACTACTGCAGGAAAAGGCATCTTTGCACTGTTTCTCTTGGACACAACGTTTATGTCTTGAATAATGCTTTTATGTGGCTGTGGTTGGATTTAGGAATAGGTTAGGTAATAGTGCTCACTGAGATACATGGTTATGTCCGAAATGATGGGTGGTTTGTATGCTTGCCTAACAGCAAGAATGTCCAGGATTCAAATCTACCATCTGAGGCCTTTCTGTAAGTTTGCACGTCCTTCCTGTGTCTGCATGGATTTTCTGGTTTCTTCATACAGTACAAAGACATGGCATCAGGTTAACACAGCTGTGATTGATTTTCTACCTTTCTGCTTCAGTACCTAAAACCTTTGGATAATACTCTGTATTAGATTAGACAGAAAAGAGTCCAGAATGACAGTGAGGTCAGCTGGACAGCTATGATGTCCCTATTGATGCTGACCAAGCTTATACAGCAGCCTCTCACCCCCTGTTTCCTGTCTTTTTTTTTTCCCCAGGGGGGCCTTTTCAGTGGTGCGTCGCTGTGTCAAACTTTGTACAGGCCAAGAGTATGCAGCCAAAATCATCAATACCAAAAAGCTCTCGGCCAGAGGTGAGAGTGAAAAACAAAGCAATCAAATACTCTCTGCATTTTCAGGAATTTGAAGAAGCAGAGACATCATGTCATCATCATGTGTATGTCCCAGATTTGAAAGGCTCACATTAGCATATTTTAGCGCTTGTTTGATTCCAGAGTGTGAAGCCTTCACGTCTGTTTCTCGGAGAGAGGCAGATGATAGGCTCAGTCATAATCCACAGCACGAGAACTAATCTGTGCTTTGAAAATCATTTCCCCAAAAAATACTTACAAGGAGAGTCCAACTATGAGACAGCTGCATTATGTTTTTTTTTTTTTTTTACTTTTCCCAACATAACACTGACAAAAAAGGAAAGACAATACAAAACACCTCTGAAAGCAGCTAAAAATACAGTGGTGTTATTGCTGTTCAGAAATTAGCTCATCGGTGGGACTGTGGGAGTGTCAGCCTCACACAACCTTTATTAAAAATACAACCAGTTCTGTCTCAGGTTCAGGAATGTTTCCGCTGAAATTGTTTGTTCCTCTGTGTGCAGAACTGATACAGATGCTTGTGTCTGAACTGTAGGGCAACACTAGCTGCCTACAGCACAGAGACTTACTTGGATCTCTTACACTAACCTCCAAGCAAAACATTCAGTTGAACCAAAGCTCTTCTTGTTTCCTTCTCTACTTTCCTTGGTTACTTTTTTCACCTTTTGGTCATTTCCTTACCTGTATTTTTTCTCCTCTATTTTATCCCTTGTTATGCCTGTCTTGGTTTTTTCTTGTCTACCTATTTTTATTTTCTATTCTTTCTGCAGTGTCATTCCTGATATGTTTCTCCTGTAGTCTCTTTCCTCTGATGTTGTTTTTCTGCTTTTGCTGCTGGTTCTTCCTTCTTTTCTGTCTACTTCTCTCTTCACCATTCCTCTTCCTTTCCCTTTTTCCTCTCTTCTTTCTTCCCTTGTATCTTCTGTCTTTTCTGTCCCTGTTTTTTCCTCTCCTTTGCACTGATGTTTTCTTCACTTCTATAATTGTTTAACTCGACTTTTCTCTCTTGTTTCCCCTTCTATCACTTCTCTTGTTTTACTTCTTGCTTTTTCTTGTCATATCACATCCTCTCCAGTTGTTTTTGGTATCGTTTTCTTTTTCTGCCTTGTTTTTTGTCCTCTCCTTTCCTATTTTCTCCCTGTTTTCTTTTTGTTTTTCATTCCATGTTTCCTCTCTTCTCATTTTTCCCCTCCTTTTCTTTCTTGTGTGCTTACTTTCTTGTTTTCGCACCCCATTCTGTTCCCCATTCTTCATTTCTCAACGCGTTTTATTTACTTTATTTTCTTGTTTCATTTACTGTCATATCATCCCCCTTTTTCTCCTGTTTCTTCTCCTTGCCATTCGTTTTGACCACAGTGGCGTTTTCTTGCTTTGCTTGTTTTGTCGCAAACTAACATAGCATTACTTCCTTGTAGACCATCAGAAACTGGAGCGGGAAGCCAGGATCTGCAGATTGCTAAAGCATCCCAACATTGGTGAGACTTTTTTTCAGATTTCTGTTTATTACATTTTTAAAGATAACTCATCCAAGTGACTTCTTTAGTCTCAGCTGACTGCACGTTCCCCCAACCTTATAAACAGTACAATAACGGAAACCACCCCGGTGAATGAACAATGGGCTGTGAGGTCAGTTCCTTGATTATTAATATGCAAATTCTAATGAGAACTTAAGGTTGGGGAAACCTGCAGTCAGCTGAGACTGAAGAAGTCACTTGGATGAGTGACGAAACATTTCTCCCATTGAAAACACAGGTGTCTGAGGTGGAGTTGGGGAAGAGGTGGGTTGCACGAACGAAAGTCTGAAAGGAGGATAGACGAAGAGCACAGATTCAAATCATGCGAAGCGGAGGCTGATTGGCTCAAAGAAGGCAGATGAGAAAATAATTGGGCAAGAGTGAGAGTCTGAATAATACAAAGACAGGAGAGTATGTAAAATGCACGGAATTGAGCATAAGTAGTTTGTAGTCAGCAGGCAAGAATATTATTGGACAGAGTAATGATATCAGAATTGAGTTTAACAGTGTGGGGAAATGAGATAAGAGATTACAGATCTTCCCCACTGAATTTACGCATAAGCTTCATTGGAACTGAGCAATACTTAGGAATTTAGTTTTGCTTTTCTTATTTCTATTGTACAGCTGTCTATTTTGTATATGTATCTGACAACATCATGTTAGTGGGCGTGATGAGGCTTAATCAGAATGTGTTAATGTAAGCCCTTTGCATTAGCAATCTTACTGAGTTAGCTAAACTATTGAATTATATATACAGTCATACTAAGTTGTTCTTTGTTAATATTAATTGTTTAACATCTGTGACCCTGAGTGAAGTGAGTTGTGGGGTTGATGACTATCATCAGAAAAATCAGAAGAGTGCACAATGATCCTCTTAACAATGCACAAAGAAAGACGTGCAATGTGAACTTCAAAGTCTTTGCACTGAAGTTTTGCAAGACAAACAGTAATGCTGTGTATGTTTCTAAAAATTAAAAAAACAAACAAACCATACAGGGAAATGCTGACATAAAATGGGGCATTTTTAACTCATTAAGTTATATTAAACTAATTCTTTTGTTAGAGGTGAACTAAAAATATTTCAACTCTCTTTAATGTATTTCAGATTTTTATTTAGACTATTTAAACACTGAAAATATTTCACTTTTAAATCTGTCAGCTTAAGATTTTTATTGATAAGCCATCATAAATGGGAAATAGGCTTTAGTGAATTGCTTAATGGAGAAATTGTCAATAATGAATGCATGAAAGGCCCCAATGTTTAACTTTTTATATTTAAAATGTAACTTCACAAACTTCTGGTTGGGATCTCATTTCTATACACTGGCTATACAGACATTAATTGTGATAAAAAAAATAAAGCAGGGTGTGCTTTAGGGTGTGGTTGCCTTGTGATGGACAAGATGCTGCCATATGGCTTTAACACTATGCAAGAGAAATGATACATCATTTGAAAGATAAACCTATAACACTCCAAAAGACACTCTAAATCTGCATCTCATTTTATATTGGCCTAAATTAACAGCCTAATTCATATCAGTGAATAAGCAATGTCCTTTGCTACCCAGAGTAGCACTAGTGTTGACTGATCAGCTGATCAGCTGTTTAGCAATATGAAATATCAGTTCTTGTGGAAAAATATTCGTCAGTTAAAAAAATAGAAATAGAAAAAGCTAAAGCAATATCTATTGTTTGTTCTTACCAGTATGTCTTAAATATATGGGCTCATTTGGTCTATAATAGTGCCGAAAGGCCTTAATAAATGTGCTTTATAGCAGCCTGAATAAAAAAAATGTCCTAAAACAGACCTAATTAGTCTGATATCCCTCTTGCAGTTCGTCTTCATGACAGTATCTCTGAGGAAGGCTTCCACTATCTCCTCTTTGACCTGTGAGTTGCTTCCTTTCTTTTTTACTTCTCCTGTTTTTCTCCTTCCATCCTCTACTTCTTTTTTCCCTTCTCCCCTCCCTTGTCCTCTGCCTCCTCTTTCCTCTCCAATGGTGCTTCATTTTCCACTCCCTTCCTTCAGTCCTTATGGCATCTGTCTCCTCAGTGATGCCACTGCTTTACATGATTTCTTTCTTTATACCTGCATCTCTTCATTCCTTCTTCTCTTCTTCTTTTTTCTCTTCTGTCTCCATCCCCCTTCTTGGTTCCAAGGCAGTTCCCCCATTGCATAACAGCACCCCCACCCCCTTCCTTGCGGCTCCCGCTTTAGTGCACACACAGATAGATCTACACTCCCCCGCACTGGAGCCAGTCTCCATGGCAACACAGTCAGAGTGAATCCTGCAACCGGGGTTTCCCCCTAATGAGGACATCCCCCTCCTGCGTGTGTGTGTGTGTGTGTGTGTGTATACATTTGTGCTGTCTGAGTAAAGAATAAAAATTTATATAATTTGCCATTTTAACCTCCATCTTTCTATTTCTCAGAGTGACAGGAGGGGAGCTGTTTGAGGATATTGTGGCTCGAGAATACTACAGTGAAGCAGATGCAAGGTAAACCCCTGGTGAATATTATCTTTGACCCCTTTTTCTTCATCTTTTCTTCATCCTCTGCCTATGTCAGTCCTCCAGCCTCTGCAGTCCTCCAGCAGCAACTTGGAGAGTTGTGTTCCTCTCATTAGCACGCAGATAATTTTGACACATTGTTTTTTCTTTTTTTCTTTTTTTTTGGCAGAACAGGCTGTGGCTCTGACGGATTATACCTCTGCGCAATTTTCTGTGCACTGAATTGCAAATTGAGGGCGAGGAGCTTTCTCCAGAGTCCAAATTTACAGACAGATTGAAACATACAAGAAAACTGTACAGAAGGCACACATGCCCATGCCATAACCCCCTTAGGAGGCAGACTTAAATCAATTTGACTGTGGAGGCGGTTTGTGAAGGCGTGAGAGAGAAGAGAAGAAGGGGACAGAAATGTTAAAGGGAGGATGGGAAGAGGTAGAATGAGAGATGCAGTAAACTGATTTTTTAAGCTATTTATTATTTTCCATAAACAGATTTATCCCTCAATCCTTGTCCTAACTCTGGCTTATTCATCTGTTATCCAATTCAGGACAATGAGTGATCTTTTTCACATTCGGTTTGGACTGTTATACTTCCAACATAAAATATGAAGTATTAATCAACTATAGCGTGAGAGCCATCAAGTTTTCAAGTGAAGCAGGGTTTGTTTTGTGTCTATGCAGCAACAGTAAAACTGGAGTTTTGTATTATGTTGCCAAAAGCATTATATAAATGTTTTATCTGTGGTAATTCCTCAAATTGTAATTTAGGTAAAGTAATAAAGTACAATATAATCATCAATCAAATCATGATGTTTATGCTGTCAGAAAATAAATTACCATACCTTATTGTCAATTTATTTTATATTTAAACAGTGCCAAATCACAACAACAGTCACTTCAAGGGGCTTTATATTGTAAAGTAGACCCTACAATAATACAGAGAAGAACCCAACAATCATATCACCCCCTATGAGCAAGCACTTTGGCAACAATGGGAAGGAAAAAAACCCTTTTAACAGGAAGAAACCTCCAGCAGGGAGGGGTGGCCATCTGCCATCTGGGTGAGAGAATTGAAGACAGGACAAAAGACATGCTGTGAAAGAGAGCCAGGGATTAATAACAAGAATGAGTCAATGCAGAGAAGTCTATTAACACATAGTGAGTGAGAAAGGTGACTGTATCTTTAGAGTTGCCTTAACTTTAAGTTCTGTTATGGAAATCTTTGCAATCTTTGCAAAGGGGGTCAAATACAGGTAATGGTAGAGAGTGTGATGAGGAGGTGCTTGATATAGAACAGAAATGAAGGACAGACAGTATTAAATTTGAAAGAGATCGGAAACTGCAAGGTGGTAGCAGGGTAGAATGTAACAGGAGGGCTTTCGGTAATCAGTAGGATGGCTTTGGAGAGTAAGAAGAGGAAGTGGGTGAAGGCAGAGGCAAGGATTAAATGGTGGAAGTTGGAGAAAGCAGAATGTTGCTCAGAGTTCAGGGAAGAGTTATGAAAAGCTCTGGGTGGTAAGAGAGAGTTATCAGATAGTACTGAGGCATTTGGTTTAGCCTTTTGACAAACTAAAGAGGACAAGGACACTTGGTGGTGGAATAAGGAAGTACAGGAAGTACAGGAAAGTATTCAAAGGCAGAGGATAGCAAAGAGTAAAAAGTAAGTCAGGGAGATGACGAAAGTAAACAGGAGTACTGGAAGGCTGGGGTACATCAAAGAAAGAGCCTGCAAAGGAAAAGGCTTTTAGTGAATTGTTGTATGTGAGATAGACACAAGGGAAAGAGAAAATTACTTTTGCTGATTGGCTAAGCAGAAAGATTTAGCTGCAAGTGATGCACAGCAGGTTAAGGTGATTAAGGAGAGAAACGGAAATGTGCTAGTGATAAACAGTGATAAACCTGTTGAGTTATGGAGATGTATATAGAAGAGTACAGTGGACTGTTTGGCCAGTTTTTTTTAAACACAGTTTTAAAGAATGAGAGGATGACTGAGGAATGGTAATAAAGTATACTGGCTCCAGATTTCCAGAACAACAGTAATGTGCAGAGGTATAGTAAGTACAGGGGGATAGAGTTGATTTGCCTCACCATGCAGCTATGGGAAAAAGTTGTGGAAGCTAGGTTAAGAAGAGACGTGATGAGTAGTGATTGTTTGGATACTTTTACCATTTTGTCTTATTGTAGCTGCTAGTGGTTCAATAAACACAGCAAAGAGAGGTGGCGAGAGAGGACATCTTTACCTGTCCCATTGTGTAGAATGAAGTTTTGTGAACTCAATTAATTGGTGGTGGCTGCGGTCTTTAGTGAAGTGTAAAGTGTCTTTATTCAGTCATTTAATTAATTTTCTCCAAGTGTTGGAAACAGTAATTTCTACTTAACTCTATCAAATGCTTTTTCTCTGTCTAATAATAAAATTATGGTGTTTATTGTTGTTTGAAAGCTGTATTGAATTGAAAAGTTTTTGGGAATTAGTGGATGAATATCTACTTTTGGTAAAACCTTTCAGATCAAGATGAATAAGGAATTGTATGATTTTATCTAGTTCATTTTAATAACCTAACCATATTAATAAGAGATAGTGGTTGATAGTTCTCTGGATCAAGGATCTTTTGCTTCAAGAGTAATGTCATCAGGTGTTGTATTCATACTTTGGAGGACTCTTTGAAATCATTCTTATAAATAATAGAGTTAAATTGTCTAAAATGTCTTTCAAAGTGACTGGAGAAACCTTCAGTTACAGGCATTTTATTATTGGGCATTTGATTGAGTATATTAGCGATAGGGTTTTTATCTAGTGTGTTCATTTGATCTTGTGGGAGGTTTAAGGATGTCGAGCAATTTAATGATGTATTCAATATTCAGATCATAATCTGAGGTTTATAATTACAAAACAAATCCTGAAAACATTAGTTATATCTATAGAGCTGTAAAAAAAAAACACCTGATAAGTCCCAGGTAACTGTAATTATTGCTTTAACTGTGTTTTGTTTAACTAGATGTGGGATTTTACAAGGTATTCACTTGAATTATTAATACACTGGACTTTGTTGAATTGAAGTCATTGAGAGAAACTGTTGGTGTGTGTGTGTTTTCTTTCTGTTTTTGTTTACTAGATCATTTAGTTCTGAAGTGAAAAGTTATTATTAATCTCAGGCTCTCATCCACAGCATCTCTTTTGTCCTGTCTCCCTCCCATCAAACCCAAACAGTTGTGGCAGATAGTTACCCGTCTGTGAGCCTGGTCCTCCCGAAGGTTTCTTCCTGTTAAAAGGGAGTTTTGCCATTCCACTGTCACCAAGTGCTTGCTCACAGAGGGGTTGTCTGATTTTTCGGATTTTCTCTTTATTATTGTAGACTTGTTGTTTTACAACATAAAGCACATTGAGGCAATTGTTTTTTGGCACTATAAAAATAAAACTGAGTTAAATTGAAAAAATCTTCAAACTCTAAGGACAAAAAAAACTGCTCTGGGTCCTAACTCTGGAATTACACTAAATGTGACCAAATTTCAAAAAAGAAAGGTCATTATATATCCAAATGGTCCAGTTTAAAACTTCATTGACATTGTAATGTTCAACAAGAACACTTTGCTTGCCATTATTGAAAACAATAAGTCACAAACAGAATAATAAATTGTAATCAGTTTGAACAGATATGACATTGGTAATGCTACTCTTTGGTGCTTCCCAAATAAAGCTCATCAATGACTTCCCAATATACTGTACCATAACTGCAACTTGACTGGATGGAAGATGCATACAACCACAAACCACTTATACATACTAATCACTAAACAGTATGTTAAACAATATGTTTAATGAAACAGAACTCACAGACAGTCAGTGGTGCTAAATATGGGGAAACATGTTGTCAGCTGAGACTGAACAAATCACTTGTCAGAGTAATGACATGTTTCTTCCAGTTGAAATGCATCATCCAGATGCACACAATCGGCTTTCTTGGATTTCTTTACCTGGCTGATTAAGGATGCATCAAGACATTTTCTGTCTTTTTATTAAAATATATATATATATATAATATCACAGATTTGGATCACAGCCTTTATTTCTGTTTAATGAGTAATATTAGAAAGTTGCAGAAAGATCCATCCACACACCTGCAGAAAGGAGCTACATGAACTTGCCTCTAATGAACAAATGCTATACTAATGCTTTGCCAGTTTGAAAAGTCTCTCAACCAATTAAAGGAGATCTGAAGATCAAAAGATATTTAAAAAAAGATAGGAATTTGTGTTAAACTATAAGGAAAGTTATTCCTCTAATTTTAACCTTTACTTTCCCTGTTATTCTCTGTTCTTTCCTTCAGCTGTCTTCAATCTCCCCTGTTCTCTTTGCATAAATTATGTGTGTGTCTGTGTGTGTGTGGCACTCTGTGTGTTCATGTGTGGGTGTGTGACTAGCAGGTCTTGATTTCTGTCCAACAGTATCTCACTAATGGTTTCCTCTCTGTACTCCATCTGTACGCAGAATCACTCAGTCTCTCCCTTCTTTCTCTACCCTGTTCATGTCTCACTCACTCTAGATGACCAAAAAACAGATTTCCTGTTACTTAACCTCTTCTGGTGTCCAACCATATGGATTCATTTGGTTTTATGTGTCAGCTTTTCACATACTGTAGTTGTTACTTGAATTTCTGCCCACCACAAATGAGTGTGTAAAATAATTCCACAGAAAACTGATAATGAGTCCTCTGGATCAGTGGTCTCCAACTTTTTTTGTGACACTGACCGGCTTATGTCCAACAATATTTTCACGGACCAACCTTTAAGGTGTCGTGGATAAATACAACAAAGTAAAACCAGTACCGGTACCAAAAATAAGAAGATTTATTCATAACACACGGGAAAAGACCCAGGGTAACCGAGTTAATGATAAAAATGATTTAAAAATAATGATAAAAACCCTGAAAACCATAAATTTCACACCCGAGCCTCAACTCTTGTGGCCCGGTACCAAACGACTCACAGACCAGTCCGTGGCCTGGGGGTCCATCCCCAGAGGTTGAATCCTAATGACTCTGTCACTGTCTTGTATATTTTTTTCCTCCAGCACTATCGTCAGGTCTGCATTTTAATTTTTCTTTGTTAGTCTGCACCATGGGTAAAGACTCGCAGAACTGGCATTTTTTTTTATCTCCCTCACAGGAAGAAACTAGCAATGATACAAGAACCACTAATATAATTCTTGGCGAGTCAAAATGGGTGGGTATCCCATTAAAATGATCTCAAATTTGAAGCGATGTGTCACGTTGGCTGTGTAGAAGGCAGGTTAGGACCCAAATGCAGGACTTCAAAAGAACAATGCAAAACTCAAAACAGCTTTATTGCTGAGCAAAAGACAATAAAATACATTATACAAAATAAATCTGACCAAGCAGAAAACAGGAACTCATGAGATAGGCATAAACGAGGGAACATGGACAACATGGAGCGTACAGCAAGATAAACACAGCCTAGAAGGAGAACATGGCAAAGGGCAAGGGAAGACTGAGACAATATAAACACACAGAGAATACTGAGGGAACAGACCACAGGTGGGAACACAGCGGACACTAATCACAGACTAATGAGACAAGGAGAGCAAAACTGAACATACTGGAGACGAGACACAGGCAACCAAAATAAAACAGGAAGCAACAGAGAATGGGAACGGAAATGCAGGTAAACAAATATAGCAACCCAGATTAAGACATGAGAACGGACAAGGACAAGAGATATACACGGAGCCCTGGACAAAGATACACTAGCTTGATGCAGACAGAAGACAAAACACAGACAAGATAGAGTTTACGCAGAATAAGAAGCAGAGGAGACTGGGACACAATGAAGAAAGAAGGGAGCGGACTTCACAATGAAACAGTGGACTAGAACCACAAAGACTTAATATAATACTCAATACAAAATAATAAAGACTAGAACATAAATAACATCACAACCTCAAAAGAAAACATAAAGATTCTACAAAACTAAGACCCCTGGGTCCAAGACACCATAACTGAAGAAACAACCAAAGGGAGTGAAGTGTGGTAAATACATTTGAGGGTTATCTATGCAGCCAGGTACACTAATGACCAAAGTTCAGCTACAAATGATGTGCTGGAAGCATCTAAGCTTTACAGTCCAATATTTCAGTTCAGTTTTATTTATACAGCAGAGTCGCAGGGTTAACAGAGAGCCACTCACACCTATGGCCAAATTTAGAATCAGCAATTAACCTAACCTTACTAACTGCATATCTTTGGACTGTGGGAGATCCAGATTACCCAGCGAAAACCAAAACAGCTACAGATTAGGACATGCAAACCCCACAAAGGCTGTGGCCAGATGGTGGATTCAAACCTTGCTCTGAGGCAACAGTGCTAACCAACACACCACCGTGCTACCAGCATTTTAAAGCTGACCGCACAGCTGGCTATAACAAAGTTTGAAAATAACAATTAATATCTTATGTTTCTTAAGAAGAATAGGAAATGAATTATTACTAAAGTCCTCCAGTATCTCTCTTTTCCAGTATACATGCTGCTCTGCCTCAGTCTTCAGCCTTTCACCTCCTCAGCTCTGCTCCTCTGTGGTGCTCTGCTCCAGATTTCACTCTTTATTTAGTTCTTCATATTCTGGACATCTCTGTTTAGTGCAGTTATTATTCCTCTGCTGCTCTGCATAGCCAGCAACATCTCCATGTGTCCATGCATCCATTATCCCTGCTGATCACAGCTCAATATCCTATTCGCAACCTGTTCAGCCTTGTTCAGAATCTTCTATCTAACTAGCTGCTATAGCTAATTTGACTATTGGGTAATTAAGAGCTAACTTTACTGTGTGCACCAACAAGTCAAGAAGTGAAGCTGATGTTGATTCATAGCTCTATCACTGCATCGTTTTTCCTTGAAGCTGAGTCAAATTGAAGTAAAGAAATATTTCAACCAGCACTGAAGAATACATGCCAGGACATGTATTCCTCAGTGCTGGTTATTACTTGTCTTCAATTTGGATATGCACCTTGACAACACTGGACAACAGCTAGATTGCTTACACTTTACTGTATACAGGCATTGCAAAAGTGTCTCTACATTCTTTCTGAAAGCCACAAAGGGGCGATTGCTGTGGTTTCAAAAAGAAATATGGTTGTACATGTAAGAAATCTGTGGGAAAATGGCGCTCTGATCCCTTGATCTGTTATTTGCACTAAACTGATGAGTGTACAGTCTCAATAAGTAGTTTCAAGTATTACTGACTATAAAAAGGACATTTATTTTAAAAAGAAGAACTGAACATGCTTTTTGAAATGCAGAGTTAGAATCGAATCACCAAATAATTTCTATGAAGCTACATAGCAGAGGAAAGTCTAGTGAATGTAGCCTAGATGCTGGTGGTGGCCAGGATAAGGTGGATATGGGGAGGAGGAATGTGCTTCTTAAAGGCAGAGTGATAAAACAGCAATGACGTTTAAAGCGCATGGAAAACAGAATGATTGGCTCACAGAGGGCAGGCAAAAAAAAACAAAAAAAGAATGGGCCAGAGTGATGACAGAATTGAGTTTGTTTATCGTGGGAAAGCAGACGTGTTGCAAAGGATACACTACCAGCTCAAACACACAGGAATGGAAACAGATGGATGAATATAGATCTTCCTTACTGAACTTGTGTTCGACCTTAACCCTCTCAGGCCCAAATTACGTTTTGTGTTGCTAATGCACAACCAAGTCCTGCAGTGGTACTTCTGAGTAAAAAAAACCTCATAAAATATGTATGTGGGGTAATCAGGTTGTTAGGTCTTAACTGTTGCAAATCTGCAACGTCTGCCTGGAGAGGGTTAATTTCGTGAATTATGTTTTAGACTCCATTAGACTCCATCGTGTATTAGTGCAAGCCTACTTAGGTAAATGGCAGAATGCTCTCCGTCAGAGTCCCCCTTTGCTCATCACATTGGATATCAAAAATCCAAGATGGTTATGGTGAAAATGTTGAGTTTCTGTCTTTGTAATGGGACTAATCTTTCTTAAATCCTGATAATACTTTCCACACTCACAAATTCACTAGGGTATGCTTGCTTCTGAGTGATGTAAATGTCATCATCACACAGTGAGCAAATGCTTGCTTTTTTGTGTCCACAGAGAATTTATATTACAATGCATGTGCCCTTGATAGTGGACTTTAAAGAAATATCACAAGAATGACTACTTGACTATCAGGTCTCCAGCTCAGCTGTCCATGTCCTTGTTTGCAATAGACTATAATCAAGTCATTTCATATGCTAAGTGTGTTAGTGGTCTTAGTCTACCCAAAGCCTGTTTTATTGATAATTACTCAATAAAATTTCTCATTTTAAACCATTTTTAAACCATTTTACATGCTTTGACAAATGGCAAAGCTACTTTGGGATCGACACATATGGATGTGTTGTTTACTTCTTATTCAAGTCCATACCTAATCTGTGATATTCAGCTAGAAAAAAACACAAGAAGGCAACAGTAAAAATACTGCAAACATGAGGCTTCAGAATTTCCTTCTGTCCATTTTTTCAGTCACTTACCAGTTGAGAGTCAGCGGGCTTATCACAGCTTTCATAGGTGACATTTCTAACCACTGCACAACTGTGCCATCCAACTTCAAAAAAGTAATGAGTAATGTTACTGTAGCTTTGTCTGTCTTTTGCCATGGTGTGAAAAAGTGTTTGCACCTTCCTTATTTCCTATTTTTTTGTATGTTTGTCACACTTAAATGTTTCAGATCAAACAAATTTAAATATTAGACAAAGATAACACAAGTAAACACAAAATGCTGTTTTGAATAAAGTTTTTTTTTTAATTTATTATTAAGGGGAATAAATTCCAACCCTACATGGCCCTGTGTGAAAAGCAATTGCCCCCTAAACCTAATAACTGGTTGGGCCACCCTTTAGCAGCAACAACTGCAATTAAGCATTTGTGATAACTGGCAATCTTTTCCAGTCTTTTCTAGTGCTGTGGAGGACTTTTGGCCCACTCATTTTTGCAGAGTTGTTCTAATTCAGCCACATTAAAGGGTTTTAGAACATAAACCATCTTTTTAAGGTTATGTGTGTGTGGGTGTGACTAAAGAAAGTGAACTCCGCTTTCCAAAGATGTAAAAAACCACAGTTAATTTATGTTATAAAACATAAATTTACTGGGGGCAATCACTTTTTCGCAGAGGGCCACGTAGGCATGGATTCCCCCCCCCCCCCCCCCCCTGATAATAAACAGCTTTATTTAGAAAGTGCATTTTGTGTTATATTTGTTTAATGTTTAAACTTGTTTGATGATCCGAAACATTTAAGTGTGACAAATGTGTGACAAAAAAACAGGAAAACAGTTTTTTCACACCACTGTACACACAGTCTGTTTTAGCAACAATTGTAAAGTACACAGTTTCATGTTCGGTTTTGTTAGCAATATGATGACAGGTCTACAAAGCTCCTTTTCTCTCATTGTCACATAGTGCAGCTGTGTTTTCAGGTTTACACACTCTGGAGGCCATTTTAGAAAAGCTCCATGTACATGGATTAAACATTCACTTTTAATTTGAACAGAATAGCAAGACGAAGAAACAAAGATATGTTTATGAACTGAATGAAATCTTAGCAATGGAGATTTTAAAAAACTCTATATGTCTAGTCTAGTCAAATCAGGAAATATGTAAAGTGCTTCTCACATCAACTCCCTCGCTTCCTCGCCCTGCAACAGCCTCTGTGCCTCAGATCTTCCCGTTCTCTTCTCTGTCCACTTCTCTTTCTTACTATGTTTTTGGTCCCTTTCCTTCTCGTGTTGCTTCCTTTATCTGGTCTTCACTGTGTTGTTCTGTCTCCACAGTCACTGTATTCATCAGATTCTAGACAGTGTCTCTTACACCCACCACCATGACATAGTGCACAGGGACCTCAAGGTGTGTGTGTGTGTCTCACTGTGTTGCATTGCTGTGCACCCGCTGTACAAGAGCTGCTTGTATTTTATAGTCCTGTTTTTTAATTTTTGCCTGTGATTTGATACAAGTTTTGTCTGTGCCTGCTGCCTGTTTGTTTGTCTCCCCTTGCCTGTCTTGCCTGTCTTCTGGTTCTGCTTTTGCAGCTCTTGTTGTACTATTTTAGAAGTCTGAAATATATTTACAATTCCTGTGGGTCCTAGGACTGTCATACTTTGAGCAAGAGTGACTGAGTGAGTGAGAAAACCTGAGAACGGGTGAAGGAGTAGAGGTCAATAGAGTGGCAGCAGTGACAACTTTAAATACTTGCAGAATCCTTTCCTCAAAGGCTTTGTTATCACTGCTGCTAAATAAATTACACACAAAAATATAGACAGAGTGTCTCCCACACGGAGCTGCAGAGCCCTCCTACGCTGCCTGACTAATATTTGGCACTTTCTTTAAAGCAGAAAATAGCAAACTGCACGCATTCTCTCTGTGTAGCTCACAGACAGGTTCACACTTTTTTATATGTGTGTGCAAACGTGTTGAGTGTGGAAGAGAGAGCTGGTTCCTGCACTGAAAACATGTATGTGTGCCTGTGACAGTTGGGGCTCAATGTGCTAAATGTGTTCAGACTAACCTGCTCCCCCTGCTGTCTGCATGCAGTCATTGCATCCAGCAGATCCTGGAGGCCGTGCTCCACTGCCATCAGATGGGTGTGGTTCACAGAGATCTCAAGGTGAGTCACGAGCAGGTCATGTGTCTGTGTCCATGTAGGTGTGTGAATTTTAGCTGCACAGCTATAAAATCAGTATAAGGAACATTCTGTACTATGTTCAGGTCAGGTTTAGCTCAGGGACAAGAGTCCATGAAGGAAAAATGTAGAGCTTCCACAAAAAGAATGATACCTTCCAAATGTTAATACAAATTATTAATTATGAACAGTGTTCCAATTTTTAAAAAAAAGGTTCTATGTGGAATTCCCACTGTTATATGTGAGTGGTGTAGCAGATTACGTTTTGTTGAGTTTTGTCATCTGTATTGCAGTTTGGTCTGGATATCATCTTCTGATGTCATGTTGTCTGTTTGCCTGATGAAGGCCCAGTATGGCTGTGGTCTCACTTTTTTGTAAATCAGTAAGCGGTTCTCCATAGTTCTGTGTTTTGTCTGACTGTTGTAATTGACAGCTGGTAAGTGCAGTGAAAATATTTATATCCAGCATGTCTGTGCATGTCTATGGGCTGGATTTATCAAAACGTGCATGAGTGTTTGTGCACATATGTTGAAGTTCTGTCTTGTGCATGCACTTGAGTGGACTACAACTGAAAGAGAAATTTCATAGCAGGTGGAAACCTTGTGTCTGCTCACCTCCAGTGGTGCAGTGATGTATACCACGCAGCTGACGTTCTTTTGATTAAGTTCCTTTGGACTTTCATTGACCTGCTTCATGTTTAAGCAGGATATGTATGTATATCTGAACAGGTAACAATGAATCCCTGTTCACAGATGAAAGTAACTAATCCTTCACAGAGGAATGTTTGAATATTTTTTGTGTATATCAAGCGTTCCTCTTATTATCATGTGCTGTTTCTTACAGCATAGATACATACTGCAGCTGTATAAAACAATATCTGCTGTACTGAATTACATACATTTTTTAGTGATTTGTGCAGTATGTATGAGTAGCAAATAAACAAATTAAAAAAAAACAATGTTAATAACCAACCAACATATAATTAAACAACAACCTAAAGCTCTATAAAGAACAAAAAAACCCCCAAATAATCTTTTGTAATGATGCAGTCAAGACAAAATATTGTCAAGAATGTATGTTAACATTAATATAGCAATTTATATTACATTTATAGCAGAAATCTGTGTGATGGCTTTTTATTGATTTTAAGACTATATAAACTTAGTACAAAAAGTAAAAAAAAATTGTGTTTGGTCATTAATTAATAAATAAATAATAATTAATAAATTACTCAATAAAATTTATAAATCTTGTGCTGTTGGAAAGCCTGTTTATTTCCCCTTAAATGGTCTTGAAAAGCTTGCCAAATGTTTTATTCCATGACCGTGTACTTCATGGGGCAGGATCAAAGGACAAAGGACAGAGGCCTTGGCAGAGATGATTCAGCTCAGGGAGCTGGTGAGGTGGCCAGTGGCGGAGACTAAGTAGCTGTGGGGGCTAGTTGGACCCCACAGCTACTGGCCAATGGAGTAGATAAATCCTACCCTGAGGTTCAGGATACTCAGAAGACTCTGTCAACTCTTGTGGGAGCTGAGCAGGGTGCACTTTTCTGATGTCTGGGTCCACAGCAGCTCCAGTGCAGGATACAGTGGAAGCTCCAAGTTGGCTAGACTAGTTTGTTCAGAATTCACTGGGTTCACTTGCTGAGACACAGATTCAGGGAAGGTCTTGGGTAGATCAGCACTCTCTCTGACCCAGGAAATATAGAAACTAAGGCAGCCTGTACAACCTGAGGAGCCCTCTCTTCTGTGGAAACAGCTCCCAATTTGGATTTGGGAGACAGACACACTGTCTGCTTTTAAGATTATAGGCTTAAAATTTTCCTTTTTGACAAAGCATTTTCTTAGGTCTGGATTAGGTGACCCTGAATTAGTGCAATAACCTTAGGCTCCTCGGGGTGTAATGCACTAGTGCACTAATGCACAAGTGTTCACTCACCTTTCTTTCACTCACTATGTTTTTAAACACTACTCTGCACGTAATTATTATTATTATTCATTCCTGGCTCTCTTCCAGAGTGTGTCTTTTGTTCTGTCTTCCTCCCCTTGAAACCAACCAGTTTTGGCACATGGCTGCTGGGGAAGTTCTTCTTGTTAAAAAAGGACTTTTTCCTTCCCACTGCAAAGTGCTTGCTAATAGGGGGCCATCTGATTGTTGTTGTTGTTTTTTATTTTCTCTGTGTTATTGTAGGGTCTTTACCTAACAATATAAAACCCCTTAGGGAACTGTTGTTGTGATTTGGTGCTACATAAATAAGATTAAATTGAACTGAATTGAATTGTCCTATAATAGTCTATTACTGTGAAGTAACTGGGAGTAAGAAGTGGGAATAACCAGCTAGTGAAGCAGTTGAGGTTTGTGAGATTTTATACCTTCGAATGCTGAGATAGCAGCTGGCCAAGCCCTCATATCAGCTGTTTCTCTCAGTCTTTGTGAGTAGACTAGAAACCTAGAACAGTCTAAGTCATTTTCTTCCATGTAGATTGTTGTGCCCTCTGGGTGCTTTGTGCGGTCAACTTGCTCTGTGACTATCAACTGTGTGGAATTTGGTTAATTGTTTTCCAACCCAAGTGCAGAATGCAGGAGACCAAAGTGAGCATAAGGTGAATATTTAATGCTGGATTGATCAAAGGAAAACATGATCCCAAAACAGAAAGCAAAAGGAGGCACAAAGAGTAATTATACAAGGAGTGTAATACTAGGACGCACTAGGAAATCTAGAAAGCATACTGTGGGTGACTCAACAGAGGGGCAAGAGGAGACTGAGACAATAATGACAGTAATGAGGCTAGGGGAAACGGTGGGGGAAAACAGCTAGAACAAATCAAAGACAGATGGGCACAATGGGGCACAAAGGGAAGACTGTACACATTTAATAAAAAATCATTATAAAAAAATGTAATATATAAATTATAAAATAACTGTACAAAACCAAAGGCAGAATAGCCAGAAACTGAAACAAAGATATATGAAAGAAGATACTTAGAAATGTGGCAAATAAGAATAAATAATAACAGTCAAACTGAGAACCCAAAAACATTGAACTAAGGTGTTTATTACTAATAACTGACCCAACCAGTTATTAGATTTAAGGGGCTTTTTCACACAAGGCCATGTAGGTTTAGATTTTTCCCCCGGTGCACTGGTGCACAGTCATGTTGGAACAGGAGAGGGTCATCCTCAAACTGTTCCCACAAAGTTGGGAGCATGAAATTCTCCAAAATGTCTTGGTATGCTGAAGCATTAAAAGTTCTTTTCATTGGAACTAAGGGGCTGAGCCCAACTACTGAAAATGACCCCGCATCATGATTCCCCCTCAACCAAACGTTATCCTTTGCACAGTGCAATCAGACAAGTACTGTTCTCCTGGTAATAGCCAAATCCAGACTTGTTGATCAGATTGCCAGACAAAGAAGCATGATGCATCACTCCAGAGAACACTTCTCTACTGCTCTAGAGTCCAGTGGCGGCATGCTTTACTTCACTGCATTTGGAACTTGGTCATGAAGTGGCCATTCCATGAAGCTCTCTATGTAATCTTCTTGAGCTAATCTGAAGGCCCAATTTGGAGATCTGTAGTGATTGCCAACCTCAGCACACTATGCAGTTTACCTGGCCTACTAGTTCATGGCATAGTTGCTGTCATTCTCAATGACTTCTACTTTGTTATATTTCCCCCCAACCGTTTACTATGGAATATTTAATAGCAAGGAAGTTTCACAGCTGGACTTGTTTGGAGGTGGCATCCTATCACGGCATCACACTAGAATTCACTGAACTCCTGAGAGCGACCCAATCTTTCCCAAATGTTTACAGAAGCAGTGTGTATGCCTAGTTGTTTGAGTTTATATACCTGTGGCCATGGAAGTGATTGGATTACCTGAATTTAAGGATTTAGATGGATAAGTAATACTTTTGTCAATATTCTGTACATAAATAAATAAATATTTCATTTAATAAATACTTAATAAATACCGATTGCAATGTTTTTTCAGCAATACTTATTTCATCATGGTATTAGTTAATGCTTTGATGCACTGCTCTCTTTATTTTCATCTCTCACTTTAATACAATGCATGATTGGATACAATGCTTGGGTAGCAACCATCAGATGTACACTACTTTTCGTAAAACATTGAAGAATTCTTTGAGTGCACTATATAGTCTGTACTCACTATATTTTAGACAGTACTACATTTTCATTGAACCAGTTAGTGGCCCCTTGCATCCTGTGATTCGTGACAGTGTCATCATGGAGAGAACACTCCCATCTTCAAAGAAATACTACATTATATACAACATCATTTTATGTTGATTTGCAGTGACCCTTTTCTTTAAGAGGACAGTATAAAACCCCCACACCACCCCCACTGTTGGAGTTAACAATGAATTGACTTTCATAGTCACTTAGATTGTTTTTTGTTTTTTTGCTGTCTAGACACAGAAATAGAAACAACGATAATTCTCAGCCTGAGCCTGCTCTAATCAGACTATGGTTGGATGCTTATTTCAGTACCAACATCACTGTACGGTGCATTTGTGTGGAATCCTCTGCATGTGTTCTGTTAGGATTTTATAAATTTTATGCAAATATCAAATGTGAATTTTTTTTTCCAGGTACAAACATGGAAACTACAGTTACCTACTGATTATTTTCTAAAGCAAATTTCTGATTTTTATTGGAAAATATGAGACAGCATGGTAACTTGTTTGATGATGAAGTTAATATCCTCATGTTTAGCAATTAATATTAATCACATTAACCATCTAACATCCTTTGGTACAATATTTGAGTCAGGAAAGTGGACAAGTGATATACAGAATAGATGATATGTTAAAATCTCACAAATTGAGTTTTTAAATCTGAATTTTATAAAGAATTTGGTGCACTTTTGGTAACATTTAGGAAAGGAAAACATTAAACACGTTTGCATTTTGACTTTAGTTTTTAATTTGACTTTTTTGCCCATTGAGTATACAACTGTATATAATATATACAGTTTTTGTGTTTGATACTGACATTTGCAGCTCTCTTTATCATGATTATGATATAGTGTCAAAAAGTACAAAAACATCATCTGTTCATTTTGACTAAGTAAAAAAGTACAACAATTAATTCCCCGATTAGTCTGAAGTTCAAATCTTGACTTAGAAAGTGTTTTGTTTTGTTTTGGGTTATTTTAAGTTGTCCAAATGAACTAGAACTAGAACATTTTATTAATAAAGTGTAGTAGTATTTCCTAAAATATCAAACAACTGAGTCTGTTCTTTGTGGAATGAAAAATACATTTGTCCAACAGTTGTGGAATATTTCTGAATAAGATTGATCTACTGGGCACAGTAAGTTAAAGCCTTTACTGTATGCACCTTCTGTGTTTTTAAATCAACCAGCAGAGGGTGACATGATGACTGTCCTTCAGCTGGATTACAGCATACAGCTGTTTCTATCACTGTGGTGAAATGATTGCTGCTTCTGTGACACAGATCTGTCACTCTTAGCATAAACTAGTCAGACAGCAAAGAGCTGTCATTCCTGTGTAGCTATTTGTCACATTTGCTTTTTACATCAGCGTCTGAGCAGCAAAGACACGACTATTGCAGACAGACAAGATGTGTTTGGTCGTCCTCAAGTAAACAAAGGCAAAAAAGGCTTATACACATTTTCCAGTCCCATCTGTGTGTCTCAACCTCAAAATGAGAGAGTACATTTTATTTGCTGGAAAATGTATGACTGTATCTCTGAATATGTCTGTAGCCATAACTATTTTTAGCGTTCTGATCTGAGTATAACTGGTCTGCCCCATTCTCCTGTTTTCTCTTTAAAGTTATGTATAGGAAAAGAAGTAAGAGAAGAAACTTGTTCCCAATGCCCCATTTTCCACAACCAGTTGACTACCCCCCCTCCCCCCAAATGCATTTATTGATTTTCTAAATGTTTGCATATACACACACAGCTGAGCATGATATCAGCAGAAGCAGGATACTACCTCAGGCCAACAGGACTCAAGTTGCGGACAGTGCAAAGGTGCCCCGAAGACTATCCAACATATAGTAGCAGGGTGCAAGATGCAAGCTTGGACAGAGTACACCGAGCGGCGCAACCAAGTAGCTCTATAGAAACATCTGCGCCACATGTGGACTAGAACTCCCCAAGTCACTAAAGGAGACACCATCAAAGATGGTTGAGAACAAATGGGGCTAAATTCTTGTGGGAGTTAGGAAGCTGCTGTCCAAGCAACCAGTCATAGTGGTGATTGACAGGGAACAGAGGACTGCAGTTGTGATAGATGTGTCAATCCCAGCAAATAGCAACATTATGAAAAAGTTCTGTATGAATGCCTCACACATGCTTATGCTGCATAGTCATAAACATCATCATCATCAGTCATCAGGTGCTCTGCTAGGATAATAAGCTGGCCAAAATATGAAATATAAGCCACTGACATCAAGACAAGAAAGCTCCTTACCATACGTGGAGGGTTCCATCCCAAGCCTAGTGCCACTGTACACTGAGGGGGAGGAAAGAGACTGATTAGTCAGTGTCAGAAGTACTATCCAAGATGAAACAACAAAGATCCATCAGTACATCAGGAAGATGTAGCAATGATGTAGCACTGAGCATGTGCTTAGGGAATACCCCAGGCAGCAGAAACTCAAGAAACAGGAAAAAAAGAACAGGGACCATCTTGGAAGGACTGGTCCTTCCAGTTGCTAAAAAATAAAATGTCACAGAAAGACTACTGCCATAAAATAAAATAAAATAAAATAAAATAAAATAAAATAAAATATCAGCCACAAAGAAACCAAATTAAAGCGCAATTTTTTTTTTAAAAACTTAAGCTTGTTGAATGTGATACTAAACTTTTATCTGGCTCAACTCTGCAAGATTACTGTTGAGATCTTTGCATAGTGATTATAGTACTTGTTGCGAGTGTGTAAGATAGGTTAGATGGAGTTACAAATGACTTAACATGAAATAAAAACATCCCTAGATTTTGCCACCCCTTCTGAAGTAATTTAAGAAAAGCCTTTCAGTAACAATGTCGTAACAACCTTGAGACATAAATTAATAAGGTCATAAAATGTAACACTAACATGACACGACTGTGCTTGTGTTACACCTTCAGCCAGAAAACCTGCTGCTGGCCAGCAAATGTAAGAACGCAGCAGTCAAGTTGGCTGATTTTGGACTGGCCATTGAAGTACAAGGAGACCAACAGGCTTGGTTTGGTAAGACACACACACACACACACACACACACACACACACACACACACACACACACACACACACACACACACACACACACACACACACACAGAAGTGTGCATGTGTCTGTAGGTGTTATTAAAAATAACACAATTAGAAAAGCATCTCCATTAATTTCAAAACATATGTACAATTAGAAAGAATGCTACAGACAAAGTTTCATGCTCAAAAAATTAAGGAGGCATTTAGAAGACAAAGATGATCTAATTCTAAATAAGAGATTATCTAAAAGATAAGACAACCCCCAAAACACAAAGGGTTATACAAGTTGAAGCCACAGATATTTGTCCTTCTTTGGGTTTTCTCATTGTTTTTTCAACACTTTTGACTAAGGTCAGTCTCAATAAAGGGAGTGCAGAATTATTAAGCAAGTTGTATTTTTGAGGAATAATTTTATTATTGAACAACAACCATGTTCTCAATGAACCCAAAAAACTCATTAATATCAAAGCTGAATGTTTTTGGAAGTAGTTTTTAGTTTTAGCTATTTTAGGGGGATATCTGTGTGTGCAGGTGACTATTACTGTGCATAATTATTAGGCAACTTAACAAAAAACAAATATATACCCATTTCAATTATTTATTTTCACCAGTGAAACCAATATAACATCTCCACATTCACAAATATACATTTCTGACATTCAAAAACAAAACAAAAACAAATCAGCGACCAATATAGCCACCTTTCTTTGCAAGGACACTCAAAAGCCTGCCATCCATGGATTCTGTCAGTGTTTTGATCTGTTCACCATCAACATTGCGTGCAGCAGCAACCACAGCCTCCCAGACACTGTTCAGAGAGGTGTACTGTTTTCCCTCCTTGTAAATCTCACATTTGATGATGGACCACAGGTTCTCAATGGGGTTCAGATCAGGTGAACAAGGAGGCCATGTCATTAGTTTTTCTTCTTTTATACCCTTTCTTGCCAGCCACGCTGTGGAGTACTTGGACGTGTGTGATGGAGCATTGTCCTGCATGAAAATCATGTTTTTCTTGAAGGATGCAGACTTCTTCCTGTACCACTGCTTGAAGAAGGTGTCTTCCAGAAACTGGCAGTAGGACTGGGAGTTGAGCTTGACTCCATCCTCAACCCGAAAAGGCCCCACAAGCTCATCTTTGATGATACCAGCCCAAACCAGTACTCCACCTCCACCTTGCTGGCGTCTGAGTCGGACTGGAGCTCTCTGCCCTTTACCAATCCAGCCACGGGCCCATCCATCTGGCCCATCAAGACTCACTCTCATTTCATCAGTCCATAAAACCTTAGAAAAACCAGTCTTGAGATATTTCTTGGCCCAGTCTTGACGTTTCAGCTTGTGTGTCTTGTTCAGTGGTGGTCGTCTTTCAGCCTTTCTTACCTTGGCCATGTCTCTGAGTATTGCACACCTTGTGCTTTTGGGCACTCCAGTGATGTTGCAGCTCTGAAATATGGCCAAACTGGTGGCAAGTGGCATCTTGGCAGCTGCACGCTTGACTTTTCTCAGTTCATGGGCAGTTATTTTGCGCCTTGGTTTTTCCACACGCTTCTTGCGACCCTGTTGACTATTTTGAATGAAACGCTTGATTGTTCGATGATCACGCTTCAGAAGCTTTGCAATTTTGAGACTGCTGCATCCCTCTGCAAGATATCTCACTATTTTTGACTTTTCTGAGCCTGTCAAGTCCTTCTTTTGACCCATTTTGCCAAAGGAAAGGATGTTGCCTAATAATTATGCACACCTGATATAGGGTGTTGATGTCATTAGACCACACCCCTTCTCATTACAGAGATGCACATCACCTAATATGCTTAATTGGTAGTAGGCTTTCGAGCCTATACAGCTTGGAGTAAGACAACATGCATGAACAGGATGGACAAAATACTCATTTGCCTAATAATTCTGCACTCCCTGTACTGATGCAACACTTGGACCCTACAGAGGTTGTACATGTAGTCGAACTCCTTCAGGATGGCACATCAATACATGCCATTGACAGAACGTTTGCTGTGTCTCCCATTCCAGTGGTAAGTGCATGAAGGAAATTCCAGAATTTCCAAGCAGTTACTCTAGGAAAGCTGGACAGGACCATAGAAGGTCCTTAAGTGGCATGCGTGTCCTTTGTGCTGGAAGAAACAGTATGGCCACTGCCAGAACCCTACAAAATGATCTCAAGCAAGCCACTGGTGTGAATGTCTCTGACCAAATAATCAGAAACAGACTTGTATTATTGTAGGATCTTTACCTTTTAATATAAAAACGGCTTGAGGCAGCTGTTTTGTTTTTGTTTTTTTTTAATTTGGCGCTATATAATATAATAATTTGATTTGAAGGTGACCTGAGGTGTCAGCATCCTCTAGTGAGCCCTATGATCACTGCCCAGTATTGTGGAGCCCAAATGGCATTCATCATAGAATATCCAAATTGGCAAGTTCACCACTGCCACCCTACGCTTTTCAGAGATGAGAGCAGATTCATCTTGAGCACATGACAGACGTGAAAGAAGCTATGGAGAATGTTATGCTGCCTGTAAGATCATTTAGCATGGCTGTTGTGTTGGTGTGTCAATTATGGTGTGGAAAAACATATCCATGGAGCGATACACAGTCCACTATAAGCTAGGCAATGCGACACTGACTGCCAGAAGATATTGGGATCCTTCAACCAATTGGCAGATCCTGTGCTGGTGCAGTGGGTCCTTGATTCCTCCTGATGAACAATAATGTCCAGCCTCCTGTTGACAGAGTATGCATGCAGTTCCTGTAGTACAAAGGAATTGATACCACTTGACTGGCCGTAACTTGGAGTTCAGCCCAGGGATAACGTTTCCCCTGACGTTCTGATTGGTAGACAACCCATTTGAACCACAGCTGCTCCACCACCTTTTAAAGGTATCACAAAAGACAAATCAAACTATAAAAGTTAAGCACCAAAATAAGAGGTTATCTAAAGCATAGGAGCAGAACCTTTTAACCCTCTCAGGCTCAAATTAAACTTTTTGTTGCTAATGCACAACCAAGTCCTGCAGTGGTACTTCTGAGTAAAAAAAACCTCATAAAATATGTATGTGGGGTAATCAGGTTGTTAGTTTTTAACTGTTGCAAATCTGCAACGCCTGCCTTGAGAGGGTTAAAATGCATTCTTTTCTGTACTTTCGCCAAGAAACAGGGCCTTCATTTGTGTTGCTTTTTGTTTTCGTGTGTAGGCTTTGCGGGTACTCCCGGCTACTTGTCTCCAGAAGTGCTGAGGAAAGAAGCATATGGTAAACCTGTAGACATCTGGGCATGTGGTAGGTGTTTTTTTTTCTATTTTCAGCACCACCTCTGCCAATTTTGTTCTTGGCACTCAAACAATGGCTGTTTATGTGTGTAGGTGTGATCCTCTACATCCTTTTGGTTGGGTACCCTCCGTTCTGGGACGAGGACCAACACAAACTCTACCAACAGATCAAAGCTGGAGCATATGATGTTAGTCAGCTTCTCATCTCTGTTTCTCTTTAAGTTAAATAAGATGTGGTACATATTTTTATTGTATATGTGGGCATGCTTAGGTGTGCGTTTGGTTTAGTTTCCCTCCCCAGAGTGGGACACAGTGACTCCCGAGGCTAAAAATCTGATCAACCAGATGCTTACTATTAATCCAGCCAAGAGAATCACTGCCCAGGAGGCTCTGAAGCACCCATGGGTCTGTGTAAGTAGCATATACACATCCAGCATCCTATTAAAACTGACAGGAAACAATATTTCACAGCTCCTGATTTGACTATCAAGCAATTTGTAATTTGCAAATCCTCTCTCAGCAACTATGAGAACATGTGCTTAAAACTGCCAAATATGACATGTGCAAATATGTGCTGACATGTCAGCTTATCTTGAATATGGTTTTTTCCATAGACAGGCAAAAGTTCAACCTATTAACCTTCAGCAACCAAGAACTGAGTTCCACATGATAAGTTAAATTCCTGCAGAAATCTCTAGACTCTCCAAAGAAGTCTAGAAAATTACAATTGTGTTTAAAATAGAGTAAATTGACATCTTAAACAGTGTGTTAGTGTGTATAATAAAAATACATTGAAATGTTCAATTTGTTTGGCAATAAATCACAGCTTGATGCTCTGTAAATAAATGCCATCTTACAAGGGCCTTTGATTAATGTAACAATTCAAGAGACTCTGGATTCTGAACTAAAAACACAAGCTTGAGCCCAATGGAACACTTTTCTTCCAGGAAAAGTACTTTTTGATAAACGTGTTTTTTGATACACGATTCAGAAGGAAAATACAGTTAAATGAATTAAATGACTTGTTTTGACTGTAATAAAATAATCAGAAAAACAGTTGCTATCTAAATGAGCATGTTTTGTTGGTAATTTTTTGGGGTATAAAAATGTCAGTTTAATTCAATGAATTCAGTACTTTTCAGTTTAAAACTAGTTTATGTCAAATGTATTATTTGATCAATTTAATTATTTTACAAAGTTAATTTTTACTTCTGTTTTGTTTTTATGACAGATAATAATATGATTTTTATGCATTAGGATTTAATATATCTAATTAGAATGTACATTTCATACATAACCATTAGACTGAACACTAGTTACAGTCATACGTCCATCTGTAACACTTGTCTTTCATTGGAAAAGAAAAATATTCCTTTAGGCAATTGTATTCACTGGAGTTTTAAGTGAACTTTTGCCAGTTTATGCAATAAAACTTTGGCACAATATCTTTAAAAATATGATCATAGCAACAAGAAAAAAAAGTTACATTTACAGTATTTTCCATTTATAATTTGTAAAACAATATTTTTCTTGACTGTCTTCATCAGTTTAAGTCATAAACCCAGTACCTGTGATGTTTGCAGGAATAGTTAGTAAGAATGACTAATGTAAAATTTGAGAGAAATTGGCCCAAAAACCCAACAAAATCACTAGCTAAGTCAAAGATCTAAATCCTTAACATAACAACATATCATTATCTCTGTAAGGAAACAGAATGTATTGTGCGGATACTGTAAAGCCAAGTTGAATCTCTTTATCCTGAAGTTTTGCTGAAATTGTGTTACCTAAGGGGCCTCAGAATTAACACATTTCACCAATGCAGAATCTCACTGGCAGCTCCTGCCCACATAAACCTATCACTGTCACAGCTGCTCTTGTAACATTTTATTTTCAGCATCTCTTTCTCTGTCTCCCCACAGCAACGCTCAACGGTGGCCTCAATGATGCACAGACAGGAGACCGTCGAGTGCCTGAAGAAATTTAATGCCAGGAGGAAACTCAAGGTGTGAAAATATTTGATGGTTCAAAAAAAAGTTGTATCTCTGATTTCAGGAGAAAGGAGGAAACCCTTACTCTAGCTTAATGTCTACCAGTTTTGAACTGATTTCAGATTTTTTAAAAGGAGCTACAGTAGCTATAAAAACAATTTGCCCTTCCCTGCTGTAGTCTTCCTTTTTAAACACAGCTTAAGAAGTTTGTAGTGCAGTAAAATGATAAGGGAGGCATGGGGGATGCTTACTGTTATCACACAGACATTATGTAGGAGTAGGTAATGGATAATAGGTATTGATTTTTAAATAACTGGACATTAATAACTTGAGCTTATTATATAATAGTATACTATAGGATATTTGTTAATAGGCCGCTCAGTCTATTTCTCTTGGCAAAACTTAGGGTCAACAAAAAAAGGCAAATATGAAATTTAAACGTGAGCTCAGTGGTCAAACGCGACATATTATTTGGAAACTGTTGCGTGATATTTAGACTCAACATGTACCAGTATCTTTTCCTAAATGTTTCCAATATAGACAAAGGCAGTTCAATTCGGAGATATCATTAGAAACAATTGAACATGATTTATTGATATACAGAATACAATTATGTTATTTGGAGATTAGACTCTGATGAGTCACTGAATGACTTGGGTAAGGCGGAGATGTGGAGGGTGTGGGTTGCTAGAAGGCACCTGGAAGGGCAAATGATGGATGAGCAGTGAGATTTAAAGTACGCGGAGTGGAGGCTGCTTGGCCTGAAGACTAGATCACAAATGTCGCAATAAGCTTGACAGTGTGGGAGTGATGTAAGGCTTCGATTAGCCACCAAACACAATGCTATCCTTTTTGTCTTCCTTGGTGAACTTTATGTTTCTATCCACTAAGTTGAAGAGAGCAGTGAAGGATTGTAATTCTTGGATTTAGATTTTGACCCAGGTGTCATCAGTTTATGTGTACCAGTGGCTAGGTGCTGTCCTGGTGCTTTCCACTTCCTCCATGGAAAGGCTGGCTAAAATATGTGGTGGTAAAGCAGTCTAACAGTGTGCAAATCTGATCTGGGGTGAAGCTTGTTCTGTTTTCCAAGGAGCTGTCTTGTTGTAGTTGTTTTCTGAGAGTTTCCACTGCCTCAATTGTAGGTATGCAAGTGAAGAGAGAGACCGCATCTGGATCAAGTTTTTGGTCCTTGTTGGTGAAGTCAGTGGAGTTTTCGATGTGATTGGGGGTGTTCCAACAACGGGTGCTAGCATGGTGGATAGGTGTTTGGAAATGTTGTAGGTGGCTGAGTTTATACTGATAACACTGGGTCTGAGTGAGACCCCTTCTTTGTGGATCTTTGGAACTCTTTAAATACAGGGTATAACTTCCCCTCGGTGTAGCCGATGGTAAGTAGGACAGTCAATAACTTCATCCTTTTCCAGTTCTTGTAAGCAACTCATGACGTTCTTTTTGTATTTGCTTGTGGGGTCTCGTTTTAAGGCTTCATAGGTATTGGTATAGTGTCAGCGTACTAATTTTCGTGTGATAATCCATTGTGTTTTGAACAACAGTGCACCTGCCCTTGTAGCCTGGTAACATGGTGATGTTATGGTCTTTGCTCAGAGATTTTCTTCTTTTCTTGTATTGTGAGGTTAGACAGGGGAACATTTGCACTGGAGAGTGTGAAACCTTCATCCTGATTTGCTCTGCTTCTGTTTGTGTTAATTTATTAATCCTTAACATACAGGTTAAAAGTTAATTCACGACACCAGCATATTAAATAGGTTTCAGGGTGGATTCTTATAATGCTTTTCTGTGTTCGTCCTCATCAGGGTGCCATTCTTACTACCATGCTTGTCTCCAGGAACTTCTCTGGTGAGTGTTGCTCTTTAAAAAGACAGAGGTGATGAGGAGAGGTGACAAAAATTTACATCTACACACACACAGACACACACAAAACACACATTAACACATAACAGGCTCATGGGAGATGCTATGGTAGAGATTTGTCTTATTTAAAAGCTCACCCAACATAGCTGTACTTATATTGTGTCAGTGTCACATATAACTAAATCTTGTTTATTTGTCACTTTGTTCTTTTATGATAAATGACAAAAGCTAAGTCACTGAAATCCATAAAGAGGCTAATAGTAGTGTTAAGAAAATGAAATGAACACTGACTGGCCTGACCCGATTTGCTTGACTAGCAAATCTAGAGAAAGCCAAATATTTTTTGCAACATGTTTTGTATTTGTTGTGTATCAGATTTCCATTAAAATGAAAGGATTACTGGCTAAAAACTATAATTCTTTTTTTTAACCAATCACATTTTGACTTACAGTTGGTAGGACTAGAACCATTTAACAAATTTAACATCGTAAGCCCTCCTGTATATTAAAAAAAAACTATAAAACTAAGAACAACTGATATACCAATATTTATTTTTACATTTTCCCCAAACATACAAAATTAGAACTCTTAACACAATAGTTTATTTCTAGTGCTACAAAGTGCATTTTCTGGAGCTCATCAAATTGCAAGCAAATTAATTACTAACAGTGTTCATCAACCTGCACAAGTAGGTCGATGAATCCTGTTGAATACTTTCAACACCTGAAAAAAAGTCTCAGCAGTGAACTTTGGTGTTTTTGTATTTTTCTTGCTTTCTATCAGGTAACATTTTTTTAGCTTTAGTTCTAATGAACAGACAGCAACCTAAGGTAAGGTAAAAATGATTTATTTCAAATCAGACTATATAAAAACATGGTGGAGGTAATGTGGACATGCTTTAAACACCTATTCTTCCCACCCCTTAATCTGTGGCTGTAAATACTTTCCTGATGACTCTATGGTATCAATAGCTACAGCCACCCCACAATAGCAGTGGGGTGGCTGTAGCTCAGGAGGTAGAGCAGGTCACCTACTGATCGGAAGGTTGGAGGTGCGATCCCAGGCTCCTCCAGTCTGCATGCCAAGTATCCTTGGGCAAGATACTAACCCCAAGATGCATCCATCGGAGTATGAATGTGTGTGAGTGTAGTTAGAAAGCCCTCAGTATAGAGGTAGTGCTAGTGAGAATGGGTGTGACTGGGTGAATGTGGCGTGTTGTATAGAGCGCTTTGAGTACTCCGGGAGAGTAGAAAAGCGCTATATAAGAATCAGTCCATTTAGCTACATTTAAATCTTATTGAATTCACTACAATGCTTATTTTCTTAATTATATCACCATTAGAGTTAAAAAGAAGGATAAAACAGTTTTTTTACCATGCAATTGACAAGTGACTAGTCTGTGAGCAAGCAGTGTCCTTCTGTTTCTCTGTCAGATAACCGTATTGAATGTCACATCCAGTTGCATAAGACCAAGATAGCTCAGCTTGAGGCTTTGCAGTAGCACTTCACTAACCAATGGGTAATGTCACAATGTCATGGTTCATCTGGCATGACAACATCATATGGGTTTGTAGACTCTTTGAGTTATATTTGTACCAGTTATCCCTATAGTGTTGTGGACTGGCTCTTCATTTAAAGGATCAAAGCTTCTGATTCCAAAGGATATTGACCAACATGTAATGCCAGACTACCGAGCCGGAGTTGAGAAAATTCACCTGGTTCTAACTGATAACCTCTGGATGTCGATCCTGCTATCTACTGATGAAATACTTTGAGTAGCCCTGCAGGTCAATTATGAGATTCTGCCTGTTAACAGCAGCTCTTCACTATGGTCCATGCACATGGCAAATTTAACCAGGTTATTCTTTAGTGGCCAGGAAAAGAACTGGCAAAAGTTTAATCAAATAGTAACAGTCACTTGATGAATTCACCAGACTTTTATCCTAATTTAACTAACCTATTCTATGCTAATGCTGATTTCTTGTACAAGTGTTGAGAGGAATGAGAGTAAGGAGAAGGGGTATGCACTGATCAGGAAAGAGATCCGCTCTATCCTGTGCCCAGTAAAGTTCAAATGGGGAAGCTGTGACTCAGTACAAAGGCCTCCATCTCATTTGAGACTATAATCCAACATGACAAAAATGAGTAGAAAAAAAAAGAGCCAAAAATTTGAATTCCGGTTCCTAAGTTCACAATGGTTGGGCAACGGTTATCTTCTGGTGCTTCCTGTTGACATTTCCAAAGTCCTTTCCTGGGGCACCAGATACTCAAAACAAGAATCACTAGTAGAATAAGCTGTTTACATACAGTTCTTATGAAATGGGGAGACATAATTATTTTTATAATAGCCTGCAAATATGTTCATTTATCTTGTAAAGTTGGACATTATAACATGGAAGTCTGTGGGGATTGGCTCACTTTTGAAGTCAGCCTCAAGTGGCCATATGAAGCAATGCAATTTCTCCAGTCTGTAGACAGATTCGTGGCTGGCATAAGTACCATAACATCCTGCAGTAACACAACATCCCCTCTTGTTTATGGATAGAACGAACATCATTTTTTTCAGTAGCACCATGAGCACCATGAGTAAAGTCACACCAAGACGCCCCGTGGGAGCTGTGTGAACAATAACAAGGATAATGGAGGGCTGTATCAGATGATCTGACTTCCACAATGCCTGACCGACAGTCAAGTGAGATTATGATAAATTAGAGCACAGATTGAAGGAAAAACAGCCAACAAGTGATCAGCAATTGGGAATTTCTTCAAGGTTGTTGCTTAAACTCAGGGGATGATCTCATGAAGCTAGTTGAAGACTGAAGAATATTCAAAGCTGTTCTTGAAACAGATTTGGCATTAAAATACAATATCACCCATATATAAAGTCGTTTTGGTTATGCTTTCTTTCTACACAAACCCATACGTGTTATTTTTTAGTTTTGATCCATTCACATAGTAGTATTACAGTTTTTTCTGAATGCTTAAACCCTAACTGTGATTCCTGTAGCACAATCTCTAAAACTATTCAGACTTATAGCAAAACCACTCACTGAGTTTGCAAAACTAAAAGCACAAAAACTGCTTTGCACTCAGTTTGCAATTTTGTAACACACACTTTGCAAAACTGTAGGCACAATTCACTGCACAACACTCAATTACCAAATTTCCAACACACTCCTAGCAAAAGTATACACATGTATGGCTATCATTAACACTAATTTGCCAACTGTCTGGCACACTTTCACATGTGAAAACTTTTTTAGATAATTAGTTCACTTTGCAATCAGCCTAAGCACTACAATACAGGTAAGCTGTGTGTGCGGAGTACAATGGAGCGAGCAGAAAGAGTGAGAAGTAGAGGAGGTCGAGGAAGAGGACGTGGAGGTGAAGAAGTAGGATGAAGAGGACGACAAGGAGGAGCAAGAGGAAGATGAGGAGGGGGGAGAGGAAGATGAGGAGGGGGGAGAGGAAGGGTAGGAAGAGTAAGAAATAGAATTGCTGATGACATCAGAGCTACAATAGTGGACCATGTAATCAACCGTGGAATGACCCTGAGGGTAGCTGGCCAATGGGTCCAGCCTAACTCGAGCCGCTACACTGTAGCAAGTACCATAAGGACATCTTGAAATGAGAATCGGTTAGTACAGTCACTTCGCACAAAGATTTGTAGCACTGCCATATGCCAATGAGAAACACACCAATACCATTGATGTAAAAATACTGAAATTGTTACTTTACAGAATTGCTAGATGACCAGATGCTGGGGGCAGAGGAAGCATGTTCACTGCAGACCAAGTAACCCATATAGTCATTATGGCGATTGCAAATAATCTTATACTTGGAAATAAACACTTGTGTTTGTTTTGATGTGTTTGAATAAACACCAGTACTTGAAGTTTGGATCCCTCTATGCTTATGGATCTATGACAGAAGTATGAGCTCAAACTGACATAGCCTACCTTGTGCACAGAGAAAGCAAAAGCCAGATGTGTTTTATATTCATACCATCAGTGTGCAGTTGGCGCATTGTGTGCTTAGTAGATGATGGCTTGTGTGTACTGTTTGATACGGAAACACCATTTTTACGAAGGTGTGAAGAGTTAATCTAGCTGTGTTTGCTTTTGCAAGAGAACTACAATGTTTTGATGATTGGGTGACAGGTTTTCTTATTTGTGTGAAGAGTTTTGCAAAATTAGCCAATAGTTACAAAAAATGTGCTTAAGCAATCAGAAAAAACTGTAAAGTTTTGACTGGTACTGTTAATGATACTCTGTATTTTTCAGTGGGCCGTCAGACTACGGCCCCTGCTGCTGTCAGCGCTGTAGCAGGAACCACAGCTGGCATCGTGGAACAAGGTAAACACATCTCGCAAGCACATCTTTTAGCATTTTCTCCCTGCAGCTTTTAAAACTTTACATCCTTTCCCCTCATTGAGGCAGGAGCAGATGTGATTAAACGGAAATCTCCCAGGGTCACAACATCACACACTCCTTTAGCTCTATCCCTCAGCTTGTTTTAATCTCTCTTCCTAAATCTTTCTCTCCTCTTCCTCACCCTTATTGCTTCTTTAACTTTTTGCCAAGGTAAGCAATCTCATTTCTCATCTGAAGGGAAGAGTATTACAGACTTTTCTTTCCTTGTACAGACAAATAGCATGCACTGTGGTGTATAAGTGGGAGTTTAGTTATCACATTTTAAATGTGGAGTGCAGTAACTGTTCAGTGCTGCTTTTAGGTTGGGGATCACACATCCACTCAGAGCTCCAACATGATAAAAGATTAATGTCAGCAGAACTGGAGTGTTTTTAAGCTGTTTCTTCCTTTTTTTATCAGCATTTAAGCAGCAAAACACATACTTTATTTTTTCCACATCATCCCAGACTAATTCCTGCCCATCAGTGAACTCTGTGAATTAATCCAGCCTACTCTTCAGATTAACAAACCCATTATCATATACCTGCATCTCTGTTCCTCTTCCCTCATGCTTTCGCTCCTAATCCCCCTTCTATCTATGCCTGTGCGTGCAACGGTGCGAGAGAGTGTATTTGGATTATACAGAGAATTAGTTTGACTTCTCCCCCCTCCCTCGTGTTTGATGCCCTCTGCTTATCTAATGCTTTGGGCAATGGATCAGGGTCAGGAAGTGCTAGCAGGATGGAGAATTCTTTTTAATATATGTGTGAGTTTTTGCACATTTTATTAATTTGCTTTTTAAGACGCAGGGAAAGAATTTTCCATTTTTTCAGAGGGAGGGGTAAATTCCTTTCCCCCCTCCTCCTAGTGGTAGTGGATGGGAGGATAGGCATTGTAACTCTTCACATTTATTTGTGCACTTTGACAAGCAGGTGATTTTTTTTTTTTTCTTTTAAGCCAGTGCCTGCATGCATGCATGAATGACCGCGGATGTGGATCTGCATTTGTGTGAGCAGATTACAAAGTCGTCATCTGAAGGTAAATAATGTGTACTCTACCATCTGAGGGTGTGTCGTTCTGCCTCTCTGCAGCAGCCAAGAGTCTCCTCAACAAGAAGGCTGATGTCAAGGTAAGCTAGGTCATCCTCTTCATTTTCATCTGCAGCATTTCCTCTTTATATTCATGGCTGTCCTTCCATACTTCTACTACTTTTATTAATCCGTAAATGTTTTGGTCAAAGGCAGATGCAAACTATTCGGGGTGATCTTTTTAAAGCACGATTGCGTTCACTTTAATTTTTTGGAAGATATTGTTTTTGGGTGTCTGTGATGGCTATATTGTTTTCTTTCCTAGGCTTTTCTATTATCCTTTCACATTATCCTTTTAATTTAATTAGAAATATTAAAACAGGGGAAGACATGTTTGGGAAGGTATCCAAAGTTGTTTTAAATTGGATTCCAAAAAACATGTCAGGAAACATATTAAAAAAGATGGAATTGGTGGAACATCCAACAACTTTTTTAGTTTAACTGACAATGGGCCAATATAATGATTAAACGTAAAAACACAAACACCCTACTGAGTGTCAGACCTTCAGAATGATCATAATGATGATGAGGGGTTCAACCATTTAAGAACAGGTTTCTCACAAAGAATTTGGTGACTGTATTATTACTATTCAAAAGCAAATGCAAGGAACAAGGCTGAAAACCCAGTATAAAATGGCTGTGATATTCACAACCTTAAATGACCCTGCATTAAGAATGCACTTTTGGCTATTGGAAAGTATGTGGAAATCTGAAAACCGTTGTCAGTAAATATAGTTCATTGCTGATAAAGCAAGTTAAAATTTTAATGTGCCAACAGTCAAAATGTAAAATTCTTTAAGAAAATTATGGTTAGCACATCCACTGTGCTAGAGCAGAGGGATGATCCAGCTTGTTTTAAGTTTAAAAGCCAGTATCTCTAATGTATAGGAGTGCATTAATACACATGACATAGATAAAGTGGATATCTGTGAAGGCACCATTCATTTTGAATGCATGAAGCACTCAGAATATAGACACAGTCACATGTAATGCACTTAAACACAGCTGTGGCTCAGCAGGTAGGTTGGGTTATTCGCAGTCATACGGTTGGTGGTTCACTATGCAGCTCCACCACTGTTAATGTTGAAGTGCACCTGGCAAGAACTCCACTTTGCCCCCAGTATCCATTGTGTGTGTGTGAATGGGTAAATGAGGCTTGTAGTAAACTGTGAGTGGTCAGTTTAGGTCACACTTCTGCACAGCGACCTCTGATGTTGTTCCTGGAATCTGCTGGAGCCATTCTTCCAGTTTTGGGGTTGCAGTTCCTAGTGTTCATATTACCACTGGGACCACTTTGTAGTTTACTTTCCACGTCTGCTCCAGCTGTTCCTTCAGCCCCTGATATTCCTCTGTTTTCGGATACTCCTTCTTCCTCATGTTGCTGTCTTTTGTTCCTTGTCAGCTACCACTATGTGTTGTTGGTTGGCAAACAGGTGCTTTTCTGTCTGGAACCCAAAGTCCCACAAGATCTCAGTGCTGTTGTTTCCACCTTTGGTGGTGTCTCTCATTACGACGGGCAGACTGCTAGTCTGTATGTGGCACAGATGTTCCTGTACACTGTCCCAGCGACCTGGTTGTGCATCTGGTGCTTAGGGCCTGTTGCTGTACTGCCATGATCAGAGTGTCATATCAGCATGTGAGGCATGCAACGATGTGCACAGGACAACTGACTGTCAGGATAAAACAGAAAACAGATGGACCAGACACAGGAAGACAGAGAAAACAAACACTGAGATCAAACTGACTAAATACAGAGAATGAGTGAGAGAGCTAGAGTGCGGGACAGAGAGAGAGGGCAAGAGAAACATGGAGGCAAGACAGAGACAAAAACTTTACATTTGCAACCAGATACAACTGACTACACACAGGGGGTGCTGGGGAGGACACACAGAGGACACATAAACTAAGGCAAACAGAGCACGCAAGGGAACAAAATTCAATGAACTAAGGACTAGTACCAGGGCACGCAAACTGAATACAAGAATTGCATAATTCCCTAAAGAATGAACAAGACCAAACCAAGACAAACTCAAACTCCTTTAAACTGGCCTTTTCTAGTCACTGGTAGGATGTCTTGATATCATCTACTTCTTTTATTTGTCGATGGTACTTTCCATGCAGCGGCTTGGTCATCCATGACAGCTCCTCCTCCTGTACCTCCTCATACTTTTGATAAATGCTGGATACACTCAGTTATTCAACCAAATAGATCTGATTTTATTTAAGTAGGGTGAAATTTGTAGTGTAATTACCCTATAATGTGTCTCACACAGCTCATAGTTTAACTTTATTTATTTATTTATTTATTTTTCTTTGTTTGTTTGTACCAAAATAACAGAGGATAATGTCTTGTTAAATTAAATGCTTTGTCGATATAAAATATCAGCAGATATTATCTCCTCCTTACAAAAAGTACAAGTCCAGACAAAAAAACTCAAACTCTGGGTCACCTAGGAATCAGCTATGCCTTTGAATGATAATGGTAAATGGTCTGTATTTGTATAGCGCTTTACTAGTCCCTAAGGACCCCAAAGCGCTTTACACATCCAGTCATGCACCCATTCATACACTGGTGATGGCAAGCTACATTGTAGCCACAGCCACCCTGGGACGCACTGACAGGACACTGGTGCCACCGGGCCCTCTGACCACCACCAGTAGACAACGGGTGAAGTGTCTTGCCCAAGGACACAACGACCGAGACTATCCAAGCCGGGGCTCGAACCGGCAACCTTCCGATTACAAGGCGAACTCCCAACTCTTGAGCCACGATCGCCCGATGACTTAGAGAAACATGTATAATGTGCTTTCTTGTGAGATGTATCTCTATCACACAGAAAGAAAACTTGCTTAGATGATGGAGTAACTTTGTCAGTTTTTAAATTTCACACAACATCATAAAAATTTGGTATCAAAATCCACATTTTTTATTTAAGTGTCTGATAACTGGAATATATGTCTTGAATTTGTAACAAATGAATACATTTAAAAATAAGTAAAACATTTAGCAGTTATGTTTTTGATTTCGATAGATCTCTGTGTCAACTGACTTGCATGTGCTTGGATGGGAAGCTTCCCCTGTCCAATGTGGCAGAGCAATTCTGTATTTATGTGTAGCAAAACATAATGATTTTCTTCATGCACAATGTATTTTAAAGATCTGTCACAAGTGCCTAAAACACTTGAATCGTACAGTGGTTCTGATTGGAAAAAAATCACTGCAATTTAATAGATCACTAACAAATAGGAAAGTGTTGCCACCGACAACGAAGCATCAGACAGAAGCCCTTCTTCTTCCATTCCTCCTGACCTGTTTCCTTATGTCACTCTTCATATCCTACATTTCTTCATTTTCCTTCAGCTTCTCTTCCCTTTTTCATCCTCCGCACAACTCCTCCTCTCCCTTCTTAGGGGTTTAGATTGGTAATCTCAGATTATTTCCCACCAGATGATTAATCTATCATTACACAACCACAGCTTGTCCTTTGCTGGACCATGATGTAAAATGTACATAAACAACCATGGAGCTATTTTAGCATTCTGGCATTGGCACAGGCACTATCTCTCATTATAACTTCCACATCTCCTCTTTGTTTCCAGCTTTTTTTTGTAAATATGCTTTTTTTAAAGCTTCACACGTAAGTGTCGTAACTAACCCTAATGACAAGATATTTACAGTATTTTAAGGTTGCATGTACTGTTCAGTATTATTTTTGGTAATTGTTTCTTATAACTTTGGAAAGAAATAAACAGTAAACTTCACAACAAGCAATTTTGTGAGTTGCTGGGCAAAAGACATCCCGACAATTACAATATCTTTAAATTAATGTATTTTAAGTGTTCCTTCTGCCTGATGTTGCTATCACTTGGTATAGCGACGTCTATCACTGTGTCCTTTTTCTGCTTAATATCTACTATTATTATAGCCGGTTGGTGAGCCATGAGCCATTGAATGATAAATGAGGAATTTTGTACAAAGCCCTTTCAGTGCTCAAGTAGAGTAGAAAGGTGCTCCATAAGAACCAATCCATTTACCTGTATATAAGTTTGTGTAAGCAATCTATTCAGGTTTAAGTTAAATGCACTGCATGCACTTTAAGTGCAAATGTGTTATTATTCTGAGCCTTGTCCTGTCCAGGTGGCTCTTCTGTGTTGTGCCATGCTTTTATGGAGTGGCTGTTTGGTTTCTCCAGTCTAGAGGTCTGAGCACTCTTCACTGCACTGCACAGCATATACTATGTTGTTTGTTCTGTTTGTCATTTTGTTTCTTCCTAGTTGGTGTTGTGACCTTCTTTTTTGTGCATCTGTGCTGATTTGTAAACTCAAACTGAAAGCTCAGTTGGGATAAGTTGGATGTTTTAAGAGCTTTCTTAATGTATGTGTTCTTTTTCTTTCCCTTTTGGCTTAAAGGCAATGTTTTCTGCCCGGTGTTACAGGATACTGATTACTCCAAGCTTTTGTTGCAGAGGGTGGTACAAGTCAAAGAGTAGGTACTGGTCTATGTGTATAAGTTTCCAGCAAAGTTCAATGCTGAGGTTGAGACCCAGCCTGGAGACCAGTGGCAGAGATGAAGCAGTTGTGGAGACTGACTAGAAGGCTATGCTCCGGTAGTGTGGCTGGAAGCCAGCATCAGTGACCCTCAACAGGCTGGTGACAAAAGAAACAGAGACCTTCAAGGTGGTTTTACAAGGGGCTGGTAACAAAGGAGTCCCTCTGGAGGCATTAGAGCTTTAAATAAAAAGGCAGATTGGGAGAAAGGAGAGTTCCTTTATGAACCTTAAAGTAACCTCGAGTTGATCTCAAAGCTTTGGTCATGTGTTCTGCTTAAGTATTCTAGAGGTGGGGGTTCAATAATGTGAGCAGTTCTAAAAATGAGTCGCACACCTGAATTACAATAATGAAAAGACCTTGGTTTCCTAAAAACTTGATTATAAAGGTGCTTAATTTGTTTTAGTGTTGTAACCCTCTCTTGGGATACGAGGATATGCAATAGTTAATGTGAGAAAATATAATAGCATTCAAGAACACTCTTAATGCTTTTCTCATAAGTACATTACAAATTTGTTGAAAGATAACTATGTTGTGTTTAACAAAGTTCACCCTTTTTTCAGTGATAGAAATGTGAATATAAGCTTTTCAGATTTCCCCATTTTCCCCATCAGCTAGAAAAGCACCATGGATGTTGCAACCAACTAGGCTTTTTTTTAAACAGCATAGTATGCAAAGCATTGACTCCACAAGTTGATAGCTGAGAGTATTTTTAGCATTTTTACGAAACGTTGCTGTTAGTATTTGGCAACAGTGGTAAAGTGGGTGAGATCAGCTTCAGCCCCTGAGCACACTGAATTTCCATATGGACTTTTTTTCTTGTCCTTTTGCCTAACACAACATCAATTACAAGTAACAGTACCGTGGAAAAATATGAACAGAAAATATAGAATTCCAGTGATTCAAGCATGAAGTCTGTGAATAATTCCTGGTTTTGCATGTTTCTTCTGATGTAATTGAAATAGAAAAGTTATGCCTGTGAGTCTTTTTGCTGTACATTTAACATGTTACTAGTGGCTGGCTGTGTTTTCTGTGTTTGTTTTGTTTCATAAGTTTTGCATCTCTGTTACGTTTTGACCTCATTTTCTCTATTTGAATGTCAGGAAGACACATTAGAGATACTAATGCAGTGAGTCAAAATAGATGCTTGTTTTTCATGTTTGACAGATATTGTGGAGTTGATCAGCTGTTATTTATTTAATTTACCATTTGCCAGATTACATCCACAGCCAGTGGGCAGTAATGAAAAAGAAAAATGCTGTGATTGGTGTTTGGATTTTCCTGCATAGAGAAATGAGTCAGCATGAAAGATTGTTGAAAACTTTTTTACCTGATTAATAATGTAGCAAAAACAAAAACTGTGGAAACTGTTTTCGATCCATAGTTGAACGACTACACTCTTGATTCTAGATACTACTTTTGTCTTAGGAGAATTTTGCTGCCATCTGCTATTATTAACTGTATACTTTTACACAGTTACCACCCACTTCACTACCAGCAAAAGTCACATCTCAGAATGGTCACTGAGTACTAATATAATACTTTTTGTTTCCTGCACAGCCTCAAACAAACAGCACGAGAAACAGCATAGTCACCAGTCCCAAAGGCAACATCCCCTCTGCTGCACTGGTATGCAGCTCTATGTGTTTCTGTCTGTCCAAAACATTTCTAGCTGTGTGTGTGTGTGTGTGTGTGTGTGTGTGTGTGTGTGTGTGTGTGTGTGTGTGTGTGTGTGTGTGTGTGTGTGTGTGTGTGTGTGTGTGTGTGTGTGCGCGCGCGCGAGAGAGAGAGAGAGAGAGAGAGAGAGACACAGTCAAAGAGAGACTGAGAAAGGGGGAGACGTGTATGGTTTTGGTAAAAAAAAAAGAAAAAAGAAAAGCTCTATGGGTTGTTGCTATGATTTTGTGTGTTATTCTAAGTTTTCAATCACTTTTAAAGTAACAGCTCAATAATTTTGCTTTTTAACTCATTTCCCTTTCTTGCCAAGAGAGTACAGTTAGGTCCAATCCCAGTAACAAACCCCTTAAAATAAAACAAATACTGACACAGGTTGTACTTACTGGAATTATTCTTTGTGTTCATTCTTTGTAAAGGTGTCCATGCATGTGCTGCTGTAAAAACATGATTCTAGGAGGATCCAGATACAAGCATACATAACCCAAAAGGCACAAAAAGAAACAGTGAGAGTCACTACCCACTGGGGTGCTCGCTTGAGAACTACTAATGGATCCATTTAGGGTTTTTATTTTCTTTTTTAACTGGCTGGTTAATGCATAATAAAATAACCTTGTTGCTGTGGTTGTAGCCACACATCAAGAAGCTTTGTATTGGGTTGTTTCTTGATTTGCAAACCTCTGGGATGGGTCTATACAAGTCAAAAACTTTTCCAGGCATAAATTTGGCAAATCATCCTTTCAAGATGATATGCTTCTATGTATTTGGACCATTTTCAGAGCATTTGCTGTTAAGCAGTCATCTATGGTTGATGAAAATATAGCCGGTGGCAAGTGAAGATTTTTGTTTTTATGCTTGCAGTCACAGCTCAAGAAGTTTCTGCATTCCATCAGTTCTACTTTAATGTCCCCAGGACAGTAGAACTGAGAGTCCCGCTGGGGAACCAATGCATGGTCCACATCTCTGTAATTGTTTAAAAATCTAAAAACACTAGGAGAATGCACCTGGTCTCACTTCCAATCAAAACCACTTTAAAAGGCTTACAGCCAGGAGGCTGTGAAACGTTGCACTTTTCAACCAAAAACTGAAGAAAACTGATTAAAATGTGCATCAATTTGAAACAAAAGTTGACATTTATGGTACCTATGTCAACTTGTTAAGGCTGTGTGTGCGAGCAGGCAGGGATGAGGACCCAAATGCAGGACTCGTGGAGACAAAATTGCAACTCGAAACCACAGATTTATTGCTGGCAAAGAACAAAAACCAAACCATGAAAGCACTAACTGGAACACACAGGCAAAATCTGAGGGTACAACGCAACAGGGAACAAAGGAAAACACAGGGCTTATATACACAGAGGCGTAATCAGGGAATGGGAAACAGGAGGGAGACACAGCTGGGAGAGATTAGGGCTAACGAGACAGAGGGAACTAAAACTAGATTCACTGCACATAAGGCATAGACCTTCAAAGTAAAACAGGAAACAAGAGAAACTAAAACACACTGGAACACGGGACTATCAAAATAAAAAAGGAAACATAGCCAGACGTACACTGTGACAACACGAGCAAGTGAGCTAGAAGGGACACTTGAGAGAGGGAGTGAGACATGAGGGGCTGAAGAAAAACATACATGGATACACATGACAGAGCAAGGGAAACATGTAAACAGGAAGGAGAGACGAGACACAAGGACACACAAACAGAGGAACACAGGACAAAGACACAAGTAGAACCCAATAGAAAAGAAACTAAACTGATCGTAAACAAACTCATTAATGTAATAAGAATGACCTCAGAACTAACCAGTAAACTTAAATTACAAAAATTACTTTTTGACAATAAATGCACCTAACAATAAGTTATAAACAGCTTTGGTAGATAAAATTCTTTGGGATGCATTGTTTTGGTCTTTCCATGATGAAGTTAACCTGACTTAGTCTTTTAAAATTTTCTACACCACTTACTGTATATGTGTGGCAGAATCACATACATGTAGTACACTACCATACATTGAAAGTTATTGTATACAAGATTAATAACTGCATTTATTTAAATTATAATGAAATGAATGGGATTAAAGTGATCACTTTGATGAGGGAGAGAATGCATGCGACAGAGAATTTAGTTATCATTCACAATTGTGGATTTATTGGGAATTTAAGGTCATCATTTACCATGAACTCTTTCCAATCTTTAACGTACTATTCAGAATTTTTACCATCTTTCCATGTGTTACTCACATCCTACGCTGTGCTTATCTTTCTCTTATGTCTCTCAACCTTTTTTTGCCATCATGAAACACCTTCACTTGTTTCCACAACTTCTTTCTGTTTTCTCCCCTCTCTTTCTCTCCATTCTTCCTCCAGGAACCTCAGACTACTGTTATCCATAATCCAGTAGATGGGATCAAGGTACATCCTCCTCCCTTTTGTCCACATATTATTTTCTTATACTGGTTTTCATTTGTCATTGTCGTCCCTACATTGTTTCTCTAGCCATGTGGGCTAAACTGTATTTTTCAGGGTTTTTGAAGGTTCTTTAATAAATGTGCGCATCTCTTTGTATATTTATGCATGTGGGAGACAGAGAGAGTGTGAGTTGCTTGAGTCCTGTGAGGTGTTTCTTTGTCTTATGGTCCCCTACTGTGTTTAGATCAGTGGAGCTCAATGGTTCTGCCACTGGCTTAGCAATCTTCATATGTCAACTAGAGTGCTACCAGAGTAACCACCATACCACCACTGTACAACCTATATGTAACAATGGCTAAGAAATGTGTGTCTCTGTCCATTTATGCTAAGACAGCTCAGTCCATTGTGTCGGAGTGATGCAAAGTCAAATGCTTGGCTTTGTATACTTGGTATACGTGGTGTGGAGGTTTTGTAGATTTTAATGAAGAAATTTGAGCGTGTTGTGAATATGTGTGCATGCATTTATGGATGTGTAAAAAAACACATTTATTTTTATTAATTTTATTAATTATTTATGTGAATTTTTTGTAATCAGGTTTCTGTACTTTGCAGGAATCATCTGATAGCAGCAACACAACTATTGAGGATGAAGATGTGAAAGGTAGGCCTCATACATGCAAAGACTGACTTTATTAAAAATCTCATAGCAATACAAGGCCCCCTTTTACTCTTAGACAGCGTCTTTGTGTAGCACATCACAAAATCTATGTAGTTATTGTATCAAATATTCATTTTATGTGGAAGATTTAAACATCTAAAATTATGGAATTTCCTCACTTATATCATTTCGACTGAAGAAGTGTAGTTCAATTACCTTGGAGAATAAATTAGCAATTAGAGTCACAGGAACCCATGATACAATAATATGTCAATAAGGGATTTTGATACATTAAAAGGCAATGTATCAATCACATAACTCATCACCCTGGTATTTGTGTTTCTATATATATATATATTTGTCATTTGTCTTTTTTTTATTTGTGTTTTGTTGTGTAGTTGTAGCCTCTCATATTTATATTGTGAAACAAAAAACAAGGAGCACAAGAGTCCAGATCAAACCAAAAACAGGTCAACACAAAACAAGACTATTCATGAGTCCACAGTAAAGTCTGGGGGTCGACCCGAAGGTCGACAACACAAGAGCCAAAACAGTTCAGGGGGCCGACCGTGCACACGGCAACGGGCAAACAGTTCTGGGGGCCGACCGTGCACACGGCAACGGCGGCGGCGCAGGCAAAACCAATCAGGAGGCCGACCACTTGGAAGGTCCTCTAATGATCTAATGATCCTCTAATCGCCTGAGCCAAGGTGTGAAACTGGTTGTGGGTCCCAAAATCTCAGGAATTCGCATGATAAGGTAGGGCCAGGTTTCACAATGAACTCACCCGAAACTCTGGCTGATTGGGACCCACACCCAGTTTCACACCTTGGCTCAGGCGATTAGAGGATCATCAGGGGGTCCTTTTGTCCCTCTGTGGGGGGGTCACTGCCACTAGGTTTATATCTGGGACTCTCCACCATTTGACCTTAGAACTGAAGAAGCTTCTCGAATGAGAGGTGAAACGTCTTCAAGCAACTTAAAGAAGTCCAGACGCTTTTCTTTGCAAGCTCCTTTGACAATAAATGAGGATCCAATCGCAGGCAGTAGTGGAGGAGTGAAGGTGGTTTATTGAACACAATGCGCCAGTGGAAAAACGGAAACTGTCACGGCGGGGTGCGCCGATGTGTGTGGAAACAGGACCCAAAAGCAGATGACGACGAGGAGTAGTAAGGTTTTAACAGAAAGGTGTGGCTTTATTAGATGACGGCAGAAGTAAACCAGGAAACCAAAGTAAACTGACAAGACACTAAGAAACAAAATACTAAAACGGTACTGAGACCAAAACCTAAACTATGACTGTGGTGGAAAATAACAAGCAAAGACCATGACTAAGACTAATAATACATAACAGACGAAAACCGTAACTAAGACTGAGGTCAAATAAACAGACGACCCGACAATGGCATGCAGAAAACAAAGGGCTTAAATACATACATGAGGTGATCAGGGGAAGTGGAGACACATGGGGGAACAGCTGACTGACATAAACCTAATGGCAGGACCAGGAGAGGAAAGCTAAATACAATGAACAAAGAACACATGACACTGTCAGAATAAAACAGGAAACACTAAAACTAGACATGACAACACAAACTTAACAAACCTAATGCGTGATGAATAATACAAGAACCCAAAACATAGAAAACCAGAGGAACAATAAACAATAACTGCCCAAACTAAAGACAGATAGGAAATGACACAAAACTAATCACATAACAAAATGAGACAAATACAAACATGAACTCAGAGCGCTGGGTCAGAGACCCAGCCTGTGACAGAAACAGAGATCACACTAAACTATACTGGAGACAACTAAACTACTGAATACAAACCGGAACTCAAACATGAAGCAAGGTGGACGACGGTACAAGATGGTGATGGCAGGGGACACACGGATGAAACATGGTGGAATACACAGACGGACCAGCAACTACAAAGACAGAAGACGCGACTAAAATGCACACAGAGAAACACAGGGAGATCACTTTGTGTGATCCACAGGGAGGTGGGGGACACAGCTGGGAGTAATCAACAAGACGAGACAAGAGGTAAAACTGAACACACTCACATGAGACGCAGACCTTCGCAATAAAACAGGAACAAGAAACCATCACACAAAGACGCAGACTCGACACTGAGAGACAGACAGAAAATGACACATGGAACTAAACTAAACCTGCAAAAACATGACAACTCAAAATACTGGGTCAAACTGACCCAGAACCGTGACAATAACAGACTACAAGAAACAGAAGAAAAGCACATGATCTGTCACCCCAGATGATACACAGAAGTCTATATCTAGATAGACGATTCTGAATTTAGTAAGTGGAAGAGAATGGATGGATGGTTGAATGGATGGATACAAATGACTCTGCAGGAAACAAGATTGCAAGGGACTTAATCTAGGCAGCTACTTGAACATACTAGCTAGGAAACTCCAAACAGACAGGAAACACAGCTAGAGGAAGATCACAACAAGTGACAGGAGGAAACTAAGGGCTTAAATACACATTAGGTAATGAGGGAGATGGAACACACCAGGAAACACAAGTGAACTAAACTGACTAACTAGACAGGGGGTGCAAAACCAAACGCAACACAAACGGGACAAAGGATCATGAAAATAAGACAAGAAACAAATAGAGACAGAGATCATAAGATAAACAGAGACATGGTTCCATGCATGAGTGGGGCCCAGAAAGGAATTGGCAGGAACACCAGAGGGGTAAAACACCAGTTCCTGGTAAATAGCAGTCAAATGCAAGAGGCTGCGAGACGAGACTGACTAACCTGTGCATTGCCTGGATTGACTACAAGAAAGCCTGTGACTCAGTGCCTCATACATGGATCCTGGAATGCTTATAACTGCACAGAATCAACAGGATCCTAATAGCCTTTGTCAGGAATTAAATGGGGATGTGGCAAACAACACTGGAGGCCAACTTCAAGCCAATAGTACAAGTTGCCATCAAGTGCAGGATTTACTTATGTTTAGGTTTTTGTATATATATATATATATATATATATATATATATATATATATATATATATATATATGTGTATACATATGTGTATATATATGTATATATATGTATATAAGTACACAAATATTATTATTGTTATGATTTAGAAGGTAAATAGCAGCAAGGTGCTTAATTCTGCACTTACTGCTTCTGCAATTGGCTTATTTTCTAATATATATATATATATATATATATATGGGTGGCACGGTGGTTAGCACTGTTGCCGCACAGCAAGAAGGTCCTGAGTTCAATTCCACCATCAGGCCGGGGTCTTTCTGTGTGGAGTTTGCATGTTCTCCCCGTGTTTGCGTGGGTTCTCTCCGGGTACTCCGGCTTCCTCCCACGGTCCAAAGACATGCAGCTTGTGGGGATAGGTTAATTGGATAATCCAAATTGCCACTAGGTGTGAATGTGCGAGTGAATGTGAGTGTGAATGGTTGTCTGTCCCTATGTGTTGGCCCTGCGACAGACTGGCGACCTGTCCAGGGTGTACCCTGCCTCTCGCCCTATGACAGCTGGGATAGGCTCCAGCGCCCCCCGCGACCCTGAAAAGGATAAGCGAATGGATGGATGGCTATATATATATATATATATATGTATGTTATGTTTTGTTGTTCATCTGAGATATAAGTATATTTTTGAAAACAGCAGTAACATTTGCATGTTGCTAATTTTTCATGAGTATTGATATAGACAATAAACTGGGGTTTTGGGGTGCAGAGCTGAATTTTTGATAAACAGAGGCACAAAGCAAAATTAAAAACAGAGAGGTGGAGAGACTGAAAGAGGCGGGGAAAGAGAGAGAGAGAGAGAGAGAGAGGGAGGGAGGGAGGAAGAGGGACAATTAGAGCAAGCTAAGCCTTCCTCTCAGTGTAGGGAGGAAGCGAGGGGAAAGGGACACAGTAAATCTCATCTGAAGAGCTGGGACAAGAATAGCTTGATGAGCTCAAGCAGCCTCACATGCAAACAAGAGATATGATGGATGGTAGCGAGCAATTCATCGCCTTTACAGAGCAGTTGGAAGCATTTTAAAAAATGGGGGATATGTAGGGGAGGATCTAAGTAGTGAAGTAGTTTTTATGTTTAGCAGCATGAAGGAGTTTTCACTTGTGACTGATAACATTTACAATGAATAGCAAGCTCATAGGTAAGTGTGAACTGATTTGCATTCAATTTTTCAGTGTCATGAGCAGAGTTTTGCATCCGTACATTGGAACATTAGTACACTGTAGCTTCACAGTGAAGCCGAAATGTCACTTGGGATACAATCAGATTTTCTCACACTTTTTGTTTCTTCTCTGCAGCTCGCAAACAGGAAATCATAAAGATCACAGAGCAGCTTATTGAAGCTGTCAACAATGGAGACTTTGAGGCCTACGCGTAAGTCCAATGCACATCCTTCTGGTTCCATAAAAGATTTTTTAAACAGCTGCTGCAAGAGTACAATTTTAGCTCTTTAAGTGGACATTAAAGCTCTCCATCAACCACAGAGAACCATTAATCTGATTGACATAAAAACATGTTGTATTAAAAGATTAAAGAGTAATTGTAGTCATTGTTTTATCCTCTCTTCCCCTCTCTACCTGCCGTATAATTAAGAGTAATGCTTCTGACGTAGAGTGGGGAGGGGTGGTTAAAGTGTACCTAGAGTGATGGAAACCCATTTCCACAAAGAAAGGTGACACAGATTAAAATGTATGCATGAGTTTAAAAAAGCAATTATATTATAAGCAAAAACAATACAACAGTTACTCACAGAGCTCAAAAATAAGTCTGAGTTACTTTGAGTAAGATTTGTAATTCTAAATTGGAAGTGGAACTACAAAGACATAGTAATTGTATGTCATACTGAGTCACATTCAAAAGATAGTAATATAAAATTTCAAAAAATTACAACCATGATCAGTTTAGGTAAGTTTATGTAACACAGGGAAGTCAAAAGTGCAATTTGAACTACTGCCTCAAAAATATACATTTGCAAGTCAGAAATCGAGACTAAAAGTCTGGGTTAAATTTAGGATGTCAAAACATGCTGTATTTTACAAGACTCTAAGTTAAACTTACCATCTTTAGTAGAATAAGCTACTTTTGCCTGTTCCCTTATTCACAAGGAGTCACATCAGCAGGAAGTTTGTTTTGGCAGATTTTTTACATTGGCTGCCTATCCTGATGCAACCCTAGAAGGATTTGTGTCTCCCGCAGGACTGAACCAAGAAACTTTTGCTTGTTAGGTGACTGTTTAAACCACTAAACTGTGGAGTATGAACTACTAAATTCACAATCTTTAGTAATTAGTTCAAAATTGAAAGTGAGATTGTTTTTTTGTTTTTTAATTTAAAATTTAAACTGAATTAAATATTTGACTTGCTCAGTCACAGTTATAAGATTCAGCTGAAGTCATGATACACAATGAGAAAAATTAAATACTAAATTAAATTTACACAACATCCATCCATCTTCTTCTGCTTTATCCGGAGCCGGGTCGCTGGGGCAGCAACCTAAGCAGAGAAGCCCAGACCTCCCTCTCTCCCCAGCCACCTCCTCTAGCTTATCCGGGGGAACACCAAGGCTTTCCCAGGCCAGCAGAGAGATATAATCTCTCCAGCGTGTCCTGGGGGTGCCCCGGGGCCTCCTCCCAGTGGGACATGTCCGGAACACCTCACCCAGGAGGATGATCTGATATCCTCGTGTTGGCGTTGTTCCCTCGTCATCATAAATAATGTTGTTCCAGGTTCAACATTGCAAGTGACCAATCATCTTCTCCTGACGTCATCCGCGACCTCAAAAAAAACGCCTTCAAAAATCGGGAAACCGCCTCTGTAAGGACAATATGTATAATGCTTACTGTTTATTAAAGAAAAGTATCCTGAAATTCAAAGAATTCAAGTTCCTGGATTGCCGGACAGAAGTGGTTTCTCTTCTCGCAAATGAAGTAGATTTTTTTATGGCTGTATTTTTCAAAGGCACAAAAGGGGGACGTCACAACAATGTGATTGGTCACTTGCAATGTTGAACCTGGAACAACATTTATTATGATGATGTGAGAACAACACGGACACGAGGATATCAGATCATCCCACCCAGGAGGCGCCCAGGAGGCATCCTTGTCAGATGTCAGAACCACCTCAGCTGGCTCCTTTTGATGTGGAGGAGCAGCGGCTCTACTCTGAGCCCCTCTTGGATGGCTGAACTTCTCACCCTATCTCTAAGGGAGATAGGCGCAGAAATGAGCTTCGGAGGAAGCTCATTTCCGCCGCTTGTATCCGCAATCTCATTCTTTCGGTCACTACCCACATCTCGTGGCCATAGGTGAGGATAGGGACGTAGATTGACCGGTAAATTGAGAGCTTCACTTTTACACTCAGCTCTCTCTTCACCATGACGGACCGGTGCAGCGTCCGCATCACTGCGGCCGCAGTACCAATCCATCTGTCGATCTCCGGCTCCCTTCTCCCATCACTTGTGAACAAGACCCCGAGATACTTGAACTCCTCCACTTGGGGCAGGAACTCATCCCCGACCCTGAGTGGGCACTCCACCCTTTTCCAGCTGAGAACCATGGCCTCAGGGACACAGTCGACACAGTCGAATGCCTTCTCCAAGTCCACAAAACGCATGTAGACTGGTTGGGCAAACTCCCATGCGCCCTCAAGTATCCTTGAGAGGATAAAGAGCTGGTCCAGTGTTCCGCGACCAGGACGAAAACCGCATTGTTCCTCCTGTATCTGAGGTTCACTAGCGGACAAATTCTCCTTTCCAGCACCCTGGCATAGACTTCTATTTCAGTCAGTTTACACAACATATTGTCTACAAATAAATCTTTTTCTTAGGATTGCATAGACAATCCTAAGAAAAAGATTTACTTGGAATCTACAATACTTTGGTATATAGAAGGTTATAGAAGAACTAAACTCAGAATCACAGCTTTATTTGCTTGTAAACAGGTGATGAAAAAAAGCCAAAATGGTAACAAGGCAGGGCTAGAACTGACTGACACATAAAATGACAGACAAGAGGGAAATGCCAGAAAACATCTTGATGATCTCCAAGACTTTTGGTTAATTCCTCCATGGACTGATAATACAAAAGTATAACTTTTTGAAAGGTGTATGTCTCATTACATCTAGCATTTCAGAATAGGAACATCATATCAACAGTAAAATATAGTGGTGAAAGTGTGATGTCTGGGGCTGTTTTTCTGCCTCGGGACCTGTAAGACTTGCTATGGTAAATGGAACTGTGAATTCTGCTGTCTACCAAAATATCCTTATCAGAATGTCCATTCATCTGTTCATGACCTTGAGCCGAAGCACACCTAGGTTCTGGAGCAGGACAATGATCCAAAATGCACCAGCAAATCCACCTCTAAATGGTTTCGGAAAAACAAAATGAACTCTTTGGAGTGGCCCAGTCAAAGTTCTGACCTGAATCTGATTGAGATGCTGTGGAATGACCTTTAAAAGGTGGTTCATGTTCAAAAACCCTCCAATGTGGCTGAATGACAACAATTCCACCAAGATATGCGGGCCAAAATTGCTCCACAGTGCTGTAAAGGACTCATTGGCAATCATAACAAATGCTTGATTGCAGTTGTTGCTGCTGAGGGTGGCCCACCCAGTTATTAGGTTTAGCGGGAAGTCACTTTTTCACACAGGGCCATGTAGGTTTGGGGTTTTTTTGCCTTCATAATAAACAACGTCATTTAGAAACTGCATTTTGTGGTTACTTGTGTTATCTTTGTCTAAATAATTAAATTAGTTTGATGATCTGAAACATTTAAGTCTGACAAACATACAAAAATAGGAAATAAGGAAGGGGCAAACACTTTTTTACACCATTTTATATACTAAGGAGGAGACACAGTTGAACAGAATCCACCTGACAGAGCAGCTGCAAAACTGAGCGTCACACACACATGATAAAGGGAACTAAGATAAAAAAAAAACTTACTCGCTGCAGTGAAAAAAAAAAGATTCTCCAGCGTCCATATGATAGTGCCAAGAAATTAAACTGTAAGTGATGTATATTGTTATTAGTGAAATATAATGTAGGATAAAATGAAATGAGATAAGAAATACTGGAAAGGGTTTAAATTAAGAGGTTAAAGGTTTTCCATTTAGTATTTTGTGACAATGATTGTTGTTTTTATCGCTATATTTATTATTATTATTATTATTATTATTATTATTGTTATTCGAAGTGTGACTCTAACATTTGATCCCATTTCATGAGGGAGGAGCATGATAGAGCAAAATTATAAGCTCTATAATATCTTTACTAATTGTGTATACATTGTTTAATATTGTTACAGTTTGGAAGGTGCATCATAAATGCATAAATGAAAAGAAACTACTGTATTAACAAACCTGGGTGCAGTTGTGAGATGGTCTGTAATGGTTGTTACTTAGTAAGCAAGAATTTTGACATGCTAAGTCAGAACTATGAAACAGTAACTGTAACTGCTTAAACAGACGTGGGCAGAATTTTAGGTTTCCTTGTCAGTGTTATAAATTTTTTTTAAATGTTTTAACTATGAGATATATAGCATTGCTAAAATATTGTTACAGAACTGTTTAAATTATTCCGTGCGTCATTTGTGTAAAAATATATCTTGACTAACAGGAAGATATGCGACCCTGGTCTGACCTCATTTGAACCTGAGGGGCTGGGAAATCTGGTGGAGGGAATGGACTTCCACAGATTTTACTTTGACAATCGTAAGACTAGTTCAATCTACTACTGATGTTTTGAAAATGTAAAATATATGATACATCTATATTTAATATTCATCGCTAAGTGGACTATTTGTCTCCCATCAGTCCTCTCAAAGAACAGCAAACCTATCCACACCACCATCCTTAACCCCCATGTGCATATAATTGGGGACGATGCTGCCTGCATCGCCTACATCCGCCTGACGCAGTTCGTGGATGGCCAGGGCCGTCCTCGCTCAAGCCAATCTGAAGAGACCAGGGTATGGCACCGCAGGGACAGCCGGTGGCAAAATGTCCACTTCCACTGCTCAGGAGCTCCTTCTGCCCCGCTGCAGGGGTGAGGTAGGACAACAATAGCATTCACGCAGACGATGAACATTTATAAAAATGTGTTTTCACTCAATCATTCGGGGTTATTAAATATAGCTTCATGGGAACAAATGTATATCTGCAGCACAAAAAATAAATATGCAAAATCTGAATGGGTGTAAATACTTTTTTCCAGGCATTTTGAGGAGGCAGAGCAGAAAAGTAACGAGCAGATAATCACAGAGAAAGAAGCAGCACTGAGAGAGAGGTGCAGGTGGATGTGTGGTGGGGTTGAAGGAATCTGATTTGGGGATTGTGGTCATGCTCCTGCACTCTGCACACCCACTTCTTTCTCTCTCTCCCTGTACAACTTCGACAACAGCAGACAGTAATAGCAGTGCTCCCATCTTCTGACAGCAGAGGACACATCAGCTACAACATTAAACTCTTGTAACTCTTCGGCCTGCCTACAGCAAACAAAAAAGCTATTGTTCCTTCCTATTGTTACTTCTAGTATAATTATGGCCACCGTCTGTCTCTGTGTTCTTTCAACTGTACAGTCTATTTATTATCCATTTTAATCCTTTCTTCTTTTTTATGACAATGCATGATTCCTTCCTGTGTTGTCATTAGCAGTGGCTGTTCTGCACGACTAAGGCTGCCTGTGTGAAATGAACAATCAGTATCACGTGTCTCACACAAAGAGTCTGGTGGGTGTATTTTATTATGAATTTCATTGTGTTGTGCAACAGCACAGCACAACACAATTAATTAATTAATTAATTTAATTTATTTATTGGGTGTTTAACTCCCCACCACCCCATTCCTCATCCCTCACGACCCCCAACCACTCTGTGAGACAGTGAAAACCATGCAGCATGCTAAGATGTTACTGTTGTTCTTAACTGATATTTATGTACTGAACATTGCAAGTTAACTACTGAAACTATGGTTGAAATGTTGAAATATCCCAATGTTTATGTAAATTTCCAGTTTTATCGTGGTGACTTAACTACAGTTACGCTGTTGATGGTATTTAATTGCATGATATTCCACATTAATGCATTTGGTAAATGGGGTGTTGTCGTACATTTTCTGTTGGGTTTTTTTTTTTTGTTTGTTTTTTTTATTTGTTTTTTTTGCACTGCTGGTGAGCTATAATCTGCGGCCTCTACTTTCTGGATTTCTAAGTGCATAAACTGTTTTTGTTGACATGACAGTGTAGTATATGAGGATTCTGGTGACCATGACAGAATATGCCCTTCCTCAGTAATATTTGGGCCCAGGTTCTTTACTGTTTCAAAGGCAACAACCAAAACCTTAAATGATCATTTTTGATTTAACTTATTGGAACCTGACTAATGTAAAAGGTGACAACTTAAACTCAACACAAGGGTGTGTGGTTATTACTTTTGATTGCAATAATTAAATTAGACTTTGGATTTAAAAGAAAGCCAAGGTCAAAGTTCCCAAAGTGAAATCAAAGTTTGTTTTAATTATGTGGTCATTTAAAACCATATTTTAATTGTCAGTTTTTGCTTTGGGTGGCTGTGGCTCAGGAATTAGTGCAGGTCATCTACTAACCGGAAGGTTAATAGACAACCTATTAGAACACAACCTCATCCAGTTCAATGTCTGGCTCCTCTACTTCCACGTGGCAAGATACTAAATCTTAAAATGCATCCATCTGAATTTTTGGTTAAATGTGTTTAGGCATAGAAAAAGACATGGATGTGTATATGAATGAGAGTTGTGGTAAGAAAGTGCTGAAATAGAATAGAAAAGTGCTATAAAAGTAGCAGTCTGTTTTAACATTTTTCTGTCCCTGTACAAAAAACATGTATCTCTAAAACCTTTCTCATCTTATAAAATGCATTTCTTTGATTATTAGGTTAGTCAGTGAGTATAGGAGGATTGTATCAAGGTACAGGGGAATTCTTAAAGGATTGCATTTTGTCACATTTTCACAAAAGTGTACAGATACAACCCAACAAAGCTAATATTTACTTGTCCTTCCGCATGATTAGCATTTAAATATGGTAACATTATGCTCTTGTGCCATAATTTGTGACTTAGCTGAAAGCTATTTAAGAGAAAAAGGAAAGCTGAAAAAGAATTTTCTGCTGCTCCTTACACATCGTGTGTGGGACCTTTCACTTGGGAGGCAAATGTGTAAACCACTAAAGTTATGGAGCCTTAAACAGCTGCCTGCCAAGCAGATTGGAGCAGGATACACAGACAGCTATTGATGAAAACACTAGAACATTTAACACATAAAGTGACAGATATTTAAAAAAAAAAAAAAAGACTAAAAGAGAGTAAAAGTGAAATTGAAAATTATATAATAAATCTTCCAGAGTTGCATTTGTACGTTTTGGAATAAGAACATAGAGTCACTCTCTCATTTTTTATGTATAAACTTTAGTTTTTCTCTAGTCTGGAGACATGAACAGGAACGACTTACTGTATTTCAGAATTCATAAAAGGGTCCTCCTTTTCCATAAAGCCCTAATTTTCACTTTGTCCTTACTCTTGTAGAGCTGTGGCTGACCTAAAACAAGAAGGTTTTAACATGTGGAAATATGGAAAAGTCACTTGACATATTTGTAAAAGACAACGGTGTCTTGCGCACACACATACATTATTACTTCTATTTCAAGCACTAAGCAGAGTTTCTTTTATATATATTTACAAATATTTGTGTGTAATGTCTAAATCACAAAAATTTACACAGTTTTTCCAGGACATTGATTCAACACACAGGCAGGAATGAAATTTGAAATAGACTGGTTTGGAAATAGTGGTTTTTTTGCACTACTTAAGCACTCAAAGCGCTTTACACAGCTTGCCTCATTTACCCAAGGACTTTTTTTGATGCCAAAGTGCCTTTTTATTGAACATTTATACTCCAATGAACGCATTGGAGGGCAGCTTAGGATACCTGCTTGAGGATACTTTGGCATGGACCTTCTCATTAGTAGATGACCTGGTCTACTTCCTGAGCAACAGCCACCCCTCAATGTTTGTGAGTAAAACCAAAATATTAGGTAGAATATCAAATCCTTTATTTTTACAATATCTCCCAGAAATATCTGGGAAAATACAACAAATATCTAGTGTTGTTTGCTGTATTTTCCCTTAACGATCTAACTTTCTGTCCTTGAGGGGGCATTAACTTCTTGAAGCTTGACATTTAGACTGACTACAGGATTAAAGTACATACATGATTATTGAATGTGAGAAGAAAAATGCTGAAGATTTAAAACAGGCTTATACAGACTGTCAAATAAAGCATTGAGCTGGTCTATTTTAGGACATATTCACAATATTGTCAAATTACTTTAGCTCACTCAACAAATAGTATAGAACATTCCTAGTTTGATCCTTCAAATATCACATACACAGTAAAGCTTAAACGACTGGTTGAATCATCGCAGGACGATGACTGGAAAGATCAAATCATGGAAGTGGTTTTCTTTTTTTTCTTTTTTTTTTTTGCCTGTCCCGTTTGGCTCTTTTGCCATCAGAATTGTTGTCTAAAGGCAAAGAAAGATGCCCAACGGATTTACTTTACCAAATTGACCATCCCAGCCTTGCCATAATGGTTCACCTTTTATTGTTTATTTTATTTTCACTTACTGAACATGGGACAGACTTGACTGGGGGAAAGAAGGGGAGAAAGAAAGAGGGAAAGAGAAACAGCTGAGAAGAGGGACGGGGGAGAAGGGCAAAAACCAAAAACCAACAGAATGAGCAGAAAAAGAAAAAAAAGAAGAAAAAAAGAAAAAAAATGCATATATCAATCACCTGGGTCACCTGCTGAGAAAGAAAAAAGAAAACAAGCAGAAGAGAACAAGAGTAATAGAATAAACAATATCACAATGATATATGGGAATATGACAGTAAATACTAAATATTAAACATTATTGTGCAGCACATAAGATCAACAGAACACAGTGTGCTTTGAGGTAGGAGCCAAAAAGGGTGTAGTTTGTGGGTGTGATCACCCGTGTGTACACCTGTGAGCATGGACGCGCTTGTTTTTTGTTTTTTAAAAGGTTCCTTCATGTAATGATCTGCTAGAGGGTGTGAGGGGGCCACAGCCCCGTCCTCCAGGGCATGAAGCAGGTATGGAGGAGATCAAAACTCCAGACATCCAGAGGCCCCCAGAACACAAGAGACCAAGGAAGACCAACAGAGGGGCAGCCGCGCCACTGGAAGTGGTTTTCAAAGAAAACTATAAAAATTTGCTGGTTCCAGCTTGTCACCTAATGGAGAAAGGAAACCAATTATCATGAAATATTAAAATATACATATATGATTTTATAAAGTAAACTAAAGAAAAATGTATTAGAAAGATAACTTTGTGCTTCTCACAACACTAAGAAATCAAACCTTAGGTACTAAGTGGTGTTGTAAAATACACCATCTACTAGGGTAAATGTATGGGCATACCAGCAATTCACAAGGTAAACTTCTCACCATCCATGCTATTCATGATGTAAAATAAAGAAATATTGCTTTCAAATACTTGTTGCATTGAATCATAAAAGTTAGAAGAAGATTTAAAAACAAAAACACATTAAGCACCTAAATTTGGAGAGACGCATGGTGAACTTGCCAAGCCAAGGCTGCGATTTAGTGTTTCACATTTTGCACGAGTAGTGTCTTCAACACATTATTAACAGTCATTCAAAACAGTCTTTTATTAATTACTAATTATTTACGTTATAAAATGAAATGGGGAATTATGCATCATCAGACAGTCTTCAGGTTGTTTTTGTTTTTTTGTTTTTTAAACCATTAGTATCAGTGAAATTCCAGAGCTATGGCTTTAGGATAAAGCCATGAATTTCCCTTCCTGGTCAAACCAAATGTCAATGCTATCAGTACTTTAATTGGATTGGTTACTTAGAATTAGTGTCCCTCTTTGAAAGCTGTACCTTCTTACTTAATAGCTAGGTTTGGGCCTGGGTGTTAATCTTAGGCTTCAGCTATAAAGAAAAATTTAAATGTATTGATAGATCCTTATCATTTCTTCTTCTGTGTTCATGTGAGCAAGTATGATATGAATGATGATGATGGTGATGACTGTATGTGAAACAAAGCTTTTATCATGTACTTTTTGTATTTATTATATGATGATGATCAATATTAAAGTGTGATCAGATGTAATCAGTGTGTAAACTAATAAAATTGTCCACTCTACTATTCCGTCTTATCTCAACTCACAACATTAGAAAGAACCCCGTGTTGTTTCAGTTTTCCTTGTGTTTTTAGTGCTTTAAAATGTTACATGAATAAATGTCAGTATTTCCTCTAAACAGAATATTAGAATATTCCAGCAAGTATTTTTAGAAGGCAAAGTTTGAAGGGTCAGTAAAAACATCTCAACCACCACAGTGATTAAAGGAAAGTTCGAAAAGTAGATTTACTCATGAATGTTTTAAAGGTGTAAAGTTACTTCTCTTTTGTTGCATTTCAGGGTAAATGTCTCACTTATATATTATATATTTATTAATTTATTAATTTTGCAGACAAGGATAGAAAATGTAATCTGTTGTTAAACATTAAACATCATTTTATTTTGCTGGAATTCTTACTCTACCCATTCTCTTCCACTTATCCAATTTAGGGTCACAGTGGGGCGAAACCTATCACAGTTGCCATAGGGCAAGAGGCTAGGTACACCCCTAGTCTGACACAGGGCCAACACAGAGAGACAGACAACAATTCACAACTATGGGCAATTTGGAAATTAACCTAACCTCACTAAAAGCATGTGGTTGGACTATTGAAGACAGCCGGAGAACCCAGAGAGAACCTATGCAAACCCACGGCCAGACAGTGGATTCTAATCGAAGACCTTGCTGTGAGTGTCAGTGCTAGCTACTGTTTCAACATGCCATGGATTTCATATGAGTGTATATTAATGTAAGGTTTTTCAGCTTACAGAGTTAATGTCACGGTCCGGGGCAGCGGCCGTGTGGAGAGTGGAAGGAGGACTCAAAACGCAGCACTTATTCAGGTGTGAGGGTGATTTATTGATAATATCAAATATAAAGTGGGGATGGTAAAACAGAACTAAGGATGAACTAACTGGGAGAAACTACACAAAGAAATAGCAAACCTGAGCATGAAGGGAGAACAGCAGGGAGATCACGCAGGGGATTACACCAGGTATGAACACAGACGACGCGACCAGGAGCAGAGGAAATCACACACTATAAGTACACGAAGAGACACTGGGAAATCACACACAGGTGGGGGAAACAGCTGGACCTGATTAACCTGACGAGACAGGGGAACACTAACACCAGTGAAGGAAACGGTTTCCAGGGCCTAATCCGTGGATCGACTTCCTTCGAGGCGTGGACGTCTATCAGCAGAGAATGTACCTTCACCTATCAGCAGAGAATGTCCCTTAGTCTGTAACACAGTCAAATATATTCTCAAGTAATATTCAAGCATGCCATTCAGCGTGTTAGTACGAGCTCGGGAGCAGCTTGGGAGAACAAGAAAACAGAGACTGCTTTAGATTGTCTTCCCAAAGTGACTCAACTTTATTCACAAGTACAACAGTTTATATAGAGGGTAAAATTCATGAGACAGCAGATTTATCAGTTTAAACCAGTACAGACCAAGATAAGGCAGCGTCTTCCTGCCCTTGGGTGAAGAAGCATCCTTTGTGTAGTTTATCAGTTCAGCTACAATTGTGATTATCTCAGCGACATATTTTCAAGGCACAAAACAAAGAGTTCTTACATTAGTGAAATCTGAAACAAACCATTTGGCCTTCAACAGGCGTCTCCTAAAAGATTAAGAAACTAATGTAGCTGAGGGAGTGATCTCTGTGGTATTTCAACCTTGTACCAGCCTGTGATTCTCACACATCAATTCTTGGGTCAAAGAGAAAAATAACTAAAACAAAGGGGCCTTATTGAATGACAGAGTTTTCCTGTATAATGTCACTATAAAACAATATCCAGTAAATGCTACCATGGTACTAAAATACCTAACAGTTCCCCTCTTTTATTATTTTTTAAAATAATAACTCAAATAGAAAGGAAAAATCACAAATGTAATAACATAATATAAAAAGCAAATCATAAAATGTAATAGTTCACAACCTAATGTTCAATATACACATCAGGAACATCATTGGTAACATCTGGCACATCCTCAGGATCAATTTGTGCTAATTGCAAATACATTGAAGTAGCTGTACTGGTAGCTATATGGGTTATCATTGAGCGTACACAGGATATCATGGTTTATTGGTGGTGTCTGTGTTGCTTTCTACTGATTTTAGAGAACGTGAGGAGTGTACTAGGTGGGTGTCTTGCCAAGTGGAGCATGAGGTATTGTCAGCAAAATGTGGCTTGCAGAAATGTGAACAGGGTTGCAGTTTACAATACGAAATAGTAAATAAAAATCCTAAGGTTAATGCAGTAGATATGATTAATAACCTAAATATATAAAAAAGACAGTTCTTTAGTCGTCTCCTGGCCTGGTCCCAGGTTCGAGAGACCCAGTATAAGCGTCGTGTGATGACAATGGGCATTTCATTTTCTCCATTATCAGGATGAAACGAGTCTATCTTTATCAGGTTAGACATTGTGTGGTACTCTAGGCTTTCTGTTCCTGCTGGATGTTCGAGTACCTTGTTGTTGTTCAGGCGGGGGATCAAAGGGCTTTCTGAGTCTTGGCTCTTTCAGGCGTTGTGTGTTAATCAGTGATTGTGTGTGTGTGTAGGTGTATTGGATCCGGGCGTTGGCTCGCCTGAGTCGTCATCTACTTGATCCGAGGCCTTAGGTGGTTTGGTGGGGCTGGTCTTAACCCTGCTGGCATGAATCCACTGAGGTTGTCCGTCTGTTAGGATGCTGGTTCTCGTCACTGCAAGTACAGTCTGGGGGCTGGAACACGCGGCCTCCCCGAGTGCCCTTGGTTTTAGCAACTTTACCAACACCGCATCTCCTGGTTTCCACGGATGGGTTGGATCTATGGAAGGGAGAGGCTGAGAGAGACAAACTTTCTGATAGTTATTATTCAGTGTTTCTACCAGGTTATGAACATAGTCAGACAATGCAGTGTCTATGTCCCCTTCCAATAGCGGTGCCCCTCTGGAGGCTGACCATGGTGTTGGAAACGGTCTTCCCATGATTATTTCAAATGGAGATAATTTGGTTGCTGCGGATGGAGTCATTCTAATCTCGCAGAGGATTTGAGGAAGTAGTTTGATCCAGGTCATTCCTGTTTCTATCATTGCTTTAGTCAGGCGATTTTTTTATGGTCCTATTCATTCTTTCTACAACTCCTGAACTCTGAGGATGGTATGGCACATGATATTTCCAGTCTATTGCTAGAGTTTTAGCACACTTTTGAATTACTTCTGATGTAAATGAAGGTCCTCTATCACTGTTAATTTGGTGAGGTATTCCAAATCTGGGTATTATTTCATTGCACAACTTTTGACAGACTACTTCTGCAGTTTCTTTTGATGTTGGGTAAGCTTCTACCCATTTACTAAATTGGTCCACTATTACCAGTAAGTACTTGATGCTTCCTTGTGCTGGCATGTGTGTAAAATCAATTTGTAATGTATGAAATGGGAAATCTGGTTGTGGTAAATGCTGATGTTTTGCTTTTGGTTTTCCTACATTAGTTCGTGCACATGTTAGACAGGTTGCTAATATGCGTTTTACTGCGTGTGATGTTTTCTCGATTACAAATCTTGATTTTATTGCTCCTATTACCCCTCTTTGTCCGACATGACTCACACCGTGAAAATGGTGGACAAGGATTGGCAGTAGTGAAGATGGGAGGGCAATCAAACCCTCAAGGTTTTTGTATAAGCCGTCTCTGTTATCTAAGGTACAATCATTACTTTCCCAGTAAGTGTAATCTAAGGCAGAGGCTTGCTCTTGTATGAATTTTAGGTCAACATTTGTTTCTAAATAGTCTGGGAGTGTGCATCATAAGGCGGCGGAGCCGTAGGTTGAACGGATGGGCATATAAGGCTAGTTTTTTCTGCAGTGGATTTACTAGAGCCTACACTGGCTTGATTTAAAGCATTTACGTCTGGCTCGGGTCCCTTTTTCCATAGCGGTAGCATGCGATTGATCACATCACGACATTCTATCATATATTTTTTACAGGACTTTTTAATCAGCCTACTTTCCTTATCACAAATAGTATTTAACATTTCTACTGACCTGTTTTCTGGCGATAATCGTTCGGGATAGGGCTCCGGAAATACATTAGGATGCATTAAAGTTATAGTTCTTAAGTTCGAGACGAAATCAGTCACGTAAGCACTTCCGCATGTTCTGGATACGTAATCATGGAAGTCTTCATTGATTCGCGAGCGTGGGTTAAACGTAACCGGAAGTGGGAGTCTTACTGAGCCGCTATTTGTGATTTTATATTTTATTTTTTTCGGTTTTACAGTTAATTTTGATTTTTTATCGGACCCGTCTAAGGTCTTTGAATTATTCTGACCCATGGTCAGTGATTTCCAGAGGGGTTTGGACGCTTGAAGGATTTAAGTTAGTTTTTATTTTTGCTGTGGCACACCTGAGGTTACTTGTTTTTTTGTTTTTTTTTGCTAGCAATTTTATCTTTTTAGTGAGCAACTTCTCACTTTTTAACGAGCAACTTCTCGTTTTATGACCCCAGGCAACTTCCTGTGTCCTTTCTGCTGGTGAGCAACTTCTTAGTTTATGACAGCAGGCAACTTCCTGTGTCCTTTCTGCTTTTATTTACAAAACAACAGGCAACTTCCTGTGTTTCTATGTGGGCCACTAACGAAGGCTCCTCAGCGTATCCCACTTGTTACTATGTGGGCCACTGAAGAAGGCCTCGTCAGCGTATCCCGTTTCTATGTGGATCACTGAGAAAGGCATAACACAGTCTTATAAAATAAAAGACGAGTGCCTACCTTCGTCAGGATCCCACTTCTGACACCAAAATTGAAGGAAACGGTTTCCAGGGCCTAATCCGTGGATCGACTTCCTTCGAGGCGTGGACGTCTATCAGCAGAGAATGTACCTTCACCTATCAGCAGAGAATGTCCCTTAGTCTGTAACACAGTCAAATATATTCTCAAGTAATATTCAAGCATGCCATTCAGCGTGTTAGTACGATCTCGGGAGCAGCTTGGGAGAACAAGAAAACAGAGACTGCTTTAGATTGTCTTCCCAAAGTGACTCAACTTTATTCACAAGTACAACAGTTTATATAGAGGGTAAAATTCATGAGACAGCAGATTTATCAGTTTAAACCAGTACAGACCAAGATAAGGCAGCGTCTTCCTGCCCTTGGGTGAAGAAGCATCCTTTGTGTAGTTTATCAGTTCAGCTACAATTGTGATTATCTCAGCGACATATTTTCAAGGCACAAAACAAAGAGTTCTTACATTAGTGAAATCTGAAACAAACCATTTGGCCTTCAACAGGCGTCTCCTAAAAGATTAAGAAACTAATGTAGCTGAGGGAGTGATCTCTGTGGTATTTCAACCTTGTACCAGCCTGTGATTCTCACACATCAATTCTTGGGTCAAAGAGAAAAATAACTAAAACAAAGGGGCCTTATTGAATGACAGAGTTTTCCTGTATAATGTCACTATAAAACAATATCCAGTAAATGCTACCATGGTACTAAAATACCTAACAACCAGGGACCAACAGAGGGAGCACAAACCCAGAACCCAGTGTCTAAAATCCCAAACACAAACCATCCCAAAACAGCCATGAATAATAATGAAAGTAATAACAATAAGGGACACAAACACAAAGTCACTCAGTCATGGCCGCAGGACCATGACAGTTAAGTTCCCTAATTTGGTTGCTTTTGTAAATTGGAGCTAAATAAATAAATCAAATTGAAATATATTAAATTTAGGGAGATAAAACTCACCTTTTGCAAATACCTTAATGTCACGGATTATAGTGAAATACAGTAGAAACATATTTAAAATTGCAGTAAAAAAAAAGTAGTAATTCACTAGCTGGGATCACATGCTTGTGAAAACCTACAAAAATGTTAGGTTTGCTAACATTTTTGTTGTTAATGGCAGATGGCTTGAGCATAAATTGAGGCTGTGGTTTGGGGACGGCCTCAGAGGGGACTGGTGCCAGTTCCTGGGTCAGGCAGATCCCCATAAGAAGTGAATTATTTGAAAAAGGGAGAGAGGGTGGGTACGAATCTAAGAGGAGACAATAGCGACCTCATTGTACAGGATACAGTAACCATCGCAGTGGCAGACATCGAGGTAAGTTTTTCAATATATAACTGGTTAGGGGTGAGGGGAGGAAGACACGATAAAAGACACACTGTGGAAGAAAACCAGAGTTTTAGAAGGATTTTAAATTCAAGAATGAAAAAAAGCTAATATGATGTCTCTTTCTAGTACTCTTGCACCAGCATCATTATGATTATTATGATTATTATTATTATTATTATTAGTAGTAGTAGTAGTAGTAGTATTTGCAATGTTGCAATGCTGGTTCTGAGAGATTGATCTTGGAGGCTGCTGTTCTCTGCTCTTAGGTACACCAGCATTGATATTGTGTGATGCCTGTTTTCCTCAATGCTCTTCTAGCATTGCTCAATTTCAGCTCAGGATCTGCCCTTGTATTGTTATTCACTTGTAGCTGAAAGCACACCTTGGGATCTTTGCATGGATCTTTGGAAAACAGGCCATTTCTCCTCTTGGCTTCTGCTATGGAAATCTTGTTGCACTTTCTTATTCATCCAGGACCAGGTTTTTCAACCTGAAAAACAAGAAAAAGACTAGCACACCATAAAAAACAACAACAATAACAAAAAATAAAAAATAAAACATCACAAACAGCAGTACAGAACCAGGAACATGTGATCTGTCAGCCTGAAAAGAGATAGAGACACACATGCACACACAAAAAATGATATTCCCAGCATCCATGGGATAGTACCAAGAAACTGATAAAAGTCATGTTTAATTAAAGACTAGATAAGGAGAATATATTTGCGATTTTTAAGGCTTTGTCGTTTTATTTAGTATTTTGTTTTCTTTACAAAAAAAATTGAGGTGTGAAATGTTCATGTGTTATGCCCGGATTTGATTGTTAATGACGTCCATTGTTTTAAAGTACAGAGCCAAACAAGGCAAGAATTCTTCAGAGAAGAGGCAGTCAGCTGTCTGCAGTAGCTTCAGCAAGGCTGAAGAGCGATGATTTTTTATTAAAGGAAAGTTTAAAGGGCAAAACTTCTGTTATGTTTGCAATTCGTTTAATTAAATATTTAATTAAATAAAGCTTTCATGAAATGTAAAACATTTTCTGGCAGTGGTGTAAATGCATTTATTCTATTTTGAATGCAGAGTGGTATTACTATGTTAATTATTTGTGCTGTGAGATCCAAGTTTACATAATGAAGTGGCTGAAAATCTGTGTCACCACCACCTGAAGTATATGTGTGAATGTCTTTCTTGTCTCCTCTGTGTCTGCCTTTAGTGTTGCAAATACTTCATTAGCATCATGAATTAAGCTGTGTTGCCAAAACACCAATTACATGAATACATATTAACATCAAAGTCAGTGGTGCAGAGGTATCGGAGCCTGTCTGAGAACAAATTAATAAGCTGAGGGATAAAATGCTTTTTTACTTAAGGTCTGCTTTGAAGTACTTTGATTATATACTGTGAGCCATATGAATTAACCATCTCAGATTTTAATACAGGTATATTTTTCTTCATGAAACAAGATGCGATAATTAGAAATTCTGCTTTTTTTACCAACCAGACTGACAACATTGTGACTCAAACGGTGATAGTATCAGCCTTCTACACCAACACATAACTTTTAACACCTCTTTTTTCTTAGAGTTATAGTCATCTCTTGAGTGTTTGTATGTGTACTCGTGCGGTTTTCATCAGTAATGAAATTTACTGTAATCAGAAAAATATATATTTCTATGTAATAAAAAAAACACCACAAAAAATGTTTTGGTTTTATTTAAATGTGACTACATTCGAGATGTAGTTATCCATTCATTACATCTCTGCCCACATTAGGCGCATTTTAAACATGCATATCATTTGAGTTGAACAGACAAAACTAACCCTGCGTTCAGCAAGGCCGAGAACACCAGAGAACGAAAACGTTTTCTTTGTTGCTTGCTTAAACAAGTATTTGTAAAGAGTTCACTATCAGGACGCTTTTCAGCACCAGGAACGAGACAGCGCTCGCGCGCGACACACACGCGCGCGCACAGACTTTAGTCTACGACAGGACCAATGACTTTCACTCATTTACAACACGGGAGGCTCCGGGGAAGGCGTCAAAAGCACCTACGAGACGGTGGAAAAGGTAACAAACTCGATACAAATGAAGTGTTATCCTAAAAGCTTTATTTAACGGGAAACTTTACTTTGAACCTGATTAATGCTTCATAGTGATAGTACGGTTTTTGAAGTGTTCTTGCTTTGTGTTTGGGATTGTATTTACTGAATGCAGATTTTAAGGTTACGAGGCTTGTTGTCTGTGTTTAGGCTTTATGCCTCCCTCAGTGAACTTAATTTTACTTTTTTTCCTGGAAAGACCCGTTAGATGTGTTGTTAACCCGCGCCAGTGTTATTTTTCTGTGTTTTCGTAACTAAATTCCCCTGTGTTGTCTTACTGCTTAACTTGTGCTCACAGAAACATTCAATTAGATTGCCATAAAATGCTAAAAAGTAATGACTAGGAATACACCAAAAGCCATACATTCTCTTTTTCAGTAAAATCTGCTAAAGATTAAAGTCCAGGTTTTAGGAACTACTAAGGTGTCTTTAAAAGTGAAAGCTATTATTTTTGACATGCTTTGTTGCTTGCTGAAATAAACTGCAACATTTTGCAGCCGTTAGCGTTAGGCCTACATTTAATAGGGGTATGTGCATATAGTGTGTGAATAGTGTCCCTATATTGTATAACATAATACTGAAAACCATAACTAAATCTAAGGCTTGAATATAATAGCTAAATGCTGAGTCTTAAACCTTATAACTAAGTCATAGGCCGTATAAACATGGGGCACATCTTGCCTCTAGAGATCCCCCCTAAACCTGCATTTTTCATTAATGGTGAGCAGGGGCCTGGTTGCAAAAGTACTTCTTGTTGTTCACCTTTTAAATATTGACCAAGATTTAGGGGTAAGGAAATCACAAATTGTTAGCCACTTTTCTGTGCTTGTTAGCAACCCTCTGCTTCTTTAGCATGTAATGGTAGTCTTGGACTCCTTCCCCAGTCTTTTCTGAAATAATTGAGGCCTTAGTCCATATGCTGCCTATGGTACATATCACATTTTCAGAATTTTTAAGTAATCTCTGCAGCTACATATGGCAAAATGCATACCTGAATTTACAACTAGCACTTCATTCACATACAAGTACTGAGAAACTGAATAAAAATTTTTTTGGCCCTACCTTGTGTTTTTCCACTAAAATATATTTAATATTAGCCTTATTGGGTTTGCTCAATTACAAAATCTATATTTGGAATCTGCAGGATCCATTGGACAGTTGAGAGAAGAAAAGGGGCAGTGTCTGCAGATAAGCCAATCTCTCCATTTCAGCAAGCCAGATGGATTTGAAGACGGGCAGCTGCTGATTAGCCTGGAGGATCTCCTTGTCCAGGAGAGTGGTCCTGCAGAACTGTGACTCATCTGCTGCTATGCACCGCTTAAGGACTACGGTTGTAAGGCTTTGGCCTTTAACGGCTGTACAAATGGCCCAGAGCCTATCAAAGCCTGTACCGTTGGCAGTTAAACAGGGCTTAAGGACATCTCAGCCCGCAAGGCACCTGAACACACCTCTAGCTAGTGAACCCTTTCTTAATGGCACTAGCTCTAACTATGTGGAGGAGATGTACTACACATGGCTGGAGAATCCAAAGAGTGTACACAAGGTACAGATGAATTTAATTCTGTGTTTGATGTCGTTGTCATTTCTGCAATTATATATGTTTAAAATATGAAACTGCATGTAAAACCAACCAAGTGTCTTGGTCGGCAGAGATGACCTAATACATAACAGTGAAAAATAACTCCACCTCCATCAGTTACAGACAGGTATTAGGTTGCCTGGCATGGGACCAAAGTATGATGGTGATTAACCCATAACTGAAAAGGTGACTATGACACAGTGTTTAAATTTGTATAAAGGAGCAGAAATTTATGATGAAATTTAAAAAGATAAACAGAAACAGATTTTGAAAATAAATTGGGATGTTGGTGGTGGCTGGAGGGGAGGTCGAAAAATGGAAAATAATAATAAATAAGTACATAAATAACGACCACTAAATACACATGTAAAGAAAGAAAGTTGACAATTTTACTAAAACTTGAAAATACAAAATTTTCACACATGATCGTCAAGACACAAAATTGTCCACACCTGTACTTCTTGACATGTTGCACAGTGACAATCCACTGAAGACACATTATTAGTGGAAATCCTGGAATTTAGGTGATGGAGCTGCCTGAATAGAGTGTAAAGGATACATGACACACTCAGTGTAAATGCAATAGACAACTACCTGCACTATTCTCACTTAGGCTATTCTCACTTAGACATCACACAGAGTGTGCACTATGACACCAGTCTACATGATGAAATGCAAAAAACTGTAGTTCCTGGAGTGGCAACTTGAAGTTGCCTGCATAAATTAGTCAGTTCACATAGAATTCCATGGTTAAGTGGCCAGCCGAACATTAAAAATGTTTATTGTCCAGTCCAGAAAACAATTTTGGTGTCTATTGATAGTTTCCCCCGTTATAAAAACTGCACAGTCTGAGATTTTGTTTTATAACTCATCTTGTCAGTTGAAAGTCAAGTGTGATGTAGTTGTAGCCAATAGCTGGCTCCTAGGCCTTACTGCATCTAATTTGGTCCTGCAGTAAGGTACAGATTATCCAGAAGTTTGTGCTTCCATTGAGGTGAGTACAGTTGTAGTTACTTAACACTAATAAGCAGATATGTGTGGGTGGAGCCATAGTTTCTCAACTTGTTTGGTAGACATGGTACCGTACCCTTGCTTTCCTCTCTGACTCTCCTCCAAAATAAAAGTATAGCAGCAACCAAAATGCTTACATTGATAAATTAAAATGTGGATTCCCTTAGTCAGCCTGGGAGAATCACTGTACGCTTTGCACTAAGTACATGGTGAAAAGCTCGTAATGTAATGACTCACACTAAATTGCAAGAAGTAGTCACTCTCCTGCCCTCACACGGATATTAACTTGGGGTACAATTCATTCTTAATCTCTACAGGAGTGTGAGTAAACTGCCTTCAAAAAGTTATGTGTTTTCATTTTACCTACACTGATTTTTGTAAATCTTGCCTCATTGCCAGTTATGGCAAATGCTCCCGATAACAGTGACTTGACTTGAGTCTTGCTTAGTAATCACTGTTTAACCTAACTACGTTGGTGACAGGCTATTAATTCATGTGACTAGTTAGCATATTGCTGAGTAAACTGTCTCTTTCTTTCTCTATGCAGTCCTGGGATGTGTTTTTCTGTAATGCCAGTGCTGGGGCTCCGCCTGGTGCAGCCTATCAGGGCCCACCACACCTCAGTAGGACTTCAGAAAGACTGTCGAGTGCCCAGGCACTGGTGGGGACTCAACCCAGTGTGGAGAAGCTGGTGGAGGATCATCTAGCCGTACACTCACTTATTCGAGCATACCAGGTTAACTGCAACCACACAGAAAATGTTTTGTCTCTCATTATTGTAGAGTTAGGGTTTTTTTTTTTCATTTTAGTTTCTGGAAGTGACACAGACTGTGTTACAAAATGCAAAGATAGTAAAACCCACTTCACATATATCATCAGTTCTCTGCTATAATCTGCAGTGAAATGATAAGGAAGCAAAATTAAAGTAAGCCTTTTCAGTTTATTCATAAAGGAAAAAACAAAAGATTAACAACTTTCAGTCTGGTGTTTTACTCTGACACGGTACACTAAAAGTAATTCTACTTTAGTTCCTTTTGCCATTAACTACTGCACAATATTTTCTTTAGTAGATTGTGGAAAGTGCGAGGCAGGTGTTCAATGCCATGGTCAATAATTAAGTTGCTGTTTATAAAACCTTACTCTAAAAAATTCAAGGTGAACGTGAAAACTGACCAAGAGCAGCTATCACCACCAAATGAGGAATAAATGGTATTTGATTTTTCAAAAATTTAGATGACTGATTGTGGACATAATTTCAGCCTTACATCCCGAATTGGCAATGTTGTGACCTCAGATTCATCTGTAAATTGAATGCTTAGTTTCCATTATTAAGAACCCTCAAATAGTCCAAGACTACACCAATGCATTATGCATTATTGGACCATTGTTCATGCAAGTCTGAGTTGATAATGGGATATAAAGAGACAGTTTCTGCCTTTGGAAATTGTGTTAGAAACTCATCAGAATGGGGAGCTGTTGTGTTTTAAAATGACACAAACGTACGTACAGGACCTGTGTACGTTTGTGTCAATATTTTTAAAGGTGCTATTGGCATGATATTCTTACCAGATGTCAATAATAATCCATCCAGTCCACACATACAAATAAAAGAAACCATAGACCCATAAACTGTGTATTAGTGAGAAATGACACAAGGAAAAGTATTGAACTGAAATATATTTACTACTTGAAAATGTTCCCTCTAAGCCTGAAGGGAAAAAGAGGGAACAAACACATGTAAGGGAAGCTCTTAAAACATGTGGTTATCCTAAATGGGTTTTCATCAAGTCAGCAAAAATGCACAGAAAAGAAGACACCAACTAGGGAGGATCAGAAAGACAAACGCAACAATATTGTCATCCCCTATGTAGCAGGTTTTTCAGAGAAACTCAGGAGAATCATCTCCAAGCACGACATCCCAGTGTACTTCAGACCCAGCCACACACTCAGACAAAAACGGGTTCATCCCAAAGACAAACTCCTAAACACAAGCTTAACAACATATTATATGCTGTACAGTGTAGTGAGGTTTGCTCAGACCTCTACATCAGAGAGACCAAACAGCCAAAAACACATGGCACAGCACAGAAGAGCCACCTCGATGGGACAAGACTTGGGTGTTCATCTGCATCTAAAGGACAGGTCACTCTTTTGAGGACACCAATGTTCACATCGTGAAAGAAGCCATCTATGTCCACTGTGAGCGACCATCTTTGAACAGAGGCCAACTGCCATGAACAACTGAACAACTGCCATCTATAATCCATTGTTGAGATCCCTTCCCAGACGCCTTAACGCCCACTCACATTCTGGGCCATTTCACCTGAGGAAATCACATGATAGGGTTTCACAGTGGGTTCACCCGAAGCTTTGGCTGATTGTGACCTACACCCGTTTTTACACCTTAGTCTGTGTGATTAGGTAGAGGATCAATAAGGGGTCCATGACCCTCTTGGGGGACTCTAGGGCTTAAAATCTGGGACTCTCCACCAGTTGATCTTAGAACTGAAGAAGAATCTCGGATGAGACGTAAAACATCTTCAAGAAACGTTCTAATTATTGATTCATTTCCGCTGGTGTCATGACTTTCCATGCCTTTTTGCACCTCCCTTTCTTCATGTGTTCAGTACTTTTTGTCTGTGTCTTTTCAATTTACAGTATTATTAATGTTTTATTTATAAACAGATTTATTTATGTAGTTATTTATGTTAAGAATAAAAATAATTAATAAATAAATGGGGAAGAATACACATAGAAATACAAAAAAAAAAATCTGTGAATGAAATAGCTGACATATAACCATTATAATTCCAATTTTCCCAGTGCACCAAAAACAGTAATGGACACTTTCAGTATCAATAATCGATGCATTGAGCCATATTCCCTTCTGTGTAGGTAAGAGGGCATCACATAGCCACGCTGGATCCCCTGGACATCAGTTGTGTAGACTTTGACGATGCCCCCTGTACTATTGGTTTCCAGAACGTCGGTGAGAACAATAATCCTGTTGCATGTTTATTCATTTTCTCTTTTTTCCGCTGGCTTTTCTTTTCCTGTTATTTTTATACTTTGATCCTTTTTGTCATGATATATTTGATACCTTTAATTGTCCCACTGCTCTTTTATCACTGATCCACTCCTTATGTACCTTCACCGACCCATTTACCCTTTCAGTTTTCTTTATCAATGTGACAACCCTGCTTTCTTATCTTTTAGCCTCCCTCCTCTTTTATTTACTATCACAGGCCCACGCTTTGTGTGTGTGTGTGTCTGTCAGAGAAAAAACATGAGTGTCAGTGCATGTGCATTTGCCATAAAACATACTTCTTTGATATTATAACTAACTATAACTAATAATAACTGTCTTGCAGCAAGTCACCCATGAAAGAAGGTGTGCTTGTTGGCTCCTGACAACCTTTGCTCAGTGGCCAATGAGGTCAAGCAGGACTTTTACAGGCTTATCTAAGTGTGCTTCAATAAAATGTTACTATGATTAGATTACAGGCAGAAACTACTTGATTATGTTACATCATCAAAGAAAACAAGGCTAGGTTTTTATGTGCGAGGTAGTTCAGAAAGGCAGAAAAGTCTAAAGATCTCCTATGTAACACGCTGACTGGGATGTATTGAATTAATAATCCCCCATGATAAGCAGAGTACTCTGTACTAATTTGCTGACAGAGATGCACAAAAAGACATAGATACAACAAGTTGCCCTGCCCCTTGTCTATCTAGTTTTGTCTTATCACGGTTTGGTGTGACGAGGACATTGCATGCTTAGATAAACACAAGCCACTCTGACGTCTTAGACCGTGTCTCTTCACTACATTGGCGCACCATTTGACCAGTAAACTTAACCTACCTTCAGCTTTAAGTACATTGCTTCTCATTATGTGTGGTTTCTGTGACTATAGATTGGAGCTTTAAAAAAGAAGGAGGGAAAAAAAGCATTAAAAAAATAACAGAGTTATGTATTTATGACAGGTTATCTGTTTCTTTCCAGGCAAGTTATTAGGAAATTACAGACCCATAAAACCAAGCTAAATGAAAAGTTAATATTACATAATGACCATGGTTCAGGAGTTTAAACCATGGATGCTGATATTAAGGGGTGATTTGCCTGACCTTGTTTGGCGAGTTAATTCAGAGCCTCGGGGTTTTGAGAAAGAAAGCTCTGTCATTTTGAGAATGTAATCAGCTGAGATTTGATGCTGCAGCTGCTGTAAAAGAGCTTTGGCCCCTGATGAATTAAAGGATAGAAAGAGAGATTTGAGATTTTAAGCTAAAATGTTCCTTAAAGGAAGACTTGACCAGTTTAATCCACAAAGATCAAACTGCTTTCGCTGCTTGTGAGATTATGTCAAGAGAACTGCATAATGGGAAATAATGGAATCATCTTGTGTTCAGGTCAGGTTGTAAGGACATATGATATGTCAGTCATTTTTAAATCAAATCAAATCCCTGTACAGCTCAATGCAAATATTATAGACAGGGGTTTAAGTTCATATGGATTCACACAGGGTAAAGATAAAAATCTTTGCAAAACTTACTTAAGCATTTTTCAGTCAAAGAAAAATTATTATAGCCACTTAATAAAAAAGATTGCAAACCATTGATGTTTCTTTGTGAATGAATTTAATTCATTTTGTTATAATAGTCAAAATGCCAGAGATAAAAAGCAATTTAAAGGCGTGAAAAGTGGCTTTACCCTGAACCTTTGAGTTAGGCAATTCAAAATGCTGTGTACTTTATAAGACATAAGATGTAAAGAAAACCCACATACATACAAAATTGATAGAACAAAGTGAAACAATTAAAAAATTACCCAAACTAATAAGATCACTAAAAGTTATGTGTAGCTGTTGTTTAACTAACAACTCTTCATGCAGAGTCTTCTACCTTAGTGTTTTAGCTGTCGCATTGTTGGTCTTTTGAAGCCAAAAGTGTTACATTTGGGCCAGAGGGTGGAAGGCTTGGTTAGGAAGCTGCGTTTACAAACTGTACAGATGCATCTTCTACATACACAGTTCTAAGTAACAGGCTAATAACAATTTCACTCACCTAAACTGGAATACTATATCTTGGATGGGCTGTATTGTTAAAATGTCAGAAACACTAACACGATACATACGTTTTCTGTCGACTGTACCATTGTTTGTCTGCCTCATTTTTCTATTCTAGAAGTTGCCATTTGGTTTTGTCCTATCAATTTCACAGCCTACATATATTGTGCGATGATGGGCTGAAAGAAAGATTTTTTATTTCATTGTTTACACTGCAGGCATTTATGGGCTGGCTGAAAGTGACTTAGATAAGGTGTTCCGGCTTCCCACTACCACCTTCATTGGTGGGAATGAAAGTGCTCTGCCTCTCAGAGAGATCATATACCGCCTTGAGGTAAGGATCATATATATAAATGCTTATTTTTTAAACACAGAATGTGATGATCCAACTTGTTTGATTTCCAATGTCTTTGTGGTATAGATACCCATATAGATGCTGATTTAGATACCCATATATCAGCAGATACACACAGCCAAGAAAAGTTGTAACAGGAACCTCTTTTTTATCCAAACTAATACAAACGTAACTTTTTTTTGTCTCTTAGAGAGCTTACTGTCAACACATCGGTGTAGAGTTTATGTTTATTAATGACATGGAACAGTGCCAATGGATCAGACAGAAGTTTGAGACTCCAGGAGTCATGCAGTGCACTCTGGAGGAGAAGAGGACCCTACTGGCCAGAATGATCCAGTCAACCAGGTGTGTCTGTGGTGCTTCACTTTCTTAGTACGCCTCAACAAATAACTAAAAGTTTAAAAGGCCTTTCTCAGTCTGATGGAAGTGTAAAGTTCCGAGCCACAGTGTGAAACACCACAACCAACTTTTTGCAGGTTTGAGGAATTTCTCCAAAGGAAGTGGTCTTCAGAGAAGCGCTTTGGCCTGGAAGGTTGTGAGTCGCTCATTCCAGCCCTGAAGACCATCATTGACAAGTCCAGTCAGAGTGGAGTGGAGAGTGTAATCATGGGAATGCCACACAGGTGCCATGGCTATGAATTTTACCTTTTGCATATCGATGACCAGCAAATTCAGTTCTAATTCAATTCAATTTTATTTATGTAGCAAAAAATCACAAAAACAGCTGCCTCAAGGCACTTTATATTGTAAGATAAAGACCCAACAGTAATAGAGATGAACTAGAGAAAACCCCAACGATCAGATGACCCTCTATGAGTAAACATGTTGGCAACAGTGATAGGGAAAAACTTCCTTTTAACAGGAAGAAATCTCTTCCTATTGCAGGGTAACTAAGGGAAGATCCAGCCCAAATTTTATGCTGTGTTAAAAAGGAAAGTTTTAAGCCTAAAAGTAGAGAGGGTGTCTGTCGCCCAAGTCCAAACTCTGAGCTTATTCCACAGAAGAGAGCCCTGAAAGCTCAAGGCTCTGCCTCCCATTCTACTTTTGAGTACCCAAGGAATCACAAATAAACCAGCAGTCTGAGAGCAAAGTGCTCTTTTAGGGTGATACAGTACTAAAGCAGAGATTTGCAAAGGTGTGCCAATATAAAACTCTGAGGCCTTTTTTGTTGGAGATGGTGTTAGAAGTATAGGAGGGGTAGAAGATGGGCAACAACAAAATTCCAGTGCAATACCTCTAAAATGCAGTAAGGTGGAAGTGTTGCAAGTTCCTCTTCTAAATTCTTGCAGGGTCTGGTTCTGAGTTCCTTGAGGGTTTGATTGATCTTGTTTTTTAGTGTGGGTAATCTAGACTCTTGGGGTAATCAGGACTGTGCAACACCAGGCAGAACACATTCCCTCTTAGGCAGAACGGAAAGAAAGGAAACACACACGCAAAGAAAGCTCTTAAATGCACAAGAAAGAAGGTCAGAAATCAACCAGGGAGAAACAGAATAACAAATGGAACAGCATTGTCATCCCTGCTGAAGCAGGTTTATCAGAGAAATTCAGATAATTTTTCCAAGCACTCCAGACCCAGTCACACCCTCAGATAAAAAGAAAAGGCTTGTTCATCCCATGGATAACGCTCCCCTACATACATAGGTCAGAGTGGTTTTACAAGTAAAATACCCAACAATGCAGTGGTGTAAAGCACACAACCTGTTCACTGAAGTGACGAATCAAGCTTCTCCATCTGGCAATCCAATGGATAAGCGTGGTTTTGTCAGTTGCCAAGAGAACAAAATTTGCCAGACTGCATTGTTCCAAGTGTAAAGTTTCATGGAGGAAGGTTGTTTTTTTGTTTTTTTTTGGCGGGCTCGGCCACTTCCAGTAAATGGAAATCTTAATGCTTCAGCATACTAAGATATTTTGTACAATTTCATGCTTTGTGGGAATAGTTTGAAGGTGCCCCCTTCCTGCTTCAAAATGACTCCATACCACTGGGCAAAGTAAGTTCCATAAAGACATGGAGAGCGGGTTTGGTGCGGAAGAACTTTGGTGGGGACTGGCCTGCACAGAGTACTGACCTTAACTTAATAGAACACCTTTGGAATGAATGCAAACCAGGCCTTTTCGTGCACAGTCAGTGTCTGACCTTAAAAAATATAGTGTGACTGCAAAGGGTGGGTAGACATCATATTAAACCCTGTGGATTAAGGTCTGTGAAGGTTCTCAGTCATCCAGGTCATTGTAGTCAAAGGAGCTTGCAAAGAAAAGCGTCTGGACTTCTTTAAGTTGCTTGAAGACGTTTCACCTCTCATCCGAGAAGCTTCTTCAGTTCTAAGGTCAAATGGTGGAGAGTCCCAGATATAAACCTAGTGGGAGTAACCCCCCACAGAGGGACAAAAGGACCCCCTGATGATCCTCTAATCGCCTGAGCCAAGGTGTGAAACTGGGTGTGGGTCCCAATCAGCCAGAGTTTCGGGTGTGTTCATTGTGAAACCTGGCCCCACCTTATCATGCGAATTCCTGAGGTCAGATGGCCCAGGATGTGAGTGGGCGTTAAGGCGTCTGGGAAGGGATCTCAAAACTGGATTATAGATGGCAGAGAGTTGGTGTCGTAAACCCCCGCCTCTGTTCAAAGATGGTCGCTCACAGTGGACATAGATGGCTTCTTTCACTCCTCTTTCAAACCATCTGTCCTCTCTGTCCAAAATGTGAACATTGGCATCCTCGAAAGAGTGTCCTTTATCCTTAAGATGCAGATGGACTGCTGAGTCTTGTCCTGTGGAGGTGGCTCTTCTGTGTTGTGCCATGCGCTTGTGAAGTGGCTGTTTGGTCTGTCCAATGTAGAGGTCTGGGCATTCCTCGCTGCACTGTACAGCATACACCACATTGTTAAGACTGTGTTTTGGCGTTTTGTCTTTCGGGTGAACCATCGGGCCATCTGACCTCAGGAATTCGCATGATAAGGTGGGGCCAGGTTTCACAATGAACTCACCCGAAACTCTGGCTGATTGGGACCCACACCCAGTTTCACACCTTGGCTCAGGCGATTAGAGGATCATCAGGGGGTCCTTTTGTCCCTCTGTGGGGGGTTACTCCCACTAGGTTTATATCTGGGACTCTCCACCATTTGACCTTAGAACTGAAGAAGCTTCTCGGATGAGAGGTGAAACGTCTTCAAGCAACTTAAAGAAGTCCAGACGCTTTTCTTTGCAAGCTCCTTTGACCTGTGGATTAAGAATATGATTTCACTCAAGTTCATAAAGTTGTGAAGGCAGACAAGCAAATACTTTTGGCAATGTTGTGTAACTCGACAGTTAGCAGCTTGCAGCTACCTACATCATAGTTCTTTCAGCAGGTGTTAAACGCAGAGTACAAGGATGTAGTGTACCATGTCCACATATTGAGAAAGAAAGGCCCCATGCACCAACACCAGAGCTGAACTAAAACTGTCTACAAGCTTCTGAAATTTTTTTCATCCTCAGCAGTTTACACAAATGATCCCCACTCTTACTGGTTGGTATTGTCTTTTGGTCATACTGGGCAAGTTCAAGTACAAAATGACCAGACTGACCACAAAAAAGACAGCTTCAACTTGGTTCTCAGCTGCTATTCCTCAGGTGCTAGTATAGCCTGACTGAGCTGCATTGGCCCCTCAGAATGGCGAACAGAGGAGCTTTAAGTGCTGTACTGGAAGTGGAAGGCAGGGAGAACCAAAGGGCAGAATCGGGACGGGAACTACAGCCAGAGGAAGGCTGAGACTTGTCGTTCCATTCCTTGTTTTGTTCATATAGGTGATTGTCTACACTAATAGTAAGAGCCACAAATTCATTTAAACTCTTCAGCTCATCACTGGTAGCCAATTCAAACCTGTTGCATCTCTGTTAGGAATGTGCAGAAATGTGTTACAAAGGTAGAGTTACTGTATCTTTATTGAAGTGTTTTTATTCCTCTTATGTGTCTTCAGAGGCAGACTGAATGTGCTGGCAAATGTGATCCGGAAGGAGCTGGAGCAAATCTTTTGTCAGTTTGACTCTAAGTTAGAGGCTGCGGATGAGGTTTGAACATTATTTAGTTAGATTTAGTCAAGAGCAATGAAACAGATTTACACAAAAAATATAACTATGACAGTGCTTGTGTTAATGATAACAACTGATGTTTGGAAAATGTGTTTAGGCACATGAATAACTTTAAAAATGATTGACACTCTTTAGCTGAGAAAGCCTCTTTTTTCCAACCAGAAGGTATCAATAGTAACTATGATGGGGTCCAGTTAAAAGTGGGGTACAAATTAGTAGTGCTCCCCATCTGTCACACAGAGACAGCAAAGAGGTGGTACTAACTAAACCCAGAGGTGAGAGGTGAACGATAGCTGTTATTAAGAAAATGTTATGTAATCAAAATCAAACAAAAGTGGAATCAAATCAAATCAAAACCTGAGAAAAAAAACAAAGTAAGACACCCGTTCAGCTTTTCAGCAGTTCTCATTCACTGCAATTATGGCTTACACAAGTACGTTGGTTAGGTTAGCTGTTAAGAACAAGCTAAAAAGCCAATGTCAGTATGCCATGCAATTATTAAAATATGTGACCTGCCACATGTATTTAACTCTAGCATATTAATTCAACTGTAGACTGATGGCTGCAGAATGCAGAGGTATATCTAAAAGGGGAACATGCAGTGGCACAGCACCTTCCTAAAATATAAATTTATTACATTAAGTGCGATATTACTATGTTTTTATAGATCAATAAAAGTAGCAGATTATTATGTTGGGTTATTAAATTCAGGTTAACATTAGCTCCACCTGCAATATTAAAATTGTGTAGGCCGTCTATTGAATAGCACATGTGCACATATGTTATTAATAAAAATAAATAAAGATGAAAGGTTCAGCATCTGACTTTGTGCTCTCAGGGTTCTGGCGATGTGAAATATCACTTGGGGATGTATCACAGGAGGATGAACCGGGTCAGTGACAAGTACATGACATTGTCTCTCGTGGCAAACCCCTCCCACTTGGAGGCCGTTGATCCAGTGGTGCAGGGAAAGACCAAAGCTGAGCAGTTCTACTGTGGGGACACTGAGGGAAAGAGAGTATGTTGAATTTTTTTCTTTACCATATAAACAGAAGACAATGTCTCCGTGGATGTTTTCCAATATGTTTGCATTTTGGTGAATCATTTTGCAGGTGATGTCTATTCTCCTTCATGGCGATGCTGCATTTGCAGGTCAGGGTATAGTGTATGAGACATTCCACCTGTCTGACCTGCCATCCTACACCACACATGGTACAATACACGTGGTGGTCAACAACCAGGTATGGACTGTTCGATTCAGTTTGTTACGTTTAAAATTCTTTCAGCAGTTATCAAGTTTATGGTATGGACAGGTATTTCAACAAATAGATCACTTAATGGTTATAATAATAATAATGGTTTTGTAACTGAATTAGTTTTCCCCAGATAAAACTAGGCTTCTGGAGTATGGATTATTGAATATACACTAAAAGTACTTTTGAATTGACCATAATACTGTGTATTTAACACTGCGTGTGAATTGCTAGAATTGCAGTTCCAGTAGTTAAAATGAGCACAGTGTCATAACTGTAACTGGTTTTAATATACATGTGTGTTACTCTTGCCCACATAGATTGGTTTTACGACAGACCCCAGGGTGGCTCGTTCATCTCCGTACCCAACCGATGTAGCTCGAGTGGTCAATGCACCCATCTTTCACGTTAACGCAGATAATCCAGAGGCTGTGATGTATGTGTGCAAAGTTGCAGCTGAATGGAGGAACACATTCCATAAAGATGTCGTTGTAGACCTGGTAAAAATGCTCGTTATTATAACTTTTTGTTAACCACCAAGTAAAATGACCCTGACTGAAACTGCTGTTATTTAAGAAAAAATACTTTGAAAACAGGAAACACTTTTACTAACTATAACCCGAAATAATGAAAGTAAATCTGTGAACAAAGCATAAAGTAGGAGTAAGCATGTTTCCAACATCTAAAAAGGGCATTAAGCCCCATCTGACCTTAGAAACATGACGGTTTAATTCAATTCAGTCCAATTTTTGATTAATCCAATAAAGGATCATTTGTTAGAAGCAGTCTAGAAAAACACAGACACACACACACACACACAAATGAACTAAATCAAGGTAAAAACTTTAAAAGTGAGGAGTTTAGAATAATGGGTAGTAGTAGTTTACAGTCAGGTGAAGCATGATGATACCCTAATGGCAACAAAAAATAGAATAGAATAGAATAGAATAGAATAGAATAGAATAGCCCTTTATTATCATTGTACATGTACAATGAAATTGTGGAGAATGAAATATTCATTCTCAGGGTGCGTTCAGAAAAGGCTAGAATACCTGTTGCTATCTCAAGGATTAGTTGGTTGCTAAAAGAAGCTACGTCTATTTGCTTCACTTATCTTCCAGTTATCTTAGACTTTAACAATACTGTGTGGATGTGAAATGAGCCAGTAGAAGAAAAAATAATAGAGTCAAAAGACTAATTAAAATGATAGATGGTGGGATCAGCTGTTGTCATTTAAATGGACTGTCACTTTACTGCACTGTGCCAACAAGTGTGCCAGTCAGTACTGACATACTAAATTTTCATACAGCATACAGGGTCAAATAGGTGATCAGAAAAACAAACATAAACATTTGCCTCTTCACTCAGGTGTGTTACAGACGGAACGGACATAATGAGATAGATGAGCCCATGTTCACACAGCCGCTGATGTACAAGCGCATCAAGAAGCAGAAAGGAGTCCTGCAGAAATTTGTTGAAAAACTCATTGATGAAGGAGTCGTCACAACTCAAGAATATGAGGTAAAGCTGCCTGCACACCTGTGCTGTAGATGGTTATGAAGCATGCAAATTGTAGACAAAGACACAATATAACTTCTTCTGACCTCCAAGTGGATTTGATTTTTGGCTGCAGTTTTAAACTCTATCACACATTTAGCTTGAGCTTACTCAGTCCGAAGATGATGATCATTGTCAGGATTTTATACCAAATGAAAAAGCTCAGCTAATTCTTTGAGACTGATCAAGTAACACACAGATTTCTCATGTGGACAGCTGTCACTGACAGTCAACTCCAGTCTATATGACGTAATGGACCTTCTCAGCAGGTTGAGTGTTAAAGTGTGAATTTTAGAGAGCCATTCAAGAGAGCTAACCTCAAGTTTTCTGAAAATCTTGTGAATGCTAAAACTCGAGAAGGAAGTCACTTAGGATTTTGTAATTACCATAGGTGTGTCTACTAGGAGGCTGCCACCAGTATTTTACTTATACTGTTGCTATCAGTTACTAGATTAAAAATCACAATGAAGATAAAAAGAAAGACTAAATTTTCTCATTAGATGCCCAACTTGCATTGATCTCTTGCAGGAGGAAGTAGCCAGTTATGACAAAATCTGTGAGGAAGCTTATACTCGCTCCAAAGATGAAAAGATCCTACACATCAAGCACTGGCTAGATTCACCCTGGCCCGGTATGACTACATGTTGTTAATGAAGCTAAACCATTTCTGTGTGTTGTTTTTTTAACTCCCTATTTTGTCAAGAAATTAACATCAAACACAATAAATTAAGACAGAATACAATGAATACAACTGAATACACAGAATATTTTTGAATCTTGGGCAAGAAGGGCATCCCATGCATGCCTCTTGCTTTTAATGCTTTTGTGTGTCTGTGTATTTAGGCTTTTTCACACTGGAGGGTCAGCCTAGAAGTATGACCTGTCCTTCGACTGGCATCAGCAAGCAAGCGCTCAGCCACATTGGCAACATTGCTGCATCTGTCCCAGTGCAGGATTTTGCTATACATGGAGGTGCCCTCACGTCTCTTGTGACAAAAATGAAGATCCACTGAATGTACTTTCAAGCTGTTTTAGACCTGGATTTTCTGCATTGGTGTTCATGTTGTAGGGTTGAGTCGTATCCTAAAGGGACGTGCAAATATGGTGAGCCAGCGACTGTGTGACTGGGCTCTAGGGGAGTATATGGCCTTTGGCTCTCTGCTCAAGGAGGGAATCCATGTGCGTCTCAGTGGTCAGGATGTGGAGAGGGGCACGTTCAGGTAAGAAATAGATGTACTATCTATGTACATATTTATGTAGCCAACTTCCTAAGAATAAAATATCAAGAGGTGATTGCATCTAAATCTCTTTGACCTGTGCTTGTATTAATTTCTTCACCTGCATCTTATCTCTGAATTTAAAAAAAAAAAAAAGGACAAACTCAGTCATACCACTCATTTTTTTCTGGTTATATTTCACAGCCATCGACACCATGTTCTTCATGACCAAAATACTGACAAAAGGATGTGCATCCCAATGAATTATATCTCCCCTGATCAAGCTCCTTACACTGTGTGTAACAGCTCTCTATCTGAATATGCAGTGCTGGGTAGGTAACATAAACACAATAAAGTACCAAAATCTGGTGCGTTTTGCATGATTCTTTGCCTACCTCTCTGTCTCCCACAGTACCTGAAGTACAGTATTTCACAGTTGAAGTGTCACTTTTCAATTTGCTGGCATGTTTCAACATCAAGGCTTCCGTTTCATTCTTCTCTCCCATGTGCAGGTTTTGAATTAGGCTTTGCTATGGCCAGTCCCAATGCACTGGTTCTATGGGAGGCCCAGTTTGGAGACTTTCACAATACAGCCCAGTGCATCATCGATCAGTTTATCAGCTCGGGACAGGCCAAGTGGGTCAGACAGAATGGCATAGTGTTGTTGCTTCCTCATGGCATGGAGGGAATGGTAAGAATTTAATCTACCACATTCCACATGTATCTCAATTTGATTTGTCTCACCATCAGAGTTTGGGATTGCATTACCACCTTATAATGCAACGCCTGCCTTGTATCGATGTCTTCTTGATTTTACGAATTGTTATATTTTTAATACTATTCTATGGGCTTGCACTGTCAGAGCACAAATCACTTATGTCTCTGTGTAAAACTGTGGGGTACTGTGTTGTACTGGAACAAAATGTTTATTCTGTCCATGGTAGTAAAATTATTTTGATGCAAATGAAAGGACATATATGGATACATAGTGCCTTATGTGTTACTAATAAACTTGAGATCTGCAATATCACATATAAACAAACCTTAAATACACTACAGGAAAGAAAACTGCATCACATTTGTATTGCTTCCATTTCCTTTTCATCACAGGGTCCAGAGCACTCATCTGCACGCCCTGAAAGATTTCTACAGATGTGCAATGATGACCCAGATGTATTCCCTGTGAGTTTGTGTCAGAATGTCATTAAGGAATCATAGTCTGTCAAGTAAATGATTTTCAAGTCTGAAAAGAGAAGGAATTTCAGAAGTTAAATCAGCATTCTTTTTAATGGCCAGCAGGGGGAACTCTACAGCCAAAAACAATCTGTATCTAGGGAATCTATGACCTAAGTAAACATACAACATTATCTTCATTTTGTGCATTTTGAGCATGCTTTAGTGTAAGCCTGTGTCATGGTTGATATGTTTCTCAGTTATATCAGTCCTTAATCAGCCCATCTGGTTTTAAAAAACTTAGTTCAGCTAGAGGCTTCAACAGCAAAAACAATGGGTGGCATCACAGTAACTACGTATGTTAAGGACAGAGTGGAACATGCAGTGCAGGTTGGATTCGTATTTTGCCACAATTAAAAATATCTTTCTGTTTTTCTTTGGACTCATTAGTAATTTTCCGTCCTCTTCTGTCTTTGTCAGAGTCATATTTTTTATTTGATTAATTTACCTTAGTACCTAAAAAAATTAAATAATTGGAACAAATAATTCTGTTCTTTTGAATTTTTGAATTAAATAATTGTATTGTGTACATTTTGTCATCAGGTTGACTAAACTTTTCTTATCTTTTTTAATCTTCCACGTAAAATTTTGTATGTTGTATTGTAATTTCTGTTTGTTTTTTTACTTCATTGTATGTTGGCAGAAACTGTCTGAAGACTTTGCCATGCATCAGCTTTATGACTGTAACTGGATTGTTGTGAACTGCTCTACTCCTGCAAACTACTTCCACGTTCTCCGCAGACAGATCCTGCTGCCTTTCAGGAAGCCCGTAAGACATATATACCAAAACATGCAAGATAAGAGTCAATTGAAATTATGAACATGTTCTATGCTCTGTCTTTAATCGCAGCTCATAGTACTAACTCCAAAGTCGCTGTTGCGCCACCCTGAGGTTAAGTCCAGCTTTGATGATATGCTTCCAGGTGAGTACAGATCAAAAGAGTGCAAAAGAACTTTTAAAATATTTGGTTATTTTCTGTTTTTATGAATTCTGTCATGCAGGCACACATTTCAGGCGTCTAATCCCAGATAATGGGCATACAGCCACCAACCCTGAGAAGGTGAAGAGACTAATTTTCTGCACCGGCAAGATTTACTATGAACTGACCCGGGAACGCAAGAACAGAGGCATGGACGAAGCTATTGCTGTTGTACGCATCGAGCAGGTAATCAGTGTTTTGGTAAAACTGTTGTGTAAGTCTGTAAAAAGCTGAAACTGAATCTGAGACTGTGGAGTGACTCGTTTAGTCTAATGTCAAGGCAATTTCACACTTCACATACTTCACTGCTGTACAGGTAAAACAATGGTGGCATGGCCTTATAGTGTGCAGTATTTGTCTGCCTTAAGTCAATCACAGCACCTTGTTAGGCAACACCGCACAGACTTCCACACCAAAAGTAGCAGAAACTTGAGTGTTCATTCCAACCACATTGTGGCATCTTTCTTTTTTTGGCAGCTGTCACCATTCCCCTTTGATCTGGTGAAAGAAGAGGCTGATCACTATCCAAATGCAGATTTGGTTTGGTGTCAAGAAGAGCACAAAAACCAAGGCTACTATGACTATGTCATGACCCGCATCAGCACCACCATCGGTCACACACGCCCCATCTGGTAAGTTTGACTTTAGCTGACTGTACACCTGAAGACAGGGCAGTATACCAGTCCATTTACCAATATGTTCACTATTGTTCGTCTCCACATGTCTAAACCACCATGCTTGTCTCACTAACTATGTCTTTAAACCCTCAATCTAAACTGTCCCTCTGATATATCTAATCGAGTCCATTCTGGTCTTTTTGGTTGTCCCAAACCATACATCATAACAGGTCTTACTAGTCTTGTAAAACTTCCCTTTCATTTGTGCTGCCATTCTTCTGTCACATATCATACCTGATTTATCGCCCCTCTGATATAATCATTTCTAATCCTGTTCAACTCTGCCTTTTGTTTTTGTTTTTTTAGTGCCACCCAACTATAAAACTTAGCAGGTCTGTCTGCCATCTATTAAACATTTCCTTTCATTCTTACTGCTATCCTTCTGTCATACATCACCCCTGACACTTGCCTCCACTCACTGCACCCCATGTGCACTCCTATCTTCACCAGTCTTTCTTTGGATGGTTTACCCCAGATATTTAAACTCATCCACCTTCACTGTTACACTTGTCTCTTTCTAATTCACACACATGTATTCTTCATGTACCTTCTTCTCCCCAGTGCATACCTCTGCAGACCCTCGTTTCCCTGATGCCTACTTTCACTACAGGCTATAATGTCAAACATCATAGTAGACACAGCCTGACCTCATCTGTCAACCTGTCCAAGACCAATACAAAAAGGAAGGCGCTCAGTGCCAATCCCTGATGTAATCTCAGTCCCACCATGAACCCATCTGCATCTTCTACCACACACCTCACCACTGTCTTGCATGTCCTGCACTTGCCTCACATATTTCTCTGCTATTCCTGACTTTGTAGTACAGTATCACATTTCCTCTTGGCACTTATATGCTTTATCTAGTGCTACAAAGACACCGTGCAACTCCTTCTGACCTTCACTCTTTTGTAGCACACTGCTGCTCACTGATAGTCACCTGTCTTTGTCTTCATGGTCATCAGTTTTTATTTATTTGCACATTTATCGAATGCTTTAAAAAAAAAAAACATTCACACACACTATCATTATACTTGGGCACATGGACAGGAGGATCCAGGGTTTGATCCCCTGACATTTTGACTGGTAAATGGATCACCCTACCACCTAAGCTACAGCCATCCTGCAGGACACATTGAATTGCATCATGAGCAGTGATATTATAGTAAACAGGAGTGAGAACTCATACATCATTTAGAGGCCATGTCAGTACACAAACACACAGCAGACGTTTAATGTTGTGACTTTTAAATGTTGAATAAACTCACAGCCTCATTCCACTGTTCTTCACTCATATTTTGTGTTTAATTTACTCCCAAAAAGAGGAAAAGGCATCTGTAAACAAAAAAGAAAGACCTGTAAACCAGGTTAAAGGTGATTGTTATTGGCAGTATTGTTCTTTTTTTTTTAATGTGTGTGTGTGTGTGTGTGTGTGTGTGTGTGTGTGTGTGTGTGTGTGTGTGTGTGTGTGTGTGTGTGTGTGTGTAGCTATGCTGGTCGCGAGGCTGCAGCAGCTCCAGCCACTGGAAACAAGCACACTCACAAGATGGAGCTGCAATATTTGCTGGACACAGCACTGAACTGAATCTACATTGATACTAAGGGCTGATGATCTCCCACCACTCTGGGATCTAGCCTATCTGCAGAGCTTCAGAAAATCCAGACCGGCTTCACCATTTTCCAGAAATTTTACATCATTGTGTTTTTACTTCAGTATTTTTACAGATTAGAATTGTAAACAGATGTAATCTCAAAACACACAATGACTTTTAACACTATTACCAACTATTACAATCTCATGTTTACAGTGAAGGACGCCACTAGAGAAAACTCTGATGATATGCCTGTAATCCATCTGTGAATTTAGACAAATTACAGTTTTAAGACTGTAATATTTTATTTTTCTTATATTCAGTCAGATAATTAATCCAGATCAAATCTTCAAATAATATTATTGATGTGTGGTATACTGTTTTGGGTCAAACAATCAGAAACATTCCCCAAAAGTTGATTCTGTTCATCTGGACCTAGTGTTTTCAGTGGGAGATGCATTTCCTTCGGTGGTGCTAGTTTCAGTCATTATGCAAATGTACTGTTTATAAAATTGGGGAAACCTGCAGTCAGCTGAGACTGAAGAAGTCACTTGACGAAATGTTTCTCCCACCAAAAACGCTTCGTCCAGATGAACAGAATCAACCTTTGGAGAATTACAAAATCAGAAACATTAATGATGTTCATATTTTAAGGAAGAAAACGAGGATAGTTCTTTTCTGGCATTTTAGCACACTTTGCTCCAGAGTGGCTCCAACAGATTTTAGAAACAACATCACAGGTCTGTGGTCCAGAAAAGTGCAGTCCTAAGTATAAAGAACTAACTTGTATTTTTATTATTATTATACACATTCTGTTTTCATTGATCTTGGCAAATAAAGCTTTTTGAATAGTCCTGCTTTTGCTCTTCAATATTTCACAAATATATAATTTACAATTTTGCACTTTTTCTTTTATACATGTAATCAAGAAGCTGCAGAGAAGTCAGTCACCATTGTAACCAAAGATCTTCTAAATACTCAAGATCTCCCAATCATGCTCACGAGAAAGCCCCGAATAGAATTTGTAGATTAACCTCATTTTTCTTTTGGACATTTTCTTTATACTTTCACTTCTTTCTAAAGAGTAGAGATAAGAATTCACAATGAGTCACTTTAGAATGCAAGGAGCTGCCTCTTGATCACCGTCATCTTCACCCACCACAACCAGCATACATGGCATACAAGATGGCTCAGGTGCAATTGTAGTCCTGCAGCAACATTAATATGATGTTGCAGGATCAACACAGTCCTATCACATACACCACATGGACAAACAGAGGCAAAAGAATGTAGTGGACATGGAATGGAGTACTCTGAAAAATATATCCCAGTCTTATCGTGCAAATAGTGTTTTATTAAGGTAACTATCCATGTGTATTTTGTGTATTTGTTAACAAATGTATGCAGCATCTCAAATACTGAAAGTTTCTTTCAGTCTAGTATTAAATAAAATTCCACACAAACTGGCAATAAATTGTCATATAAGTAATTTAATGAGATTGCAGAATTACAAGAAATTTCAAGAATTATGTCTTCAGAATGTTTTCTGACCACAACTCCTGGTGTATGGCAATGACCTCAAATGTAAATTTTAGCATAAAGCAGATTAGACCACTGTGCTAACTCTCAAAGCACACACCAAAATTATGCTATTTGGATGTTTATTTTGTTCCTGGCTGCTACTGTATAGTTAATTATCATGTAAACAAAGCACTTCAAAATAGTTGTCTTCTCAAAATGATTAAGTAGCTCAGTATTTTCTTCTGTTATAAAAACTACCCTCCAAGATTTTAGTGCAAATGTGGACACAGACTCCTTTACAGATGACTCTTGGAGTTTCTGTTTTTTTCGATGAAGTCAAACAGATCCACATGTGAATCACAGTGTTTGGCAGAGCTAAAGTCACGCAGAAGTTTGTACAGTGTCCCTGTCAAAAAGGAATAAAAAGGTATATTAGAAAAATTAAAGAAACACCACTTTTTACAGCCAAATTCTGAAAAGTTATATCTTAAAAAATTGGCATTCAGCTCTAAATAATTAAAGAACACAACATAGTTTCATTCTGATTATAGGGGTGTGGTTCTGGGAGAGGTAGAACAGAGGGCTCTAGGGACATGGGCATTATTAGAAGAAGCTGGTTTTCTTTACCTAGCAACCAAATGTAACAGGTCAGTAAAGCCAACATGTGGCAGGCGTGTGGCCTCTGGCTCTGCTGCAATGGGGGGTGGGGGGGGGGGGGGTTTACGGTAAACTCACAGGGTGGTGCCGGGAGGTCGGAGGGCACAGGTGACCCCTTTTAGTGTTTGGAGTCAGGAAGGAGCGGTGTGTGGTGTGGGAAGTAGCTAGAAAGCTGCTGTGACCAACAATCGAAAACTGTATGGGTCCTAATCACTTCACATGACACTAACAAAATGCTATGTGCTTACTGTCAATGCGGAAAGTGAAGGCATTAAGGCAAGGCATTCAGACACAAGTGTGATCATCCTTTGAACTTTACGAAAAAAAATTGCATCCTTCAAATAAAAATCACTGTCCAGGCTGTTAAAGGCATTCAAGAAGTAAGTAAAGGTCTCCATTTCCCTTATATTAAAGGCCAGTGTCTGCAGGTTTTTAGAAATACCGCTTTCAGTCAGACACCAGCTAACCCTTTAAAGAAATTATTAGGTGTTCAGTAAATTAGCTGGAAAATATACAAGCTTTAAAGGAAAATATACAAGCTTTAAAGTAATGCGATGTTAGAAACTGGAGAAAAGAAAACTGCATGTCTTGGGAACACTCACCTACTGTAATCCCTTCTGTGAACATCAACTCATATATGCGCTGTAGGCGTTGCTTCAGATTTTCATCCCCAAAGGTGAAGAAAGCCAAACCCCTCTTAGCCTTTGCTGCTGCCATCAGCTGGATCAGAGCTGCACATGAACAGATAAGAACTTACATACATTTATTTCATGTTGCACTGTGACAGACTTTCCTAGATCCTAACCCTTCAACTGTTGTGATTCAGTGCTATATAAATTAAACTGAAGTGAACTGAATTGTCCTGTTTTCTGTCTCGACCAATAAGACATGATTACTCTGTTTGCTAAATATATCCTCTTAATCTGTGTTAATCTGTGTATGGTAAGTGTATTTCTGTCTGACAACAGGGTAATAAAGATGTGGTGAGACCCTGTATAAATAGATTTCCTCTGGTTCTGTGAATTCCTCATTACACTGCTGTATGGACTAAATTCTTTCTTGTAAGAATAAAACTCTCCAGCAGCTGACTTTTTTTTTTTTAAATTTAATACACCATTAATTTCCACAACAAATGTTGCACTCAGTTTGTTCTTAACCATTTGTTTGGTTTGTAGAAATAGGTCACATTTATACATTTAATCAGCTGGCTTTCTTTGATGTCAGAAACTCCAAATCAAAGTGTAATCCTGCATATATGATCAAGCATATCACTTTAGTCCTTACACTAAATTCAGAGACCTTTGCACTAATGAATATAAAGAAGTTCACCTTTGAGTTGTGGGTCTCCATTAAAGGCGCCACAGCCCCATTTTCCCGTAGCGATATCTGGGTTTTCATGCCCATCGTACCCTTTAAATCCACAGTAAGCCTTCAAAGATACATGAGATTAATTCATTTTAGATTGCAGTCATACATTATAAGCATGGGTTTACTTTTAAGTAGCATTATAAGCTTTACTATAACTTTTAAACAAGCAATATAAATATGTCACAGATGAAAAGTAAAATACAAGTATGCAAATATTAAATAATTAAATTTGTATGTATACATGCCCAGTCAGAGGGTTTGGACAAACCCACTCATTTATTTATTTTTTTAATTTGTTTTTTTGTTGTTTTGTTTTATAATCATGAGATTAGGTTTTCAGTTCTTTGTAGAATTGCATTCATGTCTCATTTCCTCTTTACAATACAGCATGGTTACACACAAAAAGTTGTGTGTAACACAAAAGTTTTGTTAAGGCACAGTTATTCACTTATTCACATAGTTTTTCCCAATTGCTGTTACGGCCCTGGCCTGGGGAGCTGATTTGGACTAAGCACACAATCTTGCCACCATGCACACTGCAGCAACTCTGCTTTGTTGTGAAATTTCCTCACAAGTTGAATTCTGCTCACATGCTCTTCTAACTAATATCCAACCTGTGGGACATAGGCACTGGTAACATTTAACATCGAAGTTTTTATTTCTAGCTTTAAACTCTTGATGCTGTTTGACATTCTCGTCACCTACACAACACTATTCACAAAGCGCTCATAAAAGACACTTAAAGCAAGACACGTGCTTCAATACCTAGGAGGAAGGGCATCTGGTGTAAAAAAAAAAGATCTGCCAAATCAGTTGAAATAGCTTTCAGCTAGTTGAAAGGTTGAAGATGAAGTTGAAAATTATTTACTTCAGAGAATTAGTTCATTAAAATTACCCCCCCCCCCCCCCCCCCCCCCTAGAAACTACCACCCAGCAAATTAGAGTATAAAACCACATTAGCAATTTGTAGGAGATTGCCTGAATCAGACTTTCATAGTGGAACTACCACAAATCAGGGACGCCTATAAGAAGAGAACTGCTCGGACCAAGACAAAAATTTAGACATTTAGCTATTTATTTAACCCTGGACTTTGGTTTGGTGTGTCCAAACGTGAGACTTTTGTGTCCATCCACCAAGAGAATGTAATGGTGATGGATCTCTTGTGTCAGTGATGGAGTTCTGCAAAATAGGATCTGGGCATCACTATCTGCCAGTCGTAACCCAGCAGAAATGGTTTGAGATTATCCAATCCTACATTGGGTAGTAAACAGTGTAGTATATGCTTCCACGTGTGTGTAAATGGAATACACAACTCAAGATGAGACTTTTCCTTCGTGCTTCTTTATTTTCTGCCAACAAAGAACAACCAAAGGAACAATAAATAACACATAATAAACTTCACCTTGTTCAGTTCTCGGGTAATATGTCTCATTCTGTACTGATCCACGCTGTGTCTGAAGTTCATAGCATCAATGGCCAGGATCTTTGTCTTACGCCGAGCCCATTCATCCCTAAAAATTGGATCAAAATGCATCAGAAAACTCAATAAAAAGTTCTAAAAAAAAAACAAAAGTTCTAAAGGCAAATAATGAATGACCCCCTCAGACCTTTCAGACTGATCTTCATAAGGACCTGCCCACTCAAAGGAGTCTCCAAAACCTGAATAGTAGCTGAACTGCTGTGAGCCTGAGAAACAGACAACAAAAGTTGTACATTAATACAAATATTGATGCACATTCATTTTTAGTAAATAGATTTATCATGAATTTCTGTACTATATTCATTTTCCCCATTTTTAATTTCCTAGAGCTATTTATCTTAGCATTATCTTTGTATTCGAGTGGAGGCACTTCCAATGTTTCTGTGTGTTTTTTATGTGTAATATCTTTACGTATGTTGGTAAACAGACTTCAGTGAACAGGGTTTACAAGTTGTTATATTTAAAATTGAAAAATTACTTGTTTTCAACTATCTTTATAACTCTGTGTTATTATACTTACATTATAACCAATCCGGTCCTTTTTGTCCACTTAAAATATGTTTACAGAACTATCGTTATATTTGTTGCAATTTCCACTGTCCTCTTGGCCAGATTACTCTTAAAAAAACATTTTAATGTCAACGAGATTTTTTTTAACTGGATAAGTAAAACATATATAAAAGTCACTGCCAAAAACTGATTGCGGCTTCTACCTTGTCACAGGAATGTTGTTTGTGGCTCAAGATGATTTGATATCATTTATGAGGCATACATTTGACATATGTTTCACATATTATACACCAGCAAGTTATTTATAGCGTTTTAAATCAGTTTTTGGCAAATACCGAAAAAAAGTTATTGGCAGACAGTCACTTTTTGGACACAACACCAGCATCTCACAGATTCTGAAGCTGCAGGTTTCGTCACTTAGACCAAAATTGACTGAAACAGCAGAAGAAAATCAAAACTACACTTCACTTCCACCACAGCTTCATTATTCACTTGCTTATTACGCACCAGTCTACCGCTGTGTACAGTGCTGCTGGTTTTTGTTGTTGTTGGGTTTTGTTTTGTTTTTTTTAAATTGACCTCCGACAAGAAAACATTTTTGATCTTCTACAGAATATTTTTTAAGTTATAAAAAGCCAGGCCAGGAAAATTTCCTTCATGTTTTTCTGTGTTTTATCCTCAGTTACTTTGACACAACAAGCTGTGATGCTTATACCTTTGAAGTCTCATGATTGTAGCTGAAGAAGTAGAGCAGGTCATCTGCTGATTGGAAAGTTTGTGGTTCAATCCCTGGCTCCCCCAGTCTGCATGCCAAATATCCTTGGGTAAGATACTAACCCCAATGCTCCAAAGCATCCATCAGAGTATGAATGTGTGCTGGTGTGAACGAGTGAATGTAGCATGTTGTATAAAGTACTTTGAGTGCTCGAGGAGTAGAAAAGTGCTATAGGAATCAGTCCTTTCCATGTATCTAACCAATATCTCATTTAAAAACATGAGGACTTACAGGTAAGCTTTAAATTTCTAGTTTATCAAATACCACTGAGCAGAACTTTAATTTAAATATGACCTCTCTTCCTCCTCTCCTATCCTGTCTTTCTCAACTTTCTCCATCTCTGAATGAGAGAAAAGGTATCTAATATCCAAAGAAAAACTTTCAAACACGCTCACGAATCCTGGAGAAATGCTGTTACTAAGACTAATTGGAACAAGATAGAAAGAAATGAGGGATGGCTCGAGACTCTTGCACAGTATTTTGATTGTTGATTAATCTGTCATTTTGCCTCCCAACACAGAGCTATGCTGCAATGCTATGATTTATTTGGTAACATGGTCCTAACTGAATTAGATTCTTTTTGTTGTTTTTTGATGATTATTTTAATTTCAAAATTGAAATATAACATATAATTGTTAATTTTATTTTCTTTATCCATCCTTACTATTTTTTGTCTTAAATTCATGTTATAGTTGATTTTTTTAAAATAACCATTTATGTTTTCTGACATATGAGTGTGTCATTCACTTATTAAAATAGCTATGAATTTAAAAAAGAAATCTTTATAGTAGAAAAGATGGAACCAGTTGTTATTTGATAGTTTGGCTTCAAAAATTAACTTAATTAATCATTTTAATCATTCAGGCAATTTTTGTATGAAATCAGCCTAATTTTTGTGAGATGATTAATCCATTTATGAACAAACCTGTAATGATCAGACACTCATTGTCTTCAAGTTTCTCTGTGAAGAGGCGAGCTACAATCAGTTCTGGATTTATAACGAACAGGATCTCCTCCTGCAACAGACCAGAGCCCAGCACACCTCCACCTATCAAGCTGTTAGCGAAGTCTACCTGCACATAGACATACATAGACACACAAATAACCAAATCCCAAACAAAAAATATGAAACTGTAAATCATTATTCATGTGGGACAGTTCTTACCTGAAGCATGCCTTTACCTTCAAGCTCAATCTGACCTTCTGAGGTGATATGAAGTTTAGACAGATTCGCCTTACAGCTATCACATGAACAACAACATGATTTAGAGAAACTCAAGGTAGTAAATCAAGGTGGTAACACAGCTGCTGCTTTACCACAGCAGATCTATCAATCTATCAGTTATTACCTTTCCCATGTGGGCATGTCCGTGTAGCTGAGGCACTCCCTCTCAAATGTCACCAGTCCTTTAGGTCGGGTACCTGCAATGACATTGATAAACACCAATGGACTCTTACTGAGATGTCTCACAAACGGGCAGAATGGGAGGATTCAACTTACTTTCATCTGTAACTTCTTTAAAATAATGCATGATGGCCCTCAACTTTTCTATCTTCCTCCTTGACCAGTTTCCAAATAGACTGTGTGGAGAATGATTATTAACAATTAACATACATTAGGCACACAAAATGAGAGACTACAGTGAAGGGATTTTTTTTCAACCTGTTGAAGTTGATGCTGGGGTAACCAGAGTACTCTGCGTTGGGACTGGAGGTGTTACGGTGAGGGAAGGTGCAAAAAAAAGCATTGGCAAGTAGGCAGGATATCTGAACCTGAGACATTGTGATGGCTGCACTCTGTCCCTTTCGTAGAAGCGGGATAGCCTGAGAACATGGAAACGCATTTTGTCAGTCAGATTATTTATTTTCAGGAGAACTTAATTTTAGTTTTCTCATCGAAAACTATTCGTTTTAGAATACAAATGTCCCTAATAATTAATAATTGTTTCAAGTTAATTGGCATTAATTTGTCCAAAGGTGTCATGGTACTGAGTTAATTATATGAAGTGCTCTGCAGACCCACATATACATAACAGCTTAGTGTAACATTATAACGTTAACAACTAGCACCAACCAGGAATGCTGTCTACTTTTGTTCATATTTATGTTCATTTTGATCATCATGCATACAACAAAAAGGCGTTAAAAGTAAACTTTTTTAAACCTTTTCACAGTAAGCTTTGCTGTTCTTCCCTGTTATTTTAGACAATCAGCAGTCTACCTACTTACAGTATAGGATGAAAAGGTTCCTATTTTTACTGGAACCTTTTTGCCTTGAGGTGGCTGCTATTGTGATTTGGCACTATGTAAATAAAACTGAATTGAACTGTTATTTTGCAGAACTGCGCACAAATGTGTCTGTAGTCTCTGTGTTGTCTCACAGTCCCTATATTAAGAGACTTTACACCCAGAGACTTCGCAAACCAGTGGACTACAGCCTACTTTTATATCTATTTTTGGAGTTGAAAAAATAAGTACCTTTCAGATACTGAAAACATAAATGTGTCGGCTTTAGGTCTAAATAAGCATCCTGATCACAATCTAATTAAAGTCACCAAGGCATTCTTAATAGGTTATGTATCAGTGCCGCACGATTAGATATATTTTAATATCAGTCGCAATTTTGGCTTCCTACAACAGATGAATATGATTGAATGATACTGTAAATTTCTGAGGGGCCAGTGGAATACAAACCAAAAGCAAATCAAACACTGACCACACGCCTGCATGTTCTAATCACACACATGACAATCACAGTTGACTTTAGTTTGCTTCTCGGAGATGTGCTGAATGAGCACCTTACTGATCTTCAAATGAATGAACTTAAATGTAAAGGCGAAAGTAATGTCCTAATGACTTTGTGTTAAGATTTTGCACATTTTAAAATTTTATGTATTCTTTGAATTTTTCTCCAAAAGAGGGACTGAATTCAGGTGAACAAGGAGGAGCATTTTTATTTTAATCCAATAATTTGTACATTTGCAGGAATGCAGCAAAGCATTAATGTTGTATTGTTTAAATGACAGCACACCAAAAAGATTTTTGTCAATAAAATCAATGAATAATGATGATAACTTGAAGACTAGATGTAAGTGCAGGAGGCACAAAACAAGAGATGTTTATAGATAGATGCTTTTTAACCGCTTCCACCAACACCAGGTGCTTATTTCTTCATTCCTTTTCAGCATATTGTCATTCATGTAGTCTGAGAAGAAACTAGGGTCCTGCACCTTTTGCGCCCTAAGAAATATATTCGATTTCTGTTTAATTTAAAGAACTTTCCTTTTAGTGACATTTCAAGATAGTGACTCAGTATTTGGGGATACTTCAAAGAGACTTGGAACATTTTAAACTGTTCAAGTTTCAATTTTACAATTTTTGGCAATTCATTGCTTATATGAAAATGGTATTCTTTTGATTTTAAGTTATAAGTTTTTTGGAGGGTTTTGTATTTCTTAGATTTTCCAAGAAGATCATTTATTTCAATAGTCAACACAATATTACTTGTAGAAGATAACTGGAAATGATACCTTATTCACAAAGCTAGGGAGCTTCAAGGCCAATGCAGCAATCTTTGGAAACAGTGTCTTGTAGTAGTTTTCTGTATCTGGGGTAATCTGAAAAGAAAATATGTTCATTGCTTATTATCGCTCATTTAAATAGTCAAGTCACAAAACTAATAATTCAATTACCAAATGTGGGCATTCACCTTATCCAATGTGTGGAGGGCATCAAATGACCACTGATCTTTATATTTGGGGTTATACTTGATGATAGCTTCCTGATGAGAGAAGTTTTAAGACCACCTAATATGCTTATATAACAGTCATAGAAATTCACATTAAGCATGGTCAAAGAATAGCACCCGTTTAACTTTTCATGTGTCCTTGGGAACAAATTTCACATTATCAGTGTAAAAATGAACAATGATTCAATGTCCACTCTTGCCAACATACCTCTACATCTTTGACACTGGCTGTTTTCTTACTGGCCAGAGATTTCAGCTTTTTGGATATCACATCCCACCTTGACTTCTGATGTGCTACCTGAAATGACAATTACATTTATGTGCTCTGTTCCATTTGAGACAACATATAAAATCTGTATTACTTTTATATAAGCCTAAATGAAATACAATTAAAACACATTTAAAATGTGCTTCATGTTAGTCTCTGTCAGTGGGGGCAAATTTGTAAAACTAGCACACAACTGGAGACTGTGAGTCATAGTCCTGGGCTCCCAGCTTTTTGTGTTTTCAACTAATGGTACTTAACATTTAAGTATGAGTTATTGACTTAGTCCAATTTTTGGTTATGGTTTTAAGTTTTGTGGTTTTCTGATTGCTCACTGAGGTTAAGATGCCTCAGTTTTTAGTGCTATCTTTCAAAATACAATTCAATTTCATTTATATAGCGCCAAATGGGGTGCAATTTGGGGCAGGGATAGCTCAGTAGGTAGAGTGGTGGCCCCATGATTGGCAGGTCGGGGGTTTGAATCCACTGAACGGCCACCCTGAGGTACCCCTAAGCAAGGTGCCGTCCCCGGGCACCCAGTGGCTGCCCACTGCTTCACTGAGTGAATAGGTTAAATGCAGAGAGGAATTTCCCCACGGGGATCAATGAAGTATACATTATTATTAAATCATCACAATAGTTGCCTCATTCTGCTTTATGTTGTAAGATAAAGACTTTACAATTGCAAAGAGAAACCCAACAAAGATATGACCCCTGTGAGCAAGCACTTGGGAAAGTAAAAATTCCCTTTTAACAGGAAGAAACATCTGGCAGAACCAGGGTCAGGGAGGGCAGCCTTCTGCCGCAACCGTGTGGGGTTAAGGGAAGGGAGATGGGGCAAAAAACACAAGTGAAGAGAGCATATTGAGAAGATGGGAACAAGTACTTTGAGAAGCTGATGAATGCAGAATGCAGTGGAGGATAGAAGGGGACAGTTAGTGAATTAGGTGGAGCACTGTGAATGAAGTAAATAGAAAAAAAAACTGGAATCAAAGGGATATGAAAAGATTATAAAAGATTATTTAAAAAAAAAAGTAAGGAAACAAGCAGAGGACAAGGACCACATGATCTGTCAGCCCCAGATGAGAAATTCACTGCAATAAAAAATTAAAAATCCAGACTTTCCAGGATCCATGGGATAGTGCCAAGAACTTATACTGTGAGTGATGACATCCAGCAATGGTAAATGGTCTGTATTTGTAAAGCGCTTTACTAGTCCCTAAGGACCCCAAAGCGCTTTACACATCCAGTCATCCACCCATTCACACACTGGTGATGGTAGGGCTGTTCGATATAACGATATATATCGGATGACGATATAAAAACATCTATCGTTTCATTTTACACTATCATTTGTTTTGTGGTGTCGCAAAATAAACTGTTTACGGCAATATTTTTCATTGTTTTGATGGTCACTGTAGTGGCTACATTAAAGTTCTCTCTTTCTCTTATATTTTATATAACCACACTATGGACGGACAAGCGCCTGTTTTTATGCTTTGTGGTTAGCAACAACAACGGTAACACCATCGCGTGTCCGCTCGTTTATTTTCCACATAAACCTTTCACAATAAAGCTCAAAATCCTGTTGAGACTTTTCAAAATAAACTGAATGACGTGAAAGAGCAGATTATTTACAGATGAGAATTAAAAAAGAGCTGCCAGGTGCTAAAAAATAAACCTTAGACTCAAACGTTAGAACAGGCTTTTCCCGCAGCACGCCGTGTAATAAATAACACAAAGAAAACGGCGGCTGTTACAACTTATGTCTAAAAATGTATCGTTTCATGCATCGGTTAAAACACTCGACTCCAGCTACATGACGCACAGCTGGAAACACTTCCCGCAAGACGAGCTGCCCGAGATTCACAGAAAATGTTACATTTTTGTGATTTATATCGTTATCGGACGATAGAATTCTTATATCGGGATATGAGATTTTGGTCATATCGCACAACCCTAGGTGATGGCAAGCTACACTGCAGCCACAGGCACCCTGGGGAGCACTGACAGAGGCGAGGCTGCCGAACACTGGCGCCACCGGGCCCTCTGACCACCACCAGTAGGCAACAGGTGAACTGTCTTGCCCAAGGACACAACAACCAAGACTGTCCAAGCAGGGGCTTGAACTGGCAACGTTCCGATTACAAGGCAAACTCCCAACTCTTGAGCCACGATCGCCCGATGACAGAATGACAGAACTCATTTTTAATGAACCATTTGAAAGATATTTAAGATGAGATAAGAGATAATGGAATATGTTTAAATTAACAGGACGCAGAGATATACATGTTGTACTGCTGTCCACCTTGCTGAGGACACAGCTGTCTCTAAAAATGAAACTGTTGATTTACCAGTCGATCTAGGTCCCTCTCCTCACTTGTGGGCATAAACTGTGAGTAGTGACTGAAAGAATGAGATCATGGATACTAGCGACTAGTGACAGTTATTTTAATACATATATTTCAGTACCCTGTGGCTTGCTCATTAGTTTGAATTACTACTGTGTGAACAACATGCACGTCACTGTACATCAACACCAACTTCTTGCAGTCTGCTTTTCTCCAGCTACCTAGATAATACATCTCTTGCAACCTACACAAAGCAATTCTTAGCCTCCAGTGGCTCTTGAATGCCTAAAAACCTGTATAACATGTCTCGCAGGTTTGAAAAACCTCTGACAGTGAACTTATCTCTGTGCCTGTCCTGCTAGACCTCAGTGCTGCATTCGATACTGCTGACAGTAATATTTTATTACAGCGATTAGAGCATGCTGTTGGTATTACATTTTTCAGTGATGCTGAAAAACGTCATACATATATTACTTCTGGCCTCGACTGCTGTAATTCATTAGTATCATGTCACAAAAACTCCCTGAACAGCCCTTAGTTGCTCCAAAACTCTTCTTGTAAAACACATCTGCTCATGGTCTTGAATCATAGGCTTGTGTCTTAAATTGACTTAATATTGCTATTAATGGCAGTTTAATTTTCTGAGGTTTTTATTTCTTTTGGTCACTTTGAGTTCTGGGTTGTGACAGCCACTGAACCTTACATGGTTACTTAATTATTTCTCCTGAATAATAAGTGAATCCTTTTGCAATGAGGAAGCCATACTTGCCTGTGAACAAGGCATCTTCACAAAGTCGCTGTGCCATAGATCTCTCCCTTTCTGAGATACAAATATCCGTTGAGAGTTGAAAGTATCCACCTGAAAGATAAAAAGTATAATTTCAAGAACACAACCAATACCTCTTTTCCAATAAATCATCCAATGGTTCTCCATGGTTCTTTGACCATGGGGACTCTGTCTGGAGCCTCCCTCTTCCTTATGCAGGGATGGGCATGCAGTTATCATCATGACATCTGGCCTCAGGTCTTCACTGCTCTTGAGGGGCTGTGGACAGTGGGTCTCCTGGGCCTTTCTCTGTCTGCCTCTGACTTCCAGAGGACATTGTTGCAGTTTCTCATCAATTATGTTTCATGACTAACACACATGCAGAGACACTCATGGTCTCATACAAACAACATAGCAAGATTTGATTTTTGTGTATCAGTTTTTTTAACGTTTTGTTACGCAGGCAGTAGTTGGTGACCAATTGTGATTTTTCCTTTATTTCTATGTTTTTGTCTTTGCATCCTTTGTTCTCTTTATGGTAAATGGACTAGTTCTTATAAAGAATTCAAAGCGCTTTATACAACATACATCACTCACACAAACACTTTTTTCTATCTGGCATTCATGTATATTTATTCTTTACCTGCATTAGAGAGCAACTTGGGGTTATTGTTGTGATATGCAGACTGGAGGAGCCAGGGATCAAACTACCAACCTTCCAATTTGTAGATAACCTTCTCTACCTCCTGAGTTAAAGTTTTCCAGTATCACTTTGCCTTTGTCTTTGCAAATTTGTACCTGCCCACCTATCAGCTCTGGCACTGTAAAACTACATCAATACTAATAGGAATTAATAAATAACTAAATGAGTTGGTCTTACATCTATGAGGACTGTGTGTCTCTTGTCGAATCTTAGGGGACCCAGCTTCATGTCTCCATGTTGAAGTCGCCTCATATCCTTCAGCTGACAGCAAGATGAAGTCCGTTCCTTCTGTTGAAGGAACTCAGGACACTCTGCTTGTCCGTCTTTTACATTCTCTGCACTGCAAATTCTTGAAGAGGATGGCAAGAAGCTGTCTTGATTTGTGCTATCATTGCTGTGCTGTTCTTTTTCATGCTTTTCTTTCTCCTTTTGAGGATTTTGCTGTGTATCATGCTGGAGGGCTTCTTTCATCTGAGAGCTGTCATTGTGTTTGTGGCTCTTCATGTCTGGGATATTTAAAGACAAGACATGACATCAGGATATCAAGAAGAACTTTTGTTTTAACTCCAGGACTGAAGAAAAAAAAGATCCCGGATAAGTACTTTGAAGAAACAGGCAACCAAATACTTGTCCAACACCTAGTTGGTAAAATCACAAACCCTACAGTCTACAAGACACGATTAGACACACTATCATGTCCCGATTTAAAGAAAGAAACACAGTAAAAAAGAAAGACAGAAGAAAAAAAAATTACTAGAAATTTGTGTGCAGATTAGTCTTTAGGTTCAATGAAACACTAAACCCTCCATCCATCCATTGGCTGGCCCGTGTGGCCAGTAGGAGTCCTTGGTGTTAAGGTTTGTGTACAGTATCAGTGTATTTAAAATCGTAATATGATCATAGAATTGTTTGAATGTTTTGTTAGGTAAGGACTTAGGCTAAAGATCACATGACAGCTGTCCGACAGTCAGCATAGAAAAAAGCATGGACAGACTATGCGGGAAGATTGCACTCTAGACTGCAAAGCAATAATCTTCAAAATGGTAGAGATTATATATTGGTGAAACCAATAATCCCATGTTCTTCAGTCTAAGTAACAATACTACAATGAAATTACATATAGCCAGACATAGGTTTATCTAAGTGTTAATATTCTACAAGGCCTGTAGTGAAAATGCCAATATTCATAGAAAAACTTTGAAAGACTGTCAAAGCCTGGAGATCTGTTGCTCAAGACCAATTTAAAAAAAAATAAAAAATACAAGAAAGCCTTGGTCCTCAGAAGCAAAATATTGTAATGCTCTAATCATTAAAAATTTTCTCTTTGAGTAATCACTTGGGTTCTGTGGCTGGGAACCCCTGCAAACTGCACATTGCTTACTGAAGGACAGGTTGAATTTCTAATAAGGATTTATATATATATACATATAAATTCGAATGAATTTTATTCCAAGTAAATATCATTGTTTTAAAGTGTCTTGATGCATTCTCAATCATCCAGGAAAGTAAATCTCCAAAAGCTGATTCTGTTCATCTCTACGTAGCGTTTTGTCCAGATGAACAGAATCAGCTTTTGGAGATTGTTTTAAAGTATCAGGTTGCTTGATCGTCCGTCCTTGTCCTCTGCACACTTGACCAGATCTATTTAACAAAAGGTGCAGGCAGTAGTACCCCTCTTTCTGCGGCACTGTTCAAAATAATGCATGCTGTTGCAACATGCCTTGTGCTATTGTGCAGACTAACTCTGTGTGCTTAGGGAGGCCAAATACAGCGATTACTCTTTCCATGAGAAGGTAGTTGGGCTAGTTTGTTTCCAAATTGCTACAACGCTGGAAAAGTGTGGATAATAGAAACGGAAACGCTCTTGATCTCACGCGATTGGCTCCGAACTAATGATCTCATGTTCACTTTTTAAACTACGTATCCTCATAAATCATAATTCACACTCACAATTTAGCAGAAAGAAGTTCAGAATGAAACAATTTAACACTAAGAAAACCCCAGGGCTGCCTGGAGGGGGACATTAGGAAGCAGCTTAAGAACCTGTGTATGTGGTTTTACGGTAAGTATTGTCATTTAAAGTCAAGACTGTGAGGATATTGGTTGCAGTCTGTAAAAAACAGTGTTTAAAAGCAAAACTAGCAACGTTCAAATTATATAGGCTACAAGACGAATATGCGAGGGTTAAAGGCTGAAGTCCTGTCATTACACACGGAACACTCACCTTTCAACGCAGACTTCTCCGAAGGTGTTCACATTTAATGTATTTTAACTGCAATGTTAACTGTTGGCTTTATGGGTTTAAAAACAGTCGTCACCAAACCAGACACACTCAGCGTATGTGCCTTTTAGTTCACTTTCACTTTGACACGAAAACGAAAGTAAGGTTCAGGGAGCAGCTATTGGTTAAACTGCTACTACTTTCATTACTCAAGAAACTAGTGATGGGATTTCCGGATCTTTTTAGAGAACCGGCACTTTCGGCTCGACTCACTAAAAAGATCCGAATCTTTCGGCTGCGACTGACTCTTCAGGTTGTTTTGTTGCTTTAAACTTTTTAGCTGTAGCGTACATTGCAGTGAGAGTCCATGGTTTTTGATTATAGCAGATGATGTAGGAGTACCAGGACAGGGACAGACTGTTAAGAATGTATAGAAGTATGAGGACAGAGAGACACTGTTAAAAAGTTATGAGCTGTCTTGATGCAGAGAAAGTGGAGTTTGTCATCCGGGAGCTGTTGCCAAGATTGAACGATGCTCTGGCTCTGTGGTCAAGTTCAGACATAGGCTTTAAGCAACCATGAGCCACTGATAAGCGTGATAGATTAATAAGCATGTATAAAGTGGACTTGTTAAACAGTTCTGATAGGAGAAAGTCAATGAGCACGCAATAAAGTGGACTTGTTAGGGACAATTTACCATCAGCCTTGATAAAGTTTAACTTATTTTGTATTGAAAGACAGACTTTAAAGAAGATTCTTATTTGAAACTGGTGATAAAATCCAGGTCAGATACAGTTACATACAAGCATACAGTACACACTACTGCTCAAAGGTCAGAGGTCAGCTAGAAAAGACCCTGATTTTAATAGAAAATTGGCTTTAATGTAACATCACATGAAGTTTATCAGTAATGTTTCACAGCTTTAATCAAATCATTCATCATCCATAAGTTGTGATGGAAAAATGTCTGCAAGCGTGCAAGAGCCCATTTTTAGAGACAATCATTCCTGTGTTATAATGCTCATTGAAGTTTATCAGGTCAGACGACCAACAGATGATAAGAAATATAATCTTACTAATTATTAGAGTTGAAAAGTACTTTGCTAAGCAAAATTCAATGAGGTTAGGCTGGAGATTGAGACGTTAACATAAAAGGTTCAGTTGGTGATGCATGAAAGAAAATAATTTTCTTCTAAAAATCTATTGGAGAATTCTGATTGTAAGAAATGAAAAATATTCAAAGAGTGAAACTGTTTCACACAGTAGAAATTTGTATTCATCGTTTATATTGGGGGTTTTTCTGATTTTAGTGTTTATTTGTGAGTGTAGTTTTTATTTGCATGATTTTATTCTGTTTGTATCACATTGTTTCAGTGTGTTATTTTACATTGTTTTAATCCACTGTGGATTGGCTGGCAATGGGACAAATTAGCTGATAGAGATCACATGTTGAGGCATGGGTGTGTCCATAGGTGTCCTTTCAGCTTTTTAAAGGTCGTATTAAAAGGAAGCAAGCTGAGCACTGGAAGGAGACAGGCCCTAGATTGGAAGAGGAACGCATGAAGGCCAGGTGGAAAAGAGAGAGCCGCTGCGTGATCGTGGGGGGTGCGATGCCTCGTCTGGAGACCGGTCAGCGTGATGTGGTGACCCAGTCCCGACAGCAGGAACGGCGACAGTAGGAGACAACGCATGTGATTGACATCAGGGCAGATGTACACCACTGCCTGCATTTGTCACTAGTGTCTCATTGTTGTTCACTGGGTGCAGCCATGTTGGGAGAGGGTCGCCATGGCTATAAGCCAGGGCAGCTTCCGGGATGATGGTCAGCCAGAGAATCCCCCGCCGCCCCGCCCTCTCCTCCCTGTGCCGCAAGCAGCAGGCGACCTCGCAAACGGAGGGCGCCCTTACTCCCAGCAAATGGGTGATAGAAAACCGATCGGTGCCTGTACCATTCCCAATATGCGCTGGCTGACGTCGGGGCAGCATGAGTACGAGCAATTTTTTTTTTTTTTTTTTTTCTCGCCGATGCCCATGATGCCGCCCCCCACCAAGATGCCGCCCCGGGCAACCGCCCGTGTCGCCCGTTTAAAGAACCGCTACTGGCCGCGGTGGTATCGAGCGACGGACTCCAATGCAGAATGCGAACTGGGCTGGGATGTGATGGGCCCAGTGGTGGGATTTTTGTGCATGAAGAGAATTGTATTTTTTGCCAGTTTTAGAATAATCTTATCCAGTCTCAGTGGGAATTTTAGCATATCGAGAATATTTCATTATATACTTTTTTTCTTAGTATCTGGTTTGTTCTATTCCTGCTGTCCACCTCGTGGAATAAAAATGAATGAAACAATACTTTCCTGTCAAAAACAATATTTTAGTCAGGGCTAGTGGAAAGTTTCATATATATCATGAACATCTTTCCTCTTTGTCTTCCTATAGTTTAGTTTCATTTTCTTACCCCAACCGGTGGAGGCAGATGGCCCCTCCCTGATTCTGATTCTGCCGAAAATGGAGCTTTTCCTTCCCACTGTTGCCAAGTTCTTGCTCATAGGGGATCATTTGATTGGGGCTTTCTCTGTATTATTGCACAACCTTTATCTTACCATATATTTCAAGTTTATATGTTGTGAATTGGCTTGATTTAAATCAAATTAAACTCATTCAATTAAAACCAAATATAACTTGTAATCGAATCTATTCAAATGTAAAGTCCTCTTACTCAATTTGGACAACTAGCACTGAAAAATACACTGACATCCTCTGTTTCCCAATTAGCAGATCAGAGGTTGCTGTTTTATTCATGACTCAATACTTGAATGGTTTTAATAAACATTTAAAAAGGACATTGCTTCATTGTCTGATTCATTCTTTGTCTGTGTCAGTCCTTAATACACACACGTATACAATAATTCTAGTTGCCATAGTCTCCGGAGACGTGCTCTGTTTTCTCATACTTCACTGTTTACCTCATTCTGCCCAATAAAATGTACTAATTTTTGTAAACAATGACTTGTTTTATGCCATTAAAAAAACTGTCTCCATATGAGGACGTACTTGAAAAGAAAAAGTCACCACTTTGCATTTTACAAATCAAGTAAACAAACACGGGGCTATTTAGGTATGTGGGACAGAAGGATAGGAGCTTTAAATGTGCCTCCATAATTATTCTAGAGTCTTTACAGTGTTCAGCGCCTGCTGTGATTTGGTGCTACATACATAAACTTGAAGTGAATTAATCCACCTGTTCTCAGGAGATCACAGGAAGATGACACCAAACATCAGAAGATCTTATTGTGCGCCACAGTAAAAGGCTGGTTTCTTGGGGCTAAAAGCACATAATAAACTACAGCAGAAGCTCACATAAAGCAGGAAATAAGCAGGCACCACTTGATCTGCTAATGCACGTTTCCCACTTTTATTGTTGCCTCATTCACTAACAGTTTAATGGTGCAAGATTACCATACACAGAATTAGGATATCTGCATGAGACATCTGGGGTTAACTGATATTAATTGTCAGAGGAGGAAGGTGGAAAATATCATGGCTAGTTTTGTTTGAAAGGCATCAACAGAAAAACACACACAGAAAAAAGTGATGAGGTGAAGAAAGACACAATAAGTGTGCTGTCGTTTTAGATGTCAGCAGCTACTTTGTATAGTCCTATATCTCTGGTATTAGAAACTATTTAAATGAGTTAAAATACACCTTTATTTTGATAGAGTTCAGATGGATGCCTAGCATGACTAATGAGTATATCCTCCAAAAAAAACAAGACTTCTAATTCACTCAAACCGCTTTCTAATAAAGAGGAAGCACTAATGTAACTCACCTCCTCAGTCGAGCTGCAGGGGTTACATTTTAGGTCTCCTTTTCCTCCCCCCCCTCTCTCTTACATTCAAACCCTCTCTCAGTTCACACTAGAACAGGCCGCCACACCATCATTTGGTTTAATATGAGTGGAACAACTAAACCGCACAGACTTTATTTGATCAGTTAGGTCAACCTTTTATTAATATCAGGGTTCATGCACATCTTTCAGGGTCAAATTCAAGCACTGTTTAAGCACATTCAAGGTCCATTTTCAAGCTTTTCCAGCACATTACCAAAAAAGAAGAAAGCATGTTTCACTTTGCATCACCTCAGTAAGACCATGTAGAAATTTAAACAAATCATCTTAGGTCGACTTAAATGTCTTTTATGTCTGTTTTTTGTTAAAACAGAGAAAAATGCACCTCACAAAATACTGAAAAAGGAAACGGTTGCCTTACATGCATATAGTGTACAAACTCAACAAACACGTTCCTCTTAAAAATTAAGATGTGCAAATGTGAACAAATCAACTTGTTAGAGATCTTCATCTCCCCTGTAAATAAACAACCCAGAAAACAAGAAAACTGCACCAAACACCACAAACACCAACAAATTAATGTCTTCTCATCAGATATTGAAGCTTCTTTCCTGTGTGACATAAAAAATAGGAGACAGATGTTTGTTTGTTTGTGTTCTTTTTAACTAGTTAAGCACCCACGCCCAGAAAAATGGGGACATTTCATTTTCGAGCAGGAAGCTCCCCCTTTTTGTTACCCTTTAGATGAATAGAGTTTTTTAATTAAATGCATATTCTTTCCTAAATGTTATCTTTTATAAAAAGTAGGATAATTAAAACAAACTTGTATTGTAGTTCTATTGCGTAGAAAAAAAACTGTCTTGTTTTCTGTTGTCTGTTATATAATATTGGGGATGTTTGTGACAATTAATTTCTTAATTAATCAACTCCAACATGTTTCCAAGAAAAAAAACAACCAATTCAAAAAGATTACGCCGCCTCTCCTTCCTGGCGTGGCCGGCCAATTTCCCCAAATGGCGTCGTCTCATCCTTCCAAAGGGCATTAGAGGAGAGTAGGAAGGAAAACTACCATCTCCAGAAAAAAATGCAACAAATTGGAGAAGAGAAACTTCAACTGGAGGACAAGTGTAAGGCAAGGCAAGGCAAGTTTATTTGTATAGCACAATTCAACAACAAGGTGATTCAAAGTGCTTTACAGAGACATTAGAAACAAAAACAAATAAAAAGCATGATCTAAAATTGATTAAAACAATCAAACAAACAAACAAACTAATTAACAAACAAACAAACAAACAAACAAAACAGTATATAAAATCAAAACAGATAAAATCAGAACAGTAGATAAAATCAGTAGTTAAAATGTTAGTTTTGAAATTTAAGCTTAAAGTGTGGATTTGGTGCTTTATTCAAATGTAGCTGAGAACAGGTGAGTCTTCAACCTGGATTTAAATAAACTGAGTGTTTCAGCTGATCTGAGGCTTTCTGGGAGTTTGTTCCAGATATAAGGAGCATAAAAGCTGAATGCAGCTTCTCCGTGTCTGGTTCTGACTCTGGGAACTGATAAAAGACCGGATCCAGATGACCTGAGGGATCTGGAAGGTTCATACCGGGTCAGGAGGTCACTGATGTATTTTGGTCCTAAACCATTCAGAGCTTTATAGACCAGCATCAGAACTTTAAAGTCTATCCTCTGACGGACAGGCAGCCAGTGTAAAGACCTCAGAGCTGGACTGATGTGGTCCACTTTTTTGGTCTTAGTGAGGACTCGAGCAGCAGAGTTCTGAATGAGCTGTAGTTGTCTGACTGATTTTTTAGGTAGACCTGTAAAGATGCTGTTACAGTAATCAAGCCTACTAAAGATGAATGCATGGACTAGTTTTTCCAGGTCCTGTTGAGACATCAGATCTTTTATCCTTGAAATATTCTTGAGGTGATAGTAAGCTGATTTTGTTATTGTCTTAATGTGTTTTTCTAAGTTTAGGTCTGCATCCATCACTACACCCAAATTTCTCGCCTGGTTTGTGGTTTTTAGGTGTATAGATTGAAGTTCTCTGGTGACCTGTAATCGTTTTTCTTTGGCGCCAAAGACTATTACTTCAGTTTTGTTTTTGTTTAGCTGGAGAAAACTGTGGCACAACCAGTCATTAATTTCCTCAATACATTTACCAAGAGCCTGTACAGGGCCTCGGTCTCCTGGTGACATTGTGATATATATTTGTGTGTCATCTGCATAGCTGTGGTAGTTTATTTTGTTGTTCTTTATAATCTGTGCTAGTGGGAGCATGTAAATGTTAAACAGAGGGGGTCCCAAGATGGAACCTTGGGGAACTCCACATGTGATACTTGTCTGCTCAGATGTGAAGTTACCTATTGATACAAAGTATTTCCTGTTTTCTAAGTATGTTTTGAACCAGTTTAGTACAGTTCCTGAGAGACCTGCCCAGTTCTCCAGTCGTTTGAGTAATATGTTGTGGTCAACTGTATCAAATGCTGCATTGAGATCCAGTAAAACTAAGACTGACATTTTTCCACTGTCTGTATTCAGACATATGTCATTAAACACTTTGGTCAGAGCGGTTTCAGTGCTGTGGTTCTGTCTAAAACCTGACTGGAAGGCATCATAGCAGTTATTCTGTTTTAAGAAGTAACTGAGCTGTTGAGAAACTGCTTTTTCAATGATCTTACTTAAAAATGGGAGATTTGAGATCGGCCTGTAGTTGTTCATTTGTGTCTTGTCAAGATTGTCCTTTTTCAGTATAGGTTTGATTACAGCAGTTTTTAGTGATTCCGGAAACACACCTGACATTAAGGAAAAGTTGACGATCTGTAACAGGTCTGACTCTAAAGTCTTTGAGACCTTTTTGAAAAAACTTGTTGGCAGGACATCTAAACAGCAAGAGGAGGAGTTCAGTTGACCTAAGATGTCCTCCAGGTCTTTGCTGTTAATAGGTTGAAACTGTTTCATGGTGTTTAAACAGTTTTTCGGTGGAAACAGTACATATCCTGGATCTGCTGTTGATGTACCAATTGCTTGTCTAATCTTTTGGATTTTTTCTGTGAAGAATTTGGCAAAGTCATTGCAGGCCATGGTCGACTGAAGTTCAGCTGCCACTGACACAGGAGGGATTGTTAGCCTGTCAACTGTAGAAAATAAGACCCGAGCATTATGACTGTTTTTAGTGATGATGTCAGAGAAGTAGGACCTCCTTGCACTCCTCAGTTGTAAATTATAATTGTGAAGTTTCTCTTTATAGATGTCATAGTGAACCTGGAGGTTTGTTTTTCTCCATCTGCGCTCAGCTTTCCTACACTCTCTTTTTTCATTTTTCACTAGTGTGGAGTTTCTCCATGGAGACTTTTTCCTTCCAGAGATAACGTTCACCTTAATGGGAGCAATTGTATCCATTACATTTAACATTTTTGCATTGAAGCTATTGACGAGCTCATTGACTGACCCTCTGGACAGATCAGGTGTTAATGGGAAGACCTGGTTAAAGATCTCACTACTGTCTTCAGTTATACACCGTTTTGTGATCACTGCTGTTGATATATTTGTGTGGGCTGAGATTTTACTTTCAAAGAAAACACAGTAATGATCAGACATGCCCACATCAGACACAGTAATGTGTGAAATGCTCAGGCCCTTGGAGATCAGTAGGTCAAGAGTGTGTCCTCTATTATGTGTGGCCTCTGTTACATGCTGAGTCAGCCCAAAGTTGCCCAGAGTGTTACTCAGGTCTTTAGTCCCTTTGTCCTGAGGGTTGTCCACATGGATGTTAAAATCCCCAACAATAATTACACAGTCAAAATCAACACAGATCACAGACAGCAGTTCACTGAGGTCATTAAAAAAGTCTGTGCAGTATTTGGGAGGCCTGTAAACATTAAGAAACACAACTTTGGATGGGGCCTTCAGCTGTAAAGCCACATATTCAAAAGACTGAAAACTTCCAGGAGATAGCTGCTTACATTGAAATGATTCATTAAATAAGACAGCGACCCCTCCTCCTCTCCTGCTCACCCTGGCCTCACTGATAAAACTGTAGTTAGGAGGGGTCGTCTCGATGAGAACAGCTCCACTGTTACTTTGGTCCAACCAAGTTTCAGTTAAAAACATAAAAATCAAGGCTGTGTTCAGTGATTAAATCATTAATTAAAAATGTTTTCCCAGCTAGAGATCTAATGTTTAATAAAGCCAACTTAAGTGTTTTAGAGGCATTACTTGTCCCCTCGTGTTTGGGAGCAGTCTGTGGCACACAAGGTATGTTTACTATATTTAAAGATCTTTTAGAGTGTAGCTCTCTGTGTTTTGACCAGGCCACATGTCTCCTGTCACCTAAAAGTACAGAAATTTTAAAACCTTCTAGTAAACAGGGTCCCAGCTTCTCCTGGGAAAAGTCACCACTGCCATAATCTTCGCAGCCCGGACCCTCCACACATCACACATCAGACTGCAGGGACAGAGCATGAAGGTGGTAAGGAGGAACTAAGGGGGGCGAGGCTGGGCAATGTGACTTCGATTGCTCTGTTGAGGGTGGGGCTCGATGGTGAACCTTTGGTTGCTCTGGTGGGGGGTTTATGGGGACAAAAAGGGATTGGGCCGGGGGGTAGATCTGAGCCCAGCATTGACCCACTCCATCATCTCCTCAGTGAATTTCAGGTGTGGGGAGGAGGGAGAAAGGGAGGGGGAGGAGGGTGATGGGGGTGATGGCCTGTCAGGGGTTTGGGGGACTGGGGAAGATCGTGGTCCCTGGTCCTGGTCGTTGGTGTTGTTGAGAGAGTTGGAGGCAAATAGGGACCCCTCTTCTAGTCTCAGATGTGTCTCCTTTCTGAGGCTCTTCCCGGGTGGGGGCAGATGGAGCTCCTCCTCAAGGTTTCTGCTGGGCTTTGTCTGTTGTTGGAGTACTGTTTGTTCCTCTTTATGAGATAACTCCTCGTTTATCTCAGCCTTGGCACCAAGCACAGATGGATGACGTATGGAATAAAACAAGTTGGAGGTGAACAGTTTCACCCCTGACTTGTTAAAATTAAATCCATTTGCTTTAAACAGATGCCTGCGTTCCCAAAAAATATTAAAGTTGTTGATAAAATGCACTGAGTGGTCAGCACATGCTGATATAAGCCATTTATTCAGTGTAAACAACCTGCTGAATCTCTCGTCTCCTCCTCTGACCGGCGGTACAGGTCCACTGATGAATACAGCTGCATTCAGAGAGTTTACAGTATTTAATAATCCAGTAAAGTCCCGTTTCAGAACCTCTGACTGTTGTTTGGACACATCGTTTGACCCTGTATGCAGAACAATGTTTGTCACAGTTGGATATTCATCTGCAATTAGAAGAAGAATTCTCTCCTTCAGGTTGTTGACCATATCGTTAGGAAAGCAGAGGACTTTAGTGTTCTTAACGCACATCCTTTGTACATCCTTTACGGCAGAGTCACCCACAATCAGAGTTTCAGGCCTAGCCTTGAGCTTTCCCTGTGGCCTTTTACTGAAAAGTAAAGATTTTCGGACCTTACTTCGCTACTTTTAGATGGATGGTTGTCCGATAGAGATCCAGGGTCCTTTGATAGTGGAGCAAATCTGTTGTGCAGTTTCACATTCAGTTGTTTTGGAGGTTTGTTGTTAACCTTCCTATTCAAGTGTAGACGAATGGAAGCCCAAAATAAAGAGCTGGAAGACAGACAACAGCGCCAGCCGGACATAAAAATTATTAATGAGGGCTGGGGAATCAAGTTTACTCAGACCCGAGAGCAAATTGTGCACCTCATTAAAGAAAACAAGCAATAGAGTGCAGAACTAAAACAAATGACCAACCAGCTCCAAGACAAGAAAACGATGACTGATAAGATACAATGGGATCTCCAATACATGGACCGAAGGAATCAGCTCCTCCAAAGACAGCTCCATGAAGCTGTGGAAGAAAAGAAAGAAATCCTCCAACAGAAGGAAGAGCATGACAAAAAGCAAAGAGACATGCAGCACGAACTGAAGAGCATGCAGGAAAAATACCGAATGCTGAAAGAAAGCCTGGATGAAACACTGCGCCAACATAAAGACCTTCTTCAACAGAAAGAGCAACAACAAGAAAGACTGAAAGAAGGAAAACATATTGTCCAGGACTTTGAGTCTAAAAATCTAAAACTGCAAGAGTTTTGTAATCAGCTGGAGGACAAAGCAACTAAAGTGGAAGAAGAAAAGGACAAGTTGGAGAAACGCTGCTCACAGATGCTCACAGGGATTTTGGTGGAATTCAATAACTTGAAGCGTGAAAACACTCAAATGCAGGCACAAAAACAACAACAAGACAAAATACGTGAAGACTTGCAGCTCACGCTCCAAGAAATCCAGAAAAGAAACGAGCAGTTAGAAGACAAGCACAAAGAGGTCCAACAGAGAAATGCAGACATGCATAAGGACAAGCTGATACAGGAGGCAACATCCAAACAACTCAAAGACAAGCTTGAAGAACAACAAGCAACCTTAGAAGAGGTGGAACAAAGATGTGAGAAACTTGAAAAGCAAAACACAGAAACAATCGATGAGTTGAGAAATCTCATCCTGGAGAAAAAAGCGCTCGTGGAAAAGTGAATGAAAAAAAAGAAAAAATGGTTCCACTTGTTCCGGAGGAGAGACGCTACTGCTTCCTCACCTGATGTAGCCTCGTCTTGCTCCACCTCTGTTAACCCCCCCCCAACCAGTCCCGGCAGTTGACTGTCCCCTCCTGAGCTGGTTCTGCCGGAGGTTTCTGCCCGTTTAAAGGCAGTTTTTCCTCCCCACTGTCGCCTAGTGCTTGCTCAGAGGGGATTGTTGGGATTTTCTCTCCTCTGCCTTTTTTCTTCATTTACTTGTTTAACTTTTTTCATTATTACTTCGTTTTACCTTGTTTCTTTATTTACTTGCTTGTTTAACTTTTTTTTTCAACTTATCTAAAAAATAAACCAATTGAATTTATCCTTTGAGTATTTTTCATCTCATCTTTACAGAATTTTTCCAAATAATTTTCAAACATTCAGATCTGTCTTTTATTTTCTTCTTGAAACCTCTTAAATGGTGAACTAAAAACCCCGGAATATGGTTTGAAACATTGTTTCAGCTGAAACTGGCATAACATGCTTGAGTGAGAGAGAGTGTGTGTGTGTGTGTGTGTGTGTGTGTGTGTGTGTGTGTGTGTGTGTGTGTGTGTGTGTGTGTGTGTGTGTGTGTGTGTGAGTGAGACAGGTGCCAGGGTATCACTAGTTAGGTCATCATGTTTAGGCTCATTCACTCCAAAATTATTTAGGCTAAATCTTTAAAACAGTGTCATTGCATACACATTTTCAATTCACTCCAATCGCACAAATGCAGAAATAATTATTTGCAGTATCTTATTTATTATGAGATTATGTCATGACTGATCATTTGCACCCACACCACCAAAAATGGGAGCAAATCGAGGAGATCATGTTTAATCGGTTATAAGAAAAGGTCAGAAATATAAGTGCCAACATGAGCAGTGTCCACAGAAACCTCTGAATCTCAGCTCAAAGCTCAAATAAACCATTTCTACAACCACCAAACACAGCAAAGACACCAAACAGTTAAAAGAGCAGTGACGTCACCACGAATCTGTGGTCAGGTAATATCCATATTTTGATTGATGATTTTCTGGAGTTAAATGTGAACCGAAGCATATTTTCAAAGGTGTTATATGCTATAAAATACTTTTAAATAAAATAATCTCTAATTAATTAGGTGTGGGAAATAAAAAAAATCTCATTTTTCTATGTTTGAGTCACAGTAACTTCACTGGGCTCACATTTTACTGATTCCATTCTTTACTCGCATGTTTTAAACGCTTACAGCACTTTCACAGGTTTTTATATTCTTTTGAAAATTCATGTGAACTCAAGCTGTCAGAATTGTAATGTAAGCTTTGATAATTGTCCACATTTGTCATTTTGACGATTATCCCTTTATTTTAATGAATACAGCAAACAGAAAAAAAACTAACAAATTAACAAACGCGGCTCCTAATAAGACAAAACCTGATGATGCTGCAAAACACAGTTAAGTGAGAGGAGGCTGTAAAATGGAATAACTGAAAAAGTGGCAGTGTACAGAGGTGGCGTTCCTCACCCTCTGGGTATCCGTAGAGGTTGTCAACAAAGTTGGAGATGGTGTAGTCGAACTCCGCAGCTGAGATGCCGTCGTTGTCCTCACTGTCGTCCACAAACTTCAGCCCCTCTCCCTGGTTCACTCCTATCAGGATGTCATAGTTTAGGAACTCCCCCTGGTGGAGAAAATAAGGAAGAACATGCTGAGTGCTGGAACAGAGCCTGTGTGCATCACAAGTCTACAACAGGAAGTGCAGCTGAAACACAGCTTTGGGAATTGGCAGCATTTCATTTCCCAGTAAACAAAAAAAAAACATTAGCTGTTGGCTAAAATCCCTACTATAAACTGTAAATACTACAAATATGTGCAAAGAGCTGCAAACTAATATATATATACATTGCAAACAATAAATACACATTCCAAAATAAAAACACCTCTGCACATGAAGTGGAAACGTTTGCTTTTGCAGCGCTTCGCATCAACATGTATATGAGGTACTTTTGAGATTTGATCTGTGCATAGGTGCATCTTTGATGTGCAGCTCAGAGATCCACAATCCAGCACGTTTCTGTTTCTCCGACCGCCAGGCTGCTGACCCGAGGTCACGTAAGAGCTTTATTTTTTATCTAAATGTAACAGACAGTTGGTAGCTCTCCTTCCACGCATTTCATACCACACAGCAGGCAGACTTCTGGTTGGTTGACCAGAGTTTTTCAATGTCTGTCTGCATTAACACATCTCGAGAGGCATACGTGCCAAAGAGCGGAATGTAGCAGCTGCAGCACGGCACACAGAGCAAATATTTTCATGGGGTAGTATCAGAAATAAGACCTTTGAATATGTAGTCCCTTTAACTTCTTTCCTTCTATTAAACCCTTTGACAAACAGCTATCCAGTGTCCTCTGACATGTGCTTTTATCATTTGTTCCTGATGCTCAGATACAATCCTGGACTCAACATATGTGGCTATGTCTCTGTCCTTGCTATAGATATGTGTTAATGTGCAAAATAAGGTTAAAAAACTTAAGAAATAAATGCCCTCTGTTACATTTCATAGAAACCTTCATGGTGGAATGATTAAAAGCATAAGAAAAAAATAACAATGTTAAAATAAAAAATATGAACACAATGAGAGTTAGATGAAGTTTTGATTCAAGAATAAGAATAAAAAAATGAACACATGGTTCCCTGTGATGCTGCTGAACACGAGTACTTCACTTCAGAGATTTCAGTCAACACTGGTGTGACAGCGAAGGGAGTCATGGGACTACATCGTAATCTGTCCTGTGGGCCATTTAAAAGCAGATTTGCTGGCTAACCACTGCTGTCAAAGCAAAACTAAAGAAACATTGCACCTTCATTCCTTTTTCCTTACGTCCTTCTAACCTTTTCACCGTGTTTTCTTTGAGTCTTAACAACAAGAGTGTAAAGTTAATAGCAGTAAATGTCAAGGCTTTCTGATTCTCAGTGAGATAGAGCGAGCTAGAGGAGCAGAGAGGAATGTGTTAAATGAGGGTTAACTACCACACTGATCCCAGAACAGACCGCATGTACAAATCAAGTTCTCTCTTTAGTTCGTTTTCATCCTCCTAGTCCTCCTCATCTCCTTGTAACCCTGTTTTTATTCCTTGGGATGAAAAAGCAAAAAGGGGCCCGAATCTAATCCTGCAGGAACAATCGGTCATTGTTTGTTTTTCAAACTGCTGAGATATGAAGCGATCCTCGCTTGTTTGTCTCTAGTTAGTCTGCAGTTTTTATGTTAACACAAATGCATGAGTATTTTACTGACTCACTAACTGACACTGGCACTATCGGCGGTTTAGAGATGGCGTATGTACACAGATTGAGGAGGATCTAAGTATGACGTGGATGACAGAGGAAATCGGGCATGGCCCTCCTGTCAAAGTTCATTCCCACTTTGAGTTTTTGTTTCAGAGACGGTTCAGCCTGATGTAAATTCACTGCCAGAAGAAAAATACCCTATAAATCTATTAGCAGCTATGGTTTAGGCAGCAGAGCGTAAACTAACACGTCACTTGGAGATAACTGTAGATTTTTCCTTCATGGTTTCAAATGTAAGCTGGCTGATTTGATTCATTTTTGTTTTTGTTTTAAACTGAGCAAACCTGGTCTTCTCCTAAGGACTGCTGCAGGTATCATGCAAGCATCTTAATTTAATAAAAAACCAACAACAACAAAAAAAACCCCAAAATAGAATGAAACTCATTTCCGGAGACAAATAACACTGATAGAGACATTTTTTTGTACAGATGATTGGCAAACGGAAAGTTTCTAAAGAGTCGTGCACACACAAGTAGACTACTACAACATGCTACTTAGTTAGGGGAGTTTGGGAATGACAACCAAGCGGAACAAAATTAGACCCAAACATTGTCATCGAAACAAAAACACAAAAAGCTGAGGGGAGGGAATAGAGAGGAGGAAAGCTGAGCTGGAGGCGGGGTTGCTGGAGGGAGGCGGGGAGGCAAAACTTAAACGTTTGAGTCGCATGAAAAGAGACTTAAGCCACAAGTCTACTTACAAGAGAAAACTGTCAAGAATCACAATGATTAATAAGTTTTAACACTTGGTATTTTCGGTATTTTCAAAGGCTTTTCAGAAAGTCTATGACGTGTTCAGCAGGCCATCAGACTGCTGAACACGTCATAGACACCTCTATGGGCTCAAAATGTGGTCATAAATATTTTGTACTTGTAAATCGGTTTTGTACTTGTAAAAAAGATTTGTATGTGTAAAAAAAATTTGTGCGTGCGTAAAAAAGATTTGTATGTGTAAAAAAGATTTGTGTGTGGACTTAGCCAAAAACCCCTGCAAGTTACAACTACGAATTTTGACCCTATTTTTCTTCCTTTCATCTGATTGGTCAATGTCATGTCAATCACAAATGTAACAATCCAATCAGAGAACAGATGGGTTTGGCTGTCGGAGGGGCGCTTTTTTGAACTGCAGGTCCTTGAAGGGTAATCTCTATATAAATATCCGATAGCAGTTAGGTCCCCTTACTTTCAGCAGCTGTTGAAAGGATAAAGTTGTGGTATGTCAGTGGTTAGAAATACCATTATTACTTTAGGATTAGTGTAACACAAAGTCAGGGCTGACCCAGGACCATTGCTGTGAGTCACAGTGCGCAGCATAAAAGTCCTTTCACATCGGACGCAGGATGTGCTGCTAATGCTAATTGCTAACTAAAAGCAAAGGATCCAGAATTTGTTGCTGGCTGCTGGGCTCTGTGGGTTTTTGCAGCAGCTCTACCTGTACTAGATGCAACTGCTCCTTGTCGTTTTTATCTCTGACTTTATGTGAACTACAAGAGTTTGTGGGTTTTTTTGCTAGTTCTTCAAATGTTCAATAAAAACATGTATGCTAATTCATAACGAAGAAAGCTTTGTAATGAAGACTGTCATTTCCAAAACACTGCCCCCCCCCCCGGCCGGCAAACAACCACAAAATGCTTCCCCCATGAGTTAGAGCGAGGCTCCACGAAGCTTAGAAAACCCTTCTTGGACACAACAGATCTGAAAAGAAGGGATTTTATTCATTTATTTATTTATTAAGCGAGCGCTTGTTTTTCTGAGGAAGAAGCAGAGTTGGTTTGTTTCCAGCTGAAATCATCCAGGCTCAGGAATTTGAATCAATCCACATCATTTCTGCTTGAACTAGAGAACATGAGTATCGACTTACATTTGGTCTGTGAGACACATGTCATAGTGACAGTATTTGGGTTAATATGGCATTAATCACCCTGGTCGCATTTCTTCAATATCAGGCACAAAGTTCAGGAACTCGTTCTTTGCAGCCCGCGCAAGGTAGGAGGTCTCCAGAGTGGGAACCATCGGGAAGTTTTCATAGTCTGAGCAGGAGGGACTGGAGGCACGTGAGCTGTTCTTAGGGGTCCTTTAACACAAATCACACCAAGTTAGAATCAAATAGATAACCTGTCAATAACCGTTTGCAGATCGAGGTCAATGTTCCTAAAAATATGTTTACTTCTGGCCCATTGAGCCTCAGCGGGAGTCCGACAGAGAGGGGCAGGTAGAGGAAGGGGTGAGGGTGGCACTGCTGAAGCTCGTCACGGATGGATCATGTCCGGTCGGTGAGATGAGAGAAAGCTGAAGTGAAACAACAGCAGGACGAGGTAGACGTTAATATATCAACTCCCTGATGTGACACAGAAAGGCTATTTTTTTTAATTTATTTGTATTATTTCTCACCTTGCAGTCACTGATGCTGTTCACCAGCTGGTTGTATTCACTATTGAAGGTGTGTGTCAGAAGGCGCAGGCACTACAACACAACAGGAACAAGACCGATCAGCTCCAAGCAGAGAAGGCAGCAACAAGAACGCCCACTAAGCCGACGTTTTTCTCACCTTGGTGGCCAGCTCCTTCTCACGATCCACCAGCTCTCGATGTCGGCGGAATCGTAGCCGCTGCTCTCGCTCGGCCTGATGGCGCTTTCAAAGGTGGTGCTGGAGATCTGCGAGGAGACGGAGGTGGACGTGGACAGAGTGCTGGAGCTCACGCTGGGGGACAGAGACTCACTCAGGGACTTGGTGGTGGGAGCTGTTCCCACGGGAGCCGCCTCTCCCAGAAGGTGACGGGTCTTTTCCACCTGGAAAAAAGATGGGGGCGAATGTGAGGTGGAGAGAAGAGGGGAGGGTTAAAACTTTTTAGAATAGCACTTTGGTCTTCGAGTTGAAAAGTCATTTTTCCCTCTACGATATTAAACAGAGATTTATTTCTTTATGAATCTTTTAAGGCCCCACCTCCTGCAGCTGCTCCATCTTCTCTAGCTCCCACTGGTGCTCTAGGATGAGGATATCTCCTCTGGGCCTCCAGCCAGCGAGGCTCTCCTCTCCACGCACGTAAGCCACTGATGTGTCCAGGAGCTTCCTCCTCCTCCTCCTCTGCATCCCTGCTCAGGACATGAGCCCTCATGTTTCATGGCCGCTCACCTGGGCTTCCAGTGTCAGACGTCTTACACAAGCTCAGCTCGTAGATCCCAGTCACTCGGTTGCTATAATGAAGCAGAAGTTATGAAGAAGGAAACTTTGTAACAGGGCAGATATCTTTGATTGTGAAACAGAGATGGCCACAGTACAGCAGCCCAGATTTACCAGTCAGGAGTTTTGGAGTATCCAGTCCCAAAGAGGTTCTTGAGAGAACGGGGTGGGGAAATCTTGGCGTCTCGGGAGTAAAAGACCGTGCAGTTTGGTGATAATGGCAGGCTGGATGCAATGATCCAACTGCAGAGAGGCGATAAAGGGTGTGTGTTAGACACGATGACATCAAGAGACTTAAAAACACGTACAAACAGGTACAACACGGCGGAGCAGCGGCTGACAAAGCAAAGGAAAGGAACCCAGGGCAGCACAGAGTTGGGCACGAGGGATTTTACTGTTGAACACCACAATCTCAGTCTATAGTGAGAAACAGCTGAGGGGGAAAACACTGATCTGGAAACGTCTGAGTGTTACAGAGGATATACATAGCACTGTGGTTCAGTGTCACACAATCACAAACAAATACAGAAAAGTACTAAAAAGGGTGTTGCCTCCAAAGATCGCTTTTACTGGTTTGGAGCTTAGGAGGCTTAATAACGACAGGCATGAATGAAGACAGATCAGAACAGCTGTTTTATCACAGCATCCAGTACCAACACAATCTGAATCGCAGCTGAATGTCTAAAATATCAAATGTCATTTTTTGGTCCATCAGCTACAGCATGAACTGCTTAAAGTGAGAAGCAGCCTAAAGCCCGACAGATTCATCTTTCCAGACTGAAAATATCTCAGAGTGAACCAAGTGTTGCGTTTTCAGTGTGATCTCACAAAGTCAAATCCCTTTAATGATGTTCTGTCCTGTCTTCCTCTATCAAAAGCACACAAACACTATAAAACATTGTTTCTGTGCTTTGGGGTTTTTGTTTACTACAGAGAGGTAAAGCACGACTAGACCCTAAAGGTAGGCTGCTCACCTACAACCACCTCATGAACATCTTTCCAATGGAGCTCGCTGCCCTTCTCGTGGATGAGGGTCACTCTGATCCTCCGCTGGATCTCCTGCAGCAAACATAACAGGAGCTCAGGATCACAGTGAGCACAGCTAGAGCAACATTACACTTTAAAAGAAGATATTCAACTGTGTACAAAGGAAGCAGTTACCACTGTGTGAGTAGCTCAAGTAGTAGCTCGTGGCTCAAGAGTTGGGAGTTCGCCTTGTAATCGGAAGGTTGCCGGTTCGAGCCCCGGCTTGGACAGTCCCGGTCGTTGTGTCCTTGGGCAAGACACTTCACCCGTTGCCTACTGGGGGTGATCAGAGGGCCCGGTGGCGCCAGTGTCCGGCAGCCTCGCCTCTGTCAGTGCGCCCCAGGGTGGCTGTGGCTACATTGTAGCTTGCCATCACCAGTGTGTGAATGTGTGTGTGAATGGGTGGACGACAGGTTGTGTAAAGCGCTTTGGGGTCCTTAGGGACTAGAAAAGCGCTATACAAATACAGGCCATTTACCATTTACCATTAATAAGAAAACAACATATGCACCAATCCTGTACCTGGTGCAGCAGGTAGGTACCATGACAGGGCAGGCCTCCACTGTGATCCACGATGGCTGGGATGTACCTGTGCATGGAGGGAGGAGGTGACACAACATCCCAACTTATAATATTCTTCCTGGAGATAATTTTTATGGTTCCTTTAAAGCTTGTGCGTGAATATAACACTCATCACACACATTTGGTGATGGTGTTCAACTTGGTGGCTGCAACTGGCACACACACACACACACGCTCAATGTTATCAAGCTGGAATTTGTCTGAATTTAAGAGAAGATGAATAAAGGTGAGGAGTATTTTCTACATGCTTTGGGTGACTAAATGGAGGATGGATAGGTGATGTGAAAACACTACTGACCCTTTATACTGAGCCAATAGCTCACACACTTCTATTAAATCTGTCTAAAGAGCCAGTAATCACAGAGGATAGATACTGGAAGCAAACTGAAATGTTAGGAGGAACTAAATCACACATTACAACACCAGTGGCAGCACCCTGCTGTCTCACACATCGGGATCACGGTCCTGTTGAAATGGGCTAATCGCTAAAGCTCACAGTTGCATTCGTCTATATTCAATATGATCGAGAGGAATATTATTACACTTGAAAACTGCTCTATTCACGTCTTCTTTTGCTGTGAATGATATGTCAGCAAGGTGCAGCACTCATAACCACAGCAGAGCTTTACCGTGCTACCGCCTGCAGACACAGAGCACTATAAGAGCACAGCACGACTCTAATCACTACAGCACCAGCATCAAATGTCTGGCTCATTAGCTACAACAGAGTCCACTGTACCAACCATGATGCTTGGGGACAGTTAGCACAGGGTCACTGGCCACTGGGAGGAAGGGGAAGTGAGAGAGCTGGTCAGCCTCGTCCTCCAGACTGGCCACAGCAGAGGACGCCAGGGAGTTGGCGTGCTCGGACAGCGTGTCCAGCACTTTGCCGTTCACATAGCCGCTCACAAGCTAGCGGATCAACTCTATCTTACGGGTATAGTCTGGATGTGCGATATTGATGAACGGTGAGAGAGATGGAAGGAGAAAAGAAGAGGAAGGAGGACAGAGTTGGGTAAGAGGTTTATATAAATAAGAGATACATACATACATATCCAAAGGAGGTGAGAAATGACAAGGGAAAAAAAGTGGAAGGTCACATGAGGCATGCTTATGTAACAAAAAATCAACATAAAATTATTGATGGCAAAGAACACATTGAAGTGACATGGAAACACTCGCCTGGTTTGGACAGAGGCATGGGAATAGGATAGTACTTCCTGGATGCTGTTGGAGGACTCTTGACATAATAAAAATACCTTTTATCTATATATGCATATAGAATTAGCCAATGTGATTAGAATACAATCGTTTACAAAATCTGCTGCATTAAATATGAATTATCACTGCACGACTGGATCTGCTGTTTGACCCCCACCAACCTGGTCCCGTCCTGATATTCTAACTCTGTAATATGCAACTTCTGTCAGTGTCCTGATACTGGGAACTGAATTTCCCGGAGGAACCACCCGAGGGATTAATAAAGTTCTATCTAATCTACATCGACAACAGAAAAAGAAAATCTGCTGCTTGCAACAGCATTGTGTTAGAAGCATTTTTACTGGAGTGAATGCATTTAACTGTACTTGCATCATCTGTTAAAAGTACTTATATATTGCAATAAGACTGCAAAAAGCAAAGGGGACTGAATTCTATAGTATGTGGTATGTGTATAAGGTGACACATGTATGCAGTTTCCTGCCATAATGTAAACTTGGAATCATCACATATCTACAGGTATTTGTACTGAATGGAATGAGCTGTGGTGATTAAAAGCATTAGCAAAACCATACTTACTAGTAGTGGCCTTTTCTTCTTAGGTCTGGATCTCGATGCCTCTGGGACTGAAGATCACAGCCAAGTCACCAGTTTCATAAACAATAAACAAACAAAAAGCAAATAAACAAAACACTTTCAGAGATCGCACAACTTTGGTTTTCATCTTCATATGATAATGTTCCTTGAATCAAATCTACCATACACACTCTACTACAGTGTATCAAACTAGTCTAAATACTTCCACAAACAATGACATACCCATCTTTGTCTTTTTGTGGCTTTCACCAAAAACTCTCCCCCTGCTGGATCCTGTGTTGACGTACGTGATTTTGGGAGAAAAACAAAAACAAAATCATTTTAAATGGTTACATTAAATGTAATAATATCAACATTCAATAGATTTGACTGTACATGTATCAAGTGGTGTAAAATACATGTTCCTTGATCCTTGGTCAGGGAACATAAATTACTGTTGTTTCAGCCATCAGGTACTCCTCTAAAATTCAGCCTGGACTCCAAATATAAAGCATACAATACATACAAACATACAAATTACCTTTGCTGGTCTTGTTGCCTGCGTGCTCCACTTGCCCCTCTGAAGTGCTCAGTGGGTCATCCTGTCCCTTGTTGAGCTCAATCTTCTCCATCACATTCCTCACTTCCTCCACCTGCGTGGTCCTCCCCTCCCGTGCCTCCATAATCGTTGCCTCCTCCTGGTTGTTGATCATTCAAGTTAGTTTACACAATGGGTCAAACTTTTAACTTTATCCTGCTTTACGCCTCCTGGTTTGTAGCAGACTAAGTATATACAGTGGCGTGTCTAGAAAATTTTTGTTGGGGGGGCCAGGTAGGGGCACAGATTTGGAGAAGGGTGGCAGATGTAATTGGCAGATAATGTTTAAAAAAAATTCTACCAACCGTTAACCATAATTAAATAACCCTGTAAACCTAATAACTGAATGTGCTTTTAACTCTTATTAGAATGAGATTTTAACCACTACGGTGCAAAGTTTTTAGATACTGCGTTGATAAAGTACAAGAGATACAATCAGTGCTTTGTCAGTGTTTACTCAGCATTCAAGGACAGCAATATTTGCATAGTATTTTTACTGACATATAGTGCACATATGTTTTGGGCAAAAACATTTTTTAATATTAAAATACGAACATTTGTAACAAATAATTGACAAATCAGCCAATTCCAATGTAAAACTTTATCTGCCTGTTAAAAAAAGAAGATAATCTTCTCACAAACTGGTGTTTGATTTTGAAAAAAGTGGGGAAACAACTGAAAAGACTAACATTTGAATGAAACCTGCCTCCCCTTCCCTCATCCACCTGCTGGCCTCTGTGGAAGCCCCGCCATAGCCACCACCAAACAACTGAGTTATTTTTACACATCGACCTGCATCTGGCCAATCCACCACCTCTCATTGTTCATGCAGTTACAAAAAAAAAATAAAAAATAAGTCACCGGGCATATCCCCGGTATGCCCGATGGCCAGTCCAGCTATGTTAACCTGCAACCAAATCTGCAGCTCCATACAGCAATGTTACGACTTGGATTATATCTTATAACTCATAACTCTTATGTTAGCTCCCCTCAGTAGCATACTGTCTGAAATATTCGACGGCTGCAATAATTCTTCAAGTGTTATTTTTTCCTTGGTATTCTAATTTCACCGAAGTTTACTAAACTCAACAAACTTAATATTACTTACCGGGACATTTATTCTGGCCTCATTTTCTTTCACCGAAAAATTGTTTCCTGCGGTGCCATCTTTCGTGCTTGGCTCTCCTACCTTTGCTAACGTGATGCACAAAGCGCAGAAGCCGATGCTGCATTCACTTACACTCGGATATCTGAGCTTCACCGTGAAAACATAATCGGCAGTGGCGTGTCCAGCAGGGTGGCCTGGGGGGGCACAGGCCACCCCCCCAACCAGACTGGCCACCCAGGTGCCACCCCAAAGGCAAAACAATAAAATTCAATCAAATATCAAATGTCCGATTATGTTTTCACGGTGAACATCGTAGTACACCGTACTATGTACTATGTACAGCACAAGTGCCAAGCCGCACATGTGTATTTGTTTGGGAAGCAGCCAGCCACCGGGTAATGGAGGAAATGAGTGTGCCGACTAGAAAAATCAACAGAGCGTGACCAAAGGTTACCGAAGAGAAAACAGATGATGGTTCCAATGCTGGAGAGATTGTCGAACGGAAGAGCCATAGAAGTTCTGTAGTGTGAAGGTATTTCGGCTATTTCAAGTCTGACAAAAAACAGAGTAGCGTGCACTGTAAATTGTGCCGAAAGCAAGTCTGGAAATACAATAAACTGGTGCATGCGCTACGTCCACACGTACCCGGGTATTTTTGAAAACGCAGATTTTTCTATGCGTTTGCACCTTTCGTCCACACGTAAACGCCGTTTTTGGTCACTGAAAACGAAGATTTTTGAAAACTCCGTTTTTGCATTTACGTGTGGACCAGAAAAACTGAGAAAACGCAGCGTCAAAGGTGTGCGCATTTTTTGACGTCACACTGTGTGCCACGTTATTGTTTCAGTGAAATGAATTTCTACAATACTGTTACTGTTAATTCTACTCTCTGCAGTGTTTAAATGCTTACATATACACACAGTTACTGTCCCTCCACACATACGACTCTGTTCTGCTTCGATGCCCCAGCTTTGTTTACTTTTTCCCACTTCTAGGCTTCTAGACTTCTGATTGGCCAACATTTCTGCACGGTTAGGAATCTAGCGCCACCTGCTGCTTTTGCATGTTCATCGCAGCATTTTCCTTCATTTCTCCCTTTATGTGTGGACGGGATTATTTTTTAAAACGAAAACGGAAAATCTCCGTTTTCAAAAATACCCGTGTACGTGTGGACGTAGCCTCAGTCTCTGACTGGAAGCACTAATTCGTCATTCGGCTTTTGTCAGACTAAAGTAACTGTTAAAACTGTTTGAAAAGCTAAGCTATACAACAAGGAGAGATTGAGAATTTCCTTTTAGTTCTCAGTTTATTTGATATTGACAAAAGTTAGTCAATTTTGTCTGTTCTTCTGTAAAACAAACTAAGATTTATTTTTAGAATTAATATTTTGTTTCTAAGTGAAATTGACAATTTAGTCTGTTTCGTTTGTTCTATTTTGAAACTTAAACGCTTTAGCGGCTGCCTTTTGTGTAGTTTGCAATATTTGCCTTTATCTAACTGAAAAAGTCTCATGTTCCTTAAGTACATCTACCCTGTTGAACTTATTATGGGAAATAAATATTTAAATAAAACAAGCTGCTGATTATTTCACATTTTACTTGTGAGCAATGGCACATTTAAATCTTACAAATATAGTTATTTGGCTTATATCGTGATAGATATCGTTATCGCCTGAAATGAAAAAAACATATCGTGATATGAAAAAATCTTATATTGCCCAGCTCTAGTTCAGCATAGAATTTTATAAAGCCCATATTGATATAATCGCTCCACTTTTACTCAGAATGGTGAACTGCTCTATTGCACGGGGCTCTTTCCCTGATAGCATATATGATGCCCACGTTTGTCTTCTCCCTAAGAAGGACAGAGACCCCACCAATGTGACTTCATATCGCCCACTTAGTTTATTAAACTGTGATCAAAAAATCATTCCAAAAGTCTTGTCTTCACGCCTTAATAAATTTTTGGGCACTTTAATTCAACACGATCAAACTGGTTTTATTCCAGACAGATTTGCTTTCTCTAATACCCGTTGTCTATTGAATGTACTGTATGGAACAAATCCTCCAAATTCAGCTGTTATTTCATTAGATTCCCAACAAGCTTTCGATCAAATTGAGTGGAAATACCTGTTTGCTACACTTGAGAAATTTGGCTTTGGTAGTAATTTTACAACTTTGGTACGTATGCTTTATGCACGGCCAAGATCATCGGTACAAATTTTGATAGATCACATCCGTTTCTACTTCACCGGGGGACTAGGCAGGGTTGCTGTTTATCTCCACTGCTCTTTGCTCTAGCTATGGAGCCTCTGGCCATTGCAGTTAGAAGCAGCTCTGATATTGTAGGTATTAGTATTCTCTTTTTAGAGAACCGGCTCTTTCGGCTCCGAACCGGCTCTTCAGGTTGTTTTGTTGCTTTAATTTATTTATTATTAACAATAATATAAAATTATGCACAAAAGGAATTACTAATGTAAAAAAAAAAGTGGTTTTATTTATATATGTTTATATATAAATATATGCGGTGGCTCTTAGAGACAAAACACGTACGAACTCCAAAACACATTTCTAGCATGAACTGAACTTACGGTGTACATATACGGTGTACGGTGTACATATAAACTAGGAATACAAAATACTAGTGATGGCCCGCTTGAAGCTGAAGCTCCGGTGTGTGTCAAAAAAATCAACACACTGCTTCAGAAGCACTGTGTCGAAGCTTGATTCGTTTGGCCAGAGTCACGTGATCAGTGACGTCCGAAGCTTCATTTAGAACCTAACTGCTTCGGTGTCTGATTCAATGGTTTATAAGGAAATGAATCATTCGTGGGATTTGTGGAGCGTTTTGATGGTGACAGATAGCAAACCACTGATATTTCTACTGAGAGATTTGGAGCCAGCGAGGAATAGAGGGGGTTCTGTTGTGTGGGAGAATTTTGAGTTGATTTTTGTCAATCAGGTGGGTTTTCCAGCTTTGTGTTCTGGCCGTTTGCTTTTGTTTTGTGCCTGTTTATTATATCTGAAAACGGGAAAAAGGTGAAATGTCAAAAATCTGCTTCCATAATATAAATATCATTAAATAACTTTAGAAAAACTTCCACTTGACTCTTTACATGTAATATTGTAAAAATATATATTTTATTGTTTAATTAATCTGAAAATGTTAGTCTGCCAAATGTGCAGCAATTGGATTTATTTATTCTCTTTATCTGATAGTTTGTGGGGCCCAGGTAGACTGTATAACTGCATCTCTACCAGTTTCTCTGCACTCCAGCCTCCTCTGTGCCATGTGAAGGGGTTTCCCTTAAGGCAGGAGAAATTATCTCCATGAAAAGGAACAGGTTCGGCCATCGCAGAGTGAAACAAATTCTCTTCTTAAATAAAAATGAAAAAGGGCTACTTTAAATGCATCATGTTTTTAATTTGCAAGTTCATAAGCATTTTCCTTTTCCATCTCACAATCAATTCTCCCCCCAGGTCAAAAATATGTCTGGGGAAATTTCCCTAATATAATATTATTTATAAATATACCCGTCTAGCGGTTAATTGCATAAGTGCATGGAGACAGGACCTCACAGCGGAAGCATACTCCATAATGTGTTGTACATTATCATATGTATATTATATGTAATGTGGTATTTTTCAATTATTTTATTTACCAACATCAAGAAGTCACAAGCAAAGAAAGACCACACAATGGTGCATGTTTAAACAAGGAGAGTTTACTGGTCAAAATTATTTATTAAACAAATAAACCACATTTTTTTAACCACCCAAAAATACACGTTTAAAGCAACACCGCGGCCCAATATCAGACAGAACTCCACTCTGTCAAGTGGGCAATCATTATGAAGCAACTGGTTTTATTTTGTGGATTCAAGCTGCTCTTAATATTTGTGGCCACCAGATGTCACCAGAGAGGACTGTGTTGAAAAGCTTTGAGTAATGAACCATTTTTCAACACAAGCTTCAGAAAGATTCATTTGGCCATCACTACAAAATACACTTACGCAGACAGAACACACAGCTAGATGGCTCACAGCACAAACACAGGGCTTAAATACACAGAGGGAGCAATCAGGGAATGGGTAACAGGAAGGAAACACAGCTAGAGCAAATCAGGCCTAACGAGACAAAGGAAGCAAAACCAGACGCATTTACATGAGACACCGACTTTCAAAGTAAAACAGGAAACAAAACACAGAGACGCGAACTTGACAAGGGGATACAGCTGACAGGGGAGACAGAGCAACTAGAGAACACAGAGACATAAACCATAAGACAGAACTCAAAGAAACCAAAGACTGGAAATGATCAATAATATAATAAACTCAAAACCCTGGGTCAACGACCCAGGCATCCTAACACGTTCTTGTCTAATGTTATAAATGTATTGATCTGAAACGTGTAAGTGTGACAAATATGGAATAAGATACGAAAGCAGAAAGGAGGCAAATACTTGTTCACAGCGCTATAGTCTGTAAATGGTCTTCTTTTGGCTATAGTAGATCTTTTACTTGTTCATTTTTTAATTGTTTGTTAAAATTGTTTTTTTTCGATCATATTGAGTATAGAGGAATGCAACTGTGAGCTTTAGCGATTAGCCCGTTTCAACAGGACCATGAGGACCTGATGTGTGAGACAGCAGGGTGCTGCCACTGGTGTTGTAATGTGTGATTTAGTTCCTCCTAACATTTCAGTTTGCTTCCAGTATCTATCCTCTGTGATTACTGGCTCTTTAGACAGATTTAATAGAAGTGTGTGAGCTATTGGCTCAGTATAAAGGGTCAGTAGTGTTTTCATCTCACCTATCCATCCTCCTTTTAGTCACCCAAAGCATGTAGTAAATACTCCTCACTTTTATTCATCTTCTCTTAAATTCAGACAAATTCCAGCTTGATAACATTGAGCTTGTGTGTGTGTGTGTGTGTGTGTGTGTGTGTGTGTGTGTGTGTGTGCGTGCGTGCGTGCGTGCGTGCGTGCGTGCGTGCGTGCGTGCGTGCGTGCGTGTGTGTGTGGCAGTTGCAGCCACCAAGTTGAACACCATCACCAAATCCAACCTGGGTCAGTGTGTCAGCAAGTACGACCTGCTGGTCTGGTTTGAGATCAGCGAGCTGGAGCCCACTGGAGAGTGAGTATCCACCTGGAGTGTTATATTCACGCACAAGCTTTAAAGGAACCATAAAAATTATCTCCAGGAAGAATATTATAAGTTGGGATGTTGTGTCACCTCCTCCCTCCATGCACAGGTACATCCCAGCCATCGTGGATCACAGTGGAGGCCTGCCCTGTCATGGTACCTACCTGCTGCACCAGGTACAGGATTGGTGCACATGTTGTTTTCTTATTACTCGCACAGTGGTAACTGCTTCCTTTGTACACAGTTGAATATCTTCTTTTAAAGCGTAATGTTGCTCTAGCTGTGCTCACTGTGATCCTGAGCTCCTGTTATGTTTGCTGTAGGAGATCCAGCGGAGGATCAGAGTGACCCTCATCCACGAGAAGGGCAGCGAGCTCCATTGGAAAGATGTTCATGAGGTGGTTGTAGGTGAGCAGCCTACAGAAAACAAAAACCCCAAAGCACAGAAACAATGTTTTATAGTGTTTGTGTGCTTTTGATAGAGGAAGACAGGACAGAACATCATTAAAGGGATTTGACTTTGTGAGATCACACTGAAAACGCACCACTCGGTTCAGCTGCTGACTCTGAAGCCAACAGGCTCTTGAGTGTGGATGATTGTGTTGGTACTGGATGCTGTGATAAAACAGCTGTTCTGATCTGTCTTCATTCATGCCTGTCGTTATTGAGCCTCCTATTCAATTCAATTCATTTTATTTATATAGCGCCAAATCACAACATAAGTCGCCTCAAGGCGCTTCATAGATACAGAGAAAAACCCAACAATCATATGACCCCCTATGAGCAAGCACTTTGGCAACAGTGGGAAGGAAAAACTCCCTTTTAACAGGAAGAAACCTCTGGCAGAACCAGGCTCAGGGAGGGGCGGCCATTTGCTGCGACCGGTTGGGGTGAGAGAAGGAAGACAGGATAAAAGACATGCTGTGAAAGAGAGACAGAGGTTAATAACATATATGATTCAATGCAGAGAGGTCTGTTAATACATAGTGAGTGAGAAAGGTGACTGGAAAGGAAAAACTCAATGCATCATGGGAATCCCCCGGCAGCCTACGTCTATTGCAGCATAACTAAGGGAGGATTCAGGGTCACCTGGTCCAGCCCTAACTATATGCTTTAGCAAAAAGGAAAGTTTTAAGCCTAATCTTGAAAGTAGAGATAGTGTCTGTCTCCTGAATCCAAACTGGAAGCTGGTTCCACAGAAGAGGGGCCTGAAAACTGAAGGTTCTCCCTCCCATTCTACTTTTAAATACTCTAGGAACAACAAGTAGGCCTGCAGTGCGAGAGCGAAGTGCTCTAATAGGGTGATATGGTACTACAAGGTCATTAAGATAAGATGGGGCCTGATTATTTAAGACCTTATATGTGAGGAGCAGGATTTTGAATACAATTCTGGATTTAACAGGAAGCCAATGAAAGGAAGCCAAAACAGGAGAAATATGCTCTCTCTTTCTAGTCCCTGTCAGGACTCTTGCTGCAGCATTTTGGATTAACTGAAGGCTTTTCAGTGAGTTTTTAGGACATCCTGATAATAATGAATTACAGTAGTCCAGCCTGGAAGTAATAAATGCATGAACTAGTTTTTCAGCGTCACTCTGAGACAGGATATTTCTAATTTTAGAGATGTTGCGCAAATGGAAGAAAGCAGTCTTACATATTTGTTTAATATGTGCATTGAAAGACATGTCCTGGTCAAAAATGACTCCAAGGTTCCTCACAGCGTTACTGGAGGCCAAGGTAATGCCATCCAGAGTAAGAATCTGGTTAGCTACCATATTTCTAGGCTTTTCAGGGCCGAGTACAATAACCTCAGTTTTATATGAATTAAGAAGCAGAAAGTTAGCGGCCATCCAGGTCTTTATGTCTTTAAGACATTCCTGCAGTTTAACTAATTGGTGTGTATTATCTGGCTTCATAGATAGATAGAGCTGGGTGTCATCTGCATAGCAGTGAAAATCTATGCTATGTCTTCTAATGATACTGCCTAAGGGAAGCATGTATAATGTAAACAGAATTGGTCCTAGCACTGAACCCTGTGGAACTCCATAATTAACCTCAGTGTGTGAAGAGGACTCTCCATTTACATGCACAAATTGGAGTCTATTAGATAGATATGATACAAACCACTGCAGTGCAGTACCTGTAATACCTACAGCATGTTCTAATCGCTCTAATAGGATATTATGGTCGACAGTATCGAATGCTGCACTAAGGTCTAGCAGGACAAGCACAGAGATGAGTCCATTGTCAGAGGCCATAAGAAGATCATTTGTAACCTTCACTAAAGCTGTTTCTGTGCTGTGATGAGCTCTGAAACCTGACTGAAACTCTTCAAATAAACCATTCCTCTGCAGATGATCTGTTAGCTGTTTGACAACTACTCTTTCAAGGATTTTTGATATGAAAGGAAGGTTGGAGATTGGCCTATAATTAGCTGAGACTGCTGGGTCTAGAGATGGCTTTTTGAGTAAAGGTTTAACTACAGCCAGCTTGAAGGCCTGTGGTACATAGCCGATCATTAGAGATAGGTTGATCATATTTAAGATCGAAGAATTAATTAATGGCAGGACTTCTTTGAGCAGTTTTGTAGGAATGGGGTCTAAAAGACAGGTTGATGGTTTGGAGGAAGTAATTATTGAAGTTAACTCAGAAAGATCAATTAGAGAAAAAGAGTCTAACTTAACATCAATGGTACTAAGAGTAGCTGTAGATAATATTACATCTGTGGGATGATTACTGGTAATTTTTTCTCTAATGATAAAAATTTTATTTGTGAAGAAGTTCATGAAGTCATTACTAGTTAACGTTAAAGGGATTGTTGGCTCAAAAGAGCTCTGACTTTTTGTCAGCCTGGCTACAGTGCTGAAGAGAAACCTGGGGTTGTTCTTATTTTCTTCAATCAGTGATGAATAGTAAGATGTTCTGGCTTTGTGGAGGGCTTTCTTATAAAGCAACAAACTATTTCTCCAGGCTAAATGATGATCCTCTAAATTTGTGACACGCCATTTCCTCTCCAGATTACGAGTCATCTGCTTTAAGGTACGTGTTTGAGAATTATACCACGGAGTCAGGTACTTCTGATTTGAGACCTTAGTTTTCACAGGAGCTACAGTATCCAGAGTCGTACGTAGTGAGGAGGTGAAATTATTAACAAGATAATCGACCTCTGTTGGAGTAGCGTTCAGATAGCTGCTCTGCTCTATGTTGGTACAGGGCATTGAAGATGATAACAGTGGGTGGATTATATTCTTAAACTTAGTTACAGCGCTTTCAGAAAGACATCTACTTTGATAAAGTCTACTCTCCACCGCTGTGTAATCAATTACTGTAAATGTAAATGTAAACTCCAAACCAGTAAAAGCGATCTTTGGAGGCAGCACCCTTTTTAGTACTTTGCTGTATTTGTTTGTGATTGTGTGACACTGAACCACAGTGCTATGTATATCCTCTGTAACACTCAGACGTTCCCAGATCAATGTTTCCCCCTCAGCTGTTTCTCACTATAGAGTCTTTCCTCAGTAACAATGAGGCCAATGAGGCACCAGCAGAGCATATCTGGCTCTCAGTCTGTGGCTGATAGTGCCCCCTGCTGTTAATAACAGGAACAGTGTAACTTTGTATGGAGCTCATAGTGATGGTCTTAAGATTGCTGCTTCAAGGCAGTAATTTGTATCCATGTGTGCTGTCTATTCTGAGCATATGCAGTTATGTGAGCTCTCTGGATTTATGTATCAGGACATAATTAAAAAAAATCAGGTCCTTAGTAGGTCTTAATATGAGGTAAATGCAACCTCAGATGAACAACACATAACACTTTATACCAGGTCATTATTTATTTAACACACACTGAGCTGAAATTCAGATGTTTCAAAAACTAAGTACATCCAAGACTATTTCCATAATTATTTAAGAGGGTCAGTATTAGCCAAGTGCTAATCAAGTGCACTAGATCATCAGTAAGTGTAACCACTACTGTCAGTTTGCTGGTGTGGCGTATTCAGGTAAGTGGTAACATACTGAGGAGGAGAGAAGCAGTTGTTGATACCCATGAATGTGGGAAGGCTTTGAAGTCGATCATTTTGCAGCAAGAAAATTTATTCGCAAGTTAAAAAAAATCAAAGACTGTTTCCAATCTTACCAGGAGTGGACGTCCCAGAAAATTCACCCCAGACATCTGAGGCTCTACAGGCATGCTAAATGTTGGAGTTCATGGCAGTGCAATTAGAAACAGACTCAACAAATATGGCCTGTTTGGAAAGACTTCCAGGAGAAACCATTTTCCCTCTAAATACAACATGGCAGCATGGGTTAGGTTTGCAAAGTTGAAAAGCTAAGCCCTAATGCACAGCTTCAACATTGGTGAAAACCAAACACGGCATATCAGCAAAAACACCTCATACCAACGGTTTTGCTCGGGTGATGATTATTTGGGCTTTTTTTGCTGCCAAAGAAGCTGCAAAGTGTCCAGGTCACTGAGTGAGCCATGAAGTATTCTAGAGTCAAAGAGATCATCGTTGGGTCAGTGACTCCAGAGCGCAGCAGTGGCTCAAAGTTGAGACTTCAACATAATTGAACGTTAAGAAAGCTGTGAATGAATAAATATCTGCAAACTTCAATGAACCGAAGAAACATTGTAAAGACAAACGGGCCAGAAATCCGTCCACACTGCTGTGAAACACTAATAAAAAATGATTACCTCAAGCTTTTGCTGCTAAAGTTGGTTCTATCAGCTGCTGAATCACAGGATGTACTTGGTTATAGTCATTTGTGCATTTTGGGTTGCTTTAAATAAATAATGATGTGTTGTAATCATCCAGATCTAGAACCTTAAACTGCTTTTTCACGTGTCTGTAAATGAATTTCTTTCTTATCATTGGTGTCGGCTGACACTTGACACTCTGTGGCTCCTGATTTGTCTGTTGTCAAGGTCTCACCTCAGTGTGATTCCTCACGTTTTGTCATGATTAAAGGATGAATGTGAACACCGCTTCAGTCACTGTGTTCACTTCCTGATATGTCAGAACTGCGCTCACGTCACTCACTTTTTTTAACAACATGACACACTGCTGTAAACAGAGACCCTGTAATGTTAGCACCAAGTAGGACTTCATAAAAAATAATGCTGTCAAGCTAACTTTTGCTCTTTCTGTCTTTTTCAGGACTTTGAGGCAGTGTGGGACAGCTCCCTGCACAACTCCCTCCTGCTCAACCGCGTCACTCCCTATGGAGAGAAGATCTACATGACCTTATCTGCGTATCTGGAGGTCAGCCGCTGCTCCGCCATGTTGTACCTGTTTGTACGTGTTTTTAAGTCTCTTGATGTCATCGTGTCTAACACACACCCTTTATCTCCTCTCTGCAGCTGGACCATTGCATCCAGCCTGCCATTATCACCAAAGACCTCTGCACGGTCTTTTAATCCCAAGACGCCAAGATTTCCCCACCCCGTTCTCTCAAGAACCTCTTTGGGACTGGATACTCCAAAACTCCTGACTGGTAAATCTGGGCTGCTGCACTGTGGCCATCTCTGTTTCACAATCAAAGATATCTGCCCTGTTACAAAGTTTCCTTCTTCATAACTTCTGCTTCATTATAGCAACCGAGTGACTGGGCTCTACGAGCTGAGCTTGTGTAAGACGTCTGACACTGGAAGCCCAGGTGAGCAGACATGAAACATGAGGGCTCATGTCCTGAGCAGGGATGCAGAGGAGGACGGTCCTGGACACATCATGTTATTTGTCTCCTGAAATGAGTTTCATTCTATTTTTTATTATTTTTTGTTGTTGTTGGTTTTTTATTAAATTAAGATGCTTGCATGATAATTTCCCCCAGGGATCAATAAAGTATTCTGATTCTGATTCTGATTCTGATACCTGCAGCAGTCCTCAGGAGAAGACCAGGTTTGCTCAGTTTAAAACAAAAAACAAAAATGAACCAAATCAGCCAGCTTACATTTGAAACCATGAAGGAAAAATCTACAGTTATCTCCAAGTGACGTGTTAGTTTACGCTCTGCTGCCTAAACCATAGCTGCTAATAGATTTATAGGGTATTTTTCTTCTGGCAGTGAATTTACATCAGGCTGAACCGTCTCTGAAACAAAAACTCAAAGTGGGAATGAACTTTGACAGGAGGGCCATGCCCGATTTCCTCTGTCATCCACGTCATACTTAGATCCTCCTCAATCTGTGTACATACGCCACCTCTAAACCGCCGATAGTGCCAGTGTCAGTTAGTGAGTCAGTAAAATACTCATGCATTTGTGTTAACATAAAAACTGCAGACTAACTAGAGACAAACAAGCGAGGATCGCTTCATATCTCAGCAGTTTAAAAAACAAACAATGACCGATTGTTCCTGCAGGAGTAGATTCGGGCCCCTTTTTGCTTTTTCATCCCAAGGAATAAAAACAGGGTTACAAGGAGATGAGGAGGACTAGGAGGATGAAAACGAACTAAAGAGAGAACTTGATTTGTACATGCGGTCTGTTCTGGGATCAGTGTGTGTCACGGACCCGGTTCCAGGGACTCGGGGTCCGTGTGCAGTATGGACTTGTTGTTGTTGTTATTATTATTATTATTATTATTATTATTATTATTATTATTATTATATTATATGTATGTGTTCCGTGCTTCTGCTGTCCTGTGTCCATGCTTGTGTTTTGGCAGGTGTGTGGGTGCAGTCATGGCAGGCACTTTCAGCTCTGGTGAGTGTGGCCTTGCCAGCTACCGGTCACACCCAGGAATCTCCACACATACCTGGTGTCATGGTCCTGAGTCTGAGGACTCGATGTTTTGTGTTTCTTTATATTCTTCTATATACTTGTTTATTCTGCCTTGTCTTTTGTTTAGGTTTGCTATGTGTTAGTGTGCTTGTTTCATGCCTGCCTGTGTTCCCTCTGTCTGTCCATGGTGTCACTGTGTCTACTCGTGAGTCTGCCTGCCAAGTTCAGTGTCCGTTCTGGTTCTGTCTGTTAGTTTCCTGTTTTATTCTGAAAGTTCATGTCTCATATCAATGTGTTCAGTTTTACCTTTCTCCTGTCTCGTTAGCCTAATTTCTCCCAGCTGTGTCTCCCTCCTGTTGCTCATTTCCTAATTACTCCCCTGTGTATTTAAGCCCTGTGTTTTCCTGTGCTCCCTGTCGTGTTGTACCCTCATGCTGTGTGTTTCTACATGTAGCTCCCTGTGTGTTTTGTTAGAGTCTTCCCAGTTTAGATTTTGTTGTTTTTTGTGTTCAGCAATAAAAGCTGCCATTTTGAGTTCCGTCCTGTCTCCAGTGAGTTTGCGTTTCGGTCCAATTCCTGCCGGCACACAGCCGTACTATGACACCTGGCGCCGATCTAGCTTCATCAGAGGAGCTTCAAAACAGTGTGGCTGAGAGCTCCTCGACGCTGGATCGTTGACTTCCCGTCAGTCTCGGTTTATGTGCAAGGTCTGGCGTCAGGTGTTGTACTCACGGCTGCCTTTGTGTTTCCCCAGGAGGAATTGTGGAGACCAGGAAGCAGCACACGGACAGTACACAGGGAACGGGCACGGAGCACGGGTTAAAGGAGAAGACACGGAACAGGAGTCGGGATCGCACAAGGTATTTATTGTTGCTTGGATTTACACCACTGTAAATAAACGCACTGCCTTCATCATCAAGTCCTGCATTTTGGGTCCTCATTCCTCTGACAGCTTCTGAAGTCGTTCAAAGTTGCTTAGCCCTTTGAACGACTTCAGAAGCTGTCTTTTTTATGTTTGTCTTCAGAGTTTAGGAACTGTTTGCCTGTCAGACCATGAGCATGGAGCGGGAGTCAGGAGCACGTTCATGGAAACCACTTCTTTCCTTCTGTTTCACGATTGTTCACATTTCTCACTGTAAATAAACACACCGACTCTGATGGGAAAATCCTGCATTTGGTCCCGGTTCTTGCCACGCATCTTGACATAAGTAATAAACACTTTGATTTAGAAACTGCATTTTGTGTTCACTTGTGTTATCATTATCTAATATTTAAATTTGTTTAATGATCTGAAACAGTTTTTCACATCACTGTACGTACGTAGAAGTTCTACTCAAACTCTATGAACAGAATCATTCTAACAATGTGAACCAAGCTGTCACTGCATCTGTACTAATACTCAGTTTGTAAGTACAGACATGATGCCTCATGCTACAAAACAACCCTAAGAGATGCGGTTAATATATTGACCAGTTGGGTAAACTTGTCAACACTGTTCTTCAGAGGATAAAGTGCTGGTGCTATGTTCTACCACCAGACTTGCACACAATGTTGCAGAGATGTGCCAAGCAGGAAAGCACAAGAGCCTTAAGGCTAGTTCCAGAACTTTCTTTTTTTAAAATTGTAATTCTAACAATCATTTTATTAAAATACAGATGAATCACTGACTTGTGATGCTATTGTTTCTGTTTCTTCAGTCATATCTCCTCCTGTTTTCCTGCTTTAGTGATGCAGGCGTCTCTCTTACACCATCATCACTTCCTCCACTTCACCTTGAGGATCCGAAGATCCATAATTGGCCTACCTGGGGTTGAAAGTCTCGATAAATGCACGGAGTTTCAGCGGGTACACCGGCTTCCGCGAGTGTGGCGCTTATTTTGAGCGATGAAAAAATAATAAATAATTTTATTTTTATATTTCAATATCACAATCTTCCAATGTAGAACTACAAGTTGAAAAAAGAACTAACATAAATAAAATACACTTCAGTTAAATACTTTTAACTTATTTTCCCAAGCCACGCGGAGCCGCACTATACGGACTAAAGAGCCGCAGGTTGCCGACCCCTGCCCTAACCCATCCAAATCATTGAAATTGAAATTTCCTCGCTATTAAATATTCCATAGTCAGCTGTTAGTGATATTAAAACAAAGTGGAAGTAATTGGAAATGACAGCTAATCAGCTGATTCTAAGGCTCATAGTGCACTTAAGTCACCAATGTCTGCAGTCTGCTATTGTTACAGATGTCCAAACTTCATTGGTTTCCATGGCTGAGCAGCTGCATCCCAGCCTTACATTGGCAAACACAATGCAAAGCGTCAGATGGAGTGATTTAAGCATCTCAACACGGGACTCTAAAGCAGTGGAGATGTGTTTACTGGAGTGACGAATCACACTTCTCTGACTGGCAATCCGATGGATGTGTCAGGGTTTGGTGGTTGCCAGAAGTACTTGTCTGACTGCACTGTGCCAAGTGTAAAGTGTGGTGGAGGGGCGGTTTTGTTGTGGGGCTGTTTATCAGGAGTTGGGTTCGCCCCCTTAGTGCAGATGAAAGGAACTCTTAATGCTTCAGCATATCAAGACAATTTCATGCTTCCAGTTTGGGGATGGCCACTTTCTGTTCCAACATGGCTGGGCACCAGTGCACAAAACAAGGTCCATAAAGACATGGAAGAGCGAGTTTGGTGTAGAAGAACTGGACTAGCCTGCACAGAGTCCTGACCTCACCCTGATAGAACATCTTTGGGATGAATTAGAGCAGCAACTATGAGCCAGGCCTTCTCCTCCAACATCAGTGTCTGACACCACAAATGCACTTCTGGAAGAATAGTCAAAAAATTCCCATAAACACACCTAAACCTTGTGGAAAGCTTTCCCAGAAGAGTCGAAGCAGTTATAGCTGTGAAGGGTGGGCTGACTATTATATTATACTATCATACAAAGGTCTGGATTAAGACTGAGATGTGACTCAAGTTCATATTTGTGTTAAAGCAGCCGACTGAATGCTTTTGACAGTATGCAGTACACAGTTATTGTGCTACAGGACAGCTGTGAAACTACAGCCTGTGTCTGTTTGGCTGAATGTACCTGTTTGAACTTTTCCCAGTCATACACGTCCTGGCCGACCAGCACTCCCTGCAGCTCCTCTGGTCGAAACAGCCTCACCAAATCCTGCTCACACACCAGGAAGAAGCCTCGCTTGAACTCCTGGAACACACTCTCCATTGATGTGTTGAAGGCATGATTCACATAGGCCTCCACAAACTCCTTCCTGTTTAGGAGGGAAAATGTTAAATTAGCAAATATTTCACAGAGACAAAGGTGCTGCAGATGAACCTCACAAGCACGTCATGTTTTATATGCTTACTTATTTTGACTTGTCAGTGGCTTTCCAGGAGTTTGAGGATCCAGGTCAACATCTGTTCCATCCCAGTTTATCTGTAAATTAGTTATAAATCAGATGAGTTTAGCTGCAAAACCTGAGAATGAGACAGATTACTGATCATCTTCTATAGTAAAACACATACCCAAAAGTCCATGTAGAGATTATCCAGAACATCATCTTCATAGTTTAAGATAGTCTGCAGACTCCTTTAAAGAAATTAAAACAAAAAGTTGTATCAAAAGAAGTTCAACTATGTACATTTTACAGCAGCCACAAGTTACTGTAACTTTTGACACACCACAACTTAAAATACATCCATCCATACATTTTCTTCTGCTTGTCCGGGGCCAGGCTGTGGGACCAGCAGCAGCATGTGTTACTGAAATGAAATGGACAGCCAACAGTCCAACAGTCGGGCTGAACTCCTTCATATCCTCCAGTGTCGGCTCTAAACTGAGTAGCTTCTTGAACAGAACCAGTGGGAATGGTAAATGTATGATACACTGGTTGTACAAGGCCAAGCCACACAGTAGTCCAAACAGGAAGAAGTTTCTCTTGCTCTCCTCTGTTGCCTGCATTAATAAAAATTCACTTTGGTTTATTTTTGGTTCATTATTGCTTATCGTTTAAATTTGAATCTTTTAACCAATTTTATACAGTTGGTGGGTTCAGTTTTAAAGTCTTACATTGGAGGGAAACCATGCCAGGGTTTTGGAGTCATAGCGTGGGCAACGGCCTGAGATACTAATATTATCAAATAAAATCTGCACTTTATTTAAAGTAGAAATCATAATCATGTGAAGGAAACCTCAGACTGCAGTGTTCAGTGATTTATTGACACCAGGTAAGCAATGTTTAGTGTAAAACACACATTTTTATTGTTCAAACACATAACCAATGTTACATTTGTTAAATATTTATAACTGGTAATAATCCAACCCCACTAGGATTAAATAACACACAAAGAATAAAGTGATAAATAATACAGAAGTGATACTTTAGATTGTATTACACATAGTCAGATGTTTATAACAAGTAATAAATTATTCTGTTCATCTTTGTCTGAGCATAAAAATTAGATTTGATTCATTGGAATAATTTAAATTATTGGATAAATTATGACATATTAAGAAACGTTAGATAATTCTAAAGTGCCTTATGATACTGATGCTGTTACACAGCCATCTTATGTAGGAATGTTGAATTTTTTAAAAAGAGAAATCTTACAAAGTCAAGTTGTGCATTTTCTATAGTGTAATATTATTGTAATACACAGTGTTAATTATCCTGAGGTACCACAGGAAAAAAAAGTTCCAAGAGTAAAAATAAATCTCATCCCTCCTCCTCAGCACAGACACAGTGCACGCTCCTTTAGAGCTGCATACGATCCACCATCACAGTGTGAATTCAGTATCTGCTAGCAGGGCCTCTGTCAGTCTGTCTCGCAGGATCTCCTTAGTTGAGTAAAAAGGCAAATACAGAATAGAGTGACATGTCAGGGCTTCAGGGAAGTGCTGATTACAGGTGCCGCTCTGAATTTGCTTAACCTGAACCTTCATCTTGACCTGGTCGATGCCAAGAATAGGAGCTCTCCTGTAACCAGTCAGGAACCCTGAAGAATAGCAGTGGAAGGAAAATCTTATTACAAACTTAGTGTAACAAATCTTGTTACAATAAGTACATAGGGTTTCTTCTGACCTAGCCACTTCATTCAAATAGACTAGAATGGTTACAGTACAGAACAGAATAGAACAGACTGTAAGCAGAAACGTAAAACTGTTTACAAGATGAGTTTAAATAAATTCAATCTGGTTAGTTGGTAATCAATATCAGTGTTTTGTGACACTGCTAATCAACATCCAAAAGATTCTCAGAATGTATCAAGAAGATGGAGCTGCTCATCATTTTCGTACAGTCTTTGTAAGGCAGTCTTTTTTCATGTTTGTCTCACTTTTATGTAAACTAGTAAATACACAGTTTTTAAATGATGATTTCATTTTTGAGGGAAAAAATTATTCAGACCTACCTGACCCCTATGTGACTGCCCACGAATCCCTTGGCAGCAAGAACTTTGATCAAGTGTTTATGCACTAACTGGCTGCTAGGGTCTTGGCATCTAGGACCCAGAGTTTTGTCTTTTTACAGCATTTTGTGATTTGTTTCTTTGCATTCACAACCCTGCGTTTTGGTTTCACATCTAGTTCTCTTCATTATATATTGTATTTCTTGTGTCCCTCATGTTCCTGTGTCTGAGCTGGTCTATTTGTTTGTCTTGTATCCCTTTGTGTCAAGTTAGTTGTGATTCCTCAGTGTTTATCTGTTTGATTTTGAGAGCCTTGGTTTTCCTCTTAGTTTAGTGTTTCTAGTTTTACACCTTCTTTATTTGCTTATCTGGGTTCTGTTTCCAGTTAAAGTTTGTTGTATTCTAGCTTTCTTTTTAGTTATCGTGCTTCCCCTGTGTTTAGTTACTCGCTTTATGACTTTTTTCATTTTTGTTAGTCCTTTGCCTTGTTTGCACTGTGTCTAGTTTAGATTCCCTTGTCTCTTCCTGCTGTGTCTATGAGCTGTTTTCCCCTTTTCTAAATACCTTGTGTAGAAATTGTCTGGATCTTCCCACGGTCCTTTGTCATGTCTGTTTTAGATCATATCAAAGATTTAACTTTGACTATGAAGCAGGCAAATACTTTTACACAGCACTGTACATACCACAAGTCCTTAATATTGCCCACATTTTAATAACATATCACAGGGAAGATTTCAACAGTGAAAAGCTGTAGAAATTTGTCAAGTACTTACGAAGGAAATCTTTCCTCTGCTCTTCAGTTAGTTCGTCAAACACCTCCCAAAACATCTTTATGGTGGAATGGCGAACATGCTCCAACTCATAAACTGTGTTCTGTAGACAGTGAAAATTATTTTTTTGCAAATGAGTTGATAAAGTCAGGCACATATACAGTACACAGGTATTCTGTTGCAGCCTGTGTCTGTTTGGCTGAATGTACCTGTTTGAACTTTTCCCAGTCATACACGTCCTGGCCGACCAGCACTCCCTGCAGCTCCTCTGGTCGAAACAGCCTCACCAAATCCTGCTCACACACCAGGAAGAAGCCTCGCTTGAACTCCTGGAACACACTCTCCACTGATGTGTTGAAGGCATGATTCACATAGGCCTCCACAAACTCCTTCCTGTTTAGGAGGGAAAATGTTAAATTAGCAAATATTTCACAGAGACAAAGGTGCTGCAGATGAACCTCACAAACACTTCATGTTTTATATGCTTACTTATTTTGACTTGTCAGTGGCTTTCCAGGAGTTTGAGGATCCAGGTCAACATATGTTCCATCCCAGATTATCTGTAAATTAGTTATAAATCAGATGAGTTTAGCTGCAAAACCCGAGAATGAGACAGATTACTGATCATCTTCTATAGTAAAACACATACCCAAAAGTCCATGTAGAGATTATCCAGAACATCATCTTCATAGTTTAAGATAGTCTGCAGACTCCTAATTAAAACAAAAAGTTGTATCAAAAGAAGTTCAACTATGTACATTTTACAGCAGTCACAAGTTACTGTAACTTTTGACACACCACAACTTAAAATACATCCATCCATACATTTTCTTCTGCTTGTCCGGGGCCAGGCTGTGGGACCAGCAGCAGCATGTGTTACTGAAATGAAATGGATACTTACCGTCCTACAGTCGGGCTGAACTCCTTCATATCCTCCAGTGTCGGCTCTAAACCGAGTAGCTTCTTGAACAGAACCAGTGGGAATGGTAAGTGTATGATACACTGGTTGTACAAGGCCAAGCCACACAGTAGTCCAAACAGGAAGAAGTTTCTCTTGCTCTCCTCTGTTGCCTGCATTAATAAAAGTTCACTTTGGTTTATTTTTGGTTCATTATTGCTTATCGTTTAAATTTGAATCTTTTAACCAATTTTATACAGTTGGTGGGTTCAGTTTTAAAGTCTTACATTGGAGGGAAACCATGCCAGGGTTTTGGAGTCATTGAGCATGAACAGCCCAGATTCTTCTGACACCATTTTAAGAAACAGGTGGTGAAAAAGGTCTCGTTTGTAGACATCTGTGCTGTTTGGATCCTCATCAAAATGGACCTGAGAAATATAAATATTAGAGATGCTTCTGGAAAGAACAGTTGCAGAAGAATGGCTATGCATTAATCATCAGGTGAAAATCAATCAAATATTCACCACAAGTGGCTTCTTGAAGTCGCTGTGAGCAGCAGCTGCCAGCTCTCTGAAGGTGCTTTTGAAAAGTGATGTGCGCTGCAGGTGCAGTTTAAAAAATTTGGCTTTTGACTGGGAAATCCATCCGTATTGAAAATCAAAAACCATCTGTGGAGGCGCCTGCTGTTCATTCAAAACAAAGTATCATGATTTTAAAATAAATTCTCTATCTAAATTCCAATTGTGATATATATAAGGCAGCTGGTGAACCAAGTGAGCTAGACTGGCTCTTGCTTCTGTTCTGAGGTTCTGAAACTGACGCCTGCCTGAACTGTGAGTGAAAAGAGTGCTGAGAGAACTAAAACAAATAAAACAACAAAATGTTGGACTCTTCTGCACCACTGAGGGCAGCTGCTGATTCATGATTGTATTCTGTTAGTTTATTTTCTGTTGTGACTCCTTTGTTTTTTATAGATGGTTGTTTTGTCTGTTATATAAAACTGCTGAATAGTGTAGCTTTAAAGTGCGATCACTAATACACACTAATGCAGACTGGAAAATTACAAATTCTGCTATTGTTTTCCTGTAACAGGGTGGTGAAGTTACCTGAGTGAATGCAGAATTCATGTCAAAAACCAGTTTCTTTGATTTCAGATCCATCACAAATGGGTACTTGCAAAGAATCACAGGCAGATCATCTGCATTCTGGAAAAACAAAGAAACAACCCACATAAACAGTTAGTGAGCTTAACAGTGTGTTAACATGAATGAGTCATTTGGTGGGTTGACTGCCATCTTAGCAGGTTCAAAGTACTTGTTGTCAGCTGACCTCACCTTGAGTTTTGACTTTGTTCGCCAACGTTTGAGATCCTCCTTTAGAAACATCTGGCTAAGCTCGAGGCAAAAAGTTGTTTCTGGGATTTTCTTGTTTATCTCATTGGTCTTAAAACAAGAAGTGGTAGTATTTGTTATACTGGCTGTGTGAAAATCCAACTTTTTTTGTTGAAAAGCTGAGCAGTAATACATTTAATTAAATTTTGATAATTTGTGATACTGACATAGTACATATGCTGGAGGATTAGCAGTACGTTTCTGGCTTGAGCGTCGCAAGAAACAGACTTAAAGATTGGAATCCACGAGTGGGCCGTCTTCCACACCTGAACATATCTGATCATGTCGGAGGGTGACAGTGAGGACCACCATTCCCCTGAGGATGACAAAGTTACAGTCAGCTCTTCACTGGCTGATATCATGGATTAAGAAGTCTAGAGTGTTCGTTAGAATAAAATGCTATCATTTAATACATTGATGCATTTAAACAGTATATACTAATCCAATAAATACACTTTTAATAGACGTGCTGAAGATTTTAAAGTTGTTAAAGTCTGCCTAAATACACTCAACAAAAATATAAACGCAACACCTTTGTTACTGCTCCCATTCCCCATGGGATAGACGTAGAGACCTAAAAGTCATTCCAGATACACAATATAACCATCCCTCCCAAACAGTGGTCACAAATCAGTCCAAATGTGTGGTAGTGGGCACATCTGCTATATTGAGATAATCCATCCCACCTCACAGGTGTGCCACATCAGGATGCTGATCTGACATCATGAGTAGTGCACAGGTGTACCTCAGACTGCCCACAACAAAAGGCCACCCTGGAATGTGCAGTTTTGTCTCACAGCAAAATGCCACAGATGCCACAAGCAATGAGGGAGCGTGCAATTGGCATGCTGACAGCAGGAATGTCAACCAGATCTGTCGCCCGTGCATTGAATGTTCATTTCTCAACCATAAGCCGTCTCCACAGGCGTTTCAGAGAACATGGCAGCACATCCAACCGGCCTCACAACCGCAGACCTCGTGTAACCACACCAGCCCAGGACCTCCACATCCAGCAGGTTCACCTCCAAGATCGTCTGAGACCAGCCACCCAGACAGCTGCTGGAACAATTGGTTTGCACAACCAAACAATTTCTGCACCAACTGTCAGAAACCGTCTCAGGGACGCTCAACTGCATGCCCGTTGTCCTCATCAGGGTCTTGACCTGACTCCAGCTCGTCGCCGTAACAGACTTGTGTGGGCAAATGCTCACATTCGATGGCGTCTGGCACATTGGAGAGGTGTGCGCTTCACGGATGAATCATTGTTCACATTGTTCAGGGCAGATGGCAGCTGAGAATGTCCCAGTTCTTGCATGGCCAGCATACTCACCGGACATGTCACCCATTGAGCATGTTCGGGATGTGCTTGACCGGCGTATACGACAGCGTGTACCAGTTCCCACGAATATCCAACAACCTCGCACAGCCATTGAAGTGGAGTGGACCAACATTCCACAGGCCACAATTGACAATCTGATAGACTCCATGCGACGATGTGTTGCACTGCATGAGGCAAATGGTGGTCACACCAGATACTGACTGGTTCTGGGTCCCCAGACCCCCAATAGCGCAAAAAACTGCACATTCCAGGGTGGCCTTTTGTTGTGGGCAGTCTGAGGTACACCTGTGCACTACTCATGATGTCAGATCAGCATCCTGATGTGGCACACCTGTGAGGTGGGATGGATTATCTCAATATAGCAGATGTGCCCACTACCACACATTTGGACTGATTTGTGACCACTGTTTGGGAGGGATGGTTATATTGTGTATCTGGAATGAATTTTAGGTCTCTACGTCCATCCCATGGGGAATGGGAGCAGTAACAAAGGTGTTGCGTTTATATTTTTGTTGAGTGTATATGCCTGAACAACAGACTTTAAAATTGCTTTAAAAACAATTAAATTACATTAAATAATAATTGAGTTGTGACATAATTATGAGCTCTAAATTGCAAAGCTTCAGCAAGGTTTTGGACTAATTCCTCAGATTTGTTAAATTAGTTGTTAGTTTAGTGTTTTTTGCATAGGTGAGATTGTGTTATGGGAAATGCATTAACTGCTTTGAGAACTGTTGGAGTTGGATAGAATGATGTTGATGTGAGAACTGCACTAAAGTCGGGACAGTCAGTAAGCAAAATAGTAGGTGTCACCGTACCTAAAATCTGGACGCTTTCATTGGGGAGTCGTTGCATGGTAGCAGCAACTGCATCAGCAAGCCTTTTGCTCTGTTGCCATCTGCATTTCTGTATGCATGCATGCAGAAGTTCATTGAGAAGCAGGAAGATCCTCAATCCTTCCACTCCCACAGGGTTCATATCAACAGATGGAAGCAGCTGCAGAACAGCAGTCTCAGCCTGCTGATGCAACTTGTTATTAATTAAAGGTTTAATTAAAGTCCACTTCTTACTTTTTTAGTTAATTACTCATCAGGTTACAAACGTGTGTTAGTCACATTCCAGTTCAATACCTCTGCAAAAACAACATCTTGCATCACCAGCTTCTCAAAACTTTGCCGTGCAAGTGACAAGTCCAAACCGGAGTACGTTGGTGAAGTTTGGAAATGTTTATCTTTGCTGACATGAAGAAAATGACAAATGTGTATCTTCAAATGTTGAATTCAACAGATATAAAGAAGTCATGATCATGCTCATAAATGGTGTTCTTACCTCCTGTCAAGAAAGCTTTGATTCATACAGGATGGAGATGTGAGCATCCTGTGAATTTCCCTGCGAAGAGTTCATGAGGTTAGTCAGTAACACTAAGACTACAGTGTACATGCTGTGCAGCAAACCAGTTACAAACAACAACAATAACAGCTGCTTTTGTGTTAGACTTACTCTTTTAGATTTTTCCACAGCTTTGGATTATATGCAGAGACCCATTTGTCAATCATGTTATCAATAGAGTGTTCTGTCACCTTGTTCTTTGTGCCACTGCCTGACTCGTGATCAGCGCCCTGTGAAAGAAGCAAAGGTTCATGTTTGGTTTAGACACATGACCTCACAAGTAGATATAACTGGTAAAGCCATGTTTACATCCTCCCACAGGTATCCTTACTGCACTGTATACATTTGTGCTGGTACCTCATTAGGCGTGCGTGTTGCAAATGAAGTGTTTCCTCCTGCATAGATGTTAGAAATGTCTAGAATAAAAACAGATGAGAAATTATCTACCTAAGAGTCAACTGTACTGTATGGGATGGTTTTTCAGTTCCAGAAAGAAATATAAGATATAGCGACTTGTTCTTACAGTGGGCTTAATTTGTGACATTTAGTCAATAAACCTTTTTGTTGTTAACTGTGGTTAACTTGGTTATTTGGATCAAATTCAGGTCCAGTTTTATTTGCTTAAATTATTTTTTCATCAGCACTTTAAAAACATACAGCAGAAAACCTAAAACCTGCCGTGAGTTCATGACATTTATTTTTAGATTATTTTAAGTTTTCCAGTATTTGATGCGTGGCCAAACATTTTGTCTATGATTATATTCAAGCCCTTATAGTCAGAATTACTAATTATTTTAAACTAAGGCTTTACCCAATTATCTATTGGGCTATTGGCTCATCTGTGTTACACCTGCAGCAAGTGCAAAGCCCAACAGTGCAGCTCCTCACTGGTTTCAGAAGACTCAGTACCTCTGAGTAGCACTTTTTATTGTTGCATAGTGAATATATGTGTGTGTCTTTGTCAGGTTTATAACCTCTATCTATACAGTTGGATGTGACACACCTTAATTATTACTCTAACAATAAAATTATTTAATTGTTATTGTTATTTTTGTGAAATTGTAAATTGAATCGACTCTTCTGTTCAGATAAATGTATTTACCATGTGGCAGTTGCACAGGTAGTGGCACTGATGCCTGAGTCTCTTCTCCACGTCCCAGCTGCCCTTGTTCATTACACCCAAACGAGTACACCTTCTTGGATTCTGTCAGTACCAGTGTGTGGTAGCTGATTGAGAAAAGAGTGCATGAAAAGGAAAGTCCACAATGTAAAACATGCTTTTTCAAAGGTTTTAAACATCTGTGTTGTTGGTGGACCTCAGTATGATCACTCTGAAGATATAAGACAGAAGTTGAAGTTTCCTGTTTGCTCAGCAGTAAACGCTTTTCTTTTTCAATTATTTATGATATAATAATAATTAAATGTTACCTTCCACATGCAACCTTTGTGACCTTTGCCCCCCAGAGCTCTGTAACAAGCCGAGGACGCTGTTCATTTTGTAACGAGTTGTGGCCAAGCTGTCCATATTGACCAGAGCCAAATGTAAACACTGCACCATGTACATATAGTTATCTCAGGAGTTTGTGGAAAAGCAATTAGAAGCCAAAGAATAAGAAACAAAAAGGCGCTTTCATAATTAATGCAAAATGATCAATGATGGCATGAAAGTACTGGAATTTCTTTCAAATTAAAAAACAGACAAATAAAATAAACCTCAATATAAATAACTGGAGTCAACTTTAAACAAAAAAAATAAAAAAGAACACAGATCGAGTGTATATCAAATATCATGCATTCATCTATTATTTCCTCCTGTAAAGCAACCTTCAAATTAAAGCGTAAAGTAATTTGAAAGAAGCGCAAAGAAAACAAAAAACAAAGATTATGGAAATAAACATGGAAACAACGACAAAGACCACAACTGAAATACTGAGTTCAACACTTCACACAACAAAATACATCTTCTGACATCTATCAATGTTTTAATCACAGCTCATTTAAATCATAGTCAGCATTTAATTGTTTCTCTGCTTGTTCTGGTGGTACAATTTTATGTGAGCCTGTTAACTGTTGTTGACTCACCTTTGTCAGAGCGGCGGTGTGGTCCTTCCCACAGGAAATGGAAACAGTTTTCTTCATGTTTAGGTAATGAACCGGAGTCGGTGTATGTCTGTCTATGAGAAAAACAAAATACTGAATATTGCATGTATATTTTGATACCTGCACCTTGAGTACATATACATCAGATTCCTTCTGGGAACTACACTTCAGTGCGATATTTACAGATATTGACAGATACTGAGAGTGAGATATTTAAACTTTCATTGTAGTACCTTGTGTGTCACCCAGTCCAAGCTGTCCACAGTCATTTCTGCCCCAGCTAAACACTCCTCCAGAGACAGAGAGGGCGAAGCTCTGCTCTCCACCTGCAGCGACCTGGACCACTGGGATCGCTGACAAAGATCTGACATGCTGGGGTGAATTCACGTATTGCTCGTTTGTGCCCAGACCCAGCTGCCCCCTGGAGTCCTGGCCCCAAGTATACAACTGACCATCTGTGAGGAAAATCAGCATAATACTTTTCTATCATATTAAACTCCTAAATCCACTAAACCTGTGAAAAGGATTCGTTTTCATTCAGGTTCACAAGCCTTTTCTTGCTTACTACATACTTCACGCTACCTTTTGTCAAAACGACTGTATGCTGGCTCCCACAAGTCACCTGAGACACCTGTTTGTTGCGCAGTGCTTCTGGTGTGCTGACAGAACACATGCAAGAAGTGATCAAACTCTTCTGTGATTACAACGGCAGGTTATTGTGAATTCAACTGGAAATTGAAGGACGATCCCTTAAAAGCTGAAGCTGCAAATCTTTGACCTCACCTGGGACTGAAAGGAGGGCGAGCTTGATCCACACAAAAAACGATGCCGCTTTCAGACAGAATCCTCACCACATCTTCACCACAACTCACAGCCTCAATCTTCTCTTCGCATTTCACAATCTCTGCAGATTTACACACAGAGCAGGTCATAGTGGATCAACACAGGCAGAGAAGTGAAATTGAGACAGAGACATAAAGCTGATACTCACTCTGTTTCCCTCTCACTCTTCCCTCATCTTGGCTCTCAACTGTGTGAATGATGTAAACATCCCCATTTCTTTTAATGAAGGCAAGCAGTCTGTGACCTGCTGAAAGATCTGTGACTTGAAAGCTGAGGTTTAAAGAGCGTACTCCATCAGCAGGTGAAATATTTGAGGGTCTTTTCAAGCGAAAGCCCTGCTGCCAGTCCTCTCCCCATGAAAACATGATGCTAAAATGACTGTGCAGTACAAGCAGCTGCTTTTTATGACTCAGGTGGAAGTATGAAACGAAACCTGACTGGTTTATTGAGCAAAGTCAGCTGTGAGAAAACAAAACTTACAAACAATAAAAACACCACACCTAGTGAGTCACTGGCACGTGGTTTATTACCTTAGCTGGAAAACCAAAAACGAAACTGGAGTTGACGTGTGCAGATTTTGCATGACAGCAACATATTTACCTATACTGAGCAAGTCATTCGCATGAGTCACGAAGTTACTCTGCATTTGGTGTTTTCTGAAGGAGGTGTGGCTTTTACCCTAAATAACAAGAAAATGTGTGAGGCTGTTAACTGTTAAGTATACCAGGTGTGCAAGATATCATTTATCCTTATCCTTATTTTCTGTCATACATACCATCACAATGATGGATGCTCATATTTAACATGACCTAAGATTCAGACAATGGTGTCATTATATGTACAAGTAATCGCTGTGAGCTAAAAGCTTGTAAGTACTTTGTTCCAGACTGTTTCTTTAAACTCTTGGCTCTGTATGATGTCAGTGAGACCAGGTATTCCAAATATTATCATCTTGGTGTCACGATCCTGGGTCTTATGACCCAGTGTTTTGAGTTTAGTTTATTTGGATGTTTATATGATTAAGCTCATGAGTTTTTCTAGTTCTTTGTTATTAGATTCCCCTTGTGTGTTCCAACCCCTGTTAAGTCTCCCTTGCCCTTCATGTGTTTCATGTCTGTTATGTTGTCAAGTTCATGTAGTCATGTCTGCGTTTCATTATGTTTCCTATTTTATTTTCTAAGAGGTTCTGTGTTTTGTTTTACTCTTTCCCTGTGGCGTTGTTATGTCCACGTTGTGTCTACTGTGCCTTTCTGTCCCATGTTTCAGGTCCCTATGTTCTGTCTTCTCAGTTGCTGTTAAGTTTGCATGTCTAGAGTTCAGTCAGTGTGTTTCCTGTTTTACTTTGAAGGTCCATGTCTCATGTGAGTGTTTCTAGTTTTGCTTCCCTTGTCTCGTCCAGTCTGATTACTCCCAGCTGTGCTCTCCTTCTGTGTCTCATTCCCTCGTTATCCCTCTGTGTATTTAAGCCCTGTGTTTCTCTTTGTCAGTGTTGTGGTCTCGCGCATAGCTGTGTGAGTTGCCATGTGTTTTCACGTATGAGTTAGTTGCAGTTTTCCCCAGTTTAGTTTGTTCTTTGTTTCCTTCCCAAGCCTGCAATAAAGCAGTGTTTTGAGTTCACTTTTGTGTCTGTGAGTTTTGCGTTTGGGTCCTTCTCTTGCCTGCACACAGCTGAAACATGACACTTTGGCACACAGCTGTGGCTGAGGATGGAGACTCCACCCACCTATTGTTCAAATCTTTTGTTTGTGGAAGCAGCCAAACAGAGCGATCCTGGTTTAAAGGGAAGGGGTTGGATTATTCTGAAGCAAGAATAACAATATTGAGAAGGAAATGAGCAAAGTGGGTCACTTTTCAGGTAACTCCAAGTAAAACTTTAATAGTAAATCCACATCTGGAAAACAGAACAGTGTAGTTTATGTTGAAAACGAACATTCTTTTTTACATAATGCAAAGTTTTTCATAAAATGTTGCAAATCTTTACTTACATATGTTAACATTGGCAACACTGGCAACATTGTATAAGTGTGGCTGATTATGATTTAGAGAGTGCAGTTTATTTGTGTATTTTCTGAGCTGTAACATTTAGGGGAAAAAACTATGAAATACTGACAGACTTTCTCCAAATTTTATAATCTAATATTACCTATTTACACTTAAAAAAAATATACACACAAGCATAGATCCCAACTCATCATCATAAATTTTTTATGTTCCAGAAACTAAACTAACAGGCAGAACACACAGCCCGAGAATGGACGAGATCATGACGCTGCACAGAGGGAGACACAAACAATATATACACACCCAAGAAGGAGTCAGGGCAAAGATCTCAACCTCAGACTATTAAATAAATCCAAACCAAAAGTCCAAAACGCTGGGTAGAAGACGCAGGATCATGACAGTAACAGTAAGTATGTTTCAGCAACTGCAAATGCTAGACTTGATCAACAATTACTTTTTACTGTTCAATACAGTAAAAAACTGGCGTATAATACTGATCACTTATGGATCCTCTTATTGTTGCTCAGGGCCTCTGTGAGTTTGGTTTGCATGATCTCCTTAGTTGAGTAGAACGGCAGCTCCAAGGTCGAGAAGCACGTGTGTGTCTCAGGATAGTACTGGTCATAGGAGAGGTCCTCGACTTCTTTAACTTTGACTTGCATCTTGATTTTGTCCATACCGAGAATAGGCACCCGGTCAAATCCTGTCACAAACCCTAGAAGAGGAAAAAAGCAGAAATCGATGAATGTCGTGAGTTTTTGTTTACTTTTCTGCATGTTGGGGTGCTTTATCCACAGCCTCAGCTGCTGTGCAACTGATGTTTCCTACCACATGTTCACTGCATCGATTAGCAAATGTCAAAACCTTCCTGAGTGATCAAAACTTTAGTAGTCACTGTGATGAAGCAATGTTGCAAATTTACAATGGTAAATTCCTGCTAATAAAGCAGATTAGTAACGTAACTTCCATTTACATGTTAAAATTTAACTAGCTTTTATGATCAAATCAAATCAAATACTTACAAAGGAAAGCTTTCTTCTGGTTCTCAGTCAGTTCATCAAAAACCTCCCAAAACATCTGTATGGTGGGATGGCCTGCGCTGTATTCACCTTCATAATGTGTGTTCTAATCATAGTGAAAGAGACTGTTAGATATATTGAAAATAATTCATTCAAACTGTAATCAAAGCATGCACAAGGATGTGATAAAAAAAAAATTGCAGACAAATTACATCTTTGTGTAACTAACGATTTACCTGTTTCAGCTTTTCCCAGTCACTGAAGTCTTTGCCCACCATCACTTCTTGCAGCTCCTTTGGCCTGAAGAGTTTCACCAAATCCCGCTCACACACCAGGAAGAAGCCTCTCTTGAACTCCTGAAACACATTCTCCACTGATGTGTTGAAGGCATGATTCACGTAGGCATCCACAAACTCCTTCCTGTTTGGAAGATAAAAGTAGTGATTTAAAAAAACCACAATCACACTTTGGTCAAATCATGAACTGTTCTGTTCCTTTTTGTTTAAAGAGTGGTCGCTTTATATCTCTGCCATGGTCATTTCCCATTAATTGCTTAAATTACTTGCCTATAAACAGGCAAACTGAGGGTGGTGTATCGCACTGGACCTTGTTACCTTTTCTAACCTTAGTAGTAAAAATAAGGAAATTGGTTGGTTGATTATGTCCTTGTTGTAACTATGCTTCTTGGCAAATAAAAGACTATTGGAAAGCCTGATTATTCACCCTCAAATTGTGTCACATTTGCAAGGAAAATGCATTTGTGGGTTGAGCAGCAGAGTTGAGCATGTGACTTTCATCCATGACAAACTTTCCAGATCATCTCTGCTAATGCCAAACAGCTTATTCTGCTATTGGCTCTTGTCTGGTGTTATTTGTTGGATTGATTGGATCATTTGCTGGCATACACCCAACACATCACACTGTTTCCACCAAAACCTAGTTTTATCCGCACTTTGACCCTGTGATCATACAGTAAAATTTTGTGGTGGTGTCTTCTTGATTCACCTGTCTCTGATATCCCCTGTTTTGGCCTTCAAATTTGGAGGTGGTGCTAGGGCTCACTCCATCAATGTGCCTTGATTGGCACAATCAGGTGCATAATAAGCATCTGATTGTCAGAACTGCAAGTACCAGAAGCCTAAAAATGAGAGTCAATAGCAGAATAGGCTGTTTGGCTTTGGCAGAGAAGGGGCCCGTTCTTCGTACGTCGCTCACTACATCCAAGATCAAATGACACATCCAAGATCAAACCATCGCGCTAACCGTGAGCTCGCTAATCCGGTTCCCCGAACACACCTTCCGTTGACGATTAGTACAGCTGGACGCAGTAATGTGAGATCACTGGGTGTCGTAAAAGGGGCTACGCATCGATAGTAGAAACATTGATCGGCAACCCTCTGATTGGTCGGCGAAAATGTCGAAGGAGCGCGCTCGGCTCGGTATTTTTCGGCAGCAGAGCAAGAACTCCTGAGTGAGGGATTTCAGGAGTTTCAGAGTTTAATCAGAACGCAAGGGAACACTGCAAAGGCTGCAAAAGCAAGGAGAGAGGGCTGGCAGAAAGTTGCTGACAAATTAAACTCGTAAGTAATTTAATAATAATAATAATAATATATTGGATTTATATAGCGCTTTTCAAGGCACCCAAAGCGCTTTACAATGCCACTATTCATTCACTCTCACATTCACACACTGGTGGAGGCAGCTACGGTTGTAGCCACAGCTGCCCTGGGGCAGACTGACAGAAGCCAGGCTGCCATATCGCGCCATCGGCCCCTCTGGCCAACACCAGTAGGCGGTAGGGTAGATTTATTATATTACACTATATTATCCAATATTATATTACATTATATTATATTGTTATATTATATCCTCTTTCACATTAGAGCCACAACAGGACCCACTAGAACATGGGAACAAGTAAAAGTGAAATATAAGAATATTCTATAGAATGGTAATATTTATCACTTATATTGCTTTTCGTCTCTTGGAAAGAGACCCTGAAATAATCTGTTTGTTTGTTTATAACAGCAACCAAGAAAAGGGCAGAGCAAAAAAAGACAGGTGGTGGTCCTGCACCCCCTCGTCAACAAGTTGGTTAAGTAAATAATATCCTCACGGGGAAATCGATATCTCTCAATGAGCACACTGTCGCGCTGAGCTAAAGGATCCTGTCTGTCCCGCAATATACGCTGAATTCTGAGGACTCTCCTTATCAATCTTGCACCTTCCGCAATGGGTTGCTCGCGTAAACGGACAGGACATGGCTGCGACAGGCTTCCCAAATCCACCTTGGCTTTTATAGCCGTGGTCTCTCATCTTGATTACACGAAGTAATTTACAATTACTACTCTGAAATATGAATTACATCTGTAATAATCACATACATGTAATAGGATGTTAATAGTACATTTCCCTTTTTTAGGAAATGACCTGTATGTATCTGTGTGACATCAATAAAAGGATCAAGTGCTGCATTATCTTCAGTTACATTGATGTTATTTATTTATCGCTGTTGCTTTCGTATAAATGAAGCGGACATACCTGCGTGGCCGCGATCTAATCCTGTTTACATAAAGTAAACCTGCTCCCGAGCAGGTTTACGCTTACGGCTCTGTTGCTATGACAGCAAGTCCCGGATGAGCTTCGGGGAACCGAACGATCCAAGATCACGCGAAATCGTCAACAATCTAATCCAGCTAACTTACTTAGCGAGGTACGAAGAACAGGCCCAAGATCTGGCATGTTTAAATGGGCGCCACGCACAAATGTGCACAAAAATGACCCAATTTTAGTGGAAAAAAACATGCCAATTCTTTCCAAGAAGTGCTGTTACAACAAAGAAATTATTTACTAAATATAAATATTCTTTTATGTGATGACGTTTTATTATGTCTAGCTTCTCTCTGGCAGGATAATTCATAGTTTGCTTTTCAAAAACATGTTATAAAAAACACTTTAATTGTCCTCACTTATTTTGACTTGTCACCAATTTTTCCGAATTTTCTGGATCAAGATCGACATCTTTCCCATCCCAGTTGATCTGTTGAAAAAAAAATATTTTACTGCTTTAAGAATTGCGAATCCCAAGACCATTTTGAAAACTGTTTTGATTTAAGTTGTGTGGAAAACCCCTACCGAAAAATACATGTCCAGGTTTTCCAAGTCATCATCTTGGTAGTCCTCCAGAATGTACTGCAGACTCCTGTAAACATAATATAGTTTAGGATCATTTGTATAACCAATCAACACCTAAAACTACAAATTTGTGTGAAGTAAATATAACTGTTATTAAATTTTCTGCCTTACTCTCCAACACTTGGGTTGAATTCTATCAAATCCTCCAGTGAAGGCCTTACACCGAGCAGCTTCTTGAAGAGCACCAGTGGGAAGGGTAAGTAGATGATGCACTGGTTGTACAAGGCCAATCCACACAGAACTCCGAACAGGAAGAAACGCTGGTCTTCCTGAGTTGCCTGGTGTCAACGGTGAGGACAAATTTAAATCAAAAGTTAGTTGTCAAAGACTGTATTGATGACTATCATCTGTACTAAACTATTGTTAGTTATATTGTATTATAATCAGTTAAAAGAATCAGAAAATTCTGAGTCTAATCTTATTTCCAATCAATAGGAAGGCTTACTTTTGAGGAGAACCATGCCATTGTTTCAGAGTCATTGAACATGAACATCCCAGATTCAGCTGAGACCAAGTCATGAAAGACTTCATAAAAAAAGTCTTTCTTGTAGACCTCATCGATCACACGATTTCCATCAAAGAAAACCTACAAGACACAGGGGCAAAAAAAGTTTAGATCAAAACTGCATGAATGCACGAGTTTTTAATGTTATCTGTGCCTTGCTGTGTTTACCACGAGTGGCCTCTTGTAGTCTCTGTGATTCGTATCAGCCAGTTTTTCAATAGTGTCCTCCAAAACTGACGCTCGCCTTAGCTTCACTACGAACAGAAAGTCTTCCAAAACTGAGGGATTGCAACCGAATGTCCCCCAAAAACTAAAAAAGACTTTTGTCACTTCTGTAAGCTGAAATAAAGTGAATGATGTCAGTTTTACTCTTTCTCAAAGAGAGAGAAATATTCTGTGTCACATAAACACCAGTTTTTGGAAGGTTTTTTTTTACCTTGGCATGGTAAGCATTCATGTCAAACACTGTTTTCTTTGATTGCAGATCCATCACAATTGGGAACTTGCACAGGATGAGAGGCTCAGCATGTGAATACTGAAAGGGAAAAACCCATAGAGGTCTTTAAGGTTTGATTGCGCATAAAAACCCCCATAAATTTCTTCATGTTGTTTATTTGAACACTGGGTATTGACTAAAAAGTGACCGAACCAAAGATGAGAAGAATGGAATAACAAAGTATGACACAGTAGATTACACACAGACACACTACTTTAGACCAGAACATTTTACCTTTCGTTGTGACTGTAAAAGCCAATGTTGCAAATCCTCCAAAAGGAAATCTTCATCAGCTGACACACAAAAATCGCTTTCTGGTATCCTTCGAGTTTCTGCAACCCTTCTGTTTGCCTAACAACAGAACATCTCATTATCTATTTATCATCATTTAAAAGGCAGAGAAAGGGTTGCATTTCACTTTAGGAATGAGTGAAATGACTGTTTTAGGATATTTATACTAACATTGTACATATATTGGAGGACTAGCAGCAGATTTCTGACTCCAGAGTTGCGGGGAACAGGTTTAAAGGACAGGATCTCTGATAGGGCCTGCTTCCACACCTTAACGTATCGCACCATGGTGGAGGGTGACAGCGAGGACCACCAGTCACCTGAAGAAAAACAGAGAAAAGATAAAAAGGACATGCCATGAAACTTTGAGCACTTTCTCACCTTCCAGATTAAAAAGAGTATTGTGATATCATGTAGACAGCTGTGACAGTACCTATGATCTTAAGACTTTCATTCGACAACCTTGTTACTGCACCAGCTACCGCCTCAGCGAGCTTTATGCTCTGTTGCCGTGTGTGTTTCAGCACTGCATGCAGAAGCTCATTGAGAAGAAGGTAGATTCTCAACCCCTCAACTCCAACTGGTTTCTGGTCGAGGGAAGGAAGCAGGCGTAGCACAGCAGCCTCGATCTGTTAGTTTGGCAAGGATTGCAAGAATCGATCAGCAGCAGTTAGGTCCAGGTACTGTTACATGTGTATTACATTAGGCAGTAGAACGGGGAATTCATACATTATGGAGAGATGCTGATTCCTCAAATTATTAGTAGGATATTTATAAAATAACAAGCAAACAAGAAGACCTTTTGCTACAGATTGCATGTATTCTAGCAACATACCTCTGCCCAAACATTGTCCTTTGTTAACAGGTTCTTGAAAGCAAGCCGTGCATGTTTTAGGTTCAAGCCGTGGTACTTCAGTGAAGTTTGATAATGTTTATCACCGCTAAGAAGACAATGAACAAAGTCCACATATAAGTATGGCACTTATCCATAAGAAAACATTTACCAGCTAAAACAATATTTCAATTCTTTCAATCCTGAAACACCAGATCTCCCACCTTTGAAATGAGAAAAAGAATGTTGTGCACAGAAACTGTGTATTTACCTTTGTTGAAGGAAACTTTTATTCAGACAGGATGCAGAGGAAAACGCCCCGTAGATTTCCCTGTGAAGATTTAATATTTTCATCCGATTGCAGAAAAAAATGTTTTCAAAGAAATAATTTGAATGACAGAAACCATACAACACCAGGCAAACCAACAAGCTGTGACTGCCAGTGCATCGTACTTACTGTTTAATCTTTTTCCATGACTTTAAATCACATTCAGAGATCCATTTGCCAACCATGTTATCAAGACAGTGTTGTGATGCAAAGCCACAGTCTGTGTTTGAACCCTCATCAATGTCCTGTGAAGGAAAGCAGTGACTGTTTACATATTCACACATATTCGCACTTCCTCCCATCACAGTCTGTACCTAATGTGTTAGTGTCAGTACCTCATCAGACCAGCATGTTGCAAATGAACAGTTTTCTCCTGCAAAGATGTTTCTGATTTTGGGCCCATTGGTGCCTTAAATGATAAGTAAACACGTCACTTCTTTCATAGATAAATTAATTGCATCCTCAATTTGTTTATTATCAGAGGTGTAGTTACCCTGTGGCAGTCGAACAGGCAGCGGCACAGATGGATTACTCTCCTCTCGATGTCCCAGCTGCCCTTGATCCTCACAACCAAAGGAGTAGACCCTCTTGGATTCAGTCAGCACTAAAGTGTGATTCCTGTGTAGATGATAATATACAAAATATTTAGACCTCAAACCCACACATACACTTTACTAACTGCTTTACTTTAAGCATTTTTATTTAAGATGCTTGATGTTGTCTCTGATATCTGTTAGTCTCTTCAGTGATAATATAATAACTTAAGGTGTTTTATATTAGCATGCTCATGTAACTGTATAACCAGTGATCTTTAAATTAATCTATTTTTTTTAACTCTATATAAAAACATTCTTCTAAGAGAATAGTGATACATTTAAAATGTATAATTGCTTCACATGGATGTAAAAGCTGAAAAAAATAAACAAAGAAACATTCCTTGTTAAAGGATGAGACTGATTCTGCAGGATCAGATCTCGGGTCAGGATGCATCTTGTTCAGATTAGGTCAGAACAGTCAGTGAAATGTCCTAGCTTTGTTTGTTTTTTTTCTTACTCTATATAAAATAATAAAATAATAATTCCTGGGATACATTTAAAACTTTAACCTCTGTATCTTTGATGTGAAAGCTGAAAAATATTCAAAGTAACCTGAATATTTCATGAATTAAACAGTATGTGTGTTGTACCTTCCACATGTAATCTTGGTGACCTTTGCCCCCCAGAGCTCCGCAACAAGTCGAGGACGCAGTTCGTTGCGTAGTGAGTTGTGACCGAGCTGTCCGTGTTGACCGGAGCCAAATGTAAACACTGCCCCATGCTGAGGAGCCAAACACACAACCACAGTGTAAAGTCCCACAGCCATTTACTTTTACATGACAACTATTTTAATATGTTTGCAAAAAATAAAGAATTAAGTTGCTTTTAAAATTTGTGTCCCAGTGGTAAGTACAGCATCAAAATCAAACTCCACAGAGCTTTTCATTCTCTTTCAGCTTTCTTTTTTCATGTTTAGAACTTGTAACTTCTATAGGAAGATGTTTTTGAGACAACATTCAAAATCCTTTTTTTTTGCATTCCTTGAATAATTTCATTTTTTTTGTTTAAATCCACACTCTTTACAATAATATATTAGTAAGAAAGGAGAGCATCAAAATGCTCCAGTTGTCTAACCTTTGTCAAAATGGCCGTGTGGTCCTGTCCACAGGAAATGCGCTGAGCTTTCTTCATATTCAAACACTGAACAGGAGCTGGTGTGTGTCTGTCTATAAGGAAAAGGATTGTCAGTGTTATTATGTTACCAGATTATAATGCTCATTAACATACAATAAAGTTAGGACATTTATTGTAAAGCCACAGTACCTTTTGTGTCTCCCAGCCCGAGCTGTCCACAGTCATTTCTCCCCCAGCTGAAAACACCTCCAGAGACAGAGAGGGCGAAACTCTGGTCTCCTCCTGCAGCGACCTGGATCAGGGGGATCGCTGACAGTGATGGCACATGTTGAGGTGATCTGCAGACAGACTTTCTCGTACCCAGACCCAGCTGGCCCCTGCAGTCCTGACCCCACGTATACAGCTGACCATCTGTGGGAGAATCAGCTTGTCTCTGTGAAACACTCTCACTCCTGATATCTTCAACTTTTACTCAGAGTTTATGTTTAATGTCATGACCAAATGGAAATAAAATTTCCAATTCAGATTTCATATATAAATGCTTGTATGCACAAAAGATAATGTGTACCTGATGGAGAAAGTGAGACTGAAGTTTAAAATTCACCCGTCCTTCTAGGCTTTAAATGATTAGATCTTATTTTGAGTGCACCAATAAACTGCTTTAACCTGCCCACAGTAGCTAAACACACAGTGGCAAAATATTGTTTGTTCCTACATCTAAAATACTCTAATTACTCATTAGATAGATCGATACCTTTATTTGGTTGTTTACAATTGTACCATGCATGTGTATTATAATTATACAATTTAAAATATGTGGAGGAATGTATATCTATATAGACATGTATACAAAGACAAATAACATGAACTACATGACAGATGTTGTTAAATTACAACCTTCATACAATTATGAAGTGCAAGTTGGCTGGACTGATTCAGGGTCTCTTAATTATTTTAGCTTGTTTAAATAAAAACCTAAGATGAGATGGCTGCTGCTCCCTGACCCTGGTTCTGCTGGAGGTTTTTTCCTGTTAGAAGGGAGTTTTTCCTTCCCACCATCACCAAGTGCTTCCTCAGAGGGGTTCTTTGACTGTTGGGATTCCTCTCTATTATTGTAACGCCTTTACCGTCAAACATAAAGTGCCTTGACGTGACTGTTGTTGTGATATGGTGCTATATAAATAAAACTGAATTGAACTAAAAATCTTTAGCGCTTGCAAAATTCGACTGTACCTTTGGTCAGTGCAACTGAGTGCTGACTCCCACAAGCAACCTGAGAAACCTGCTTGTTAGAAAAAGCTTCCAGTGGCCTGAAAGAGAAAGAGCAGAAGAAGAGAACAGAGCTGAAACAGCCATTTATGACCGCTAACTATGAACCCAAATAAACATGAATCACACTGTATACACTCCTAGGACTACGATGGAGTATTAGGACCACATTAAGAAAAAGAAATTGTGTCAATTTTGAAAATAAAGTTGACACACCCACCCAGCACATCACCCGGGTACCCACAGGAGGGCGGTACAGGACAAAAAAAAAAAAGCCAAACCAGACTGAAAATCATCACATATTCCAGGGCTGGAATACATATATACTGTTTATACTGTATCTAATTATTAGAAACTATTTAATATACGATTTTTACATTTTTTGCCTTCTGACCAGATGCAGCTGGTCACACACTGTGTTTATTTAAGGAAAAAATGTCTTGTAACTTAAACCGATTCTGTAACTCATCTACAAAAAGCATTTTGTAAAAGGTAGACTATAGCAGCACTGGCAGTTTGTCTTGAAACAGCTGTCATCTCCACATTATAACACATTTTCGACTTTTTTAAATAATATTTTTTTCTTAACGTGATACTAATACTCCTTCTCACAGGACCAATAATAATAATAATAATAATAATAATAATAATAATAATAATAATAATAATAATAATAATAATAATAATAATAAATGTTTGCACATCTGTATCTGTTACCTGGGAGTGAAAGGTGGGTGTCTGGTGTCCACACAGAGAACTTTGCCGCTCACAGACAGCAGTGCGACCACATCATCGCCACAACTCACAGCCTCTATCTTCTCTTTGTGTTTCACAAACTCTGCAGATTCACAAGCCACAAACACAGCAGGTGTGAGTGGACACAGTTCGGTTAAATGTAGCAGAGAGTGAACTTGTTAGTGACACCGATACTCACTCTGCCTGCCTCTCGCTCTTCTCCCATCCTCGTTCTCGTTTGTGCGGATAATGAACGCGTTTCCGTTACTTTTAACGAAAGCCAGCACGTTTCGACCTGCCGACAGATCCGCGATGTGATGGCTGATGTTTAAGTAATGAACTCCATCATCAGTGGTCGTGCTGTCGGTACCGGAGCCGTCTTTCACGTAAAACCCGCGCTGACAGTCCTCTCCCCAGGAAAACATGTTGTCGTGTGTTTAGGGGCAACAGCTGATCCTCACTGTGTCACTCTGCAGTCTGTCAACAAGAAACGAAACTTAAACTTAAGCATGCCGCTGCACAGCATCCGGAAAGGAAACAATAACACGAGTCAGCTGATCTGTTAAAGTAACGAAACGAAAGTAAAACTGATAAGAGATAATCATAATAACAATAACAAGGAGAGGTCAATTGTGTAGCTTTTCATTTGGTTTCGTTTCACACGCAGGAAGTGGACAAAAATGCATGTTTGTATTGTACAATGTGGGAAATGTTGATACTGCGTTTAGCTGGTATCAACTTTTTATGTAACAAACCTTAAAAAAAGAGAAAAAACCAACTACTGTATAAATTTAAAGGCTTGGCAAAAATCATGAAGGAGAGGTTTCTAAAAATAACATGATTTATTGATGCATGCAATTGAGATAGAGGTATTTGGCTCATACACTTCAATGGCCCGTCTTGGCATAACAGAACCCCAGATGTGATGGGCATTAGAGCAGGATCCCCCGGAGTCTGGACACTGGTGGTGGAGATAAGGACGGAGGCTTGAATGGAGCCTGAGTAATGATAGGCGGTGATGGGGAGTGGGTGGGTTGCACGAAGGCGTCTGCAAAGGAGAATGACAGATGCGAACTAAGACTTAAAGTGCTTCGTGTGACCTGAGACACGAAGAAGATGATTGGACAGGACCAGTGATGTCATAAACAGGTTGACAGCGTGAACAAGTGGAAGTGACGTGAAGAACAGACTGGGAGCAGACAGACATCATAGATCTACCTTACTGAACTTATGTATAAGCTTCATAACAGTTTCAGTCCACCTTCAATGCTCCTGACTTTGCTTCCCTGGCCTCTCCTATGCTAAAAAAATTAATTCATTAAAAATATATATATTAACACTAGTACTACTACTACTAATAATAATAATAAATAACAATAACAGCAGTTACTGTTAAGCTTTGCCTGGCAGTGTGCAATATATCAAATATGCCTGGAAAAAATATATACTGTATATTTCATGTATAATATATATCTTGGCTCTGTATGATGTTGCTGAGAGCAGATATTCCCAATATGATCATCTTAGACCTGCAGCTGTATCAATGAGCTTGGAGCTCCATCCACTTACTGTTTAAATCGTTTGTGGAGGCAGCATCCACAAACTCGGCTTAAAGCCAAAGGATTGTATTTTGAACTCTGAGACTTCCACAGAGTCCAGCATTAACAATTTGGAATTGGAAATGAGCAAAGTGCATCGAATTTCAGTTTTAATTTATTCTAAGCAAAGCTTTAATAAAATTTAATCCACATCTGAAAAACTGAACAGTGAAAGTTTTGTTCAGAACGAAGATTAATTCTTTTATGGTGTAAATACTTTTCATAGAATTTTGATATTTAATAAATATCACACATGTCTACAATGACAACATTGCATAGGCTCAATATGATTTACTGAATGCAGTTATTTTGAATATTATTTGGATATTTGAATATTTTATGAGATGTAACAATAAGGAACACTTCCTCCAAACTATATAAAAGCATGTATCACATTTTTATTTTTAGTAGGTGGGATTTCTTTGGTATACATACATTCCATCTACATCACAATCAGCAGCAGTACAACTAACTACAAATGCTACTCTTTGGTCAGCAATTCACAGAGTGCAGCATTACAATGTTATGTCTTCTGTTCAGTACAGTAAAAAAAATGGCATTTATTGTTGCCAAGTCATCATCATAAATTTTTTATGTTCCAGAAACTAAACTAACAGGCAGAACACACAGCGCGAGAATGGATGAGATCATGACGCTGCACAGAGGGAGACACAAACAATATATACACACCCAAGAGGGAGTCAGGGCAAAGATCTCAACCTCAGACTATTAAATAAATCCAAACCAAAAGTCCAAAACGCTGGGTAGAAGACGCAGAATCATGACAGTAACGGTAAGTATGTTTCAGTAACTGCAAACGCTAGACTTGATCAACAATTACTTTTTACTGTTCAATACAGTAAAAAACTGGCGTATAATACTGATCACTTATGGATCCTCTTATTGTTGCTCAGGGCCTCTGTGAGTTTGGTTTGCATGATCTCCTTAGCTGAGTATAATGGTAGCTCCAAGGTCGAGAAGCATGTGTGTGTCTGAGGATAGTACTGGTCATAGGAGAGGTCCTTGATATCTATAACTTTGACTTGCATCTTGATTTTGTCCATACCGAGAATAGGCACCCGGTCAAATCCTGTCACAAACCCTAGAAGAGGAAAAAAGCAGAAATCGATGAATGTCGTGGAAAAAGTGGAAGTCACTGAGTTTTATTTTGTGCATAACATTATGGCCTGATAGCCCTCTGAAGTCACACTGTCAGTTCATTCATGACTGCTCATCCACCTCAGCAGTTCATCAAATGCTTTTTCCTACTAAAGACCAGATACCAAATGCACAAATTAGGAAATGTAAAAACATTCTGGAAACAAATGAACTCAGCTCATAAAACACGAATATTTTACTTTATTAAATCCTTGCAATTTGTGGCTTTACAAGATTAGCACTCATTGTTTTATATGATCAACTCAAATACTTACAAAGGAAAGCTTTCTTCTGGTTCTCAGTCAGTTCATCAAAAACCTCCCAAAACATCTGTATGGTGGGATGGTCTGCGCTGTATTCACCTTCATAATGTGTGTTCTAATCGTAGTGAAAGAGGCTGTTAGATATACTAAAGATAATTTAAACTATAATAGAACTGCAGACAAATTACAGCAGTTTACCTGTTTCAGCTTTTCCCAGTCACTGAAGTCTTTGCCCACCATCACTTCTTGCAGCTCCTTTGGCCTGAAGAGTTTCACCAAATCCCGCTCACACACCAGGAAGAAGCCTCTCTTGAACTCCTGAAACACATTCTCCACTGATGTGTTGAAGGCATGATTCACGTAGGCATCCACAAACTCCTTCCTGTTTGGCAGATAAAAGCAGTGATTAAAAGAAACACATCCACACTTTGGTCAAATCATGAACTGTTCTGTTCCATTTTGTTTAAAGAGTGGTCGCTTTATATCTCTGCCATGGACATTTCCCATTAATTACTTGCCAATAAACATGCAAACTTGTGGTGTATCTCAAGGATATCAGGGCTCTAGACTAACTTGTTGCCATGGGCACACCGGCACAAAAGTTAGGCGCACTCAAATTTTTCAACCGCCATCGCTTAACACATGTGCATCTTTTTGGGGGGGAAATTGCAGTCCATACATATAATATTCATTTCTAAATTATTAACTTACAATCTTGTGCTTAAAGTGCTTTGTCAATATTGTAGAAAATGTTAAATGTAATCATTATCTCGGCCTCCTCTGACGACCTGTTTGCTGTTGCATGCTGCTGAAAGGCAGTGGGGAGAGGGGACACTTGGGCATTTATCGCAGCATATAATGTGTTTTCTGGATACACTGTGCTTTTTCAGCATTCAAAGATTGGTGGCACCGTGTCAGAGCACTGGCTATGAATTTCAGACGGATCAGGCCTTAACTTAACAAAAAAGTTATCAATAGTTCTTTTCATCTTTTCTTATTACAGCTACATCCACTTCTGTCGGGCCTAGGCTGCTCACTAGGGCTGGGTATCATCACTGATTTCTATAATCCATTCGATTCCAGTTCTCAAAGTCCTGATTCGGTTCAATTTAGCCTCAGACAGTCAGAAATATTATAATTCTGATCATTTATCAGTACTGATACATGTGAAACTTCATTAGAATTGTGAACATCACAGCAGATGCCTTTGTGTCAAAGTAACTGAGAATAAAACACCGAAAAACATGAAGGAAATTTTTCTGGCCTGGCTTTTTATATCAGATAACTTTAAAAACATTCTGCAACATTCTGTAATTTTGCATAATTTTAAAAAGTTTACATTTCTTCAGTATTGAACAACAGAAAAAACAAAAGGCTTTCTTGTCCGAGGTCATTTAAGTGAAAAAAAGAAAAAGAAAAGAAAAAGACAGCAGCCACAGCGCTGTAAACAACGGTAGACTGGTGGGTAATAAGCGAATGAATAATACAGAAAACAGAGATTTGAGACGGGAAACTGTTCTTGAAGTACAGAGAGAGATAGAGAGAGAGCTAGCTGTGCATGGAGTGTGATTTTAATAGTCGTGGAAGCAAAACAGCAAAATTCATGACAACATTGATCAAATGTGAAGCGCAGTTTGCTGCTTCTTTTGCTGCTGGCTCGGCGAATTTTGGTTGGATAGACAAAACCTGCAGCTCAGAATCAGCGCAAAAAGACATAAACACAGAGCGGACCGGATGCATCAGGATCGCTAAGCTCCGACAGCGTGACCGTCTACGGGCCGTTGGGTGAGAAAGCCGAGAAAGACAAAGCTGATTCTGATGCGTCGGGTCCGTTCTGTGTTTACGTCTTTGTGTGGAATCCGTGTACCTGCTCTCATTTGCTGTGTGGTAGTTGTTGAAATAGTTTTGTGAGCTTTAATCTGAGAATCTGGCGTTTCTGGCAAAACACAGTTATATTTAAAAGTCAATTCAGGATTTAATGAATCGATATCGCTTTATTCAAACTACTCACCTCCCACTTCCACCTGCACTTTCAACTGGACCAAGGCCAATCAGAGAGGTCCCGACCCCTGACTATCTCTGATTGGTTTAGTGACCACATGGACAGTTGCAGAGATTTTTTTTTTTTTTTGGTTACCTGAACAGTGCGACCAAATATTTTTTTAGGCGCACCACTGAAAAATTTGCTCGCATTTGCGACCAAATTGGTCGCACTCTAGAGCCCTGGATATACACCGAGTCTTGGTACTTTTTCTAATTAAATGCTTCTGCTTGGTCACAAAACAGTTTAATGTATGTTTCTTTGCAGATGACATCCAGTTATAGCTTTCTGTCAGCTCCATTGTCACTGTCACTGTTGGTAGAGTCGTTAGATATTATGTGATGGCTTGTTATTATCTCTAGCTTCTCTTTGGCAGGACAATACTATATTTGGTTTTAAAACGCATGTTATGAAAAAATGCTGCCATTGTCCTCACTTATTTTGACTTGTCACCAACTTTTCAGGACCTTCAGGATCAAGGTCAATGTCCTTTCCATCCCAGTTGATCTGTTGGGGAAAAATAGATATTATTGATTAAAGAAGCGAGTTGATATCAAAGCCGTTTTTGACTTAAAGTTGTGTTAAACACCTACCGAAAAATACATGTCCAGGTTTTCCAAGTCATCATCTTTGTAGTCCTCCAGGATGTACTGCAGACTCCTTTAAACACAAAATACTTTGAGATGATTTGTGGAACCAACCAGCACCTAACACTACAAATATTTGCGCAATACAGCAAATACAAGGGAACTTTCTGCCTTACTCTCCAACACTTGTGTTGAATTCTATCAAATCCTCCAGTGAAGGCCTTACACCGAGCAGCTTCTTGAACAGCACCAGTGGGAAGGGTAAGTAGATGATGCACTGGTTGTACAAGGCCAATCCACACAGAACTCCGAACAGGAAGAAACGCTGGTCTTCCTGAGTTGCCTGATGCTGACAGTAGAGACATTTGAAATTGTTTTCTTGAATTAAGGAATAATAAATCAGCAATCACAATTGTTAAATAGTTTTTGAAGTCAGTTTCGGTCTATTTAAATTATATTTTTAGTAACTTAGTAACTCTTACTTTTGAGGAGAACCATGCCAGTGTTTCAGAGTCATTGAACATGAACATCCCAGATTCAGCTGAGATCAAGTCATGAAAGACTTCATAAAAAAAGTCTTTCCTGTAGACGTCATCGATCATTTCATCAAACAAGACCTACAAGACAAAATTATAAAAAGTAAACAAAATTTGTTGTATGCCAAAATATTGTTTATGTAACAATGTGTACACAACAATGCAAACATTTTGAGTTGGCTTGTGCCTTGTTGTTTTTACCCTAAGTGGCTTCTTGTAGTCTGTGTCACAAGCATCCGCCAGTTGTTCAAAGGTGTCTTCCAAAATGGTTGCTCGCCTCAGGTCCAGTAAAAATACATCTTCATCGTAATCATCAAAAATACCCCAGTAGTCAGAGAAATTATCCAAGTAGTAACTCATCTGCATTGAATGGGAAAAAAAGTTCAAGATTCAACATGTTTTTGTTTTGCCTACCTGATTACTTACTTTAAAGTGTATTTTAAACAGAGTATTGTATCACACCAAATTCATATAAGGATGTCATTTACCAGCTTGGTGTATTCAGAATAAGAGTCAAAAACCAATTTTTTTGATTGCAGGTCCATCACAATTGGGAAGTCACAAAGGAGAAGTGGCTCAGCTTTGGCATTCTAAACACAGAAAAGAAAACATACAGTTCTTTTGAGTTTAATAATGCAATTGTTAGCAATGCAGACATTTTCAGTTGGAACCACTCATTTTTTATGATATGTTACATGCTGTAATGTGATTGTCATGATTTGGCTGTGCAGCAGGCAGGAAAGGACCCAAATGCAGACTCACGGAGGCGAAAGTAGACTCAGACACAGCTTTTTTTGCTAAATGGCAAAACAACACAAAACTAGACTGGAAAATTATATAAACCGGGCACACGGGGACACGCACAACCATGAGGGACATAAATACACAGGAGGATAACGAGAGAAGTAAGAACACACGGGGAATACAGCTGACACGAATGAACCTGACGCCACAGGGGAAGCACAACTAGACACACAGAACATGGAAATACGAGACTTTCACAATAAAACAGGAAATGTAGAAACATCACACAGGAGCCGACAGGAGGGAGCATGAGAGGGAGAGAGAGAGAGGAGACGAGAGAGACAAGACACAAAGGGCGACACAATATCCAAACATGACATGGTGACTGGGAGGACACAACACTCAGAGAAACGAGAAGGTCTAGGGAGACAGATAAACACAATAGATGGAGAAAATATGGAATGACACACAAGGATGGGAACACAGGCACAGAAGAGGGAAATAAGGCACAAAGACTAACACACATAAACACATACTGAACAAAAGCTAACAGAATAAACTCAGGGAACCATAACACAAAATGTCATAAAAACAGAAGAAACTCAGAATGCTGGGACCCAGAACCATGACAGTGACGGTAAATATAATGTCAGGCTGCATAATGGGATGTTAATATGAACAGATGGTGAAGAGTCAATGAATGATCGCACCCAAGGCAAATGACAAAAGAAAAAAAGAGAAAACAGCCATCACAAAAGCAGACCCAAACACATGACAGACACATCGCTTTAGCCTAAAACAGAAACAAAAGGCAGGGTTTTGTTTTGTTTACCCCGTTTTCTGAACGTAAATGCCACTGGTCCAGATCCTCATTAAGAAATGCTTCATCCAACAATAAATAAAAACTGCTCTCCGGTATCCTTCGAGATTCCGCAACCCTGCTGTTGGCCTTTAAAAGAAAAATTTTACTTACAATTTATTTTTGTTTTCAGGTTAAAAAAAGAGGCATTAAGGCTTAAGAAGGAGTAAAATGACTGGTTTAAGATAATAACACTGACGTTGTACATGTATTTGAGGACTAGCAGCAGATTTCTGACCCCGGAGTTGCGGGGAACAGGCACAAAGGACAGGATTTCTGAGAGTGCCTGCTTCCACACGTTAATGTGTCGAATCATGGTGGAGTGCGACAGAGAGGACCACCAGTCGCCTGAAGAAAACAATAACGTTAGCAAAAGTAAAAACAGCAGATAGAAGGGCTTTAAAATTTCCATGTATAATAGCGGTGGTGGGTATAGGCAACATACCTATAATCTGGAGGCTTTCATTCGACAACCTTGTTACTGCATTGGCTACCGCCACAGCGAGCTTTATTCTCTGTTGCCGTGTGTGTTTCAGGACTGTGTGCAGAAGCTCAATGAGAAGAAGGTAGATTCTCAACCCCTCCACTCCCAGTGGTTTCTGATCGAGGGAAGGAAGCAGGCGTAGCACTGCAGCCTCGATCTGTTAGTTTGGCAAGGATTGCAAGGATCACTCAGCAGCAGGTAGATCAAAGGTGGACTGTTTTTGTGCAGGGTGGCGTTCAGAGGAAAAATGTTCGGATTATTTAGGTATCTTATAAAAACCAGGATTCTTACCTTGTCACTTAGAGTGTATCCAGTTACTATTAGCAAATATCCCCTAAATGAGTCATATGCAAGTGTTTTTTTAAAGGCAACTGTGCCTGTTCAATATGTGGCCACAGATAACAAGTACATTACAATAATATATACAATATATGAAATGATAATCATGTGTCTGCTTGATTAAGCTATATCAGGTTTTAGACTGTCTCAGTGATACAAATGGGTAGAAACTAGAAGACAGTCTAGACTGAGGCTTTGTTTTAGAGTTATAATTACATGTGAGTGTCTGAGATAGTCTGAGTTTTGTACATACTGCAACAGTCAAAATAACAATTGAAATACTCCCCTCCCCCCCTCCAAGTATAAAAAGGATCAAATGAATGATTGTCAACATAGACATAAAAACAAGGAGTCATGAGTCTTGACATTTCTCAAATTATTGGAAAGATTATTTATAAAAACAAAAACAGAGCCTTTTCCTACAGATTACATGTATTCTAGTAACATACCTCTGCAAGAACATTGTCTTTCTTTGCCAAATTTTTGAAAGCATGCCGTGCATGTTTCATGTTCAAACCGGGGTACTTTGGTGAAGTTTGGAAATGTTTATCACCGCTAAGAACACAAAGAAAAAAGTCCACATTAAAGCGTTTCTTCTTCTGCATCAGCAAATATATATAGCAGCTAAAACATTACCGCGATCACCCAGTTAAGTTAAGAGCATGTTCACATTTGCTAATTAATTAACTTTTAACACGGATAGGAATGTCATTAGTTTGGCTGCTATTTTGACATCAACCAATGTACCAGACAAACCCACACTGTGTCCTCTTATTCATGCTAATAAGAATCATCGATATCATTACAAATTAGCACAGAATAGCCATAAATGGCAGCGCTAAATTTCTCAAGCCAAAACATATTAGACCTACCACCGACAACCTGCCATGACATGGACATTAACTCTGTATTTACCTTTTTTCAAGGAAACTTTTATTCAGATAGGATGCAGAGGAAAATGCCTCCATGATTTCCCTGTGAAGATTTAATGTTTTCATTCAATTGCAGAAAAAAAAACTTGCTTTCAAACGAATAATTTGAGTCACAAAAGCCATAAATCACCAGGCAAACCAACAAGCTGTGACTGCCAGTGCATCATACTTACTGTTTAATCTTTTTCCATGACTTTAAATCACATTCAGAGATCCATTTGTCAACCATGTTATCAAGACAGTGTTGTGATGCTATGTCACAGTCTGTGATTGAACCCTCGTCAATGTCCTGTGAAGGAAAGCAGTGACTGTTTACATATTCACACATATTCGCACCTCCTCCCATCACTTAATGTGTTAGTGTCAGTACCTCATCAGACCAGCATGTTGCAAATGAACAGTTTTCTCCTGCGAAGATGTTTCTGATTTTGGGCCCATTGGTGCCTTAAATGATAAGTAAACACGTCACTTCTTTCATAGATAAATTAATTGCATCCTCAATTTGTTTATTATCAGAGGTGTAGTTACCCTGTGGCAGTCGAACAGGCAGCGGCACAGATGGATTACTCTCCTCTCGATGTCCCAGCTGCCCTTGATCCTCACAACCAAAGGAGTAGACCCTCTTGGATTCAGTCAGCACTAAAGTGTGATTCCTGTGTAGATGATAATATACAAAATATTTAGACCTCAAACCCACACATACACTTTACTAACTGCTTTACTTTAAGCATTTTTATTTAAGATGCTTGATGTTGTCTCTGATATCTGTTAGTCTCTTCAGTGATAATATAATAACTTAAGGTGTTTTTACATTAACATGCTCATGTAACTGTATAACCAGTGATCTTTAAATTAATCTATTAAATTTTTTTAAACTCTATATAAAAAATGTATTCTAAAAGAATTGTGATACATTTAAAATGTATAATTGCTTCACATATAATTGCTCCTTTGTCCCACACGCCATCAAACTCTTTAACTCCTCTCTGGAGGGGAGAGGGAGGGGAAACAGGAGGACAAAGGAGGGGGGAACAACTAAGCTGTAGTGCCTCTTCACCTCACTGTACAATACCTTGTGCAATACTTTTTGTAAATAGTCAATGGTGCAATAGACCTCAATACTTGAAATGTGCAATTCACTTGTATTTTTATTTTTATTCCTATTTATTCTATTTATCCCCTTCGTATATTTTATTTATATTTGTCTCTGTATTGTGTGTGTGTGTGTGTGTGTGTGTGTGTGTGTGTGTGTGTGTGTGTGTGTGTGTGTGTGTGTGTGTGTGTGTGTGTGTGTGTGTGTGTGTGTGTGTATATATATCATTCTGTAACTCTGTAACTTCTGTCGGTGCTGTGCTTTTTGGAAATCGAATTTCCCAGAGGAACCCACCCGAGGGATTAATAAAGTTCTATCTTATCTTATCTTACATGGATGTGAAAGCTGAGAAAAATAAACAAAGAAACATTCCTTGTTAAAGCTGAAAAAAATTAGATCATGAATTAAACAGTATGTGTGTTGTACCTTCCACATGTAATCTTGGTGACCTTTGTCCCCCAGAGCTCCGCAACAAGTCGAGGACGCAGTTCGTTGCGTAGTGAGTTGTGACCGAGCTGTCCGTGTTGACCGGAGCCAAATGTAAACACTGCCCCATGCTGAGGAGCCAAACACACAACCACAGTGTAAAGTCCCACAGCCATTTACTTTTACATGACAACTATTTTAATATGTTTGCAAAAAATAAAGAATTAAGTTGCTTTTAAAATTTGTGTCCCAGTGGTAAGTACAGCATCAAAATCAAACTCCACAGAGCTTTTCATTCTCTTTCAGCTTTCTTTTTTCATGTTTAGAACTTGTAACTTCTATAGGAAGATGTTTTTGAGACAACATTCAAAATCCTTTTTTTTTGCATTCCTTGAATAATTTCATTTTTTTTGTTTAAATCCACACTCTTTACAATAATATATTAGTAAGAAAGGAGAGCATCAAAATGCTCCAGTTGTCTAACCTTTGTCAAAATGGCCGTGTGGTCCTGTCCACAGGAAATGCGCTGAGCTTTCTTCATATTCAAACACTGAACAGGAGCTGGTGTGTGTCTGTCTATAAGGAAAAGGATTGTCAGTGTTATTATGTTACCAGATTATAATGCTCATTAACATACAATAAAGTTAGGACATTTATTGTAAAGCCACAGTACCTTTTGTGTCTCCCAGCCCGAGCTGTCCACAGTCATTTCTCCCCCAGCTGAAAACACCTCCAGAGACAGAGAGGGCGAAACTCTGGTCTCCTCCTGCAGCGACCTGGATCAGGGGGATCGCTGACAGTGATGGCACATGTTGAGGTGATCTGCAGACAGACTTTCTCGTACCCAGACCCAGCTGGCCCCTGCAGTCCTGACCCCACGTATACAGCTGACCATCTGTGGGAGAATCAGCTTGTCTCTGTGAAACACTCTCACTCCTGATATCTTCAACTTTTACTCAGAGTTTATGTTTAATGTCATGACATAGACCCTGTGTGGACAATTAGTAAGGCAACCAAACGTGTTTCGTATAAATGTAAGTTGGATGGACTGACTCTGTCTAAATTATTTGAGTTTTTCATTTACATTTGTAGCAGTTTATTGCAGAACTGTACTGTACCTTTGGTCAGTGCAACCGAGTGCTGACTCCCACAAGCAACCTGAGAAACCTGTTTGTTAGAAAAAGCTTCCAGTGGGCTGAAAGAGAAGGAACAGGAAACAGAAGAAAAATCCAAATAAACAGGCTACACACTGCGGGGTTAAAGGCCTAATCATAACAGCCATAATAAATCATTTTGCACATTTCTATTGCCAGTCTATGGAACATACTTTTTTTCTTAACGTGGTACTAATACTCCTTCTCATAGGACCAATAAAAACAACAACAACAACAATAATAATAAATGTTTGCAGATCTGTATCTGTTACCTGGGAGTGAAAGGTGGGTGTCTGGTGTCCACACAGAGAACTTTGCCGCTCACAGACAGCAGTGCGACCACATCATCGCCACAACTCACAGCCTCTATCTTCTCTTTGTGTTTCACAAACTCTGCAGATTCACAAGCCACAAACACAGCAGGTGTGAGTGGACACAGTTCGGTTAAATGTAGAGAGTGAACTTGTTAGTGACACCGATACTCACTCTGCCTGCCTCTCGCTCTTCTCCCATCCTCGCTCTCGTTTGTGCGGATAATGAACGCGTTTCCATTACTTTTAACGAAAGCCAGCACGTTTCGACCTGCCGACAGATCCGCGATGTGATGGCTGATGTTTAAGTAATGAACTCCATCATCAGTGGTCGTGCTGTCGGTACCGGAGCCGTCTTTCACGTAAAACCCGCGCTGACAGTCCTCTCCCCAGGAAAACATGTTGTCGTGTGTTTAGGGGCAACAGCTGATCCTCACTGTGTCACTCTGCAGTCTGTCAACAAGAAACGAAACTTAAACTTAAGCATGCCGCTGCACAGCATGAGGCAACAAAATCACAACAGTCGGGAACACGATAGTGAAACTGATAACAGATAATCATATGAGACAACAAACACCAGCGCAAGACGATTGCGCTGTTTTTCAGATCCATGAGTAATATTGATGGTATTAATGTGGCAACGGTAATGTTTATAGCTTTTATCCCCAATGTTCCATTCCATTCAATTCAATTTTACTTTTTGTAGGGCAAAATTACAACAGCAGTCAACTCAAGTTCCCTTTTGAATGACAGCAGGAGAGAAAATGGAGAGAACCCCCCAAATAGACCAACAACGCTGAGACAGAGGAAAAAAACTATGGCGGAGAGCTGACATTTCATTATCACCAATGATTAAATACTTGGATTACCACAATATGATGTAAGCTGGTATGTTTTGATCAGTGGTTTGAATTTCATTTAAGTTAGATTAATTATATTGTTGACAAAAGAGAAAGCTGATGATAATGAAAACTAAATCAGTTAAAATGTTGAGAGGGTCAGCAGATACATGCGCTTTGACACTGATGAAGCAAAGTGTGTGTGAATATTTCTGTTAACTTTGACAAAATGGCAAAATAGTAAAAAGAAACGTATGGGAACAACAACAGGTTTAGTATTAACCAACCGGCCCATTTAACAGACACAGCAGCGATTACATTCCTGCACTCTATGATACTGGCTCATAGTGAACACTCTATTACAAGTTGGTCCAATACGAGCTTTGCTGCTATTGGGCCAATCGAAGTATGCTACAAAAGAGCATTGAAAATATTAGATAAGAAACCCTTTTCATATCACCATTGTCAACTTTGAGATGAAGTTATACATGGCTGAGGGACACACAAACATGTGATCGTGTTTAATTAATCATGCTTCATGTTGGACGTGAAAAAGAGTTAATGTATTACAAAAAGGGAAACATAGCATAATGTGTCAGTGCAATATCACCACAGTCAGAGCATGTGTAATACTGGGATATGTGCAATATAACTGATGTGTAAGGTAAGGTAAGGTAAGGTAACTTTATTTATACCTAAAGGCAAAGTAAATTTGCTTTACAGAAAAATGACAGCATTTGACATCCCTTTAAAAACACACATACCTAGTAAATATATAAAACTCACTGTGACACATACTTTAATATTTCGAATCAAAAACAGTTCTTATTTAATTCAGTGACAGCAACGGGGACAAAGCTATTTTTATAACGCTTTGTCCTGCATCTCGGAAATAGAAACCTCCGTCCTGAGGGAAGAAGCTGAAATTCACCCCTTAGAGGATGGGAACCATTATTATTATCCGTTATTATTATCTATATTGTCCTCTGTTGTCCACTCCTCTTGTCATTGTTTGGTCTAATATGATGTGTTCACTGTTTTTGTCTTTGTCACATGATCTGTAAATATTATCTCTGTATGTTTTTACTAACTTGTGTGTAACACCAACCTGCCAGAGGGTCTGCAGATGAAAACTAGCCCAAGTCTATAATCTGGCATATTTGCATTTGTGTAAAATGCTTATTAATATGTGCTGCCCCTCTTTCTAAAATAAATAAATAAATAAATATATTAAACTGATGAGAAGCTGTGTTCACCCCAGAAAGCTCCCAGAAATTTGGGCAAATGTCTGCTGTGAAATTTTTAGCCAAACCAAATTGCAGGTCAGTTTAAAGCCGAAAAGTAGTCCAAACTCTAAACCGTTCCTGAGATGCAGAAATGTTTTCACATAAAATTCATCGACTGTACTTCCAAACAAATTACACTTACAAATGCTTGTAACACAAACGATGAAAACAGTAACTGCAAAGTTGAGACCGAAAAGTGTTACAGTTAAAGTGATGAGGTGATAGCTGCCATTGGTGATTGTAACAAATGTAGGTTTTATTATAGCAGAGGTTCCGAAAGTGTCCCTAGAGCGGGCCAATAATAAGACCTGGGAATTGCACCACATGGGAACCATTGTCAGCTATAAATCATATCAGACAGATGCTTTAATTTCTTTCATTATTGAAAATTTGATCATTCTACTTAGGGTGCTGATCCAGAAACTGGTGCTTTCAAGTGCTTTCAGCACCTGAACCTCTTGCTTTAAGGAAAGTGTGACCATAACGCCTCTGTTGGCAGATACAAAGAAGAGCCTTCCTATGTATTTGCATGCTGATCGTAACTGTTTTCATAGAGAAACACCTTATAAAAAGCCTTATAATTTAACTTATACCTTTGATTCTTACAAGTGTGGTGTGTATTTGACCTCTGACCTATCTATTTGACTTCTCATCTAGACTATAGTGAGGGTCTAAAAGATCCTAATGTTATTTAGAGCTATATGTTCCTTACTGCCATTGTTTGTTTTGGCAACATTTGGGAGATTATATACCAACATATGTGGATTCTACATATCACAATATAGTTTGCATACAAATATCCTGTCATCCTGTATCAATGTGAGTGATGTGATTTTGAATAGAATGACAAGCACACGTGTTCAGTCTAGGCTGAAAATGTAGACATTTGTGTGACAATGAAACATGCAATATTCACAATATAATCTTTTAGATAATTTTATTAAATTAATAAAATTAATAAAAACATATCTTATTGGGCACTTTAAATTAATAAACTCAATTTACAGTGCCCAATAAGATAAGTTATGTATTAGTTGACAAAAAAGAAAACCCCAATAATCTGACATTTCCCTCTGAGCAAGCACTCGGCGACAGTGGGGAGGAAAAACTTTCTTTTAAAAGCAAGAAACCTCCGGCAGAACCAGGCTCAGTGAGGGACGGCCATCTGCCTCGGCCGGTCCTGGAGTTTTTAAAATGACTTGTTAGCCAATTAAAAAAGTTACTTTGATGTCAACTAATACACTTAAACTGTCTGTCATGGTCCTGGGCCATGTTGGCCCAGTATTCTTAGTTTTCATGTATTTTTGTATTTTATTCCTTATTTAGGCCATGCTTCCTGGGTTGCTCTGTTACGTTGTTCCTTATGTGTTTTCCCCTTGTGACTCTTACCCCCGGGCTGCCCCTCTGTGTATCTGTGAGCCCTCGTCTCTCCTTGTGTTTTATTCCATGTTTTCCCCAGCCTGTTATGTCTGTGTTCTCCCCGTGCTCTCTCTCCTCCTGTCTGAACCTCTGTGTACTTCCTGTTTTACTTTGACAGTCTCCCGTCAGTGTTGCATTTACTCCTGCCGTGTCTTGTTATGGTTATCAGTGTGACATATGTTCCCCGTGTGTTCCCACTTACCTCGTTAACCCTCTGTGTATTTATGTCTGCGTCTCCCTCAGTTCGGTGTCGCGTTCTCCCTCATTCATGGCTGTGTGTTTCTCCGTGCAATATGTTATAGTTTCCAGTTTAGTTTGTATGGTTTTTCTGTCCAGCAATAAAGCTGTGTTTTGAGTTCAATCCTGCCTCCGTGAGCTTGCGTTTGGGTCCTCATCCTGTCTGCACACAGCCGCAACCATGACACTGTCCTAATAATTTTAAACAAATATTTACAGGCAATCCTGATGGATTGCTTACAGAACATTCATTTTGTTTTGTTTGTGTGCGAACTCCGTATACCTCGACCCACATAGGTTTTAAACATAGGTCTGAATAATTTAATGTGAACACCGGCTTCTGCCTTGAATGTTTTCCACTCGTGAATAATCTCTCTTACTGTAGAATGATGGACTTTAAGTTTTTTGGAATGGTCTTATAACCCTCCCCAGATTGATGTGTAGCAGCATTTGCTTCTTCAAGGCCATCGCTGATGTCTTTCTTCTTTTGAGTTTTGTTAACAAACATAAAGCTTCAGACCAGCAAACTGGAAAACCTTCTGATTTTATTGACATGTTCATTTGCATTAAATTATTAGCAGCAAATGACTGCTTCTTACCCTTTTAACTCCAATGGAAACAGTAAGAGTGTAGTTTTTCACATACTGCTTCTGCATTTTGGCTCACCTTTTGCTAAATAAACATAGATGTAGTGCAATATGTGATGATCTGAGGCTGTGTTTACTCAGTTTAAAACCAGATCACTGATACTAACTCCTGAGCTGACTGTAAGTTAACATGCGCCACAAATAAGGGTCATATTTGGATTTAAAACAATCAAGAAGAAGCTACCACTGAATGCTACTTTCCCCTGCGTGACACTGGAATCAGTAACACATACTAAATAAAAGAAAAGTGAAAGTTACTCCCTCAAATTGAACCCTCCATACCCTGTAGGAAACTCACTTCCTTGGAAAATGGCAGTAATTAATTAACAATATGTGTATCAGTAGTGCTAAAAAGCTATTATATCAAAAAGTAAAGGGAAAACAGTCTGATGAGCTGAAACTGAAAAAAAATGAAGCCTATCATTAGGAATGCTGACTTGTTGTAATGTCTGTTTGCTTTTTGCAGCTTCAGTTCTTTTTTCAGTCAGTAGGTGGCAGCAAACTACAAACAATGGTTGCAATTTACACTCATCTGTTTTCATTAGAGGTAGAACCCAGAAGCACATCCACGTTTACGTCTACTGCTTGGTGCTACACAAAAACAGGCTCAACAGACTGAAAATTACTTGTATTTGGATAAATCCAAATCAGACGTCAGTGAAGCTCCATAACCACTTCTGCTTTTTAGTTTTCTCAGAAATGGATTAAGCCTACACCCAAACCTACAGATGTGTTCACTGACTTTTTCTCTTAGTCTGGAAATAGACTTAATCCACCCATTACTCAACTGAATTGATTATCATGACCCTCACTAATAGCCACTTAATAAGTTAAGAGTGATGTGCAAAACCCATTAGCCAGAGTAGTATAAATATTTTAACTTTTAGCAAATCCAGCAGGTTAATTAAGTGATTTCACATCATATTTTCAAACAGCTTGTCCATTATCAGTCAAACAGACAAATTCAGACAAAAGCACTACTGTCAGTGACTCAAACTTTAACTCTCAATCTGGGGCAGACAACACTTGGATTGTATGCCAGATTTACACAAATCCTCAAGTTAAAAGAAGACAGATTATGTTCTCAGATAAAGCAAGCAAAGAGGGCGAAGCAGCGAAAGTACCTGCACAATACATCCACATAAATCATAATGGAATTTCTTTTTTAGAACGCAGGAACATCAGGGGAGTAAACATCTGTTTCAATGTCTAATCACAGATTGTGCTTTCTGTTGTAAACGTTTTTAGTAAGGCATAATTAACAAAAAGGCTAGAGAGATGAAAGGATGCCAAGCTGATATCAGGCCTCAGTCACATGCATTGTTTCTTAAATTCTGAAATTAAGTGGCCAAAACTGCTGATGATGCAGCCCATCAGCTTTCATTGGCATTACATGATTTACAAAAATGGCTGAATGACTCGTGCCTTAATGTAAAAAAGACTGTATCCTTGTTTTTTAGTAAACCTAAAACAACTGTGGCTGCAGTAAAAGTTTTCTTGGGTGCACAAGAACTAGTTAATGTTGAGGAATTTAAGTATTTGGGAATGCTACTAGACTTTAAATGATCCTTTAAAAAACACATTGAAAAAGTAGTGAAAACCGTAAATGTTAATATACAGAACTCTAGACATATCCGCACATCATTAAAGGGACCACAATAGCCTTATGATCCACTCAGACGTGTTACATTCAGATGGTTTCAGCCTAAAAAGAAACAATGACATTGATCAACCACAAGTGGGAGGTAGAGTTCCTCCAATGTCCACACATTGAACGCAGAGATACCAACAAACACAAACGCACACTTTCAAAATGTTACTTGGCCTTGACCTTCCTGAAACTCATGAAGCATCTGTCACTTTTACAAAGTGACTTATTTGTTTCCAAGAAAAGACTGAGGAGATAAATCTGATAAAATGCTGACTAAAAGGTGAAAAACTGACAGAAAGAGCCAAGATCAATGTGCTTCTGTTTAGCCCAGTGGAAGCTAAAAATGCAAAAGGTTATCTTGAGGACATTATTCGCTTTAAAAACAACAAGCCCCATCTGAAATGTTAGCTTTGGAAAATGCTCACACTGAGACAGAGGGCACAAGCTATCTTGGAATTCATTTCCTTATAGGAAAAAGATCCACTGACAGTGGCTCAGAGCATTTTTTTTATTTATTATTTTTTTAATCTTTACAGTGTCTTAAAGAGACACATGTTCCAAAGTAGCTGACAACAAAGAGGGAATTCAGGTGTTCGTGGACAGCGTCACTGCATCACATCCCTCTACTGAAACTCCCGCTCTCAGCAAAGAATGTAATATTCTTTAATAGTATCTATAAATATTAAATATTCTTTATTTATTTATAGACAACATGAGTATTTTTCCAGTTATTCCATAAGTTGCACAATTTGCATAAGTTTATGCAAATTGTGTGTGCAATTGCAGAAAGTCAAAGACACCAAATACCTCTTAACGTATTATTTCTTTATGTATTGAAATGTATTTGTATGCTTCTAAATGAAAGGAATTTGATCTATTTTCATTTTATTTTCAGTGAACTTCTTGCTGTACATGTAACTGGTGCAAAGGGTTGTGGATCAGATAGCCTGGACAGGAAAGCTGGTTTGCATGCTTGAAAAATTAAATGGGAACCACCAGGAAAGCCAAATGAAACAAGTTGCACACTTATGGCTGGTTCCATGATAAAATGGTTCAGCTATAAAAACAACATGTTCAGAAAACAGTTTTAGATCCGTGTGGATTTTGTTTTTATGCTTAAAGTTGGGGATGTGGCTTACTTTGATTGGCAGATGTCCTCCCAAAGACCGTTGAAGCTGCTAGCTATCTGCGAAACATGATCTCGGTTAATCTGAGTGACTGAACAGCCTCTCTCCACAGTGTTTGTGTTGCTGGTGCCTTTAGGTGCATTTTAATGGCATGCTGTGAGGTCCAGCCTGTCCAAGAAGTTTGTGCTCCACCTTTGGTGAGTCGCCACTAAAAAGCAGCTGAGGGTTGCACATAACGCCCATTATTACTTCACTTTGCTGAAGTTTGTCAGAGCTGCTTGGTGATTAGGGGTTTTGACTTCTACCTGTTATTATTTTTTTAGTCTGTGACTGTGCTTTTTGGGTTGTATTGCTTAAACTTTTACACTTTAATGATTAACCCTGGAGAAACCATGGGGTCAAATTTGACCCCATGGTTTCCCTAGAAAACCAATGGGGTCGGCTCTGACCCCATGGGTTCTCCAGGGTTAAATCAAGTGAGGTGATTTTTAATATGTGGATTTAGGTGCTAAATCCAGGGTGCTAAAAAAGATTCTCAATCAGATGTATTGTCTTGTGTTACATTCATACACAGCAATCGATACACCTTGATAACCAAGCTAGCAAGCAATAGCTGAAATCTTAAAACCCCTTCTTCTGGTCTAAATATGGCCATTTCGCTAATATAATGGCTGTGAGTCCAGACTAACTTGTGATGTTATGGTGGCTACATTATTCTTCTATATACAGTCTATGTGCAAAAAACAACAACTTGATTTTTTTTTTGAGTAATACACATACCAACTTTAACATTTCTCTTCAGTTTATAAAGAAATATATATAAAACAAAAATAATGCATTTCACCAGCTTTAAAGACAAAAATCTCAAAATTTTGACCCTCTTAGTCAGCCTAGACTGCAGTCCATTTCTTGTTTACACCATTTCTTGAAACGACTTTGTTGTTCACTTGGCTTCACTGGAGAGGATAACCAAGCTGGAAGTGATTTTACTCCTCTGGACGACCACTGCCAGAAACTGTCAAAAGCTTTAGCTCAGTCTGAGCTGGAGGAACATCATCTTCTTCCTGTTTTGTGCCATGAAGCAATAAAACAGATTCCCCTTTAAATCCTACCCAGAGGCACAAAATGTAAAAGACAGAGTAGATCTGCTGGTAGAATCTGACAAACATCACTTCATGAAGTCATTATTAATGTAGAAATGAACACGCTAAAATTCACCAGCGTGCAAAACAATAAGACAAGTAGCAACGGCGTGATAAGTGACTGTTTTTCTCCTGTTTATTCAGCACTTACGCTGCACTTTTTGATATTCATCTCTCCTGTGCCTGCAGCTTTGCTGTACTCATGTCAGGATTTTTATCCTCCTGAAGCAACTTGAATCTCTGACAGTAAGTGAAGGAGTGCAGCCTCTTGAGAAACAAACTGCACTGAGTACTTCCAGTACTGTGTGCATGCACGCATGTGTGTGCGTCTGTGTGCATGTACACGTGTGCTTTTCAGGGCTGTGCTGAGCCGTACCAGGACCTAAACAGTCACGGTATCGTCTCTACTTCTTTGCTTCCACAAAATACGGAGCAACATGACCGCAGAGGATGCTATTTGTCCTATTTTTCCTCTTACTCCCGCTTTCTTTCTTCTTTCTGTTTCTTTCACAACATTGCTGCTTCTTTTTCCTTCAGCTCCAGAATAAGCGCTGCTCTCCGCTCTTATCTTCAGACACGAAATATGATTTAAAAACAATTTTCTTAAGTGAGAAAGACCCACGGGGCCGAGAATAAGACAATCAGTGCACTGTCAGCACCATGACTGGATTAACTCAAAAGAGGGCAAAAGTTTACTTTCTCAACACTTTATCACAAGCAGGGTCCTCATGTATGCACCCGATGTTTTAAATGAGATCAATGGTATGCTATTTAGGACAAACAGAAGAAGTCATAATTTTAAAGTGAGATTCAAATTGGATTTGCAAAATGCTCAAATATTCTCGTGCGCTTGGCAATAAAGTTCTGAAATATTTTATGTTTTTTTTTCTGGAAAGAAAAAGAAGGGGGGGGGGGAAGATATTTATGTAATATGCAAATGGGTCTGGGACAGTCATGGTAACAAGAAAGTACACCCTCTGTCAATTCTAAAGTTTTACATATCAGGACCTAATAAAAGATTATCTTGTCCTTACCAGCTCTGAAAATTAGGTAAATAATTTGGTGCACAGAGAAGTTCATGTTCAACTCAATAACTGCGAGGTATCCAGGTCCTGTGTCTTCAAAACAAGCCCAAATCATCACCACTCCACCACTGTGCCTGACACTCGGTATGAGGTGTTTGTGCTGATATGCTGTGTTTGGTTTTTTTCAAATATGCCGCTGTGCATTATAGCCAGACATCTCCACTTTGGTTTCATCTGTCTGTTTGTTCAGATGAAAGTTTGCAAACCTAAGCTGTGTTATTTTTAGGGAAGATGCTTTCTCCTTGCAACCCTACCAAATAAGCCATACTTGTTCAGTTTTCTTCTAATTGTGCTTTTATGAACTTTAACCGTTGCTAACTGAGGTTTGTAGAGTCTGAGATGTAGCTCCTGGTTTTTTTTGGGGGGGGTTAAGTTTTTCTGAGTATTGGACGGTCTGACCTTGGGGTGAATTTGCTAGAACAGCCACTCTTAGGAAGACTGTGGCATTATGTTGATACACAGCTGAAAGCTCTGGTTTTATAGAGGCGCTCACACTTGCTGATGCAAGCGCCTCTATAAACATGCACATGGCTGCTACTCAGCCTTTTAATTCCTAAAAGGAATTAAAAGTAGTAAGTGTGTACTTAGTTTTCCACACACTGCATCTGCGTTTTGGCTTAATATTTTTTAAATAATGATACACAGTAATATGTCATGTTTTGTAGTCAATCTGACGTTGTATTGTACCTAATCTTCCTGCTAAGGACCAGATGTCCTGACACATAAAACCTCATAACCTTATTCAAGAGGGTGAATTGCTTATTTGGAAACTAAATGGAACTTTGCTATCATCAAAGTTATTATTTCCACTTGTGTTTTTGCTGATATTAAAGGGCAAAACATTTCATGAGATCAGGGTATTTCTACTAATGTGTAAGATCACTCGTCCATAACACCTTTAACCTTTGTATCCTCCAGTATGTGATGTTTTTCTAAACAATGCTGATTTAAGCCATAGACTGTATATAAAAGATGGATGTAGCTACTGTGATGTTTAAAAATATATAAAAGAAGAAAAGAAGAACTACCACATTTGAATAAAAGGGCAGAGTTTGCAGTGTTACCAGCTAATACTAATGGTAGATCTGGTGACGTCCCATTTACACCCTGTGCAGAAGAAATCAGCTACAGAGACGTCGGCTGCATTTTGTTCTCATTGTCACTCATTGGCCAAGAACTTGGGACAGACAAGCTGCTAGCCAATGAGTGTTCCCTGGAAAATCATCCTTTATAAAATGTAGAATGACCAAAATGTAAAAAGTAGATTTAATGTTTTATTCATTAAGATCTGAGACAACAAACTCATCAGGAGAATGTCTACAAAAGTCTGCAACCAGGAAGATCCGTGTTTGACTCACTTTTCAGTGAATCAAAAACATCCATCTTTTATACGTTTTCTATGTTTTCTTGAAGCCTGATGTGGTCATTGCAGGGACTACAGTTGTCCAAAAGGACGAAGAGACTCATTGTGCCATGACTAATGCTGTAACGCAAAACATTTACATCTCCACAATACAGCACCTAAATAGCTTGGACTAATACAACTTCTAGATTAAAATATCTGACTCTTTGATTACTCTGGATATATAGAAAACAAATAGTTTATCTTTTTTCTTTTTCAGTTAAAAGCATCAGTCTGCGGCAGCTCTACAGGCGGTGGCAGTCAGAGAGCAGTGAAATTAAACTAGAACAGTTTTTGCACCCTAAAATCAAAACTAGCATTAAAAACTGGTTGACTTGACCTCAGAAGCAACTCATTGCTTGACACTGAGCAGAACATTAGCTCAAACTGAGTAAAGACGTGTTTGCCATTAAGGAGCTAAAATGTAAAGCGCTTTACGTTTGAGAAGCACCGCGAGGCATGTTTTTCTTCTCCACCTCTAATGGGCCCGATCCCTGTTTTTTGCTAGGACATTTAGATATAGCATCGAATGTGGCTACTGCAAGTGAGTGGACACAAGTTGTTACACTGACCAGCTTTGTTACTTCAAAGGGCCTTAGCGGCATGAACGAACACACACACTCACACACACACACACACACACACACACACACACACACACACACACACACACACACACACACACACGCAGTAAGGGTAGAAGGAGAGATGAGAGATGTAGGTCTCGTCCGACAGCTGAGATATAGCACAAGAGCCCTGGGGAGTTTCAGGGGATTTCCACCGAGGGAATCGGACACGTTGTCTGATTTACTCTAACACTTTGGCTAAACTTATGATAAAAGTTCACAAAGGAAGCAGCATTACTCTGTCATTATCCGTCTCTACACTCATCTGTCTGCTTTTTCCTCCATGTTGTTGTTTTTTTCATGTGACTGTTGAGGACTGTCGTCTTTCTTAAATAATAATAAATAATAATAATAATAATACCAAAAAAAAAAAGAACAAAAGAATGTCTTTTGACCTAAAAGTGAAGCTAATGGTGCACGAGGAAGAATGAGAGGAGTGGAAGCAAAGCAGCAGGAGAGAGGGGCTGAAAGAAAACACGTTCATTTTTATCTGGCTGCTTCTTCTTTTTTTCACTGAGAGTCAAGGAATGCAACCAGGAATCTGGTGAGAGATAAAGAAAGGAAGGTGGATGGTACTGTACTGTACTGTGTGTGTGTTTTCTTATTGTGCAAGTCTGCGTCAGCTGGAGCGCGTACACTCCATAATGTTTCATTCATTAAATTTTAAGTTAAAAAATGTTGTTTTAGCCACAAACAGGGCAGGATGTATGTAGGGAAGAAGAAACAGGTCTCTTGTGTGCTCTGGGAGGAAACCCCGGTCAAGGTCAGCTAATGTATAGTCTTAGATTTTGCACATATTTCACTTTAAGTCTTTTGGGTCTTTCTACAACTTATTTTCTGTTATCTAATGTTTTAAAAAAAGACTTGTAGATTATTCTCTGTGAGATAATACCACAGCAGAAACTGGACACAAAATGACAAAAAACAACCACAGAGGCCAAATCTTACTGTATCAAAACAGTCACAAGACATTTAAACAGAGAGAAATTTTCAATCTCACACTTTGAGTACAAAATGTTTCACTGACATTTTCTGTTTTATGACTCCAATATTAATACACTTCAAAGAAAAGAAAGAAAAATATAAACAGTTTCTCGATTCATCCAAAGAGAAGTCTAATATATATCAGTTAATTTACATCTTTCCCCCTATGAAAACAGTTCAGTTCCCATGATGAAGAAGTATTATTTACATCTTGACCATAATGTCTCGGCCACAGAGCCAGTGTGACCCGGCAGACATATTTTAAAGCTCGCAGTGCTGAAAACACTGCCAAAGTCCAGCAATATTTACACACCACAGGGACAAGAGACAACTGAGCTCCAAGAAAAAAAAGTCACATTAATCAACAACAACAACAACAAAAAAGTTCAGCTTTTTAAATACAGCCGTAAAGTCATGTTTGTGGCAACGAGATATTTTATGCAGACCAGACAAAACACCAAAAGCTTTCACAGAGCGAGTGCTGCAAAGATGCAAGTTATTCTCTTGATTTGATTCTTTCAGATTAAAAGCAGCTTATTGTTAAAAGGACGACAAAAAAATCTCTCTCTCTGCTTTTAATCCGTCCAGTGAAAGCAGGTTTTATATGCAAAATGGTAACATGTGCGCCTTCTTAAAGTAGTTTTGCAAAAGAAATATTTACAACAGCTGAAAAGGCGCTAAGCTGTAGGTTTGTAGGCCGCTGACTATAACCTTTGACCTCACTCTGCAGCATTGAACAGTTAAGATCTGGCGTCCTCTGGAACACATCCTGGGCATGGAAATGTAAAATGAAAGATTTGCATACATTTTTAGAACATTTACACCCAATGTTTGCCTGAAATTATATTTTATGCAGGTGGAAACACGTTTTACTTTCAAGCAAAACTATCAGGTGAAGCTTTTTGTTTTTGTTATCTCCTCTTGGTTCTCCTGAAACATGGGTACAGAGAATCTATATAAAACTGATTATGTATGTTATTTACTGTCAACAAATCCCATAAAAAACACCATCATCTGGGGAAGCAGGCTGCACTCAGACATTACTCCTCTGTGTCACAATAATTAGGCTACAATAATTAAACATACCAGCATTGCACTGACTAGCATGCGCCATAATTAGCGCCCGTTTGGAGAGAGTGCAACACGGGTTATTTTTTTATGGCTACAGTTTACGAACGTCCCCTAAAGGCGTCACAGCCATGAAGTTACTGAGAACAGCTACAAGGATACACTCGCTGAAGGTGTGTGTGTGTGTGTGTGTGTGTGTGTGTGTGTGTGTGTGTGTGTGTGTGTGTGTGTGTGTGTGTGTGTGTGTGTGTGTGTGTGTGAGTGTGGCAGGTTGGAGCTCCTCCTCCAAACACAGAAGTCATCTGTGACTGGAAACCATAGAAAATAGAGCTATCTTTGTGAGAAGCATTTTAAGACCAACAGTGTGATGAAGGATTTTTATTTTTTTTGCACCGTTCACACTTTTTCTGAGTCCGAGTTTTAAAGGTATAGTTAGAATTAGGGCAAGGGTTTGGTACTTGACTGTGAAGGCTGGAGGTAAAAGGGCTTTGGATTAGATTTATGTTAGCCATGTATATGTGGCCCTCCTCTTTAGACACCGAGTGGAGCAGGCAGCAACTTTTAGCTAATATATGAGGCTTAAACATCCAAGCAACCTCAAACGTGACACTGCAAATTATCACAGAAAGCAGCTGTCAAGCTATGCGTAGATCGACATACAGAGATTTCTTCATTTTTTAGTAATTTAATTTCATACACTCGCTGCTGAGCCAGATCCTCAACAGACATCAGTCTGAGAACTACGTATTGCTGTTTGAGAAAAACCTGCTAATACTCAGGTGTTTTAGGAAGTTATTCCACCTTAAAGAAAACATACATGGCCAAATGTTGTGAGTTTGGAGCTCAGAATAACATAGATATATTGCAGAAATGATAATATAGAGAGAGCATGAAAATATGTAGACGTGCTGGTGAAAACAGCGCGTTTGAAGTACTTTGTTTAAGATAAAAAACCTCAGTGGGAAATAACCATTGAGTACTCTACCAGGACTATGACTGGCCAAAGTAGCATCTTACCAGATGACATAGCAACTCTGCACGAGGGTGTTTGGGGAGGTCGCTGCGATTTTCACACATTGATGATTTTGTTTTTGGATTTTTTTGCATTTCTTGACAGAAGCAAAAACACATGTCAGTAAAAGAAGATTATCATTTCCATCAGCAGTGATTTATATAAGAAGCATGGCACTGTTCTGAGACACCTCCCTATTTCATGGTCACAGGACACAGCAGGTTTTAAGAACGAAGATGAGATGCTTAAGTCAGATACAGCATAAAAGGTGAAGCACAGTTATAGGTATGTTGCAAGTGGAGAGCTTAAATGAGAGAGTCAGCTGAATGGGTAAGGAAGGTATGAGCTGATCTGAGCTGGCCTTGAGATCAACTGAACTGATGAACTAAGTAATATACTGCAGTTTCCAAGACTACATCCCCTTTGTCAGAATTCTCCTTGATTTTAGACAGATTTGCATTTCACCTCAGAGTGCAGACTGTGGTGTGTAGCTCGTAAAATTTAAGTCCTAAATGTCAGATTAAGACTCCCACGGAGGCTTTTTTGTTTTGGGCTACGCAAAATAACATGTTAATATTTTAGTCTTGGAAACGGGCTGCAGAGACACACTCAGATGGACAGCTGGAGCTTGGTGAGGTTCCTCTGGTGCATATTGTGGTGTCGTACCAGCTCGTCGCTTCGGGCAAACTTCTTCTGACAGTTAGGCCACCGGCAGTTAAACGGCTTCTCACCTGAGAGAGAGGTGGGTGGAGGACGGTGAGGCAACGACAGGAGGGGGAGAATTAGCACCAGAGGGATTTAAAATCAGGGATTTCTTCGAATATTTTGCTGCTATATCTCTTCATGCATAGTAGCACCAGTCTATTAACATTCTTTTTATTTCATAGGAATTAAAATGAACATTTTCAGCTATAATATACATGTATATAAATATTAAATGGATGAAGAAGAAATGAAAAAATAAAAGTTTACGCACTTGTTTTACCTGTATGAGTCCGTGTGTGTGTCTTAAGGTGGTCAGACCGAGAGAACTTTCTCTGACACGTCTCGCATTGGAACGGTTTTACTCCTAAACACATGTACAGTAAGCATGCACACGCATTCAGCACGAGTTCACATAAACACATACGGAAAACACACATTCAACATCACACACACACACACACAGAGGGAGATAGAGAAATACAGTAGAGCAAAGGCTTGCAGAGAAGCCATTCCAAAGTTTGGCCAGCATTTAGCAACTTCATCTGAAGTGAGTTCAGTACAGTGCACCAATGAACACAAAACTTTAAAGACGGCACTGTCTTTAAAAATAAACAAAACAAAAACAAAGCTGTCATGCAAAAAGCAGAGGAGAGCGAGAAGAGAGAGGGAGAGAGCAAAAGGCCAGGAAGAAATAAAAAATGAAGTCAGACAGTCCGCGGGAGTAAAACCAGTCAAACCTGTGTGCCTCCTCTGGTGTCTTTTAAGCTGGTCAGAGCGCGAAAATCTGCGGCCACAGTCTGTGAACTCACACTGGTAGGGTTTCTCCCCTGGACAGAGACAAGAAAAAGAACACAGAGGATTAATTTAGACATCCTTTCAACTTATTTTATCACATACTCACAGCTGGTCACTCTTGCAGTGATGGAAAAAAGCAGGATCTGTACAGATGAAACCAACAGGCCAGTTTATCAGCCCGTCCAGAACAGCAGCTTTGAACCTGATTGTTGCAACGTGATCAGTCATGCAGGAACACCAACACTCATATTACCAAAGATCACTTATAAACATATTTTTCAAAAAAAAAAAATACAATCCAATTAAAACGCGTTGCTCAAAATATGATTTTGCATAGTCGCAGTCACTGTTCAGTCACACTGAATGAATGAGAGGTAGCAGCAAAAGATCCAGGCAGCTGCCTGACATGAAAGCAGAACAACAATATTTAACCACATAAGCAATTAAACAAACAAGCAAATAAACAACAAAAGAAACCAATAAAAGAGTCAATAACTTGATAAATAAAAAAAATCAGGATCAGATGAAATTGAGGGAAAAGAATTAAGGAATAAATTTGCTGGTTCTGATCAAACTTTTGACCCGACTATATACAGCATATAAAGATCACCTTGGGCTCTGGGTATTTCCTGAAATCCAACAGACTAAATGAGTAAGTAAGAACACGATTAAAAAATGTATTAATGGGTAATTAACAAAATAATTATTTAAGCTATAAAATGTGTGTGCAAAGGTAACCACAACACAAAAACCAAAGCTTTTAAGATTTATATCAGGGTAAGGTGTGGACAACATTTTTTTAATACATTTTCAAACACACTTTGTAAAAATAAATAAATAAATAATAATAATGAATAGTATTGAAGAGATTAATGGTCTCATTATGGCTGTTTTATTGTTTATAATAACAAAAAAGCATATACTCAGAATAACACTGATTATTTTTAACTAGTGCTATTCTGAGAGTATGCACAGTGACATGTTCTAAAGTTTTAGGTAATTTAGAGGTTATATGTAAAATCTGAAGGGCTCACATCTGTTAGTGCATGCACGTTTGGCTTTGTTTTTGACTTTTGAGTCATTGAAAATAAAATCACCACAGTGAAAGGTTCTTTTCTGTGCAACAGACCCAACTGAAAATCTCTTTCTCTATATTTCACCAAACAGGAAATATTTCCTGGCAAGAGGAGACACGGAAATCAGAGCCAATGGAAACTTCATTTGAAGACGTTTGTCCTCCTGAAGCTCAAAAAACGTAAGCGAGGTAGAAAGCCTTTATTGAAGTTAACAGCACTGCTGGGAAATGTGTGCAGAACGCCGCTGCTGTCGGCAGTCATGTGATGAATGTGTCAGCAGAGCGTGCGTCTTCACCTGTGTGTTTGCGGCTGTGCATCTGCAGATGGGAGAGCTTGAAGTAGCGCTTGTTGCATCCTGGGTAGGCGCACATGAACGGGCGCTTCTCGCTGCTTTCTGACCGCACGATGGCTGGAGCGATGCTGGGCACCCGACGCACGTCCTGCACCCACCCACCCACACACACACACACACACACACACACACACACACACACACACACACACACACATATTTAAAGCTAAACTGCTCAATGCAGAATTAACAAAAACTCTCCCAGGACATCAATAGCCGAAGCAACAAAAAAAAATTGCCTGTTTTCTAAATTACATTTAGAAAACAGGCAATTAAATCTGTCCTGCATGTAAATGAGTGCATGAGATCTCCATGTTGGGGTTCATTATGATGAAATGGTCATATATTCATTAGATGGGAATTAGCAGTAAAATGACCCCAGGCTGAGTGCAGCCCAAAGGGAGCAGTTAGTCACGCTTTTTAGACCGACCCCCTAACAGTGCCCCCCACTGCATCGCTCACAGCCGGAGGAGAAAACAGGAAAACACACGTGACCAAAGGGACAAATTCAGTGTTTACATTTATTTACACTACCAGACGTCTTGGCGTTTCATAACCTGCTGGTTATTTAATCTACATTGACACGGTAGTACACACTCTTCATGTTTCCTTTAGCCGTCCGTCTTCTGTTTCCACTTTACACCCCTCCACCTCATTCTTCCCTTTATCACTTTCTCTTTTCTCCCTCTTTCCCTCCACACTGCCTCCCATCTCTCCTCCTCCTCCCCTGTTTGCAGCATCTGCTCTTCATTTCCTCAGCGTTTAGCGATTAAGAGGTCAGCCCTGTTCTAATTAGAACTGTTAACATTAGAGCTGTTAAGAGTCACCTACCGTGCCCATGTGAACATCGAGGCAACCATGAGCTGTAAACTGATCAGAATCCACAGTGTGTGACACACAATACAAACTCTTTGCACTGATAGTTTATTATGTGTTAATGTAGGGAGTCCTGATGCGTTTAATATTGGATAAATGCTTTAAAAAATATGTATATGGTTAAACATACAGCACTAAATACATTTGTTCGATGAAATCTGACAGCATTTTATGATTCTGCACTGAGATGATGAACATTTAGGATTAAGAATTACAGATCTGATTCTTCATTTTTATTTCGGGTTATAATTTAGTCTCACAACCCTGCATAGCGAGTTACACAGCTAGACAGTTTAAGCTGTCTGTGCAGTGGGTTTATTTACAGCAGTAGCCTCATTAACTTTGGTAAACGTTTTTGCTGTGGCTCAAAGGAGTTACCTGCTTACATTGGGTAGATATTGTTAAATCTTCAGAGATGTAGAGGACATGGCTGATTAAAAGGTAAACTGTCAAGAAAAACTTTTATGCAATAGAAGAGCATGAAAAAAATACACAAATATCAGCATAAAAAAACTATTTTCTTCAAATATTGATAATTAAATATTATTATTCTAGGTGTCTTTCTACCATTTAAGTCATGTATATTACTTTAAAAAATGTGATCTAAAATGACATATCCGTTTAATTAATTTTGACCACACTGGGCCTCCATACGAAATAACCCAGATCTAAGAAGTAACGTGTTTGCTGAAGGTCTGTTTAGCTGATTTAATGTGAGACCAACAACAACGACTTTGTGAGACTAAAGTGTTATAGTTAGCTGATCAGAGGCTTCAGTTTTTAACACTCTGTGTAATAATGACTGCAGGCCATGAGGTAATATTAATGAAGAGTGAAATTCCACGGCTGTCATCTGTATTTCCTTTGGCAGTGACTGGGAATTAGTGTAATCCCTGTAATAAAAATATGGAGCAAAGCATCATTTTGCTGCTCAATCTGTTATCTCACTTTTTAGCAGCTCTTAAATTATACTTTAAAAAGGAACAGGAGTGAGATATTGTTTATTCTTTTGTACCGAGCAAGATCTCAGAGAAGGAAAAGGAACAGAGTGAGTAATGAAGCAGGCCCCAGAAAGAAAGATCTCAAAAAGTCCTGTTGTGGACTAAGAGCAGGTCTGGAGAATCTCCTGCTCCCTGTCCTTTAGAGCAGCTGACAGACAATAATTAAAATCTAATGATTTATTAACATGCTGATCCCTGCATGGAAACTGCATCGTTACCCAGCGTAACCCTGAGTGTGTGTTTCTCCACTGCTAATGGATTTGTGGAAAAAGATTCCTCTTGACTTTTAAAGTCGCCTTATAAGAGCCCCTGAATGTGTGTGTGTGTGTGTACGCGCAGGTATTTGTGTGTATGGGTTTGTAAATCTGTGCTCTGCTGCATATCAGTCCTCTTCACGTAGCCTGTTCATTGCATCAGACTCTCCACCACTCATCTTCTTCATTCCACCCATTAGAAAAATACGCTCTGGCTCAATCGTCTGTTTTTGCTCTTCCGTTTATCAAAGTGACCTCAGGTGTTTTTCAGTATTGTCAAGCATGTGGCTACACTCTGATCTTAACACATGACCTCAGGGTGACCTCTTGACAAAGAGTTAGGCGCATGCAGGAGAAGCAGTAATGTGGGTTCCTACCTGTATTCCCCTGAAGACTCCATGTGTGTGTATGCGGTACTGCGTGCTGCAGCTGTATACCATCGGGGTGCTGGGGTCACTGTCATAACTGGCTGCGTGGCTGCAAACACAGAGAGAGAAACAGACCGTTTTATTAGCTGCTGCTGTTGTGGTCTCTAAACCCACCAAGTACCAGACGTCTGTGAGACGTGATTTCTGAAGGTCTGTCATGGCCACACGTTTGATCTTAGATATTCGTCTGCATCACACCTCACCAGACAGTTTCCAAAATGCAAATGCAAGTATATTTGGTGTTTTATTGTTCTCTTTGGGAATAAACATGTCCATGTCATTTACATATGCTTATACATATAACCCTGTTTTCCTGGGGTTTCAGTGCATGGTGTGCTTATTAGCACAAGGATCCAGAAAATCAAAACTTACTGTTCTCAAACAGAGCGGCAGGACAGACAGCGGTTAGTTGCATCCCTGTTGCAAAGGAAGAAAGCTCTGGATTTGGATTTGCTGGTCAAATAAGGACCATGCAGAGGTGCTGGAGAGGAAGACCGTTCTTTTTAACCAAGTTTAGATGTAAAGAGTCTTTTTAAAGACCGGAGAAGACATCTGACATCTGATAAAGTCGTCTTCCAGTCAATTCAATCAGCTCCCATGTAGCTAAACTGGCTGGCATTGGTACAGTAAACATACTGGTATATGTGGTGTCCGGCATGGAAGCTGTTTTTTATACAATCGAGTTCATTTAGAAATGGCGTGATCGCAGAATGACTCAGACTGTGGCACAGAGTCAAGCGGTGTCGTTGTGTTAAATTAATGCCTATTTTGGACATTTCAAAATAAATGACAGCTTTATTTTTATTATTAATATAATACTAATATACCGTAAAAGCATAAGGAGCACTATTTCATTACTCCCGAAAAGTTGGCTCCAAAAATCAAGTGTCCACCGTGCTGCAGTATACCGTGCTACTAAATGACGGTAGAAGCTCAAAACCTCTTCAGAGTGAAGTCAGAGAGTCCAAGATGAATGTGAAGTGTACACACACCAGATTTTAAAAATGCAATAGCACGCAAATCTCTGTGTTGGCTGGTAACATTATTACCCTGTCACTGAGAGCCCATAATACAAAACACAGAGTCCACTGTACTGATGTCACCAGTGGTGATGTATGGTGCTGATTTCCTCGTTTGTGCACAGGCCTCTGCTTTTTGGGGAAAATATTTGGCCAAAAACACAAAGTTTTTGCCTCATACAAAATCAGCTTCACTACATGGAAGTGTCACATCTGAAATGATATAATCAAAGAATATACTTGCAACTAAACTTAACTTAGATGGCAAACACACTTCAGAAAAATGAGCGTATTAAATGCTAAACTATTTCTCTAAAGAGACTATTATTATTATATAAATTAAGATTAACCCATTAACACCTAGCATATCATATTAGATACAAATAGTTTTTGTGAGTTTTTCAGGCTTCTACATCATCAGTGTGTTTTTTCCCCACCAAAAAAATCTAATATATATAATATATTTCTAAGTAATAAATTGCAAAAGAAATGCCATATGTAGCAAATATGACACAAATTAAAACACATATGCAAATGAATATCTAGTTTGTTGTTTTAATTGTCAGAAGATTCAATAAACACTCGATTTTTTTTAACAAAATTGAATTTTCTAGCAGTAATTTCATGGTTCAGGCTTTAAACGGTTAATATTTTACAGTTGATCAAGGAAAATAATCAAGCAGCTGCTACAGAAACTCTTCCAGTCACGTATTTCACATGACTTAAAGGGCAGAACAAAACCTGCTCTGTTTGACACAGCTGCCTCTCATATCTTCTTATCATAACACCCAGAGACACAGAAAGCTCTTGTCTATGAAATGTGTTATATTTCAGTCTGTCTAACCAAACGAGGAGGATGGGAGTTTGCATCCTGTGCCGCTGCAGTGGAAAACGCACACCGTACAGCCGAGCGCGTATAAGGTGCTCTTTGTCTGCCTCGATTATCCCAAAGACAGGAAGACAGTCACTGCAACTGACTTTACATTGCACTGCAAGCTCCTTTGCTGCTCCTTATTCATTCATCTTTATGTCTATGCGATTAGTAATAGTGGGTGATGTACTTTACATAATGAGAGACCCAAGTCAGTCAGTCCTCTGACAACCACCTCGCTGTGAGGCTGGACAGCTGTGGATGTGACCGCAGACGTTTGTGGCATTTTACATCACACAGACGTAAAACAGAAGGAGATGACATCTGACAATATAAAAGATATAACTGTGTAATGAAGAGTTGTTTGAAAATATGTAGTTCTGTTAAGAGTGTAAAACCAGAAAACACTACGAGGTCCTTCAAAAGGCAAAATAAGACAAGGCTGTCCATTAACTTCATCTTGTCATGGCGAATGTACTTACAAGCTATCCTTTGGTGTTCACCCTTGAAGCATCAGGCTAGGGTATCGGTATCATGTGTGTCAAAACCAGAATACCTTCCTAACTGCCACATGTACTTTTTCAGAGCCCAAATCTAAGTAGCAAGGTGAAGCAAAAACAAAATCCGCGAGTTAAAAATGGAGAACAGAATGCAAAACACAAATGTCCTGGTGGGACAGAAATCATGGATCACAAACCTGCAACTCATGTCATCCTGTCAAGCTCACGAGGCAGACTCTGTAGGGATGGTTACCTCTTGGCAGCAAGAATGTCTCAAATATAAGTTAAATAAAGGATGTCTCATCTTATATATCTGCAGCTAGAGCAACAAACCACGGATGCTAAAGACCTGTAATGTGTCTAATGAGGAGATGCAGGAGGAATCTGAGAAAACAGCGTTATATTTGCTCAAAATATCAAGGTTACAGCAAAAAGACTGAAAGCAGAGAGAAATAATACTGTAACAAATAAAAGGTATATAAAAAATAGTGTTGTTACCCTACAGTGTTTCTGCAGAAAAGAGTCAGAAATGAGCAGACTAGCAGTTTTTGGGCTAATGCAATCTCACCAACCGGTAGCTCCAGCTTCATTTTTTGCAGCACATATCTGTGCAAACTTTTCATGTCAGGAAAAAGAAAACAAATGCATTTCTTGAATAAAATACTCACATTTAAGGCAACTTTCAAACAGGTTATATAGTTATAGCAATAGCTGGTAAGAGCTACAACTTCAGGCACAACTTTGAAGTTTGATCTGTGATGAATTTCAGATTGATCACATTATGAACGATGAGTGACGACGTGCTTCCACATTTCCATACGGAGTTGTTAGTGAGTGTCAGAAACTCCTGCAAGGACTCTTGTTTATCATTTCTAATCACTTTGATCCAAAAAAGTGTTGCAAAGTCTAAAGAGGGTCAGCTATTCAAATTCTTCCTCCTTCATGGTTGTAGGTTGAGCAGACGTTAGTGCACACGCTCATCTGCAGAACCATGAAGGAGATCTTCCAACACGTGCAACCACTGTGTCACTCTCGATCAGGTGTGATGTTTGAATGCAAAAAACTGAAAACACATCTATGACGGGAACTAATGATTTGCTATGATGTGCTAAAACAATAAAACTAATAATAACACCACACATCAGTGCTTTATGATACTGAGAGAGTGTAATGGCAAATAATCAGAGTTGCTGAACCACATTTGAAATACGTGGTCTCATATTTCTACAGAATGTCTCTGGCACTACTGCAGGTCTTCTCCAGCCTTCACTCTTTCACACTGAGCAAACAGCTGATGTGCACTTTATCGTTTTAGTGTTTAGTTTCCAAATCGAAATAATAGGAAGGGAGGAATCTGTACTTCCTGTCTCAGCTCAGCTCCCCTACACTTCCACTTCCACAAATCCTGCTCCTCCCCTTCTTTCTGCTTTCCTTTCTCTTCCTCATCATCCTCATCACTCCTCAACCCTTCATTTCTCCTGCTGTCCATCACAGATGCCACAAAGTCAGAGACAGCCCTCTGAAACAGTAAAAATCACTCAGCTAGCATGAAGCCACAGGCAAAATGAAATATTTTCTATTTCAAAAGTTTATTTAAGTGAATAAAACCACATTAATACCGGCTTTAAAGAGCCTCGGCCCACCACACATACACACCCACACTGCTCTCACAAAACAGCAGTACCACACAGTACCACACCTTTATCCATATACAAATCTCTATTACACACACACACACACATTCATCTGTTAACCAAGATGAATGCCTCTTGGCTCGGAGCAGAAAGCTATTTGTGAGTCGACACAGATGCTGACCAGCAGTAAGCTATGCAGGTCACAGTGACATACAGCACAGCGCATGCTTTTCGGTGCTTTTAAGATCGTCTGAACAATGCTGACACTTCAGTGATTATTTCTGCATGGTTTCTAATTGGTGTCTGGCAGACAGGAATATAAGAAGCCGTGGGAAAATGTGATAGATACTCGACCCAGGATGAGAACAAAGACAAGCGCTGGCGCCAAAACCCCACTGGTTTTACAACTTTGCAAAAATTATCAGCATGTAAAATTTAGGAGCAAACATTTGCTAATATAGACGTCTTTCACTATATCCGTACTTTGACATTAACAGTATTTCTGTTAATTATCTTTTTGGCTGGTAAACCGCACTGAAAACACTTCTAAGGCATTCTTAAGTTACACTGCTTTCAAAAACTTAATTTAAATCAATTGAATTTTATTTATATAACACCAAATCACAACAACAGTTGCTTCAAGGTCTTTGTACTGTAAGTTAAAGACCCTACAATAATAAATTGATCTATATTTATTGTTCCTACATCCTTTTAGGAATTAAAACCCATGTTTGACCTTTAAAGCTATGCTTGTGTTTTGTTTCAAGGTTCTGTAAGATTATTCTCATTTATCAAACACTCAGTGGCTGTAAAGTTTATCACAGTGCACTAGCATGAGCGAGTCAAAAAACAGAGCAGTTGCAATAAAAAGTACCCATTACAGTATGCTGAGCATGGCTGTCAGTGAAGCAAACTAACAAATGGTGGAATGGCTTTAAACAGACATGTGCCTAAACATCTGTGTGTAACCACCTAAAACAGATCTAACCTCTAAACAACAATCAGCCAACAATCATCTTCTCTAAATATGCATCAATTCTCTTGTGCTTATCAGGGTCGCGGGGGGGGGGGCTACCACAGGGTAACATCTGTATTAATGTCAAGGCAACAATGCTTTTGAATATTTTGATCTGCAACACAGACAACCCCCACTGAAAAAGAGCACCAGTCTGAAGTACAGTGATCAGATCAATGGTTGCTGAGTTAGGCAAAGAACAGACGGCGATCAATTGACTAATAAGTGATATGAGATGATCAATGTTGCTCACCGGCTTTAATGCTGTGGCTGATCAGTGGTTTAAATGAATGTTCTTACCTGCTCAGTAGTAGATGCACTTCTATTTGGAACAATACTTCTAGTACTATAAGTTATAGTATAGCAAAAAGTAACTATTCCTGCTATTTATATTAGTAATAACAAAGGCAAAGTCCTGACAGAAGCGGGTCTTGCCATTCTGCTGTCATACTGATAAAACCTCCGGGCACTGGGACCTGACAGCAGCATGAACAGAATCACCAGTTAAATTTGAAAACTGCTTAAAAATTTGATAGCAAATCCTATTTAATGGCGCATCTCGCTTTTATAATGTCTCTGGTAACAGGAAGAATAGATGTAGCATTTGAATTAAGTAAGGCTGGTGTATGTTGTAGGAACTTATGCTATTTAAACAAACGTCCTACAAAACTGGCGTCCTTCTAAATCACAGAGAAAGTGGTTGCTGCGTTGTTTACATGCTAAGATAAAACAAATGAGCACATGAGTTTGAACCCAGTGTCTTGCCGTCCATGCAGCAGTACCTCAAACCTTAAAAACCAAATTGAAGCGTGTGTTTTACCGGCTTGTTCAAACTCTACATCACAGCGACGCAGCAGGTGGGAAAGACTAAAGATGTTCTTTCAGCGCTGAAAACTGCCGCTGCTGTTCCAAAAATAATGAGTCTGCTCACTCTCTTCGACCTAATCTTCCCTTCACATGACCCACTGTCCTATTCAGCCCAAACCTGACAGACTCCTGCTGCTTAAAGAGAGCGATGGATGAGTTCCTACCTCTTTATGGTGGATGCCAGTGTATTGACAGGGTTCCATGCCACACACTCCAACTGAGAGGTCATTTGATATAAATTTTCACCGCTGTGGAGGAAAGACAAAATGTAGAAGAAAAGCTCATGAGCTGTGCAGTGGACTGTCAAGCACCAGGACACGGTTGGGTGTATGTGTGTGTGTATTCACTCGCTTTTGTCGTCCGCTGTAGAAGCACGCTAATGAAAAATGCCAACACACACAAACACCCACACAGTCACAGGTGGAGCTGAGATTAAAAAATGTTCCTCGGACACCAAGAGAGCCAAATTATCTCATTACGGCCATCTTTCATTAAACACGGCAGACTCGAGAATCATTATTCAGAGCTGCCATGCGTTTAAATACCTCACGTGCACACACACACACACACACACAATGGATTTATAGCTCTCACCCCTAACACCACAGTCCCTCTATTACACCACCTGCAGGCACATAGCAGTGTGGATGGGGTAGATGTGGTGCCTGGTACCCTGCTCGTTACACAGCTATTATTTTACAGTACAACAGGGGCACATGGCCAGCTGGGCCAAATGGTATATCTGCTGAAATACTGCTGGGATGGAGGTTCAGAGCAAGATTTAAAGCAGCTATCCATGACATTTTCAAATAAATATGTCTGCTTTTCTTCTCTCACTGGATCCATTGCTGACCATCTATTTTATGACCATTATCGGTCCCCTCCCCCTTTTTTTTGTTGTTGCCGTAACACCCAGCGTGTGTTACAGCAGGTGTTTCCTGGAAAAACCCTCCACTTCACAGTTAACCTACAAAAGAATTTATCTTTTCTTCAGAATAAACAAACAGAGAATTTATCTCAAGAAGTGCCACAGAGGATCAAAAACAGCACAATTACCAAATATCTATAATTTTGATAATAACTATGTAGGCAGGCTTTTTGGATAGGGATGTACAAATCCAACTTTTTCCCACTTCCGACACAATACAGACACTTTGGCTGATTTGTCTAGGCTAAAATAATAAACTGAAGTGACTGGGAATCTAGGTTTTATGTTGAAAAGTAGAAAACAAATGCATCCAAGAAGATAAAATGATCTGAAGGGGTAAATTAATAAAGGTGATCGCAGTTTGAACAACATAGAACTGAACTGTTGAAATGTTGCCTCCATCTCAGTGAAGTGGATGTCAGTGGAACTCAGCATGAAGCACTCAACAAAACATCCACTCATGCTGTCTTCGCAACAATGGCAGTAACCATATCCAACTTCTTAATAGCAATGAACTGGTCTGCATTGGTGCATCATATCTTTATTCTCTTCCCCCTCCTGCCCCCCCCCCCCCCCCCCCCCCCCTCTTTCTTAAATAGATAACTATCATATCTGATATCATATCTCACAGTACAATAATATTGAATGGGTGCATTGTTGTATTTTGTCATGTTTCTCAGGTCTTTGTCTGAATTTCTACGAACATTATTGCTAAGGATTGTCTTATTGCATTGGAGTCACACTGGGTTAAATATGTACACTTGGGTTTTAAGGGGTATTTATTATTTTCTTCTTTTTTTGGGTTGTATGGAAGCCCCAAACGCAATTTCATTGTTCTTGACAATGACAATAAAATAAATACTATACTACTTTTCAATGCATATCAAGCCTCTTTAACCATCATAACTAACAGTCAAACCTGGACAGTCATAAAAACCTAACAGTAACTTTAAAAGCATCCATTCATCCCACTAATAATAATGGATTGGATTTATATAGCGCTTTTCAAGGCACCCAAAGCGCTTTACAATACCACTATTCATTCACTCTCACATTCACACACTGGTGGAGGCACCTACGGTTGTAGCCACAGCTGCCCTGGGGCAGACTGACAGAAGCGAGGCTGCCATATCGCGCCATCGGCCCCTCTGGCCAACACCAGTAGGCAGTAGGGTAAAGTGTCTTGCCCAAGGACACAACGACCAGGACAGAGAGCCCAGGGATCGAACCGGCGACCTTCCGGTTGCAGATATGCTTCCCAACCCCCTGAGCCACGGTCGCCCCTTATCAGTGCAACAAATCTGCCTAATGAGACATTGTATTGCAAAAAGCTATACAGATACAAATTGACATAAACATTTAAGTAACGAGTGCAAAAAGAGCTTGTATTTCAAAGGTGTCAGAAGGAGGGGATTTCCAGACATATTTGAAAATGGTTCAGACAAACTGTGAATCGTGCTTCGGTGAGATGAAAAAACAAAATCTGCCTGAGCAAACCGAATAACTGAATATGCAAAGAGTGGCCCACTGCCACCCCCTCCACATGCACCGACTCCATGTGAGAAGTCAAATGACTCCTGAGGACACAAAAGTTTGGAATTCTATGCAAATTGCCAAATTTCCTGTGTGTCCAAGAAGAGCCTGAGCATTTGTTTGCAGCTCAAAGATTACAGCAACTGTTCAGAACATGGTGTGCGATTTCATACACCTTGTACTCTTTTTTACTTTGATACAAACCAGAGTGCCCCCCTGTCTGTATGCATTAATAAGGCCCGTGTTTTTATTTCATGTTGTTCCAGCAGCCTGCAGAGTAAATACAGGCCTGTTGGTACCAGGCTGTGAGATTAGACCACTGACTCATATGAGCCTTCCCAGCTATGAGAGCGCGTTCGAGTGGATATCAGTTATGTTTATGATTAAGACGTCCCTCACAGGGAGATTCTGAGGACAGCCTATGACCATACGTCTCTCTCTCACACAACTTTCCCTGCTGTGATATTCACAGAGAATTTATTACGTTGGTCCATCGATGGGGAACACTGAAGCAATGGCATGTGAAGAATGTTATATTTAGAAATCAGAACAAGAAAAACTTTAGCGAGCACACAGCCAGGAGACATACCTACTAAAAATGGTTCATGTATTAACCTCAGAGGAAGCTTATTGCCGCTAGTTTTTAAATGCATCTGTAAAAGAGCTGCACAGGTAGCTCTGTGTGGTGAAGGCTTGTGGAATATTTACATTAACATCCATTTTTTTGTTTTGTTTTTCTGTACTAATCCGACTTACAATAATTGCAGTAAATTATCAGGTACAAAATGGGCACAATGGCTACATTTTTAAGAAACTAGGCAATATTTTTATTTCTGGAATGTGGGTGGAGTGAGGGAGTAAAGGATGGGATTAAAGGTTAAGTTTGGGTGTGGCTGAAGGTGAAATACTTGTTGGTGGAGGAGCAGACTCACTATATGTACATGCAGAAAATTGCACACTTGGTATGTAAAAACATACCAAATAGAGTATTGATATTGGACAGAAAATTTCTAATCTTAGAATTCAGATATTTTCAGTCCCATTGCCACAGCTGTATAAAATCAAACACCTGGCCTCGCAGTCAGCCAAACAACTGTGAATGAATGGGTCGTTCTAAAGAGCTCACTGAATTCAAGTGTGGTACTGAAATAGGAAGTGAGCGTAGCAGCAAGTCAGTTTATGAAGTTTCTTCCCCCTAAATATTATAAGTATTACTGCAAAGTGAAGCGTTTAGCACCCACGGGAACAGCAGTCAACGTTACAGGGTGCGGTCACTGAGCGCTGAGGTGCTCAAACCTCCTCTGGCATTGACATCAGTACAAACACTGCGCACCAGGAGCTTCATGGCAGCAGCCACAGCAAAGTGTAGGTGGCCCAGTGTTTTTATCCATATAGTTGAAGACAAGGTCTCTAAACTCAGAATGTGCTCATGCTTTGTCACGACATGTTGGCAGCACGTTTCTCATTTTCCATCTTCACCACTATAACCAAGATAATCATGGAAGAGCTTGGTTTTTCCCCCAGCTGTTAAGTTTCTTATTTTCTGTCTTTGCTTGGAACATAAGAGCAAGTTTCAACCAATATTCACTTAGACTCGACTGAGTCAGGAGAAGCTACAGAACATTATTACTGACACCCATAAATAACGGGGGGAAAAAGCTTTTTTTCTCTTGGTACTTTTGTCAAATTGATTATGGGTGTGACCACAGTCACCATGGCTATCACAAATACAAAACTTCCAAGTCAAACTACAGTGTGCTGAGACCTGTCAGGGTCCCACAAGGAACTACTGGGTAAAAAAGTCACTGCACCAGTCATGTTTTAGACGTCACACTGGACAGCTCATCTAATCGAAAGTGAAAAGCGAGTCTTGCGCACTGTTGCTAAAAAGTCCTTTCATTAAATGCTGCAAAGCCCACTAGGAAAGCAATGAAAGAAGGTAAACTGGCCATCAACCATCGGTGGAGTTTCATGACAAGAAAACAGGCTTATAGCTTCGGTTCGTCTCAGCGGCTTGTTGAGTGGAAATATTTCTAGTGTTCCAGTCATTCATCTACTGCAGCAAATCACTGCTTTTGGAAAATGGCTTAATGTGATTTAACCTTATGTGAAGCAGTCTGCTGTCAGTGAAGACATTTCCTTTATTTTCTTCATTTTCGTTTTTATTGGATGGAAACAAACAGTTTTAACTTAAATGTAAGCGCTGTATCAACACGAGCTGATTCATATCGTAAAGATTAATGTAGATCACTCTGCAAGGCATTATAAAAGCACAAAGCCCTGCGCTGTTTCAATCAAAAACTCCCGCTAATGTTGCAAAATGATGTCAGAACAGTCGCAAGTTTAGAACCAGAGGATCTTACGAAAGACTCAGTGTGGAAGAAGCTCAGCCTTTTCGCGTCTTGCCACAATGTAACTGCACTTTATGACGAATTCTGCTTGGACGTCATCTGTCCTTCAGAGGAAACACCAGAGTGTCTCACAGCAATTAAAACCCCAGAAAGGTAGACAGTAAATCACTGACAATTATCCTCACAGAATAAGCATAAAGGACTTTCTTTATTTTAAACAATCAGTAAATCAGCCCATGCTTTCCTTCTGAACGTCCTAACACCGTTACTTACGGACTAATCTACACACAAAGTCACGACGATACATACACTGAGGATTTTCACATCACTTGAGGAATACTTAAATACTCTAATGGGTGCACAAAAACTGAAACAACCAAGAAGCTGCTAAAGGAAGCAGAACAAAAGCAAAGAAGGAAACTGCAATGGCAGGCAGACCTGTCCTGAAGGTGAACATCCTGTTAAGAACTGCATCCTGCTACCTTTCACTGAATTTAGTGCAACACAAAAACAATCAACAATGGTTTCTGAAGTATTTCCAGATTTAATTGCTGCTGATAGTTTGGTGTAAAAATAGATTTGATGATTTTGGTGGGTGCGCACTGCAGTGCATGAGGCATGTGAGTGTTACCTGTTGTAAGGATTCCTCAGAAGCAGAGCCTGGCTGCTCGTACAGCTATCTGAAGGTGTGTGACACCCATAGACAGGAGGAGGTACAGGATACTGCTGCTCACCTATAATGCCCACACAGATACACAATACAGTATATAATGTGGGTAGTTATACATTAAAAAAAATATGGCTTTTGCAACAACAAAAAAGACATAATGTGAAGGTTAAATTCCTCAGCAGTGTTTCTTTTGTGGTCTCTCTTTTCCCCCAGATTTCTTCAAATGTTAAGATCTTTCTCTCTCTGTCAACGGCTCCCTTGACATTTCTGAAAAATCCCTCTCTCTACTCTAATTCCCGGCGTAATCTTTGCTGTAAAAATCATTGAAAATTTACAGCTACGGGTCCACAAAACACCCCTATTTAAATATTTACAAATACCATACAGAGGGGAGGGATTAAAGACAGAAGTGGGTGGATGAAAGGGGTTTGTCAGTCAGGATGTGGCGGATTTATACCTCCGACATGCAAGGTCAGGGCCGAGGGACCAGAATAGGGGACAAGACACTCCCTAGGTGAGGGCCTTTGGGCTGCCATACACACAGCTGTGCACTCACACAGAATTAAAACGCACTGAAACGTCTATTTTTGTTCCAACTGGCAGAGACTCTGATGCATTGTTGTTTTGAGAAAGATGGAAAAATAATGCATTTTTGGATCTGCACAAATGTTATCTGAGCAGTTGTCCTACAAAGGCAAAAGACCTGCAGCAACTATGTAACTATGTGCTTTGGTATAAGCTTGCAACAAAACTATTTGTAAAAATTATAATTGTGATTAATAAAAAAAAAAACAGAAAGTGTAACAACTATGAGTCATTTAAATTTTCCCTTGCAATTCCCTGCAAATGGAGATATATATGTGTGTATATATATATAAGTCTGTTTATTTCAGAAGACTAAAAGACACCAAAACAAACAAAAAACTTTTTTACCATTTGAGCACATATATTAATATGGGGGTGGGGGGGGGGGGGGGGGGGGTTTTAGAAAACCTAAAAGGTTTTTAAATATTTTCACTATAAATAGTTAGAATAAAATTAACTTACTTAAGCAAAACAAAAAATTTTGATTAATGAATCTCAGGAAGAAAACTCCTGTTTACATGCTGAGACATTTATCAGGAGAGACTGAATTCACAGGGCGCGTCGGCACGCCGAAAGCCACACTCGCACATACCCATCGTGTTCTGCTGAGTTAAAGCGTCTTCATGTTTGAAGGAGTGGTTGGAGAACTGCGAGCTGTGGTGTGTAGGAGTGTGACCATAATTACCGGCTCCATCGAATGCAACTGCGCTGTAACCTGCAACACAGAAAGAAAAATAAATACATAAAAACAGGCGGAAATCCATAACAGTGAAACACGATGACATGAAACTAAATACAACAGCATAGCTGCATTTGTGAATCTGGTAATAAAGGTAAAGTAACCAAAGAGCCGCATGCAGAACAAACGACTTATAATAAACTCATAAGATTATCACAACAAGGCCTTCATGATTAAAAACAAGAATTTTCTATATTAAAAAAAATTCCTTTTTCTTGTTTTTGCGATGAAGAAATAAGATTAATAAAAAAATCCTCATAAATGACCATTTCAGCATATATCCTGCTACAAGCAAAATGAATATAGACTAAAAAATGCCACCAAAAGGTGAGTGCATCACTGAACGAAACGGTGATCATACATGATGCTCATTTTCATGAACATCAACGCTGATACTTTTATTATTGACAGTCTTGCAGCACAGATCACTAAAAGAGGAAAAGATCAAGGTAACATTTATGATGAAGACCATCAAAGTCAGCCAAAGTCATGAAATGTGAAGCACCGGGCAGAGATGTTCACACATCAGTGTAAGGCGAGAGAAAAGTTTGCTTTGCACACATACGTTAAAAAGCAGTACAGACTCATTGCAATCATCCTACTTTGAGATTTTGAGATTCAGTAATATAATTATGTCAATTATTATTTATTCATTTTTTCCACTTTTTAGGACGTTGCAGGCCAGACTATGATCTAGAGGACCAGCTCGGGCACTTGGGTTGTATTTATGTATTTTCTCTGCTTTAAAAGATGAAAATAAATCACTCAAGTTATGATAAAACCAGTGAAAAAAGGAGGTGAAGAAGATTTTCTGGGTTTTTCTTTGTTTCTACACATAAAACTTGAGACATGTTAAATGTTACACCTTAAGCTTCCCTTACTCGTTTTTTTTTTTTATAAAGTTACAGAAAATTTGAATTAGCCTCATTTATGACTTTATTCTCCATTCGATTAATCTTATTTTCACCACTGGCATAATATGCACACAGTTAAACTGCGAGTTCAGTTTGAATAAATTTAGTTTTATAAAAAAAAAAACCCCAAAGAAACACTCAAACACACCGACTTCTGTTGAGAGAGATCCGTGCCCGACAACCCAGACTAGACCTGACTCATGACTTAGACTGGCCTAAAGGGCACGACACACTGCCATAAATCACCCATGCACGCACGCACACACACATTATCTCTCACATGCACGCCTCATTAATTAAAATACAGCACTTTCACCGACTTTACCCTGTAAATCGGTGCTTGAGAGGAGAGGCGGAGGGGGACGAGAAAAAAACTCATTAAACATCTCCATTTGTCTTCTTCCCTGTCTGAGTTTTCTCTCTCTGCATATGTTTGAGCGTGTGTGTGTTCATCCATGTATTGGGACATTTTTGTTGCCTCCTTGAAGTCTAGCACTGAGGTGAGAAGAGATGAGGTCAGCTGGAAAACTCTGGAAATACCCCATATTGTCTTCTTCTTTTTTAATACTCAGAGTTGTAAATAAATCTTCAAATGGATGATTGTGGAAATCAGCTTTACATATTAGGTGATCGTCAGTATGTATTTATGTGTTATCTAAAGGTTAAATATATGGCAATAAGTACAGTAAAAGTTGTGCTGTAAAGTTGAAGTGTTTTGGTAAAATTTATTTTACTTTTTGTTTGTTTTGTTGTTCAAATCACACAAAAATGTCAGAACATGACAGAAAAACAGAAAAGCGGTGTGTGTGAGTGTGTGTGTGATGGTCCCTGTGTGACCCCACTGTGCTATCACGCTCTACTGTGTGACCCGAGTCCTGCTGTTGGTTTGTTTGTCTGTGCTCATCCAGCCACAGCGGGGAGCAGATAAAAACAGGTTAGAGGTCGGCTTGGCGCTTTGATTGCTGTGTTATTCCTAAACGATCTGCTTGATAAGCACGTTATTACTAATTAATCAGTTGGGTAATCACTAACAGATGAATTTTTCTGCCTGAAATGAACATTTACAAAAACAAGAGTTTAGGGTGTGATACTCAGAAGGTATGAATCCCACTGTTGACTTTGGACACGCTTCAGCTCATGGTTAATTACTGAACTCTAGTCTGGTTAAAATGACGGATTTTACTGGTTAAATGAGATGATGCACAAAGCGTGGTTCAGGTGAATATAATTCACAGAAAAATTCACAGAAAAAAATGAAACTTTATATAATTTACATGCGAACGTGAAAATAATAATGGAAAAATGTTTAAAGATGTTAACAGAAAAGTGTTTTTGTTCTCCGAATAAAACACAAATTGAAATTAAATCTAAACAACCAGGACTAAACTGAGATGTGAAAAACCCTCGACTCCAATGGCAAAAATTACGAATTCGAACTAACTCAGTGGCCTATTTAATTATAAGTGGATCATGCTGATGCACGTTGCTGCAGTCATGCATTTATTACACATTAAGCAGATGTTTAAAGAATTATAAATTACAATTGCCAAATCTTTGACATTTATTAGACCAAAATACTGTTGTGCTTGACAATCAGATTTTGTAAATGAATTAAAACATTTCAGACAAAATTTTATTTACCTTAAAAAGTATGAAACGGTAATTTTATATAAAATTTCATATGAAGCACTGCACCTGGAATTATGATATTTTCAGAGCTATATTATGAGTAACACATGACATGTTATTTTATATAAAAAGTAAACCTTCCAAAAATTAATTTATAAGGGCGTCAGACACAAAAGAAAAGAATGATCATAATTACTGTAACCCTATTTAAAAAATTCAGTGACTGCGATTAAAAGCAAGATCAGATCCAAAGAAGTTCATGGATGTGATCTTTTAATGGGCCGTTTGCACAGGACACACATCTGTGGCTTAAACATTAATGCCTACAGCTCGAATGCTTTTAACGCCACCTTTTCAGAAACAAACAGGAGTCTTGTGTAAGCGTACTAGCTGGATCGCCTTTCTACAACTTGTGTGTGCTTTTAAGAAGATGTCAATGTTTGTAACGTGCTTGGTCGTATCAGGCCGAGCCAAGATTTCGAGCCAGAGAAGGAACACGTCAGCTGATTTAAACCACATGAAATCATTTTTGGTGATGTACTAATGACTGACAGATTTGTCAGAGAACTTCAGATGCATATACAGGGGGTAAAATTTGTAAAAGAAAATGTGCTAAGTTATAGAAAAGTGACCTTCACCTTCTGAAGCACCTTCTGCAGAAAGTAGAAAAGATTTATGTTGAATTGAATGATAAAAAAAAAAATGATACCAAGACTTCAAGCTGCATCTGTCAAAAGTTCTTGTGAAAGAATTGACAGTTAAATTGGTGATGTTCTAACACCCAGACTCACACCCTACCTGTCTGGTTGCGGGCCGCCTGCTGCGTGTCCATGCAGTTGGTCAGGTATGGCGGATTGCTGAACATCCTGCTGGGGGGCTGGTGGTGGTGCGGGGCGGCCACGGGTGGCGGTTGGCTCGGGGCCGGCGGAGGAGGTGGTGCCCCGAACGCCGCACCGTACCTGCAGGCCCCAGTCCCTGTGAACTGGCCCGAGAAGTGGACGGTAAAAGCACTGAGGCAATGGGGATCTGCATCGTGGTGGGGGTCACCAGCGGCCCCCCAGCTGGGCTCCTGTTTGATGAAGGAGTGCGCCCCCAGGGAAGAGTGGGGAGCAGCCAGAGAGGTGTAAGGGGAGGGGGCAGTGTGGAAGTCCAGGACAGGAGCCCACTGAGGGGCCGTGCTGACGGGAAGGGCCGGGCAGCCAGGGCTGGGGCCCGCCGGGACCGGGGGCAGCAGGGAGTTTAGGTCGCGTACATCTGAACCCATCGCGGTCCAGGGGAGAGAACTGGGATAAAGGAAGGCTATTTTTAAATTCGATCCGTCTCCCTGTGTCCACCTTCTTAATCCTTGGGAGTCTTTCAGTCACTTTAAGGAGTACGTCTTCTTTTTCTCAGCTCTTCTCTGAATCAGTCGTCTACGACACCACACACAGGCGCTCTGGAAACTCATCAAGTCTGACAGAAGTACAGAAGTTCATGGCGACACAGCACAGTCTCTGCAGCCAAGTTTCTCAGCAAAAGAAGAAGAAAAAAGAAGAAAAAAAAACAGACAGATTGATCAGTGGTGATCTTCAGTTTTCGTCCACAACAGCAGAAAGCAAGTTTTGGCTCGGAGAGATGGGGTCCATTCAAGAAGGAGCTCAGAGCTTTCTCTGTGAATGGAGAAAGAGGAGTGAGGAGGAGTGAGGAGGAGTAGCCCTCTTTTCCCTCCACTCTCTGAGCTTGTGCATGTGTCTGTGTGTGTGTGTGTGAGGAGGGTGGAGGGGGTGGAGTCAGGAGGTGATGAGGGAAAGCACCCTCTGACTTCATTCATCTGCTGAACAGTCACTCTGATGCAAACAAATAAAGCCAAACTTTGACCTCAGTCACACAAAAATAAAATTTTAACCACGTGCTTTTCCTGTATTTAAAAAATCTGGGAACAAAAATCTTCAACAAGCATAATTTTCTAACTATTTGTTGAAAGACAATAGCCCAAACTATAAGTCTATTTTATTGCTGACAGGCCGATACAGTAGCTATTTTGAATGCATTTAATCAAGCAGCATTAAAAAGGATTTTATTCTGAAGACGACTTAAATATTTCGTAAAGAATAAACTCACCTGTGACAAAGGAGGCCCGGCCCGGAGTCCGCTTTAAATAGAAACGAATCAACCTTCCTCCTCCAGACTGAAAATAAATGCAGCATTTTACACGGATTAAAATTATTAGACAATATTAAATTATTATAACATCTGATTTATCTAATTTTTTTTGCTGTGTTTAAGTACAAACCGGGGCGGGGTTACGGTCTAATTTAAACGGTTGTGCACGAACGCCCCGCGCGCCAATAAATCATATCTGACTGCAGCTTTTAAGGCCCGCTGCTGTATTTATCTGCGTTTTCCTATTTTATTTACTCTGTTTTCTTAATTGTATTCGTTGAAAAGCTGTCGACATATTAAAATCACACGAACACTAAAATAATAAGAACTGTGACGCCTCAGGTTTTCAGCCGAAAGGCCAGAAAAAGGGAAATCATCACTGAGAAATGAATAAATACATAATTAAATGAACGGAGACGCGCGTGTCAGTGGTTTAAAATTTAATGTTTCGTCCATACAACGAAAACACATTTTAACGGCTCACCTTACTGCTAACATTCATCAGTTTCCTGCTTGGGAATAATGCGATAAGAGTTCCCAAAGTGTGCGTGAAAAGTCCATTTATCTTCAACTCTCCACGTTTGCGCGTGCTGGTTGCACGTGGCAACAACGGCCTTTCCCGTAATGCAAATCTATGTCTTTTCCACCTGCGTCAAAACGACGAGAACACAGTGCTAACCGTGTCTGACCTCTTGATAGACTAACAAAAGTGCGAAAGAAAAAAAAAAGGAAAAAATAAATAAATTATTCAAATTAAAATGCCGGTGTTGTGCCAAAAAGTGATTGTCTGCCAAAAACTGATTTCCGGTATTTGCCAAAAAGCGATTGCTCATATTTAAAGTGCTATAAGTAACTTGTTGGGCTATAATATGTTAAACATATGTCAAATGCATCCCTTATGGATGACATAAAGTCATCTTGAGCCACAAACAACATTCGTGTAGCAAGATACAAGCCGCAATCAGTTTTTGGCAGCGACTTTTATATAACCTTTATTTATGCAGTAAAAAAAATCTCATTAACATTAAAAATGTATTTTGTAAGAGTAAGTTGCCCAACAGGACAGCAGAAATGGCAGCAAATATTACAATAGTTCTGTAAAAATATTTTAAGTGGGGATAAAGGACCGGATTGGTTATAATGTAAGTACAAGTTGTAAAGATACTTAAAAAACAGATAATGTTTTAATTCTTTATGTAACCCCTTTGTATCCCCTGTTCACCGAAGTCTATTTACGAACATACGTAAAGATATTACACATAAAAAATACACAGAAACACTGGAAATCAGTTTTTGGCAGACAATCACTTTTTGGCACAACACCGGTAATGTATTTTCCCTGCGTCAAAACCTTTTAAAAATGCACTTATTTCCGGTTATTAATCCGGTTATTAGCCATTAATACGACTTCCTTCAAGTGCTTTTGTTTTCAAATTAATTCGTTATTGCTCAACTGCATAAAAAACAAACAAAAAAATCTAACATCACAACTAACTGTGCAGGGGCGTTGTTAGCATTTTCTTTAAAGAATCAAGTGGCACAGGACACTGTGGGGAACCAGGAACAGAGTTTATTTTCTTCCACAGTGGAAAAAAACACAACTAGGCTTGATTTTCTCGCTGGTGTGCAGCCCTGTGCTCTCTTACAGGTGGTATCAAATGTGTGGGTGCACAAGAATTTAAACATTGCTCGGTAGTGAGTGGGAAGTTTTTAGATTTTTTTTTTAAACTCATAATGATAATATTAAGGACTATGACAAAAAATCATAATCCTAAAAAGAATGTTAATACTGAAATATTTACATATCAGAGACTACCAACTGAAGTCTCTGGGGACCCCGAGAATAAATTACTGTCAGCAGCAAATAAAATAAATTTAAAAACCAGAAGAGCAATTTAGTTGTGTGATTAATGAAATTGTAGTGAATAATGAAAACTATTATTATAGTAATATCAAGGCAAAGTTAAAAAATTATTGCACACACTTTTTTTAATTTTCACATTATTACTTAACAGCTTATTTACCGTCCTTTGAGTCTGGTATCACTGAGGTTTCACTCATTTCAATATAAATATTATTCCTGCTGTTTTTTTATTTTATTTATAAACACCAGACAGGACCTGACCTATTAGGCATCCACGAGGCATCCAAACCACCTCAGGTTGCTCCTTTAAATGAAGAGGAGCAGTAGCTCTACACTGAGCATTAAGCACCAAACTCTGCACCCTATAGGTCTGAGCCCAGACACCTTTCAGAGGAAACTCATTTCAACCACTAATAAACACAGTCGTATTTATTCAGTCACTCATGACCACAGGTTGATCCTTGTAGTTCAATAGCTTAGCTTTTATCTTAAGCTCGCTCTTCACAACACACCTGTACAAGATCTTTCTGTCATTCTCCCACCCTGTTCTCCTCTCGCTTGTGAACAAGACCTTGAGATCTTGAGATTTCCTCCACTTGGTGCAGCAACTCATCCCTGACCCAGAGTAGGCACTCCACCCTTTTCCAGCTGGGAACGGCGTCCTCAGACTTGGAGGTGTTAATTCCCATCCTAGTGCTTCATACTTACCTGCAAACCACCTGAGAGTAAGGCTACATCCACACTAGACCGGATAGATTTGAAAACGCTCCGCGTCCACACTATCAACTTCAGTCGTTTTCACAGAATTGTGCGTCCACATTGAAACAGCCAAAAACGCTTACGTTCCAGTACTGCACATGCATGAAACGGGAGACGATTCGACCTGCCTCATTTCTGTCTGCCGCTTCTTTACTTTCCAGCTCTTTGAAATGTCGCGGCAAAATGTTGAGGAAAAGCACAGAGTTTTTTAAATGGACTAACAATGAGGTGGAGTTGTTGCTGCGAGTAACACAAAAGTACAAAGTTGCAAAAGCGAGTGAGAATTAAAGAATTTGAAGAAAAGCTATCTGAAGCATGTACAGACTGATATTAATCTTTGATAGGGCTGTCAAAACTGAGAGCAAACAAAACAACTGCTGTATAATGCCCTTGTATATAAGTTTAATTGGTCACTTGACTGCATCACATGACTAAAATGTGTCATAGTTTTCAAAAACTCCTGTGCACTGCCACGCGAGCACCGTTTTCAAATGTATGCGTTTTCGGGAGCGTTTTCAAAACGCTGCGTTTTCGATCAGCGAAAACGTCGTCTCAGTGTGGACGGGAGGCGTTTTCAAACGAAAACGCATTAGTTTGGATGTAGCCTAAGTGGAGGTCACCACCTGATACACCTAAGAGAATCACATCATCTGCAAAAAGCAGAGATGAGTCCACTGAATCTGACACCCTACGCCTCTTGGATATGCTAAGAAATTCAGCCCATTAAAAGTTATGAATAGAGCCTCTGACAAAGGTTAGCACTGATGGAGACCAGTCTGACATTTTGTTGGCAACAAGTACCAGACTTTGACTCTCAACTAAAAACCGATGAAGCTAAAGACATGCTACAGGCAGGCAGAGCACACAGTTTGCCTCATGCTATGTCCAGGGCAAGCTGGTATGTGACAGTTGCTCTCTGTGTTTCAGGACCAAAGGTAACACCTTTATGATGTAAACCTTCCAGCTGAGAATTGGACAGCAACATCAGCACACGCATCACTCCCAGCAGGGTCACTGCCGCCTGGACTGGGCCTTGCAGTGTAACAGTACCAACTCTCTTTTTCCATGTGTGACATGACCAGGGCATGCCCCAGCTGTGCCGGGTAGAGTTGGTGGGGCCTTCAACCTTCTGATGATTTCCGTTTTACAATTTGAATTCTTTTTATATTGCTGGGTAGGTGTGTCTATGTTTGAAAATCTAAATAAAGTATGTAAAATGATTAAAAACTAGCATAAAATAAATAATATGGAGGACAAATGATACATTTTGGAGTAGAAGCAGGAAGAAGAAAATACTAAAAAGCACACAGGTATGACCAAATTTGTACCTTAGTAAAGTATTTAAAGTGAATGTAATAAATTACATTTCCACTATGAGCCTATCCATCCTCCATTCCACTTCAACGTCACTGTTTGTGGAGTGGGCTTTTATTTTGGGTGGGAGCCAGTGACACCCAAGGCCCTCCCTCTAGACGCACCTCTGTCACCACGTATTTGTTAATTTAGCTCTTAACGCCTACATCACCAATCAAAAACTAATATTGGCAGTTTACACTGCTATTTCCAGGAGAGAAACTCTTTTCTTCTCCCGCCTCCCACATTTCAGCCACGCCAACTTCCGCATGTTACAAAGTGCGCTAAGCCACAAGAAACAAGCTCAAGACCAGTTTATGACCCTGCGGCTATAATTTTGGATGACACACTGCAACAGAAAAAGTCATTCACAAAGACGGCGCTTCCCTATGCTAGCTCCACCCTGCATGGGATTAAGTGCAGAAAAATCTGTATGTAGTGTATATTTTGAAATGTTCCTTAATTGAGGTCAGGGTGACACAACACTGTTGAGTAGAGTCAGCTTGCTCACACAGATAAACAATTTTCTGTCATATGTGTGTCCTAGATTCCAAACGCTCATATTAAACATGTTCAAATGTCAAATTATGTCATTGCATGTGTAAGTAATCTGTTACTTGCACAAATAACCTGCGACTTCTGATTGCTCCAAATTGGAACAGAAATCCTGGCTCTATACGGTTCCTGTAAGAGCAGATGTATTGTCATCTCAGGCACTGCTCCAGAAGCTCCGCCCATCTGCTGTTAAAATAATTTGCTTGCTAGAGACAGCCAATCTGAAGACACCGGCTTTGTCTTTGTTTCCGATAGTGGATTAACTGAAATCCTACTCCAATGCCCAGTATAAGATAAATAAGGATTATTTTAAAGTGTGAATCATGCAAAGCTACTCTAATAGCTCTACACCTCTGCTAATTATCGTGATAAAATATATCTACTGGGCCAGTGTATCCAATGTGAAATGTGAGAAGATTAAGAATATTGCAAATACGTATATTTTACTTTTATAATTTTAAGATAAAAACGAAAATTATGTATGATAATGGAGTGGATAAAATATCTCTTTTCAGCATCAGTACCACCAACTATCATTCCATAAAGTAAAAATCAACTTTCTGCGCAAAATTGTCAATAGAGACTGAAAACGCAGGATTTTGGAAAAGTATCGGACTGCACAGGTTGCAGAGATGTACCTAATAAAGTGGCTGTTGACTGAAGCTTCCAGCGAAGAAACACAACCATAAGACCTGTGGATCAATGGAAGGAGCAGATGAAATGAATAGCTATGGAACGTTTTCTCTGCACCTCCAGCCGGTCACGGCAGATGACTTCCCCTCCCTGAGCCTGGTTCTGCTGGAAGTTTCTTCCTGTTTAAAGGGAGTTTTTCCTTCCCACTATCACCAAGCGGTTGTTCATAGGGGGTTGTCAAACTGTTTGAGTCTTCTGTGTATTACTGTAGGGTCTTTACCTTATAATATAAAGTGCGCTGAGGTGACTCTTGTTGTGATTTGGCACTAACTGGATTTAATTGAAAATTGAGTTTCACATTGTTGCCATGGTTTGAGGACTGACTGGCACTTATTGGCAAAGCTACGAAATATTTATAGATGTAACCAGCCTGAAATTCAATTCAATTCAGTTCAATTTAATTTTATTTATATAGCGCCAAATCACAACAACAGTCGCCTCAAGGTGCTTTATATTGTAAGGTAGACCCCACAATAACACATACAGAGAAAAACAATCATATGACCCCCTATGAGCAAGCACTTTGGCGACAGTGGGAAGGAAAAACTCCCTTTTAACAAGAAGAAACCTCCAGCAGAACCAGGCTCAGGGAGGGGCGGGGCCATCTGCTGCGACCGGTTGGGGTGAGAGAAGGAAGACAGGATAGAAGACATGCCGTGGAAGATTGAAACCAAATTGTTAAACAGAAACTAATGTTAATGTTTGTTTTCTGCATTGTGATTTGCTGTTTGCAGCACAGTCCATTTATTTGGTTATTCTTTGCATCACTGTCGCAAAGTTGGAGTGTTTATTCTTTCTTTTTTTTTAAATTGCTGACTAAGGTCAGAGCATATTTGCTAAATTTGAAACTGGCAGTTAGGGAATAACAGCAATACTTATATCTATAATCGAAGCCTTTATGCCTGTCAATCAAAGCTTCATACCCTTATCTCCAGTATTTGGATGGATATCTGATAAAGAAATTCAGCTGTTATTAAGGGGACATCGATCCATAGCAGGAAGTGTGTACACATGCTGCTTAATTCTGTAAAGTTGTACATATTAATATATAACTCTAAGGAGACTGACTCCCGTTTGGGAGGTGATGAAACGGTGGTGAGAGCAGTGGCCACCTCTTGGTTCCGGCCCTGCTGGCACACTTAATAGTCCCCTGCTTATTCGGCTGCAGCTTTCAGGAACTCAGCCGGACGACTGCTTATCACGATGACCTCAACCTCTAGAATTTGCATAACAGTGTAAGATAGAAATTAGTTTCCATCTTCGTGCTGATGGATTTAACTGAACGATGTGCCACATCTCTGAAGTCTCCTTCCATCCTCTCCATCTAAATAATGTGACCGACATGCTTCATGTAAATCAAACAGCTATTTTAAATATATTTATAAAAATCGTCATCAGCATTGTTTTTATTTGACTGTAAAGCTTGAAATCACTCAGTGTGCTGACCTTTTTGCCTGGTCCAGACTAAGAAAGTCTGGAGCCAACATGAAAAGAGTCACGTCATAGTACCGCTGCCTCCTCTCAGCTCCAGTGTTCACATATTCCAAACATACATTAAAATCTAAGATTCCCCCTGTGCTGTCTTCGGCGATACCGCCGCCTATTTATGGTTATCTCACTCTGACTGATGCTCCTGGTGTTGCCAGCTGTCTTGTTGTCATGACAACATGCTCATACACGGACACACAGTACCAGACACCAGTTTCGGTAAGTTTCTGTTTATTTTTAACAGGCTTCTCCAGAACTTAGACATTTTTTTCCTCCTCATCATCCTCGTGTAAAACAGACCACATCTGGACACAAACACGAGAAAAGAAGTGAAAACAAAGTTCCCAAAGCCACTGGAAGCTGATGTTTGGATGCCAAACAGCTGCACGCATTTAGTCTTCAGCATTTATTAAGACACCTTGTTTCTCAAACAAGACGTCCAACTTTTAAAATGATGTCTTGATTTTGAGATGTATTTGTATTTTCTTTAGTCTGCTTGCTCTTCTCTTTGAAGACAAATGGATGTTCTGCAGGCCGGAGATGCTGGCAAACTGCCACCAGTGGACCCAAGCACACACACAGTTTGAAGCTTTAAAGTATCACAGTTAAAGTGGGTTTTCCCCCTCTTAACGGAAGTGTCCACTCAGCACTTTTCTTCCCATCACGCTCCTCCTCTGGAACCAATTATAGCACTGACATGACTCAATTTGCTTAACACCCTGTACATCAGAGTAAACAGACATGGTTAGACAGCAGCAGTGTGTTGTTGTTTACTCTCTGCGCACTGGTTAAATGTGGCTGCCTGCTGTATGAGTTTGGGTGTATCTGTGTTAAGCTGATGAGGAGAGATAGATGGTGACTTCACCATCTGGAAATCTAGTCTGGCTCTCTGTGCAAGAGAACTGCTGACCCACGATTCAACTCTTCAACTCCACAAGGAACAGAGAGAGAGAGAGAGAGAGAGAGAGAGGGAGGGAGGTTAGCAGGAGGAGAGGATGAGGGAGGCAGGAGGTGCGCGGTGTTAAAAGTGCTTGTCATGAGGAGAATTCGGCGCGTCAGACTACTTTGTTCAGCCGTCAACAAGAGTCTTGGAAAGAGGAGTAGATGTGCACTCATCCAGACGTGCAGGCCGACACACACGGAGTCGTGTTTCCATCACTTTAGAGAACATTAAACTGACTTACAGTCAAATCCAGGAGTTTTATCCCAAATTACCCACCCTAAAGTTTGTCGCCAAAAGAAAGGCGAGCCCCTGCTACATCATTAGTACCATTACATGCTGTTTAGTGTTTTGTTTTTGTTCTTATTATAATGGCTTATGTTCTTTCAGAGCAAACTGTGGCTGACATGTTGGGAATTAAAAGAATGGCTCGGTATTGAAGTGTGAGTCCGTGTGACTGTGCATTATCCTCTAAGCAAAATATCCGTGAATCTGTAAATAAGACGCAGGTAAGAAAACACATGTGCTTTACTTTGTCTCATTTCTTCCTTCTGAAGGAAAATTCACAATCTTCATCAGTGTTGTCATCTACACCAGCGAGCACCAAACCAAACAACTTGAAAACTGGCTGAAAAATCCTTCGAGTTATGATGAGTTTATTGGGTGCAGGAGTCCTGCCTCCGTATGCATGCATGGCTGGACCGTAACAATATAGCCACTGCACTGCGACACAAAGATTCAACTGCCTGATAATGGAGCTAATAAAATGCAGTCTAGTTTTAATCTTAACTACAGGATGTTTTATCCTACTGAGCGGTAGAAGTAAGGAAAGATACTTTAATTTTAGGTGGCCTTTTCAGGGTGAAGGAGGTGAGAGGGGGAAATGGTGTCTGTTTTAGAAAAATGCATGCTGTGATTAGCAGCAGAGGGTTAGCCATGCCCTGCTTTTACACTTTCATTATTATCCATCTTCCACCAGGATATTTAGAGCGTCACACACTTCATTTTTTGCATTCTGCTGGAGTATCGTGGAGTGACCTGTATCTTTTCTGCCCTGATTTATGGTAGAAATGTCTTTATTTGGGAAAAGTTTAATGAGTTCATAATTCTGGTTGAACATCAGGCAACTTTCATATTTTTGTTTGGAGTCTTCTGCTCAAATGTGCATCACCTGTTCCCACCTGATGTTTTCATTTCTGTTCTTCAGCAAGACTATTCATATTCAAAACATGTTGCACATGTAACTGGTGATTTAAGTGAATCGTGTACATTTTAACTTATTTGTTATTCTGACATGGGACCAGGAGGTCAGGCAACTTTATGTTAAGATTAGGTAGCAAACTAGCAACAGCTCTTCTGAACCTGAAAGTGTTTCTCCTTCTTCGTTTCTTTCTTCCTCTGTGTTCACACAGCCACACAGGAGAAGATGCTGCCGCTGCTAACTGAGATAACAATTCATAATTCACATTCATAGTTTGGGAGTAAGACTAATTATTGTTTCTTTTACTCTATCTCTGTGATGTAAATGAGAGGGGATCTCTTCTTGTCTTTAAGGGAGAGTTAAAGCAGCTTGTTTCGGACACTGGATGAACTAAGGGGGCTGTCACAGCTTAGTTTAAGATGAAGAAAGATTATTTTGAAAGAAGAAAGATTATTTTGTACTGTAAAATTACTCTTTATTTCCCCTTAATTGCAATTAATATTACTGCATCTTTACTTCAGTCAGTTGTAGTTTATCAGCCAAATGAGTAAAGCCATCTTTAGTGTTAGTGTTCTATTTATCAAGTGGTAATGATCAGAGCTGTCCATTAAGGCCCTAAATTAAACCAGCGTGAGTTTGTGGACATTTTATATCAGAGGTCACTCTTCTTGTAATCTTTGGTGTTAACATTCTCACAGTCTGAGAGTCCTCTCAGCTTTAGTGACGAACACAAACACACATTTGCGTCTTTTGTTCTGTGTTTTGCTGATAAATGTCCTCTGATCCATCATGATAAGCCTTCTGATCTTTGATAGGACTCGGGCTGAGAAAGAAGCCAGCAGCGCGCTACAGGATAGTCTCAGGAACATGTTCAGGTCAGTCTCCTCTACCTCGTCCCCTCTTTTTTTTCTTCTCCTGTTTGTTCTTTTTTCTTCCTTCACTTCTCACTTTCACTCTCCACTTTAACATGGCTGCCTCTTATCCCCGAGGAGCTCTCAGGCATCTGACCAGTCGACCAATCTGGTTTAAAGATTGATGGCCCCCGCGGCCAATGGAACACATTCCTGCTCCACGAACAACAAATTATCTTCAAATGAAAACTCGACAACCTTAGCCCCAATGTTTTCTCTAGAAACACAGAGATCCCAGTGACCCAAGGAATACTTTGTTTTCCCAGCAGACTGGCATTAAGGTGGAGCGTCTTTAAATTAAGAACTCATTTCAAGTTTTTCCCCTTTTATTTAAAGAATATGATGATGTTTTGATGCCATGCAGAATTAACTAGAACATTTAACTGTGTAAATCTGTGTGTGTTCATGTTTACTCAGGTGTGTTTTATACCTTTGTGTCAGATATTTATGCATATGAAGCCCTCTTTTGTTTCAGCAGGTTGTGTCTGGATTAGCCGGGGCCAAAATGTGTCCTCCCTGCTCTCCTACAGACGTGCTGCAAGTAAGAGTGTGTGTGTGTGTGTGTTTGTGTGCGTTCACCCTGGATCCTCCCGTTTGAGCTATTTACTGATATGGAGCAAGGATGAGCACTGCAGCATGCAGCTGGCCAGCAATATGGTAACTGATATCATTTTTTTTCATTATGACTTTGTTTCTGCCAATCGTCATTAATAAAATGCAATTTTATGAAAATTACGCCAACACACAAAAGGAGATACAATGGTACATATATGCAGTTCGTCTTAGGCTAACTACTGCACTCCTCCTTGCGCTTCAGGCGGAAGAAGAAGTTAGTCTCTGCCATATTGTTCTCCAGCTAAACAAAGCAGATTTCTCTCAAAGACGCATCCAGAGTCATGCAAAGGAGCAAAGAGCAACAGTAAAGCACAGCTGGTTACACAACAGGGAGTGCACCACATATTCATCAACTTGCATTTTGTTCCTCGGTGGAAAAACAGAAGTATCATCGAGAGGGAGGCAAGATGATGAAGAAAGATGAGTCACACGTGCTAAATGCAAAAAACTGACTCAGCAACAGTTTTGTAGGGCGGTTGGACAATTTGCATGTTAAAGTTGGCTTTGGAGTGTGCGCGTTTCTGTTTAAACTCTCCTGGGGTTTCATAACTTGCAGATTAGAGCAGTTCCTCTGAAAGTATTCGGCAAGCCTCAGAGTGGAGATTAAAACCACTGCAGGTGGGGCACAGTTGAGCCGGAGGTGGTGGTGGTGGGTATGGAGTGAGTGTGCTGTTACCTCGTTAAACATGAACTGCTTCCAGCTCCAACTTTGAGAACCACAAGAAGATGGGGAAAGGTCACGCACTGGTCGCACCTTTTTCTTTCTTTTTTTTTTTACTGACACTGGTAATTAATAGTTTTAAGTGAACTTAATGCCATTGCCATGACCTTTGACCTCCAAATAATGTTTTCTTTGGCCAATTCTAATCACAAATTTACAAGCCACAGTGGACAGGCGCTCCCTGCAAACACAGGTGCTGGACCAGACTGACCTGGAACAGAGTGAAGTCTCTGCCTCTCTGAAGCTATTTGAATAAACACCGGCCACTTTACAAATGATAAAGCAGGGCGCAAATAACGGCCCGGCCCCAGATGGTGGATATGCAGTCCCAGAATGCTTTAAGAGTGTGGTAGTACCAGCTGCGCTCTCAGTTTTTCATATTTTAGACAACCTTGAACCAACTGTGATCACACACACACACACACACACACACACACACACACACACACACACACACACACACACAGAAAGAAAGAAATAGTAAAATGAATTGCAGCTCGAAATAGCTCAACTGCTGGAATTCAGAGAAGCAAGGATCATTAAAGTTATGCTTGACACTGGCCTCTTCTAACACTGTAATGTATATCAGGTTATTATAAATAAAACAGAAAAAATTGGCAAGGGAGACTGTTTAAAATAATACAGTACATGAACATACATGTGTGTTATCTGCACATAACATAGAGAGCACAGACTAAAGTGTTGAACCAATGAAAGTTTATAGTTAGGGGTGGTCCAGGTGAGCCCAAAACATCCCTTAGTTACGCTGCAACAGGGCTGGGCTGCTGGGGGCTTCGCATGATGAGTGTTTCTTCCTTACTCACCTTTTTCACTCTCTGTGTTTATACACCTCTTTGCTTTCAATCATTAGTTATTATTAATCTTGTCCCATTTGTCCCGTCTTCCTCCCCTCAACCTTCAACGGGTCACAGCAGATGGGCGTCCCTCCCCGAGCCTGGTTCTGATGGAGATTTGGGGGTTTCTCTGTATTATTGTAGGGTCTTTTCAATAAAAGCAACTCAAGGCAACTTAAAACTGTATAAATAAAACTGAAGTGAATGTGTGCATGAACAGCTGAATGTGTAATTGGTCGATTGGTTTTTAAGACTAAAAAAGTTAATTTACCATTCATGCTCTTGAACGAGTGTAGAGTATGCACAGTCAGCATAAAATCCTCAATGGAGAAAAAATGTAAATGTGTGCTTTAAAACAAAACAAGAAGCCGAAAGACATAAAAAAATATAAATAAAAATAAAACCAAGCTGTGGCTGTCTTAGTGTTACACATAATTTGATTTAAAGATTATATAAAAATATTAATGAGGGCAACTTCGCTACTGACATATCTCACTCTTATAAGACCAGATATTCAAAGGAACATAAATGGTTCAATGTATTGTTACTTATTTGTAAGTTGTTCAGATATAATTAATGTATTCGCTGTTCCTGTGGAAATGTGGATTTCTATGAACACTTTTTAGATGTTTTTGCTGAAGCAGATGTGAAGAAGAGGACAGAGGGAGAGGTAGTGATATACAGACACAGTCACACGCACACACAGATGTTGGCGTGCTATCAGCTTTAGCAGGCTGTGTAAAGTGAGTTATGTTCTGGCTGTTGCAGACAATTCTTCAAAGATACTATCTCTGTCTCTGAGCAGACGGCTGAGGGAACGACTTCCAAATCAGTATGTATGTATATTTTCAGCATTGAATAGAAGAGCAACAAATCACTGCTCTCTCCTTAATATCCAGCCAAATCCACCGACACAATCTGAAGCTGTAGACATGAGTTAATATACATCTGAAAATAGATCCAAACATCTGACCCACTTGAGATGGCTTTGATTTAACTCGCCAGACACTAAAATTTGTCTGATGCTAAAACAGACTGAAAAGAACTGCTCATTAATCAGGCTCATTAAAGTTTTTTGGCCATTGCTGCATTTTTAGGTGAAATTGAGGAAACACTGTAGGTAGTCTGTGACCTTTACGCAGGTCACGTTCAGAGGAAATGCAGGCACTGGCATGGAGAAAAATACAAGAACAGCAGTTTTATAAACACACAAAACCAGAACGGACTCATGTCTGATAAGGCGAGTCTATGGGTAAAATACGTCTATAAAAAAGATAAATAAACAGACTGATATCAACCCCTCTGTGCCTTTAGCCAATGCTTGACCCTTCCCTAGGTTCACCAGGTTTAACAGGTACTGATAACTCTTGCTTGTACCCAAAACCACATAAAACCAGGATGGAGAAAGATAAAAGGACCGAGACGAGCGTGAAATGCAACAAAGAATACACAATGAAACTAGACCAGTCAAGGCCACAGTGGGATCTAACAGCTGGGTGCTGATGGAGTACGTTTTGATGTTGTGCTACAGTCAAAGTAACCTCTGATTCACGGCATCAAACAAGACCACTGTTGAAATGAGAAACACAAAGCGGGGGCGGGGGAAAGGTGCAAGAACATTTGAACTTTGACCTTGGTCTCCCAGGTGTCTGTGTTGTTACTCTGGCTCTCTGGGAGGGACTGGTGACCTGCCTGGGGTCTACCTGGCCTCTTGCAGGATTTCTGGGCTGTATTGCTTGTTGTCATGCATATATCAGCAAATTATAGACTCATGGGTGCCAATGTTTGGTAATAGTTCATAGCCAGCTTGTTTTGATGATCAGGTTTTTCTTTTATTTGCCCAATAATCCGACATATTATAAAGGAAATGAAAAGTAGGTACTCTGAAGTACCTTATATTAAATGGAAAATGAAGCAGCCAGAGATTTCTCATGTTTTTAATAATGATAACAGTGTTGATTGTAAGTTTTCATGTGCGCACACCTGTCATCTCCTTTCTCTCGCTCATTCTCATTGATATCTCATTTTTCCTCCCGTAACACAATTCTGTTTCCAGATGAGTTTTGAAACAATGTCGAGCAGAGAGAACATTTCTCAGAAAATAACTTTTTTTTACTTGAGAAAGAAAGAAGAAAAAAAATCCCCCCTTTGTCAAAAAAATAAATAAATAAAAATAAAAATTCAGAAAAATAAAATATTAAAAAGTTACTCGCTTCTTTGGTTGTAAGGTTTAGTAGTAAGTAAGTTTCACATCATAATTGATCGAGGTAAATTGCTGCCACTCCCTGAGTCTGGTTCTGTGGTTTCTTCCTGTTAAAAGGGAGTTTTTCCTTCCTACTGTCGCCAAGTGCTTGATTACATAGCATATTGTAATATGTATAAAGTTCTCCAGATTTATAGTATTAATGCAAGTGCTACACTCAACACAGAAAACTAAATGTTACCCCCCACCCTTCCACACTGGGCTAACCAGACTGTAGTGACAGGGATCAAGCATTGCCCTCCATCCTCATCTTGTCCTTGTCACCTGCTCATAACGAGCGAGATTCAGTCAGCCAACCGGGACTATAAAGTAGCTAATAGGGAGTCAGACCAGAACAGATTACCCTTCTGGCAATGATACATTTGGCAAGTAAACTGGCAGAAACACTGAAACAGATCTCAGACAGAGGAAGGACTGCATACATGTGTTTATATGTGTGTTGGGTTCACTGGCTGGTCAACAAAGCGTTTTGTTTTAGGACAAAGGAAAAAAGCAACATTCCAAACTAGTATTATAAACTGTGGCTAATGCTACAGGACAAGTTTTCCATGATTCTGCCATTAGAATCATGGATCAAACCACAATTATCTAGTGTAGCTCTGAGCCTATTATACACAGCCCAAGTTGCAAATGTTCATAAAATGCAGAAGGAAGCGCGATGATCTCAGTCAACTGTCAAGGACAGCTGATCTAACAAAAGGTAACCACAGATGAACCACAAGGAAGTACACACAGCTTGAGGGAGAATGCAACAAAAAAACCAACATCTCAAAATCCAAAAGCGGCAATCACGAGGTCACAGAAAACTAAAAACATCCCAAAACTTAAAACCCTGACGATGATATCAGCACTGCAAACACTACCCTGTCAAAATTCCCAATTTACAGAAGCAACCACGTGTTACATGAAGGTGTGGTACCTCTATGCATCTGAACTGAGATATAGGGTGTCTAAAATTCTACTAGTTTAACCCTAGGGAACCATAAATTACAATGCCATTATGACAGCTCTTTAGTCATACAAATCCAGTTTTCATTTTGTTGACATTGGTATATTTTTTTCATTGTCCACATTTTGAAATCCCTAAACTATGGATGTATATTCTTAGGCAGTAAATGCAGTGCGAGATCAGCCTTGGCATAGCAGTTAAAAACAAAAAGAAAATGATACTCGTTATATTACATACATATTCCTTCATACATTTAGAGATTATTGCCCAATAGACCAACTCTGAATCCATCACCACTGCCTCTTTTGACATCTTCATCTTTGTCTCATTACAGTTTAGTCTATTTATCCGGATTGCATCTTTTTTCCTGGGTTTTTTGTTGCAACATCTTTGAGTTGGTGGGTGAGAGCGTAGCTCGGTCACGAGGTCTCCCGCTGCAGAGTGACCGCTCAGCGACGCTCGCCATGATGAAGTACCAGACACATTCCAGCACTTTAATAACAAATGGGCTGACAGCGAACGATGATGGGGGGGTATGAGTTCAGTCATCAAGTGTAATAATAGATCATTTTAACACTGTTCTTTGGTGCTGCATAGTCTGTAAGTATCTCGTGCTGTGACAAAGCTTTGATAACTGAGGTTACCGCTGTTCTTTTACTTGAAAGCATTGACTGAACTCGGCACAGCAATAGCAGACTCCTTGCAGCCCAGTAGGAGATATTCTGCTTCCCTTTAGTTTTCTTAACATTTCTATCTTCTGTTTTCTTTCCATCAGAACTCCCTTGCAAATCTCAACCTTCTATTTCTAGTTCCACATGTTGCTCTTGGAGGACGGCCCGATTTCACTTCCGACACGCAGAAACCCACCAGAAAACAAACACTGTTTGTCTTTATCAGAGACACAGGGAGAGATGACCACAGTGGCAGCGGGCAGGAGCTCCGCTGATCTGATTCTGATGACCTCTGACCTCATTTTTTTCCTCCATCTGACAGGTCATTTCAGGCTGGACTGAACACAATCAATCAACTACTAACAGATCACTATCGACCCACATTATTGCCTCCCTCCAAATAGTTATTTGAAAGTAAAAACACTTTATCCATCATTATCAATTAGTTATCAAAACCGTGTGTGTAACAATTTTATCTCTTTGATCCCACAATTCGATGAAAATTATTGTCGAATAAAAATTCCATGACTGAAGAGTTATCAATTAGACAACATGGGGGGAAAAACAGCTATCTTCACTGAGAAATGTTTACCGGCTATGAAAAACCATTAAAAGAGAGAAAAAAAAACATGAGAACAAATAACAGGCAGGCACTACAGGAAGTGAGTAAATCAAACTGCTGACCTCTGTGTATCAGTAAATCAGCTCATGGAGCCATTTCTAAAATTACTGCTCTGCAGAATGAGAATGGTAAACTTCAAAAATAGAAAAATGAATCTTGGCTTCAAAACACCAAAAGAAAACTTGAAAAAAAACGTAGGAGCCTTGAAACACGGAGTTCTACAATAAAAACAGTTTAGACCACACGGCTGTAAACTCTATCTACAAAGCGCTCTCCCAAACACAAGCGTGCAGCTTCGTGCTCATTTGTAAACTGTAGGCTGGATAAGGAATTGTGAATTTAAATACAGCAGATAAGTGGGGGCCAACCGTAATGTTTTGTAGGTCTGGAGGAGTTGATGGGGGTTAGTGAACGTGAGCCGTTTTGCATTTCTGTTTCCACTACAGCCAAGGCTCCCCTTCGCTAGATGTGCAGTGTCGCAGTGAGTAATATGCAACCATAACAACCCTCAGTATGAGTGTGGGGTACAACTATTGAAAAGCAACAATGGAATGAAAAATCCTTTCTCACCTAACAACTTCAACAATTTAAGAACATTTATTTCCATTTTGTCTTGGTGTCACACTTAAGGTGGTGTCACACTTAAACAGGAAACAGAGACCATTTGAATAAAAGTTAAACCTTCTAAAATCTTGGTTACAGCACTAAAGCACAACCTTTTATTTTGATGGCAAACATTCTCTGTGCCCTGTTTGTGTTGCCTGTTTTCTTGCTGAGGACAGGATCACCAAGACTTGACTTGTTCTTTTGAGTTTGTGTCCTCTCTATACCCATATAAATAATGCAACTAAGGGCTCAGTCAAACAGGCCATGAAACCGGTTAGTTGTACAGAGAAAAATATGTATTCCCTGACTGGGCGTGAGTGGTTCCTGGTATCAGTTGTTAAAGCCCGAGTCACCCAAACCTAGAGAGGGTCAGTGACACCTTGGTAACTGGGGAAAGTGTGTATTCTGTGATGAGTTGGCATTTGGTTTCTGGTCGCTAGCGTAGCTACACTACAGCTCGGAGAGTAAAATGGTGAGTACAGGCAAGTCTGCATCTTTCGTACAAACTACAGATGCAGGTGGTAATCTGCTAGCAACCAAAGCGGTCACAAGCAGATTTTAGTGCAGCACCCAGTTTCTGACTGATTTGACCCAGTCTCTTCCTGCAACCACTCACCAACACATTTACATATATGCAGATTTTTTCCCTCACAGCCAGAGGTTGCCAGACAATCACTAAAGACCCTTTTCCATTAGTACCTACTTCAATCGACTCGGCAAGACTTGCAGGTTTTTTCATTAGGTACAAGGACAAGGTACTAAAATGTGATATCATCAGACTACATGCCACTGATTGGCTGGTCAGTAGCGACACTCGATGAGTCATGAGAGTGTCTCATTCAGGAAAATCAAAATCGTCATGTTTGAAACTCGGCGACAAAGAAAATGGCTACAAAAAACAACACTGTGTTCCCCGAGTGTGACGAACAGCTACAGACCAAGCAGAAAGTATATATTTGCTTCAACATCCATCTTTTCTGTAGTGTTCGTGTTGCATATTAATGACGTCGCAGGATGTGCAGACACGTTGCTTTGACATGCTATGATTGCAACCAACCACAATGGTCAAGAAGTCTAAAAGAACAAAAAACAGAACAACTGTATTTGAACCACATCACTTATGTTTCTTTACAATGTGAAATCTACAGGAAAGTGAACTTTTTTATATGAATTTAAGATTTTAAGGTTGTTTTATGGAAGAAAAAAGAACAATCGACATGTTAAGAAAAGGGCTGAGCGGAAGTTTAAAAGTTTTGTTGCTCCTGTGGTTGTTACTGGAAACATTTGTAAAAAACTAAATCAGTTGCGACTGATTTCAGGACATGCACATTTCAGGACATCCCCAATGGCTAATGGCTTTTCAGTCACAGTTCGTTAGTCTGTTAGCCTGTGGTTTGAAATTTAGAGTGTGTGGTTGTGCAGTCAGACCCACACCTTCACTCAACACATTCAGTTTCAAACACCAAGAAGACAATGGGGAAAATGTTTGAGGCTTTAAGTGGGACTTCACAACCGATGGGTGACATCACAGCAGCGATGTCCATCTTGTATACTGTCTGAGGTGTTTTCACTGCCATATTGAAACCTTTTCATAGCTCATAATGACCACTTTTAAAAGATTCGCAGAGTATACAGGCTGAGTTCTACATGACACAAAAGTATGCCTGAATCAAGTTCAATTCAATTTTATTTTTATAGCAACAAATCATAACAACTGTAGACCCTACAATAATAAAGAGAAAAACCCAAAAATCAAATGAACTCCTACTTTTGCCGAGCAAGCACTTGGCAAAAGTAGGAAGAACAAACTTCCTTTTAAGAGAAAGGAAGAACCAGCCTCAGGTAGGGAAAGCCATCTGCCGTGACCAGTTGGGGGTGAGGGGAGAGAGACAGGACAAAAAAACACACTGTGGATCTCTTTCTCCTTAATGTTGGCCTTTTGTACAAGATGTTGTAACTCTGTAGTGCTCAGATTGATGAATGCAGGATGTCAAACTACCGCATAAGGGGCAATGTGACCTTAAGTGGGCCAGACCAGTGAAACTCCACTTTCTGTGAGTGTCTAACTTTACATTTAATCCCTGACATATATTAATGTAAGAAAAAGAAGTGCAATCTCAACAATACATTTCAGTTTTCTTTATGATAAAATTGTAAAATCTATTGTAAAAAGCTCTGGTAGCTGGTTGACCAGGCAATGGCAGCTGTATTCATAATGATGTTCTTCTTTTAGATATAGTAGATACTGGAAAAAGGAAACTTTTCTGTCATTTAATCATTTCTCTATTACGTAACTAAAATATTTGGTGTTGCATGAATGGCAACAAGGGAAGTCTTAATCAATAGAAAAATCTATAAAACTTATTTTCGAAAAACAGTTAAAAGTGCAAAATGGGGCAGGGATAGCTCAGTAGGTAAAGTGGTCGCCCCATGATCGGAAGGTCGGCGGTTCGAATCCACTTAACGGCTACCCTGAGGTACCCCTGAGCAAGGTACCGTCCCTACACACTGCTCCCCGGGCGCCTGCTTAGTGGGCTGCCCACTGCTTCACTGAGTGAATGGGTCAAATGCAGAGAAAAACAAGTAATTTCCCCATGGGGATCAATAAAGTATCCATTATTATTATTATTATAAAATCTATGCACCGCTGCACATTTAGAAAGCCTTCCAGGGGGTCAGACATGGCGGGCTGATGTTTGACACCTCTAGGCCAATGGATCTGTGAATTCATATTTCTGTTCTGTTGTGGCATTGAGCTGAGTTTTGTCAAGTCAAATAGTATTCTGAAGAAAAAAAATCACAACTCAAGGTCAAAACCGTTACTGTCACGTACACATGGACTTTAAACGTAGTCTCATAGAGCCTGGTTCCCTGTCATTTTTATATTTATGGCTTTGACCTTGTTCAAACTGTGGCAGTTGAGGAGAATAAAATATTTCCCTCGAGTGAGATCGTAAAATTTCCATTTTGGTTCTATTTGTTTTGTCCTTTTATTCACATTTTATCTCCTGGGTCTTGCCCCTCCAGTATACCAGGGAGGTCATCCAGACTTATCCCCCAGTAACCCACTCTGGAGGCAGAAGAAGGCAGTGGGTCTCTGGGCAGACTAGTCCATGGAAAACCACAGAGGCCATGAGCTGCACAGAGTGGGAAAATGACACTGTCTCTGTTAATGAAATCATAATAGAGAGAGACATTCATCTGTGTCGCTGCTGTGCTATCAAAACAAACAGAGCTGAGCTGTATCAGAGTGGTTAATGGGGCAGTGAGTGGGATGACGTCTAGCACTGAAACGAGACCCGTGTAAGATGTTCTGTCAGCACAAAAGCAGCCGTCAGATGAAAAATCAGAGGAAAAACAACACAAAAGTCATATTTACAGACAACAAAACATGCAAATGTGGACAACACAAAAGCCCCGGTGTGAAGGATCAACCTGAGACTTGAAGTGATTTGTAAGGCACGGATGTGACTGAAAAACTGATGGATACGGGTTGTCAGCAACAGGTCAATCACACAACGAAGCATAACCAGGTTTATCCTCCTTTTTAACACTGATGGGACCCATAATTTTAAAAGCAAACAAAAAGGCCTGAAATCAACTACCAGAACAGTAAACTCATCAGGAAAAGGAAAGCTCCAGATGTTATGAGATTCAGAAGAGTCGCCCCCTGGTGGCTGCTTAGAAAGAATGCAGATACTGTACCTCACATCCATCTTTTACATGTTTTACACATTTATCCCATAAAATAAACATTCAACATCTCTTACATCCTTTTCAAAAATAATTAATAAAACAAAAATGGAATGACTTCTTTCGTATAGATTTGGTTTAACATTGGAGAAAATGATGGATCATACAGACACGAATACAGGATGATTAGTCTGTATTTTTGTAGGGAATCAATTATGCAATCTAGTTAATGTGGCAGTTTAACAAGACAGGTGAGACATTAACAAACAATAGAAATAACTGACCAGCAACAAATGTAAATGCTAAATAAAGAGCTTTCACAGAAGACTAGTGAATTTGCACTGACAGGATCTTCCACAAAGCTGCTTTTTTGCATATGCGCACCATGAGGTGCTTTGTGGTTACCCAATGGTTCACCTAACCTCTTCCAGAGAATTAGTCTCACTATGGTAAATTTGACTGTGTTTATATACAGAAGGAGAGATGCTCTATCTTACAGCATAGCCTCTATGTTAGCCTTGCGTGTCTAGGACTTGACAGATATGAACAGATGCACCTTTTACCTTCCCGCTCTCCTCATAACGCCGCGTTATTCACCGCGCTCTGATAATACTTGTCTGCTTAATGCGCGCTGTTAAAATTCATGAACGTTCAGCCAGGACTTTGCACAAATCACGTGTTACATGACACCCTGGGTTTATTGTCTCAGCCTCGCAGGTCCCATTTATTTGAAACAAAATCTAAGAAAACAAGGTGAAACATAGCAACCGTTATCTATGAGTTCAAGCTGAGTTCCACGTTCAAAACAAGAAAAAAAACACACAGGGTTGTTATAGACCTCCAAGGCCTGACATTTAGAAGTTGAATACATTTGTACCAAAACGGAGCTGGCAGGTTGCTCTGGGCTGACGATTTAGAGGGAAGGGCATGTGTGTGTACGAAAGCGAGATGCAGAACTTCTAATCTCGGAAAAGCTGTGTTTAGTTTTTGGGATTCAGAGACAAGGATGCTGTGAAGCGGAAAATAAAGAGAGTGAGAGAGAGAAAAAGAGAGAGACATCATGGCTGTGACAGGTTTATAGGATCCCCTGGAATGAAAAGAAATGCTCTGCAATACCAACCACAAGCAACCCGCTGAGGGAGGGACTCCCAGGCTTGACACTTAACATGGCGTGTGTGTGTGCATCTGCACACGTGTGTCTGTGTGACCCAGAGCCCAGATTTAGGCCCCTGCTCCATCAATTACAAAATGGCTTCATCTTCCAGAGTGGCGTGCACGTGCAGAGACAAGCACGTACGCATGCTGCGACATACGCGCACATTCCTGTAGATATATAGGCATCAGTGACAGTGTTAGTCTGTGGGAGGACCATGTACCCGTAAGAAGTTAAAGCCTTCTCAGGAAATCAGAAACGTATGTCTGCCGCCATGGTGGTCCTCCGTGAAGATAATTTTGGAGCTGGTAACAGTCCACAGAGTATCACAGGCCTGGCTGGCTTCTCTATCTCTCACTTCATCCCGTCTTTCTTTACATCGCTCATGTTCATCTGTTTTCCCTGTGCCTGCCTGTGACTCTACCACATTTCCAGGTGTAGTAAGTAAATTATAGAGAAGTTTAGGTGCGAGCATGCTTTTACTGCCTCTTTAAACTCCACCAGCAGCTCAAATTAATTCAACATCTGATTTTCTCGTCATGTAGTATTTTATTTTCAGCTTGATAAGCAAATAACAGCAAGAGACCAGTCAGCGGTGGATCGGTCCAACTCTGGTGGAAATAATCAGTGTGTATCTTTAGCTTCTTTTATGTGTAACATCGTTCTCTGAAATCATCAGAAAATCTCTTTTGCCTGGTAGTTTAAGTTAAAAATGATTTGAAAGTGACCGATTTACACAGTTTATTATATGTTACACTATTAATGGACACCGTTCAACGGCAATGTTAGGGAACTAATTGTTTAGTAAATGTCCTAAAAAATGACATATAGACTTTTTCACATATAACAGACATAAGAAGCTCTTTGGTGGTCTTGGTTACTATGACAGGTGCAAAGGCGTCAGGTGGCATTACTGTAGAGCAACCATTATGTTAACTGTAACCTTTAGGTTAGAGCATTATTCAACCAATTCCACTATTCAGAGATTAATTTGCTGGGTAGGTTTTCACTTTGAGTGTTTGTTGTAGAATTATATGTCGCTTCACAGCTGGAGTCCCTGACATCTCTGGAGCACTGATTGCTACATTTCATTTCTCCTCAGTTTTGCAAACCTAAACATTTTGTCACTAGGTTTAGCAACTCTTCACAGCCCCTTAACTTTGTTTTCACTCCAAAACGGTAGCATCAAGGACAGCAGACTACTCCTTCATGAAGTGAGCTCCCCTAGCCACACGACTACTACTTTTCTCTGTTCAGTGAGTGACTACAACAGAGTATTACAGACACAAAGCTTCAATGTTAGACAACGTCAAAATACTATTTTGAGAACAAAGAGGGGATTAAGTTGTCAAACTACAGCCACGATTGCTATACCCTCTGAAAAATCTGTAGAGCAAGAGTTAGTGAAACAACTTGATCAGCTGTCTTGTGATGCACCATACTCCCTCTTTACTGGACAAGGTTGTAACCATCAATATCTCAGCTTCAAGCTAAATAAGTTTGCACAAATCCAGCCAACTCTTCCAACTTTGTGTGTTTTTTCCTTTTGAAACGTCCTCATAGTTATCATCACATTCATCAAATCACAAAAGATAAATCATTTCCTTGTTACTTAAACTGATTCTGAAGTCAACTAAACAAGAAATTTTGTAGAGGGTAGATAGTTCAACTTGAAACTACAACTTGAATCTATGAATTTCAACCTTATTCTCAAAATCAACTATAATAACAAAAGAAAAAGGAATGTCCTATTTCTTTCTTAAAGTGGCATTAATACTCCTTCGTAAGTAAGAGAAAAATACATTATTCAATATTATTAATCTCTGGCTCTCTTTCACAGGCGTGTCTTTGTCCCATCTTCCTCCCCTCACCCACAACCTGTCCCGGCAGGTGGCCGCCCCTCACAGACCCTGGTTCTGCTGGAGGTTTCTTCCCGTTAAAAGGGAGTTTTTCCTTCTCACTGTCACCAAAGCGCTTTCTCATAGAGGTTTATATTATTGTGGGGATTTCCCTGTTTTCTTTGTATTACTGTATGGGGTTTACCTTACAATATAATGTGCCTTGAGGCAACTGTGGTGTGATTTGGTGCTACATAAATAAAATCGGGCTGCATTAAATGGTAAGATTATGGGACAAACTGTAGCCTCTAGCTTTTTTTTTAACCTTAAAAAAGATTTTTTTTAAGGGATCAGAAAGTGCCTTGATAAGTTACTGTCTAAAACATGGTTAAACCACACCACAGGACCTTATGGAATTTTATTCAATAAACGACATATAAAAACATAAATAAAAAGGCGAAATGCAACACAAATACAATGTTGTGTTTATGTAATGTTGTGAAAACAGCAGGTGTTAGCGATATCTGTAAGAAAAGTTCTAGAAAATGTGATAAAGAATTAATATTTTTAAAAGTAAAAATAAGATCCCAATCAAGATGTTTAGTAGATCCCAAAGCCTCGATCTATCTTTTCATATTCTGTTTTGTTGTGTTTTGTTCTCTTTGCATTCTTTCTTCTCTACCATTGGACCCATCGCCAACTAAACCGATTTGCACATTTCACAGTCATAACTTGTAGAGTCTGATAACAGTTTGAAAGGGAGAGTATGCCAGAGTGTAAGAGCCAGTCTAATTTAAGAGCCTATAAATGATGCGCAGGGCGACCTTTCAACTCCTCTGACCTTTGACAGCAGGTCAGCATTTCAGAGATTATCTTCTCTGCTTTGCTCTCTGCATGCCGGTAAAAGCCGAGAGCAGCATCTGTGTGTGTGTGTGTGTGTGTGTGTGTGTGTGTGTGTGTGTGTGTGTGTGTGTGTGTGTGTGTGTGTGTGAGTATACCGTAGATGTATGTTGAAGACAAGTGATTCACAGCTGAGGACACACTCTCAGAGAGACTAGGAGTGCATTCAGTCATGCTAAGCCCCGCTAAGGAAAGGTGAAGCCTGTTATTTATCAGTGTCGCGAGGTCTCACTGCAGTAAAAATGCACAGAGATAGAAACCAAGACAAACAGCACAACTATATTTCAAACCTAAGAATAAGAAATACTATGTGAAGAAAACAGTAAAACATTTGAGAGGTTTTAGTTTAAATGTCGGTTGTTTTCTTTTGTACTGATGACTGATTCCTCCTCTGATGTGTCCAGCTGCTTAAGGGGGTACCTAACTGATTTAGTGTGTGTACAAACTCAAGGGCCATACTCAAGGGAAACTTTCATAGCTTTAAACTAGAAGCAAGGTGGTACAGTGGTTAGCACTAATGCCTCTTAGCATCTCAAATGTAGGCTGAGGCCTTTCTGTGTGGAGCTTATATGAGTCCAGGTGCTCTAGCTTCCGCCCACAGGTGAGAATGTGAGTGTTTCTCCATTAGGCATGTGACAGCCTGTCGACCTGCTCTATGACAGCTGGGACAGGTTTCAGCTCCCCTGTGACCCTAAACTGGAAAAGATTTACTTTATTCTTTATTATTTGGAAAATTCTTTAAGGACAGTTGCATGTATCTATCTAGCCACCCATTTTCTACCGCTTACCATGGCTTGGGTCACGGGGGCAGCATTCTGAGATTTCCCTCACCCCAGTGTCCTCCCAGATTCCAGCTTATCTGGGGGGACACTGAGATGTTCCCAGGTCAGATGAGAGATGTAGTCTCAACACGAGTCCTGGGAATCCCCCGTTGTACCCGGAATACTTCACCTGGGAAGTGTCCAGAGGAATCCCAGTCAGTTGGGTCCTTTCAATGTGGAGGTCCAGTTGTTCTACTTCGGGTCCTTCTTGATTGATTGATTGATTGATTGAATCTTTATTTTGAACATGTTGAAAAAGAATGACTAAGTCCAGCCGACCTCATTCTTTAGGTTACAAACCAGAGCTCGTGACCATAGGTGTGGAAAGGAGCGTAGATTGACTACTATACTGACTTTTAACAGGTCGCTTTTCACAGTAATAGCCTTCTGAAGAAGTTAAGTTCAAGATCAAAAACTTAAGTCCCTAAAATCAAAGAAATCATCAGATTTTTGAGTCAGAAATTGAATTAAAGCAAACTCTTCATGCCTAAAAAAGACAGAAACTTAAAGAAACACTCTGCAGAGTTTTGGGCCATTTACAACAGAGGAACAGTTTTAATTGTGGCTATTTACACTCCGTAGGTCACCATACATCTATACAATTAAATTTTATTGAAAGCAAAACAATAAGATGTTCTGATTGGCAAAAGGGTTATTTAAAACAGGGCCAAACCACATTTAACATTAATTATACTAAAGTAAGAAGTATACTAAAAATTAGCTACTATATATAGAAAATACAAAAAGGAAGCTCTATTCTACCAAGAGTGTAACAAGAGGTAAGAGGAGCCAAAGCCACCCTCTCTCTCTCTATAATAATCTGCTCATTTAAGTATTTTTACAGGGCCAAAGGAGCAGCTGCACTTTTTCACTTTAAGACTGCAGAGTACACTCAGAGTGCCAGGATTGCACTCAGCGTCCGTCTCTGCAGACATCTACTGCACTGTTTAATACGACTTCCCGGCTAGATTTACTGTGATGGCTTTTGAGGCAAAGAGGTATAATATGACAAAACATGGCCCTGTAACCCCAGGACAGTCAGCAATGTTTAGTGGTGGTGAGACCCATTTAGCTGGAGGATTGGCAAATATATAACTTTCCTCCCTTCTCATGTACAGAATTTCAATAAATGGGACTGTAAATCAGGGTTGAATTTAAACTTGACTACATTTTCTGTCTTTTTTTTTTTCTTTTAACTGTACAGGCCACAATTTGGGAGGTAAAGGTGGAGGTGTGTGTGATTAAGTCACTTTATACTTTGCACCAAGTGGCAACCTCCAATACCGCCAGCAAGATTACTGATATTAGCTATATGTTAATCTTTTTGTATTAGCATTTATATTGGCTGATAATTTAAGGTTGAAAAAGTAACAAAGAGATGAGATAAGCATTCTTCAACCATGTTACGAGCGTTGACATTGCAGTTTGTCCACCAAAGACACCTTTGCTGTTGGAAACACATATTTGAAACGTCACAAACACGACAACCAGCTGATCCAAGTGAACTCAAGCAGAGTGTAAACAAGTAAAACAATAACTGCTGTGGAAACTCAAATATTGGATTTGTTTTTAATCTGGTATCGGTAAGATGCTAATTTAATTTGTATCCTGTATGTATTTGTATGCACTAATAAGCCTATATCTGTGCCACAGTAGTGGTTATCTGCCTCTTTTTTAGCCTGTTATACAAATGCCTTTATGGAGCATCCACATAGGAAGTGACTAGAAGACATATGGTGGCGACAGACCACAGAAAGTGATGAAATAACCGCCAGTGTTGTCCTAAGTTAAACTTTTCTCAACTTTGAAGCGAGCAATTGAAGCTACTACCAGTGAGAGCAAAGAAACCCGTTGATTGTCTTGAACTAAAGCAGCCAGCTACCAGTTGAGTCATGACCATAAAAAGACGCAGGACTGTGTGAATAATTTCTTTTAACAGTGAAGGAGCTACTCATCCCAAAAGTTTTTGCAAATCCCATAATGATTTCCAACTTTTTCAAATGAAATTCTTTTCATTATTGCAGCGCTGCATAATAGGACTTTTGATAATAATATCAATTATTAGTTATTAATCTTTGGCTCTCTTCCACAGCATGTTTTTGTCTTGTCTTCCCCTCCTCACCCCAACTGCTCACGGAATATTGCCGTCCATCCTGTAGCCTGGTTCTGCTGTAGGTTTCTTCCTGTTAAAATTGATTTTTTTCCTTCCCGCTGTCACCAAAGCGCTTACTCATAGGGGTCTTATGATTATAAGGGTTTTTCTCTGTTGTCTTTATATTATTGTAGGGTCTTTACAATATAAAGCGCCTTGATGCAACTGTTTTTGTGATTTGGCACTATATAAATAAAACCGGAACTTTTAAAATATATTTTGCTGTTTGTGTGTAGCAAAGTAATATATATAGCCACGTCATCGATATAGTACAGTGCTTCATCAACTGATTGCAATCACTGCTATTACAGTTTCTGAAGTTTTTGTCACATGTTTAAAATCTTCCATGGCAACAGTGACCTCCACTAATCAGAGATGTATTTGCTTCCCTTTAGGATTATGGATATAGTAGATGTTTTGTCTGACATCACATTGGTTGGTTGTTGATATCTTATGGCAATTTCTACAAGACACATATCATTGTTTCCCAGTTTTGAAGAATATAGTAAGTCAACTTTAGATGGCTACAACATTATGGCTCATAATTAAAACCCTATATGGAGACGTATGAATGGCATTTTTGGCTCGAGAACCTCACTCTACTAAACAAATTAAAAGTTTACCAATATGACAGAAAGATGATGATACCTTTACTTGTGGCTTCAAAGTAGTGGTCCAATGTTTCCCACTATGTACAGTGTATAATTGCAACTAAAGATAACCTGGGATGAATTCAGGGGGACCAACTCATAACTCATAACAATGACAGGGAGATATAACAAAACAATAATAGACATGTATCATGGCCTTGATTCATTATAGTTATTATCACTGTACTGTCAACATGCATTAAAAACTGATGATCGAAGTTTATCAGATTCACATTTGGGACTGAAGACTGACTGTGTTTTAGGACTAAGGAGGAGGCTGGGGTAGATGGAAGGGTAAAAACAAATTGTGTTTAAAATGGAAGGTTGCCATTGCCAACCCCAGCTCAACATTACTATAAACCAAAATCTTAACTGCATATATTATACTGCATATCTGTGCAGGGGTACTATTTCAGGATTTAGTCTTATGAGGCAAATTCACTGGGAAACAGCATCTTTTTGGTCAGGTTGGAGGATTTGTACCCGTTCTTTCCAAAATGCTGTTTTCCCCATGGTTCCTACCTCACAAGGGTTATTTTAAACTCAAATAACACACACACACAATGCAGTGTGAGCTGGGGGACGCATTGATGGAATGTGAATGTCAGCGGTCTCTTTATTTACGCTCCATATAAAACACTGAGCAGTAATTAACAGCAGGTATCCTCCCTAGCCAGAGGGTAATTGACTGTTTCAAAGTGCCAACACTTCATAACAGAGACTGTATGTGTGTATGTGGCCATGTGCACGCTTATGTAAAAGAGGAGAGGCAAAAACTGTATGAGTGAGAAATATAGATCGTCTATGAGTTTTTGCGACCACGAGTGCATTAAAATTAACTCTTTTATATTCCACACCTCCCCCACCTCTCCTCCCATCATCTCCCGTCCTCCCAATACGGATAAGGGTCAGCAGTGGTGGGCACAGCCACTCAAATGCTCCAGGTTTCTTTATGAGTGCATTAAGGTTCAGACGTATTCATTATCAGTAAGTGTAGTAAGATGGATCAAGCTGAGCCATTTTACCACCACTGAAATGTTAGCTGTTAATTTTAGCGTGCGAGTAGAAATATGGTGAAAGCTCGAGTCTTTTCTTATAACTTCAACAAGGTCTGCTGTGGATCTGTTGGTAGGCATGCTCTGGGGCGTGGGGGAGTCATAAGGGTCAATTACCACAGCCAAATGGTTAACTTTTGCTAACCTATGTTTCACAGCATAGTGTCAAAGTACAGTAATGAAAACAAAACTATATCTTTATGTGCTTCAAAGTCCCGTGTATCGGATTTAAAGCTAAAGACAGAATCTAATGTGGGGTGGCTGTAGCTCAGGAGGTAGAGCAGGTCCCCTGCTGATCGGAAGGTGGGTGGTTCGATCCCTGGCTCCTCCAGTCTGCATGCCAAGTATCCTTGGGCAAGATACTAACCCCAAGTTGCTCTCCGATGCATCCATCCGAGTGTGAATGTGTGTGAATGTCATTAGAAAATCACTTAGTTTAGAGTCCGTGAGAATGGGTGTAATTGGGTGAATGTGGCATGTTGTATACAGCGCTTTGAGTACTCTGGGAGAGTAGAAAAGCGTTATATAAGAATGAGTCCATTTAACGTTATGAACCAAAACAATTAGCCCTATATGAGTGATGCTCTCAGGCAGTGTCATGCAATTCTGTTGACTCGCTGCATATCAGGCACAGGTAAGAAGTTAAACGGGAAGCATTGCAACACTGAACTTTGCGTTATTCTGTTTATGCAGGTGAGATAATGAGGACTGGGCTTCTCTGCTTAGACGGTTGCCCCAGTGACCTGGCCCTAGATGAGTGCTGGAAAATTGACAGATGGGTATTATGTATTATGTTTGCATTATATTTACATACTATGTTGTTATGCTATATTAAAAAAAAAAGATATTTTTTTGCATCAATATGGTGACCTACAAAAAGTGAGGTAATAAAAAAGTAATTTTTAAAAAGTGAAGTAATATATTTTTATGTCTTCACATTATCACCAAGTCAAAAATGCGTAACAGCACATTATAATGTTGAAATTATCTCGTCTTCTGAAGGTGATACTGTAAAAAAGCATTGTGTATCTGTGTGACAGCTGAAAATTAGGGCTACAAACTGCACTGATGTCAGTCAGATGTATTAATAGATCAGTTTGCTAATAGAAATTTGCATCTAGACAGTCTATATACTACAAAAACCTCTTTGTCCAACACTCTCAAACCCACTTAAACTAACCTGATGCGAGTGAGCTGAAGCCAAATGCCACACGTCTACAGTACATAAGCAGCAACCAGACTAATGAGAATCCAAACATGTGTGGTCAGCTGCTTCATGCTCTTGTGGGGCCATATGCTCTTTCCGCCATCATCCTCACAGGGAACATAAAGTTAACGAGAGGCTTGTTAGTACGTGTTAATTGGACTGTGTGTTCACTAATTGATTTTTGGTTAATTAGGGTTGGGGTATTTAGTGCTAATTGTTATTTGAACTGTTATTTCTGTTAATTTAATAGGTGTAAACACAGTCAAACCAGAGTGTCCCGAGTTGTAATTGCCTCCAACAACAGCAGCAGCAGAAACAACATGGTGTAGACCAAAGGTGCCTCCACAATTAGAGCTCCTCTGAGACATGCCACACTGATTGGCTATGATGCTAATTAATGTTAATTAGCATGTTCCCAGCCTTTTTAATGGGCAACAGCGCTCTTGGTCCTTACTTATCCAGCTGTTTGCTGTGAATGCATGATTTACTGTGAATAATGTTTCCAGTAAAAGACATTCAACACATACCGATGTCCTGTTTGTGTGGTTTGATGAGTCAGTGTTGTGTCAGTGAGGCTGCAGAAACTTGTAGTGTATCTAAAGTCTTTGTATACAATATTTTGAAAACAACTGATAACCCTGTAATTTAATGAAATTACAAGAGATTGGAAATGTTGGATTTTTACACTGGTGACATCAGAGCCTTTTTAAAATTACTTAAATCACATGCAACTGTGTGATAAAATAAAATCTTACCAACGTAGCAGTAGTAGTATTGTATATTTGTCACTTAGAAAGGCTATCTTATCTTATTTTCATCTCTTCACTTAAAAACATAAAAATACACACGTGTGAAACAAACACACAAACTCTGCAGTTTTCCATTTAAAGCACAGAAATGTTAAAATAACAATAAAGTGAAGAATTAATGATTTGACCCAAAAAACTTTAAACTTCAAACAGCAATGTTAGAAGAAACTATACAGTTCAAAGGAATCAGTAACACATGTATATATTAAAAAGCAATTATGTTTCAGAACATTTAGACCTGCGCTAACAATAACTGTCAAACGTGTGCCACACAATGTCTCACCTAGGACAGCGAATAAAGACGACCAGCAGTTTCTACAGATTTGGTTCAGTTCGTTGTCTTTTGGGCAGACGGAGTCTCTCTGTCTTGAGGAACTGTTCGATTTTTGAGATCTGCGCCCTGAATGATTCCTGTTGATCGTCCCTCTCCTGGGAGCAGGAGAGTTCCCAGTTGGACTCTGAACTAGGTCCTGCAGCTAAGGTAGGAGCTCTGCTACACCTGATTCAAAGAAAACACTAGCATGAACTTGTTTGTAGTCAGTAATCATATTATTAATCATGTAATAATACACATTTCAAATTAAGCGATACAAATTCTCCTTACCATTAGACTGAAGTAATGCACTTAAATGAAAATGTTTAAGATAAGATAATAAGATAAAATAACCTTTATTAGCCCCGCACATGGGAAATTTGATTTGTTACAGCAGAAAGTGGACAGTGCAAAGTCACATAGCAAAAATTAGAAAAACGCTGGAATAGAATAAGATGATAAGAATACTTCTAAAACTTCTAAAATATCATTTTTAACCAAGAAAAAAAAAAAACCCCTCTTGTTTTTTGTCAATACTTTTGTTAACTACTGAATGGGCCAAAACGTTAGTGAAGAACATTTTCATTCAGGTGTGTAGATACAAAGATAGGAGCTATGAAATTTGCCCATTATTACTTATTTACTTTGACATTTATTCTGGTTCAAATGCTGGTGTCTTCTTTCTAAAGAACAAACATACTCACTCTGCAGTGGTTTGCCATGACAGTTTGCTGCCTGTGCTGGAGGCTGGAAAAGAACAGCTTGGCGGAGGAGCTCTGCCATCCTGCATAAAAACGACGACAAACAGTAGATATCACCAAATATCCACTGTGAGAAAGCTGTGATCAGAATCAGAATCAGAATACTTTATTGATCCCTGGGGGAAATTATTTTTTGTTACAGTGCTCCATTATAAACCAACATAAACCAACATTAAGACAAGACAGACAATACGCTAACTAAGAATAGTACAATATATACATATATACACATACATAAGTCACTCATAAATAAATAGCTGGAAAAGAAACATGTGTAGTTGTAGCAGCAAACAGTGTGTTAAGTGGATGCGTTGTACAGGGAGATGGCCACAGGCAGGAATGATTTCCTGTGTCGTTCAGTGGTGCTTTTCGGTAATCTCAGTCTCTCACTGAACGAGCTCCTGTGACTGACCAGCATGTCATGGAGTGGGTGGGAGGTGTTATCCAACATTGTCTTTATCTTGGACAGCATCCGCCTCTCCGACACCACCTTGAGGGAGTCCAGCTCCATCCCCACAACATTGCTGGCCTTACGGATTAGTTTATTGAGTCTGTTGGCATCTGCGACCCTCAGCCTGCTCCCCCAGCATGCAACAGCATAGAGGATCGCACTGGCCACAACAGACTCATAGAAAATCCTCAGCATTTTCTGGCAGATGTTGAAGGACCTCAGTCGCCTCAAAAAATAGAGACGACTCTGGCCCTTCCTGTAAAGTGCTGTGGTGTTTTTAGCCCAGTCCAGTTTATTGTCAATGTGTACTCCAAGGTATTTATAGTCCTCCACAATGTCAACACTGACCCCCTGGATTGAAACAGAGGTCAAGTGTTTCCTGGTCTTCCTGAAGTCCACGATCAGTTCCTTGGTCTTTGCCACGTTGAGCTGCAGATGATTCTGCTCACACCACGTGATAAAGGAGTCGACCACAGCCCGGTACTCTGTCTCATCATCCCTGCTGATGATTGTGGTCACACAAAGTTTGTGTTTCATATTTATTATTCTATAATATAATAGTTTGAGATAATACAGTAAATAAGAAACACAAAGATTCTTCTATAGGATTTGGACTATTACTGGCAGATAAATCAAATGTATGAAAAGAGTGAGTATTCATAGTGTTCAACCTTCTCCTTCAGTTCTCTGTGGCATGCTTCTAGGCCAAATCCTGAGTGATCGCAATCTAGTCCTGATAAAGTGATAAAGTGGAATATCAAATGAACAATGTGGATTCACAACCCAGTAACTCCCCTGATCTGCAATCTATGGCCAATTCTGAAAATCAAGCGGACAAGCAGACGCCCACAGACTGTGATCAACCTGGTGCACCTATAAGGCAGAAATCTATCACCACCATTTGGTCTTTTTTTGGTACAAAAATGTCAGTTCAATGCTTAATTCCTTCATAAGAAAAGAAAAGACAGATAAACAAATTCAGGGCAGACAATAAGCAGCAACAACTGATATTTGTATCTGTATCCAGCCCAGAGAGAGCAGCCAGAACTCTTCGCTTTGGTCTTCTTTACAATTTGTTAAACTATCAGATGAGTTTGTTTTTTCCCCTCATACTCGAGTCATGCTGCAGCCCATCTCCCTCAACTGCGAGCACCTGGATTGTATAAAACACAGAGTGACAGTGCGGTGATGGTGACAAAAGAGTTTGGGAGCGTGTGAGAGAGAAAAAGTGAAACAGAATTAAAAAAAAGTGAAACAGCAAGAGGGTGGAGAAAGTGAGTGAGGGACAAATGATGAAGTGAGAGAGGAAGACAGAGCGAGAGTGGAGACCAGAGACTGAGTGAGTGAGAGAGGCGAGGTACCCAGGCATCATTAGGTACTTTTTCTTCCACAGGTCATTTGTTCTCTGTCTGTCTGGCTGTCTATGAGCTCAACATACATCAAGCCACATCCATTCGGTCAACACCTGACCGAACATTAATCAAAGAGCAGGAAAGTTTGAAACCTCTGAAATCTTTGTCAGATATTCTGCGTACTCTGTTAAACAAGTTCTCCTACATTCTAAATGTCCAGGACCACAAAAATGTTGAAAGAGCATTTTAATATCTAGTTCCTCTGAGGACATGTCAGGCTGTTGTAACGGGCATATTCATTCAAGCTCCAGCTCAAATTTCCCATGGGCTCCGCTCAGACACATTCTATAAAATGATGAAGCTCTGAATCTGTGGAACAGCAATGACCTCGACAGAGAAAACCCTTTTATAACGGTCATTCTGATGTCCTCTGAGGGGGGGGCACGCATTTCTATGTGAACACGACACTGTGGCCATTTCCTGCTGCTCAACATCAACTTGTACTAGAGAACACGATTAAAGCTTCACTGTGATGAAATGTACTTGGACACGGGCTTCAGCAGCTGAAATTAAATTTTCCAAAGTGCAGCTCGCACAGTGAGGACTCATCAATAAAGCTCTCAAATGTAAAGGTATGTAAATCATGAGCTGTGCTTTATCACTTGACTAGTGTTTTACAAGCTATTTTAAAATAACTTCTGTGACATACATATATGATTATTAACTCTCACAGTTATAAATGAGCCACCTTCTAAAGTGTCGTACCAGCAATTCCCTACTTCTTAACAACTGACCGTATCTGCTGCTGTTCTCTCTCTGCAGGTCTCCTGCACTGCTTCCCAGAGTCCCTGCTGCTTTCTCCTCAGGGAAGGTGCGGTCCCACAGACACTGGAGGCATTCAACAGGTCTGACGCCCTCATAATCACCAAGGGGACTAAGAGGAATGAGGTGAGATGGCAAGAACAGCAAGAAAGCAAGAATGAATGATGATTAGTAATGGTAAGAAACGCAGACGGACAATGAATTCACTGTGTAAGATGTTCCTAGTCATGCATCAGAGCAGTTTCTGTGCTCCTTAGTGAAATGATAAACCACCACCATTGTCGTGTTTGCTTTTGAGGGGCTTGGGTATTATTGTGCTGGCAGGATGTCCTGGGAATCCAGCAGTTGTATTCTGCTCAGACAGAGAAGATCCCTGGAAAAAAACACCAAGATTTTAACTGATATAAAACTAACCACAGCTTTAAAGCATTTCTACATCCGAATGTCAAAAAATTGTTACGATTACAAACTAAGATTAACTGCACTTCTCTAGGTTAGTGTAGCTAGTTAGTCCTGTATGAGCATCATATGACTTTTGAAACTGTTGTACATATTTTCATCACACAGCTTGAAAACGCTACAACCTTTTGATTCTAATACCTGGATTGGCTGGTGCGCTATGGTGACATCTGACTTTGTTCTGGAGTTTGACTTTCTTCTCTCGGGAGCGGCCCACTCAAATAATGGCCTGTAAGTCTTTTTGCTGGGCAGAGACAACTCGCCACAATCACTCAGCAGCTTCTCTCCTAACTCAGGCTGCTTGTGATCCAGACTTGTAACGAGTGGCAGCTTCGGATCTGTTTCACTTTTAGTCTTCTTTGTATCTTCTGTGTCCTTTATATGCTCACTTTTCACCTCAGAATCAAGGGTTATGGCACCCATCGTAATATTAACATTGCCATCTTTTAAGTGGGATTCTTCCATAGGTTTTTGATAGACATTCGTATCTACACTTGATTCATCTTTTCTTCTGTTCTCTACACTTGGATCACCCTTTCCTTCAACAGTTACCACAGACTTCCGCTGCCCATCTTTCTGCTCTAAGCTTTCCAGCAGCTGCTCAGGTTCTGCCAGTTTTTCACTCACAGGTACATCAAAGATTTCATCTGTTTGCGTCATATCTGAAATAACATCAGAAGGAGTACGTGTTTCTGTATGTGTCTGACATGATCCCAAGTTTTCAGCGCTGTGAAAACCATATGAGTGACCAGCTGATGCGGCATCGTCTGTCTGTGAGGTACTTGACTGCTTCAGGTGTTCAGAAAGTCCAGCAGAAAGCTCCCCTGCTTTTTTGGTGGGAGGCTGACTTAGTGATCCTGTGTCTCCGTCTGAGCTTTGGACCTCGTTTTGACACAAATTTGAAACTTCCTGTTGTTCAGAGCTAACACTTTGATGTTCTCCATCTCTTCCAGTCTCACCATGGATCTTCAAATGTTTGCATTCAGCATCCTTTTCACTGACTTTCTGACAGAGACTTTGTGTGAAGTCTGAGGGTTTACAGACATCCACAGGCGGCTCAGCGCCCATGAAGTCAATGACCTGCAGTGTGTGGCTCTTTTCAGCAGTCATATCAGTGATCGTCTGGGCTCGTATCTGTGTTTGTGGTGTCTGCACTGCTGTCTTTTCTCTCTCCTTCGCTCCATCCGCTCTATCTTTTGTTTCTGTTCCAGCATCCTTTGCTGACCCCTCACTGTCCTCTCGCCTGTTTCTTCTATCTGTTGTTTGTGCCATGGCTGTTCCTCTCTTTTCTCCAGCACGTCCTCCCTCCTTCACATCTTCTCCTTGATCGTCTTCCCTATTCCTCAGCTGTCCTGTATTTTTCTCCTCTTCTTCTCTATGGCTATTTCCTTGTTTCCCGCTGTCCTTCTCCTCATGTTCTTTCTCATTCATTCCTGTGTCGTCTCCTTTATTTTTCATGTTTGTTGGTAAATCTGCAGATTCACCGAGAGAGCTGTAATCGGAGTTCGATGCAGTTATACTACTCGCAGAGCAACCTCTGATAAAGTGGGTATCATCATCAGACACAGAGAGAGCAGTATTAGTTAGATCTGAAAGCACATCAGGGTTGTGTTCACTTTTCGAGTTGTTAACCCCTTTGTTCAATGTTATGGCCTCTGTGGCTCCTGTCCCAGAAAAAGTACACGAGCTGAAATTCATGGTAAGTGGACAACTGGGCATTTTTAGGTGGCTTAAAGGCTCTTTTATTGTTTGTGACTGTTGTTTTGGGACTTTTTGACCTAAAAGAGAATAAAACGCGCATGAGAAAAAATAAGAAAATGACTGTCTCATAGTGTCTTAGAACATATTTATCGTCTGTATGTTTATATTTAGTGTGCTGACCTTCAGTCTCTGCAGTGGCAAGTATCTTAGTTCCAGTTGCTGTGTCCTCTAAACGGTCTGGAATTTTGGCCTGAGAGGAGACCGAGTGCTGCAGACTGCCAAAGCCGGGAAGCTTAGATCTGGAGATGCGTTCACTTACAGATTCCTCGCCTCTAACTTCCTCCACAGAGGTGGGATGGGTAGAAACACTGAGTGTCTGGCTGCTGTCTCTTACCTGTGCAAAGAAAAATAAACATGCATGCATTCACATGACAGTTTCTCTTATAAACTCACCTACTATACATCAGCTACACCTGCTGTTATTAACATTATTCCCATAGCTGTAAATCAGAATATTATGAAAAATATTATAGTGAGCTCTGTTCCTGGTTTCTTTATCCCTGAATGTTCAAGTGCTGACTCTGGTCTGTTTTGAAAGGTTTGTCTAATAAATGAGAGGACCGCTTTGCAGTTCTTAACGTTCTGCAAGTCAGCACATGTATTTCACTTTCTGTCAAAACTGCTGAAAACACAACCTGTTAATTTTTCATTTTAGTTATTTTTCATTTTTAATATAATCATCCAACACTGCAACAGTACAGATATTGGTAGAAAAAAGTGAAGGTCCCCTGTAAATACTTTAAACTTATCAATTGAGTAGTACAAAGTCTGCGTGATGAGTTTTTCCATGTAAAAACAGAGTTGTAGAAAAGTGTTTATTGTGTTCTGTTAAGAGAAACTCTCTTCTTCTTCATCTCACCCTATCCCTAGCATCCTCTACTGTCACACCAACATCCATGAATCTTCTTTTCCTCTTTTCCTCCTGCCTGCCAGCCCCATATTTAGCATCCTTTGCCCAGTGTATCCACTATCTCTCCCCTGTACGTGTCCAACCGTCAGCCTTGCCGCTATAACTCTGCCTCCGAAACACTGAACCTGAGCTGTCTCTCTGATGTACTCAAATCAAGTAAAGTTCGTCTCTACAGGACATTTAAAAACAACAGCTGTTGAACAAAGTGCTATATATCTAAAATGATCAAATCAAATAAAACACAGGAGAAAAATGACAGAGTTAAATGAAATATAAAGCTGTGTAAAAACAGCACAAATGAAAGTACTTCAAACTCATTCTGATTTAAAAGCCAAAAAATACATACGGGGTTTGAAAGCATCTAATACTGGAGATGTCCTGATGTTAGGGACAATTTGCTCCACAGACCTGATCCCCTTTGTGCTTTAATCTGGAGCTCGGCCTCTTGTCCTTTTTCAGCACCACTGTCTCTATAGCAGCAGGTCTCACCGCCATCTTGCAAACCTTCCCTTTCACTCTTGCTTTCACAAATCACCCAAGACACTCATCTCCAACAACTGTACCCTGCCTACACTCTCTTCTTCACATTACTTGTGCACTGCCCATTGCTTTGAATGGTTAACCCCAGGCATTTAAATTCATCCACCATCACTGCTTCTTCTCCTTGGAGCATCCCTGTTACATCTGCTTGTTTTTACGAACTTTTATTTCTCTTCTCTCCAGAGCATACCTCCACCTCTCCAGGCTCTCTTTCATCTGTTCACTACTTCCGCTACAAATCACAGTGTCATTATTTGTCATTTGTAGCCCCCCGTACCCATCTTTCACTCCTGCCTCACATGACACGTGTAATCCCCTACATGTGTTTTTGGATACATACCTCCATTTCATGTATGTGCTGTTCATGTGATTTGGCCTGTAAGGACAGCTCAGCGTGTTTCTGATGAAGATCATCATAAGCCTCTTTCAGTGCTTGAAGGGCTTCTTGCTGTGTCTTGAGGTGATCCAGAAACTTCGTCTTCTGTTTACCCACACAGACAAATGAAAGATGTGATTTTAAATGAGCTTGTATGATTTTCTGGCATCTTCCCATATACACATTAAGTCTGCTATAGAAGAGTCCAGCCTGACGGACACTGTAAATATGTGCTACTATCATCACAATGCCTTCTCCCACAGCACAGTTTTTCTTCTACCTCTTTGTCCCAGCTGGTCTTGGAAGCAGCATAGCTCTCCATCAGTTGGGCCACCTTGTCTTCCATTGCCTTGCTTTGCTCTCCCATCACCTCATGTTCCTGTTTAAGGGCCTGCAGTAAAATTAATCGCCCATGTGGTTTTAGTGCAGTACTAAATTTTTATGTGTTTATTTAATGTGAACAGGGGGTTCTAAACAGGGCAGGCAGAGAGAGGACTTCTTGCTAATACAAATCAGTTGGCTTGTGTCATTTTGATAATGATTTTAATAAATTAATGAATAGGTGAATTAAAATGAGAGGGGGTGGTATAGAGAGAAGAAAAGAGAACAATAAACTTTAAAGCTATAAATGCAGAATAAACACACTATCATTCAGTTGTGGAGCCGACTATATTCACACATGTACATGCTGTGATATACAACATCCCATTCATCAAGTTTATGGGAAGGAACAATGGTTGTCATTCATTTTGGTCTTTGCATAAATTTACTCTATAATCATTTAAATAGACCCTGAAAAATTTCTGATCTGTGTGGGACCAATGGGTGGTGCAGGGTTTTATCTGGAGACATAAATCACATTTTCTATCAGCCAAAACTCCAACGTGCATGAAAAGGAGGTTTCTACAAAGGTGAAGTGGGATAACAGACATGTCATTACTATAAGTTTGGCATTTATTTTTGGTTTTGCACACAAAAACCAATTAAAGTATTCTAACATAAAAGGACTGAAATCGCACTAACTTTAAAGTCCAGAGTCTGTAAGGATAAATTTCATTCGCCCCAAATTTTTTGTTAAATGTGGCTTAAATGTATGACTGTAATTTGTAAGAATCAACAAGATAAATTCTTCTATTTCTTCCTTATTATTGATAAACAAAGACACACCTGGAGCTAATTTTTTCTCTCCTGTAGGCAAAAAAACCTTTGTTATTATTAAATCAATTTTGCTTACCAGTGATGCTTACCAATATTTGTACTACATACAGTATATGATAGTTAACATGAATACACCAGTTAAAAATAAATCAGGAGATTAAGATGTGCTATTTTTTCTGATTTACACTTTACATTTCTATTCTTTTCTTCTTTGCAACACTTTTCTAAATGTGTGATTAAGGTTGAAATGTGTATTTGGACATAATTATCCAATCTAACACATTAATAAACAAGAAGCACTCCAAAATGTAGCTCTCTCTCTGGGCACTATTTACTTAGCATGACGAAAGTTTCGGCCTGTCTCAGCAATGCAAAGCCCCCAGCATCCAACATCACCATGGAGGAGAGGAAGACACTCACATCACTTAGAGATGACAACAACATTATCATCCTTGCAGCAGACAAGGGTCGGTGCACAGTATTGCTAAACCAGAAAGACTATCATGAGAAGATTTTGTCACTACTCAGTGATGAAAATACTTATAAGCCCCTGAAACGAGACCCAGGAAGTGGCTACAGGAAGAGGGTGATAGACTGTCTGAAGCAGTGAGAACAAGACAAGGCTATCGACCGGACCTCATACCACAGGCTGTACCCAGGGGAATCTACACCAAGTCTGTATGGTTTACCGAAAATACATAAACAGGGTGCACCTTTAAGACCGATTGTCTGTATGATCAACTCTGTCACCTATAACATCTCCAAGTTTCTGGCTTCGATCCTCAACCCGCTGGTGGGCAGCTCTGAACACCACATCCAGAACACCCTGGATTTTGTTGAGAAGGTGAGAGATGTCATTATGGAGGCAGATGAAACCATGGTCTCGTACGACATTACATCTCTCTTCACTTGCATCCCAGTCACGAAAGCGTTGGAGGTAGTCCGTAAGAGATTAGGATGACCCCAACCTCAGCAACAGGACCACTCTCAGCATCGACCAAGTGTGTTTGAACTGTGTCTTCATTCCACCTACTTCACATACAAGGGCCAGTTCTACAGGCAGAAACATGGGTGTGCCATGGGCTCCTCAGTTTCACCCATCGTGGCCAATTTATACATGGAAGAAGTGGAAAAAAGGGCTTTGCTATCCTACCCTGGAACACCACCAAGCCATTGGTTCAGATATGTGGATGACACCTGGGTGAAAATCAAATCTCAGGACGTACCACATTTCACGGATCACGTTAACTCGGTGGACCGACACATCAAATTCACCAGGGAGGATATGAAAAGTGGCAGGTTAGCCTTCTTAGGCTGTGAGATTTCCATCAGTAATGGGGGCCATCTAAAAGCTGACGTGTACCGTAAACCTACACCAGTATTTAAGGTTTGACTCTCATCATCCACTGGAGCACAAACTGGGTGTCATCAGGACGCTACAACACAGAGTGAACACCATCCCCACTGACACAGCGGCCAGGGAGGCAGAAGAACAGCCCAAGCGAAAACCTGTAGTGATCCCATATGTGTCAGGAGTATCGGAGCAGTTGAGACGCATTTTTTCTAAACGCCGGGTCTCTGTGGCTTTTAAACGCCAAAACACGCTGCGCCAAAAATTGGTCCACCCCAAGGATCGGCTCCCCCGACACAAACAGAGTAACATAGTGTACGCTGTTAAGTGCCAGGAGGATTCCCGGGATATATACATCGGGGAAACCAAACAACCTCTGGAGAAGCGGATGGCACAACACAGAAGAGCCACCTCGTCTGGCCAGGACTCTGCAGTCTGTTTACACCTACAGGCCAGTGGACACTCTTTCAAGGATGAGGATGTACACATCCTGGACAGGGAGGAACGCTGGTTTGAGGGCGGAGTCAAGGAGGCCATTTACGTGAAAAGGGAAAGACCATCTCTGAATCGAGGAGGGGGCCTAAGGGTACATCTGTCACCATCTTACATGTTGTGATTGCAGCCATTCCCCAACTCTCTGTGAATGGCACTCATGGCCATTGATCAGTGGTCTTTGATCAGTGGGTTTTGGTCAGTGGTTGTTGATCAATGGTCATGAGAATTTGCATAATTATGATTAAGGAACTGACCTCCCAGCCCATTGTTCCTTCAGTGGGCTGGTTTCAGTCATTATGCAAATGTACTGTTTATAAGATTGGAAACTTGCAGTCAGCTGAGACTGAAGAAGTCACTTGGATGAGTAACGAAACGTTTCTCCCACAAAACGCTACGTCCAGATGAACAGAATCAACTTTTGGAGATTAGCATGACAGAATGGGGTGTAAACTCCACTCTACACCCCTACAGAGTTTCACCAGAATTCATTCTAAAGTTTTCAAGCTATTGTATTTACAGACAGAATGACATGCACACAAATGCCTTCAAACCAGAAACTCCTTGGTGGAGGTAATTTCAAGCCGGGCACTCAGATACGCATATTAGCTGTTTTCTCTCTTTTGATCTGTTAAAGTAAACTTCACATGCGTTTCATCATCGGGGATTGTAATTTAGGTCTGCAGAGACACAACAGACAGATCACACGCAACTGCAATGAGATGCTCAAAGCAAACAGACAAAAAACAGTTGCCCTTGAAAATAATAATAAAGCTGAATGAGAGTTTGGTGTGCAGGAGGAACTGAAGAACACATCAAACTGGAACTGTCCAGAACACCTAGAAACTTTTTCTCCATCTTACCATCACATGAAGATAAGGAACTTTGGTGGGAATTTAGTGCAGAATACAGGTAAGTGAGAAGTACTTTTCACTTGCCTGTATTCTGTAAAGTGACTTTTCAAATGAGCTCATTATTATAACGCGAATGCAAAAAGAACCAAGTTTTTTTTTAGACTGATCCACTTTTTGAATGACAGCAATTGTAAGGGGACTGAGTTATTTTTAAAATGCACTACATGTGAACCCCCACAGATGTAATCTCCTTGTCTGAAAAGTGAAGCCAATTCAGAAAAAGGCTACCAAGGCATGGCAAGAGGGAAGTCTTGGCTAACATGTATACATGTGAAGAGTTACATCCACAAAATAGTACAGGATGAAATACTCTGACCTCGCACGTCTGTCTTTGTGTCTGTAGCTCCAACTCTACTCTCCTCACTGTCTGCGTCTGACTCAGCAACAGCTGCTGGGTGTGCTGCAGAGACCGTATCACCTCCTAAACCACACACAGACACAAACACAATAATGGCGCACAAACTGACCGGGCTTGATTTTGGTTTATTTGAACCTTGACATCATAAAAAGTGGAAATACTTCAAAGGAGTTTCCAAAACAATCACGTTCACAAAATTTCACTGAAGGAAGAGACTCAACATTAAAGCTGTCTAGGTTTAGTCATGTTCCAGGTCCTTACCTGCTTTTCTGCTAGTTCAGTTGCATTTTCCTCCCTTAGCTTCTTGTTCATTTCAGTTTCCTAACCATACAAAAAAATAAATATTGTCTGTGTCAGAACTGGATTAGATTTTTCAGCATTAATCAATCGATCCATCTATCCTCTTCTGCTTATTTAAATAAGGGTTGCAGTGGGGCTGGACCTTATCCCATGTACTATGCAGCGGCAAACACTTTTGCAGGGCTAACATGCAAACTTCACACAGAATGGGATTTGAACCTGGGATCATTTGGCTGTGAATTGCTAGAATAAAACACGATTTCTGTTAATGACCATCATTTACCAGCTTTAGCTTCTGGTGCAGCTGCTGTATATGCTGCTCTCTGCCTGTGGGACTGTAGGGTTTGGCCGGTCTAACTGAAGTCATCTTGGCCTTGCTGAGCTCATTACTGACTTCATCCAACTGCTGACAGGACACCATAAGAATCACAGGATTAGTCAAGCTGATGCCTCACAAACTACTCAGGCCACTGGACAACTCAAATAATACCCTCAATATCTTCTAGTTTGAAACAACAATATATTTTAGTGGCTGATATTTAACTGATAACGCCAAATGGTACAAAGTTTAGAAGGAAAATCACAAAAATGCCTCAAACAATCTAAATGCTAGACCACTTGGCCCCATACCTTCTTTAGTGACACAATGGTTGCTGCTTGTTTTTCATTAGCAGAAGTCAGTTTCTTGTTTATTCTCATGGCTTCATCAACTGGAAATTGACACATAGTGCAGCATGAAACATACACAGCTTATACATGAGGGCAAACAGGAAGGATTCCCATCTAAATCACAAATTCAATGAAAAAACTAAACAACAGGACACAAGATGAAATGGATTTCCCATTGCAGTTGGTTTACCACTAATTGTAACAGACACTAAAATAATCCCAATATTTGGCCAGAAAATGCCTCTTGGACTTAAAAATTGAGGCTGGTGTTGTGTAAAAGGTCAGTTTAAGAACACACGTCTCATTAAACATGACTACATCTGGGCTTCATTGACAAAAACTCTACCTTTAGCTGACAGGAAAAAGAGGAAAGTATGTTAGATGAGTAGACAGCAAGGTTAAAAAGTTAAAGAGCAGGAAAATAATGTGATGGATCAATCCTGCCTGGTGTCAGCAGGACAGGCTGCCTGGTGTTGGTGGTGTGGGAATATTTTCTTGGCTCACATAAAGCCTCTAGATAGCAACCCAGTGCTAAACTAAACCTCACTGCTGACCTGGGAGATGTCTTCATAGTTTACTCTTATCAAAGTGTTCCTAGAGGAGCATTTAAAGAAACATGACAGTGACCTTTGCGCATTACCCAGATCTTGACCCCAAAACAAAGACGAGGATAAAGTGAAATGAATGATGTGAAGGAAGATTTTCTCAGGAATGAATGTGCTGTTGAAAATTCTGCATGAGCAGAGACATACTACTGTATCACGTCACGATGTACCAGGATCCCTGTGAACTGTTTCCAGCACCTTATTATATTTATAACCGAGAGAATTCAGGCTATACTGGGAACAAACCAGAACCTCTTCTGCTGAAAACAACCTAATAACACTCAGTAATGACAAACTGAAGCGGCACATATGTGAAATGCGTGATCTGATTTGTGTATATAATTGTTTGCATGGGATCATTAGTAAGCCTAGAGTGATCATCATACAGAACATTAATTTATATATCTGTCTTTCTGTATCTATTACCATTCTGCTCCAGGTTGTCATGGGCCTGCTTGACCATGGCACACTGCCTGGACAAGGCACTGAATCTTTTCTCCACCTCTCCCAGTTGGCTCAGGTGGCCGTCCTTTGTCCGGCTCTGTAAGGCCAGTTTCTGTTCCTGTGGAGGGGCCACAGTTAAAACAGACAAGAAGAAATATGTTGAGGAGGACCCGGCCCGTTAATGGACACAGATCCTGGGACTGTTTGTATATCACTGAGGATGATTATACATGTGACTGACATGTCTCTAACCTATGAGGGCCCTCGGTTTGTCAGTTTGATCCGCCCCTCACTTGTTATATCTGGTTTCAAATGATAAATGGTGACAGCAAAACTCCTTAGACTTTAAAGCCACCACCACTTGCCTGTCCCCAGCTTCTCTCCCCTCCCCCTTAAAAGTTAATTGGTCGATGAGATATGCCCATATGCAGATGTTTTACTTTTGTAGGGGTCAGATTAGCAATTTCACCCTGACTCCAGTTCGTCCTTTGCCCATTTTTTAACCCCTTATCCACCTTGGGGGCTTAAGAGAAAGACTTATCAAGTCGCCAGTTCATCACAGGGCAATACAGACACAGGTGACACACTTTCACATCCTACAGCCAAATAAGAAACACCAGTTAACGTAGCATGCAGGTCTTTGGACTGTGAGAGGAAACTAGAGCTTCTGGATGAAACAGGGAGAACAAACAAACTCATCACAGAACGACTACAGGTCACCAGGAGGTTCAAATCCAGAACGGACCCTCTATTCACCACCACGCTGCCCCTTTATTACCAGCTTGTAGCAGATTGATGGCTGTGGCTCAGCAAAAGGAGCTAGCTTATTTTGCAAAATAAAGACATACGACAGTGGAAACAGCTGTCAAGTAAAGTGAGGGTCACGCTTTGACAGAGTTAGTGCCTGCCTCTTTCAGTGAAATGTAAGAATCAAGTGGGCTCATGCTTCAGAGCGCTTTATCGCTCTTCAAACTGCCATTACAGTTTGATTGTGTGTATCAAGCTGAGCAGATTCTTTCCTTCTCCCGTTTTCTCACTCACTCCCTTCTCTTTCATTCTCACTCCCTTCAGTCAATCTGTCCGACTCTCCTTTTCGCCAGATCTCTACAACTCCCTCTCACTCTGCTGAGCCACCGGCATGCGAAGAAGGTTAAACTGAGCGAGGCCCAGTTATAAAATATTTTAATAGAGATATTTTCTCTGCTGTGCTGGCAGTTCAAAGTGTCACACACTCCCTATCCGTTACTCCTGATGAGCTCTCCCCTCTAAACCCATCCCTCCTTAGCACCATTCCCTTATCCTCCTCTTTTAATTTTACTCCCCTCCCACCAACCTTCTGTCAACAGTTTGTATAAATGGAAAAATCCTTCCTTACCAGCTCACTTGATTTCTTCTCCAAGTTGTACTTCAGCAACTGTGTGACAGAAGTAAAAGAAAATTAGCGAGCCTGTTTTTGAGAGCGGCTTCTAGAAAATAGAAATAAGTGATGTTGCAATCGTACATGACAGTTTTCAACACATCTGGAATCAAGATGGCACATTTTTAATAACAGCAGCAACTGAGTGAAATTTAAAGCAAGTCTTGCTTTTTCCAAAGTTTAAAAAAAACCCTTCACATTTCAGCTTTGAAGCCTGTGTTGCAAAGACTTCCTTAACATGTTCAGGTAAACAAAAGCAACATAAAACATATTTAAAAAGAAATAATTTGAATCTACAATCTTTTAAAAATGCAAAAATTCTACCAACTAAAGATCATGTAATGTGACACAAAGCCCCATCTCAACATACGCTTTTGTTTCAGTACTGTAACTCTCTCTCTGCATCTGCATGTCCAAATGTTTTGTTTTGCCATCATGTCATGCAGACATCTCACTTTCAAATACACTGTCTTTACGGGCTCTGTGATTAAGTCCCTCCACGTTTATAGACTTTTGGCATAGATTGTTACACAATGAACGCCTCACTGACAGGACTCAAAGAGGCCGTCCCACCCTGGATAGGGCCACCAGATGTTTTCTCATTTTGCCAAATTGTTGTGTTTTTTTTTTGCTTCTTTAAACTGTATACTTACTTCCACCTACAAACAACGAATCAAACAAAAAAACACTGACTTTGTCCAAATTACGTCTTAGGCCAGGAGAAAATACAGTTTCCTTTTTTATTCTTAACATATAAAATGTAAACAACAACAAAATATTTTGCCCCAAAATACAGAAAAAAATAGTCCTAAAGGTAAAGTTTGGGGGCAATAATACCCCATTTATCATTTGCATGAATTTAAACATTACTATGAATATGAAAAAAAAATTTCTACTAGAATTAAAATAGCTGGTGTATGAATCTTTTTATATTTCACATTACTTGAACTATACAACACCAGTGGTGTGCAGATAAGTCAAGGTACATGGCAATTAAATCACTTCAGTGCCACCTGTCACTTGTGTGATAATGTGTTAAATTAAAGAATCCACCAGACCGTGTCACAAGATTGAACACAAACGGGCTTCATTTTATCCAAACACAGCAGTCAGAGTCTCCCAGATAGAATATCAAAAACGGTCTCTATTGTCTCTGTAACACGGCTGGGTTGTTAAAGTGCGTTGGACCGTGAGTACGATCGTTTATCACCTCTGTGGTGTCAAGTCTGAAGATGAGCAGAGGGGAGCCGGAGCGGGCCAGGCTCATGCACCAGAACCCTTGACTCTGATCGAGCATGCCTTTTCTTTATTTACTTGTCTCTCTGAACAGTTTAACGATTAAACTGTGTTATCTTGCTTATTTTTAATAAAGAAGGGATAAAAGGTGCTGATGGTGTGCATGTTACAATAAAACAGAGATAGAGAAGAAAGAAGAATGTTGAACAACTCAGTACCTGCAGTGACTTCAGCTCTTCCTTTAAGTTGTTAATCTCCTTGTCTTTTAACTCAGCAATGACCTGATATTTCCCCTGAAATGTTAAATTCATTTTGAGTGTCAAAAAAGCAATAAAAGCCCAAAGCACAGCACAAAAGAATTCACTCCGAGGGCCAAAACTGTGCAACTGAGATGAGTAAATTTACTTCTCCTCTAAAGACATTTATTGAATAAAATGCTCTATCGTGGGGATGTTTGGGGGAATAAGAGTTCTGTACCTTTTCCTCCTCTGTGTTTCTTAATTTGGCCTGAAACTTGAGAAAAGATAATAAATTATTTGGAAAGGTTTTAATACATTGTTAAAAGTCTTGTTTAGAAATGAAAATGGAGGAATAAAAACCACACCTGTTTCTTAAGATTTGTGAGTGACTCAGTGTGTTGCTTTGTCACAGATTCAATTCGATGCTGTAGGGATTCCTGCAAATGAAAGGGAAGACGGAAGAAAGTTACTGATGATCTCATCTATTCTTTGATATTACTTGTTAAATAAAGCTGTACCTTCTCCCATTCCATCTCCTGCTTCTCCAACACCAGCTTACTGATCTGATCCTCAAAGCGGGTTTCTGCATCCTAAACCAAAAAAACTGACTCTCAGGCATCAGTAAGTTCACAATTAGACAAGCAACCAGGAAACACCTGATAAGAACATTTAAACGGGAAAGCTGTGACTAAGAAGGTGTGATTCAGTCTGAAAATCTTCATCTTTTTCACTCTGTGGGCCAGTGGAGTTGAGCCAAAACTGCAAAGTGCTTTAAGTTTCTTTGGTTCAGTCCTGCGTATCTTTTGTGGAAGCAGTCAGTGACGGGGGAACATTAGAAGGGAGGTGATATTTGTGGAAAACCATCCCTATCCTCCCTCTTCTCTTGGAGAAGGCAGGTAAAAGTCAAGTGCTCACTATATCCAGGGGACTTTTTTATGTGCACGTGGGAGCCGGTTAACTCAGCGAGCTTATTTTATAAGTTCCTATTAAAGTATGCTACCAGCGTGGCACAAAAAAAAGAAAAAAGGAGTACACAGGAGATAAAGCTGTTATTTTTCCACCAGGGAATAATTGCTGTGTGTATGTGTGAGTGCATGTGTTAAATGCACAGCAAAGCCTTTCTAAGATCAGTAATCCATGTAAATTAAAACAGGTAACTGTGTATCAAGAGAAGGCCGAAAAGCCATGTTGCACAATCTCATCTATAGCTTTTCATCTTTTTACCATTTTTACTGCTGTTCTGAATGGTCACCTTTTATTGGGCGTTAAAAAACAAAAAATGGCATTTGGAAGTTTGTGGGAATAAAAATTTGAGTTGGAAAAAGTTTGACACTGTTTCCAGATCACACTAAATCTCATATCACATGCATTTCATGTAATGTGACATTTCATCTTACTCGCAGTTCTTCCCCATTTATGACTCATCTTCACCAACTAAAGCCGCTGGTTACACCGCTTTAAAAAAAAGAAAGTGCTGGAATTTGACCTGCTCAGGAATGTCCGGCTCCATCATGACATCCTCTTGCCTCTCAACCTTCCCACCCCCGTGAACGACACAACTACAAAGTGCTACTTTGATAACGGCAGTGCCTGAGGAGGAACAGACTGATATATCATCTAATGTCTGTGTCTGAGTTAACATGACTATAACAATAAAAGCTCAACGACCAACATCCCATTTTTGCTCCTCTAACCTTTAAGCACACTCGGATTTAAAGTACTTGCTGGAGGGGAGAAAGCTTTATTCTTTTTGTTAGTTCTTTACAAACAAATTGACTTTGTGCTCATTGGTTAAGGGCTAATAGGCTTATATGACCCCCTCCCCTCTTTCTTGACATAATGTGCATCATATCCAGCAGGGTTAAATCCACGTAGCCAAAGGGGCACTTAGCTTTCTCTATGAATGCTCTAATACCAACATAACCAATATATTTGTGAAATTACACTGCTCTTCAGCCAAACAGAGTCATTAGTGTCTCAGTTCTACTCAGGAAATGGTGATATAATACAGAGGAATAGAGGAAGTGAGCAATACTAGAGACAATACACATAACAAGGCACCTCAAAGTTCAAACAGCTCTCATGTCAGCCAATTCCGAACCTAAACGAGCACAGCGTAATTCCCAGAAAGCCGCTGCTAATAATGACCAGTGTTGACACAGAGCATGTGCTCACGCATCTGCTTATAAATCTTTGCTTTTAGTATTGTTTGAAATTATGCATAAGTCAGTATCGTGTATCATTCTAGTACCAACCAGCTCAGATATTATTTAAATAAAATAGCTTCACTGCACTAATTTGGTAAATTGATATGAAATGTTCTGCTAATTTATGTGATCAGTATTTAAAGTATGGATGAACCTTGCTTGGAGCTGGTAGATTTTTTAAAGTTAGGAATCAGTGAACTCTGTCGCTAAGCTGCTGTTAATTACTGCTAATAGAAGATGGAGAAAGGGATCAAGGCATGACACTCAACGCAGTACTACCACTGCCCACGAAAGGGCTACATTGGATCACTGGTCTATTATACTTGTTACAGTTTTTTTTTAAGTACTTACGTCTTTTACCACCATGGAGAAACAGATAAATGCCACCGGAGCCATGACACAGGACGTGATTTTGATTATGAAATTAAAATAAAGTATACTTCAAGGAGATGGTACCTTAATGCCTTCACAGTGACATGGTTACAACTTCAACTTTACCCTCCGAATATGCAGCTCCTGTACGGCTTCGAGCAGATTGGTTTTGAATTCCAGCAGCTGTAGTAAGATGTTCCCCCCACTCTCCGTCTGACAGTGTGAGCTGGAAAGATTCAGCTCATGTTCCAACACATCTTCTCCAAACTGAAAAAGAAGATCGAAATCTCAAACAAAGCTAAGATTGAAACAATATCATTCATGTAAAATGTATTTTAATCTCATCTTTTGTCAAGTAAACAAACCAGCTGATGGATGTTATTTACTTTGCCTTGCACTGTCAAAATTAGTAACTTACAGTGGTGTGGGTGGGAAGTGTCTCAGACTCTGTGCTAACATCCATCGAGTCGTTTCAGGGCAGCCAAAGGTCCCACTGGGCCTCTTCTGCCTGATAATCCGGTGGGGTGGGAGTGGGGCGCATTTTGTTGGAAAGGTTAATAGAATAGACGGTTTAATAAGCAGTAACATCTCTGCCTTTCCACTTATGAGCTTATAGGCTTATAATTACTTCCTCATCTGCAATTTTTACCCCTAAATGATTTTAGTAGAAATAATAGAGAAGAACATTAAGGCCTTGTAATACTTCTCAATCACTGCAGTCTGACCTAATGGCTTTGAAATGACTGTTAGGGCTTTTTTCTTTCTTTGTTTTACACCGCTTCCATTGCGATGAGAAGATAACACCTCGATAAGCCATCCAGGTTCAAATGAACCAGCCCATCGACACTAATAGGGGTCAGAGCAATAACACTGAATGGACAAATTGCACTGTCAATGCTTTTTAAATTACCTGGGTTATTTAATTTGACCTGTGGATAGTCCTCTGCAACTGTCCCTTCAACATAACCAAGAAACTGAGTGACACACACACACACTGCAAGCACACACCTACTGAAAATATAACTATTTAAGTGGGAGGTCTCCACTAGCCAATGATCTCTTAATAGAACAGACCTTTTTTCTCCCATTTAACCTGCGCTAGTATCAATCATGTTGGAGAATTAAATGATCCCTGCTAGAATTGGCTACTATCATAAACTGACACTGTGACCCCCGGCTGAGCAGGGAGGGGATTTGTGCAAGCGTGCGTTAGTGTGTCGCTCTCCTGGCGCACTATGTGCACAGCCTGAATGTGTATGTGTGAATGTGGCAGGAGGGGAGGAAACTGCAGTGTCTTTATTTGCTTTTCCTGGGATTTAGTTGAGCAGGTATTAACTACCACCTCCAAGCCATGAAGGGACAAATTAAAAGAAGTGCCGTAGCCATTAAAATGGAACATTTCTGTCAAGTAACATGAAGTTTGCATTATCTTTGTGTGAGTTATGCTGGTAACTGTTTTGTAATACAACCATAAAAGAAAGTTAAAGAAGCTCTGAATCTGTAATACATGCAATCCAAGTGTGGATACTGCCAACTACTGCAACACAACAATTTGGCTTCTTTATTTTACCTCGTCAAGTAAAAGAAATGCAGGGGTTAAACTGATAAACTCTACTTATTTTCTTTTCATGCTGGCTTACTGTCACATTGTTAATGATATGATAAAGTAAGTGACCTGTGCTTCACCTCGTGTGACCAGTAAAATGTCACGCACACCAAACTTTCTGACTTTAAAAGGGATGTTGTGTTTTTAGTCTGAAGCGGCTTGTCTTTCTTTCTAAGTTGGAAAACTAATAAGAAAAATATATTTAAACATTATCACGGGGCGACCGTGGCTCAGGGGGTTGGGAAGCGTATCTATAACCGGAAGGTCGCCGGTTCGATCCCCGGGCTCTCTGTCCTGGTCGTTGTGTCCTTGGGCAAGACACTTTACCCTACCGCCTACTGGTGTTGGCCAGAGGGGCCGATGGCGCGGTATGCTGTCCTCCTTCCAATAAAATAGAATTTAAAAAGAATGTATCAATAATCATACCTTATTATCAAATGAACATCAACATAAGCTGTAATATACTGTGGGCTTATTTATGTGTGTGAAAAACGACGTACCCCCCGTGATTCAAGCACTTGTCAAACCTCCTTTAGCAGCAGTGGCTTAAAAGTAAAGGCCTCCTGTATGACTTTATCAGTCTCTCGCATCATTGTGGAGGAATTTTGGTGTACTCTTTCTTTGAAATGTTAGTTAACTGGATTTTGTGGGATTGGTTTATACAGTTCTCTTAAGGTCCCAGCACACCATTTCAATCAGACTGAGTTCTACACTTAAACCCACTGACGCACCTTGATTCTTTTCTTTTTCACTCATTCTGTTGTAGAGTTGCTGCTGTGCTTGGGATCATTGTTCTGCTACATGACCCAATTTGGACCGACAGATGACCTCACCTGTGACTCTAGAATATTTTAGGTATACAGAGGATTTCATGGTTGACTAAATGAAATGAAATGCCTTTTCTAGGCAATTGCTTTCTATCTAACATTCACACTCATTCATATTCCAATGGATGCATCAGAAAGCAACTTGGGGTTAGTATCTTGCCCAAGGATATTTGGCATCCTTGGGCAAAAGGCCACCAATCTCTCAACTTGTACATGACCGGCTCTATCTCCTGAACTGCCATAATGAGGCTGCATATTATGGATAAAAACCTCCACTTTGCTCTTGTTTGTCCAAAGGACAAGACAAAAGCACATTGTCCAACAGACAAAGCCATAGTTGTTCAGTCTTTTTCTAATTGCACTGTCATGAACTTTAACACTTAGCATGCCAAGGTCGGCCTGTAGGGTCTGATATGAAGCTCTAACGTTTTATGCAGTTTCTCTGAACATTGATCTGATCTTGGGGTGAATTTGCTAGGACATCCACTCCTAAGAAGATTTCAACTGTCCTGAATGTTTTACACTTTATCACTGTAGAAAAAAGGATTATTAAAATATTTAAAAATGGCTCGATAACCCTTCCTACACTGGTGGGAAGATATAATTGCTTCTCTAAGATCATTGCTAATGTCTTTCTTCCTTGGGTCAACACCTGAATACTCCAGATGTTAATTGATCATCAGTTGTTGATGATCAATTAATAAAGTACATATGATTGGCAGTAAGGGTGTACTTAAATTTTTAGACACCACTTGCGCATTTTGGCTTAATTTTGTTAAATCAATAATGGCACTCAAAAATGTGTTATTGTTCTGTAGTTCATCTGAGTTTGTATTGATCTAATTTTAAGACCTTGGCCCTGCACTACGAAAGTTCAGAGAACCCAGGATAACTTTCTGTTTTCTGGATCCAGTTACCCTAATACTGGCAATCAGGATACACAAATCTGGTTATGTGTAAGTAAAGGTACTGTATGAATGTGATAAGCACTTTTGGCACTTTAATCAGTAAGACTAGAAGAGAGCTACTATAATAATAAAGTTTAGTCTGTTTGAAGCCAGAGAAGAAAGCTGACAGTGTAAGACTCGTCAATATCAGGTGTATCTGATGTGCCCATATTGGTGGTGTTCCTGGATTATGATAACTAATGTTGCTCTAGGTTCAACTGTACCAAAATCAGTTATCATTATCCTGATGATAACTAATAATCTGGGTATTAACAAAACACTAAGGCCCAGATATGTTGATAAACAACACAATAAATGCAGAGCATTAGTTTTTACTGTGACTGTACTGTTGTTCTAAAGGTATTTCCAGTGTTATCAAACTCCCATGCTAACAGAATAAGCACAAACTGTTTAGCCTAGCAAAAATGATTGCTAAAGCTAAAGCCACCTAGTTGTAGCTAACATGACTCTGCTGTTTAAACATACATTTCCATATTAATGCTGAAATACATATTTGTACACTAATTTAACAGAGAAATAAATTAGGCACTGCCATAAGTAAGTACTTCAAATAAAATGTTTGCTTGTTGTTGTAGCTTACCTTTAGCAATTAGCACAGCAAGCAAGATGGCGAACTACAGGAAGCGCACTGGACAGATGCTGAGAAGATTCTCAAAAATGTGAAATGTCCAAAAACTTTAAAATATATAAATACAAATTTTAATATGACAGTAGTTTTCTATAAAAATATATAATGCACAAATAAAACGCATGTATGCATAAATTAATAGAATAGAGTTCTAATAGAGATGTCCTATTTTTGCACAATAGTAATGTGACACAGGCAGATGGTCAAGATTTACTTACACCACCTGCAGGCACTCAAACGGAGAAGAAAAAAATGCATAACATTTGTTTAAATATTTAAATTAATTTGATATTTAAAATAAATGATCACTCCATCATTTAGTGCTTTTATATAAATTATTTTTTAATAAAGTGTTGATAAAGCTATGGCTAATGACTCCGCAGAGGATCAGAAGATCTGTTCCCATTATTCATTAGTTGAATCTATGAAAGCAAGTCAGTAAAACACAAAGTTCACATAGTTGAAGACCTCCATAGCCAGAGGTCTCTGTGTGACTGAGCTACTAGCGCCCTCTAGCGGTTTTATTACAGAGCTGCACACAAACGCCAGAGAGGGCGCTTGTTTGATTGGAGGCGCTTTCATTGATTGCTTCCTCCTGCTTTTATACCCGCCCATTCTCAACGTTTGTAATCCGTCAGAAGCATGGCTTCAATAAAAGAAAGAGCCGCGGCGCTGAACCTTGCGGAGAAATTGTGTGTGCGCAATCAAGGTGAGTTGTTTGCACCTGGCGGAGGCCTGAACTGAGATCTGATTGTTTTTTTCTCATGTTAAGCAAGCGTTGCAAAGCTACACTTACAAACAGCTGTGGCAAAGAATTTGGCAGTGGTCATTTTAAGGTTTCCGTTATTGTGCTTAGTCTAACCTTCCTCCTCAACCCTTGATTTCTCTCCTTTCCAAGGGCGTAGATTTGGTTTTGGCATTGGTGGGGACGGATGATTCATAGTTTTATATGTGAATTTTATAATGTTAAATTACTATTAAACAAATGACTAAGTATTTTAGGCCATAAAACTACTCCTCTAAGATTACCACAAAGTAAAAGATCTCTCAGCAAAATTATGCAACAGATTAGGCACTATTGCTCCGATCAAATCAGTGAGCTGAGATTTTCTATTCTAAACATGAACTACTGTTACAGCAACAGACATGGACTACTGGTGTCCCACACAACTCAATGTCCACTATGTGAAGGAGCCAAACACGTGCCTGCTCCTCTCGTTAACTGAGATAAACTGCTGGCATGTTTGTTTTACATCTATACTGTCCAGTCTCTCCTGGTGGACATGCAGCAGCATTGTTTAATCTCATTTGAGTCATTGTTAACCTTAGCCATCTTTTTAGTCTTCTGAGAGCACTGAAGCTTCTTTCAGCCTCAATACCTGCGTTTTATCCTCAGATTAAAATTATTATTCTGTGCTTGATGTGCCTCACCTTTGGCCCTGGCTCTTCCCCTCTGTCTGCACTAGGACATATTGCCACCTGATAAAAAAACACATTGATTCGTGCCATATAAAAAGTGAGACATGTCAATTCAGATTCTTTGTCAAATATACACTAATGAATCAATTTACATCAGCAGCCTAACAACTGTCTTGACTCATCAGGAATCAGAATCAGAATACTTTATTGATCCCTGGGGGAAATTATTTTTTGTTACAGTGCTCCATTTTAAACCAACATTAAGACAAGACAGACAATACACTAAGAATAGTACAATACATACATACATACATACATACATACATACATACATACATACATACATACATAAGTCACTCATAAATAAATAGTTGGAAAAGAAACATGTGTAGTTGTAGCAGTAACCAGTGTGTTAAGTGGATGCGTTGTACAGGGAGATGGCCACAGGCAGGAATGATTTCCTGTGTCGTTCAGTGGTGCTTTTCGGTAATCTCAGTTTCTCACTGAACGTGCTCCTGTGACTGACCAGCATGTCATGGAGTGGGTGGGAGGTGTTATCCAACATTGTCTTTATCTTGGACAGCATCCGCCTCTCCGACACCACCTTGAGGGAGTCCAGCTCCATCCCCACAACATTGCTGGCCTTACGGATTAGTTTATTGAGTCTGTTGGCATCTGCGACCCTCAGCCTGCTCCCCCAGCATGCAACAGCATAGAGGATCGCACTGGCCACAACAGACTCATAGAAAATCCTCAGCATTTTCTGGCAGATGTTGAAGGACCTCAGTCGCCTCAAAAAATAGAGACGACTCTGGGCCCTTCCTGTAAAGTGCTGTGGTGTTTTTAGCCCAGTCCAGTTTATTGTCAATGTGTACTCCAAGGTATTTATAGTCCTCCACAATGTCAACACTGACCCCCTGAATTGAAACAGAGGTCAAGTGTTTCCTGGTCTTCCTGAAGTCCACGATCAGTTCCTTGGTCTTTGCCACGTTGAGCTGCAGATGATTCTGCTCACACCACGTGACAAAGGAGTCGACCACAGCCCGGTACTCTGTCTCATCATCCCTGCTGATGCATCCAACCACCGCAGAGTCATCAGAAAACTTCTGAAGATGGCATGTCTCTGTGCAGTGGCTGAAGTCTGTGGTGTAGAGGGTGAAGAGGAAGGGGGAGAGGACAGTCCCCTGTGGTGCCCCTGTGTTGCTGATCACCTTGTCAGACACACACTGTGGGAGACGTACATATTGTGGTCTTCCTGTCAGGTAATCAACAATCCAGGACACCAGAGAAGCATCCACCTGCATCGCTGCTAACTTATCACCCAGGAGGGTCGGCCTGATGGTGTTGAAAGCACTGGAAAAGTCAAAAAACATGACCCTCACAGTGCTCGCCGGCTGGTCCAGATGGGTGTAGACACGATTGAGCAGGTAGATGATGGCGTCCTCAGTTCCGAGACGAGGCTGATAAGCGAACTGAAGGGAATCCAGGTGTGGTCTTACTATGGGTCGCAGCTGGTCCAGGATGAGCCTTTCCAGGGTCTTCATGATGTGGGAGGTCAGTGCCACGGGCCTGTAATCCTGGGGGCCACTGGGACGAGGCGTCTTTGGTACAGGGACGAGGCATGATGTCTTCCACATCACCGGGACCCTCTGCAGACTCAGACTCAGCATAAACAGTTTATGAAAGACTCCACACAGCTGGGGGGCACAGGTCTTGAGGACAAGGGGACTCACTCCGTCTGGTCCAGCAGACTTGCCTGAGTGAAGTCTCCTCATTTGCATCTCAACCTGGTATTGAGTGAAGGTGATGGGTGGGGGAGGGGTGTCAGGAATCTCACAGGAGGCAACATGTGAAGAGAGAGGCTGGCACAGTGGTGTGGCTCTGGATTCCAGGCTGACTACAGGTAAGGTTGTGGGGGTAGGAGCAGACACTGTGGTGTCGAATCTATTGAAAAACAGATTCAACTCATTGGCTCTATTCTCACCTCCCTCAGCTCCCCTGCTGTTGGTTGGCCTGAATCCAGTGATGGTCTTCATGCCCCTCCACACCTCTCTCATGCTGTTCTGCTGGAGTTTCCACTCCAGCTTCCTCCTGTAATTGTCCTTAGCCTCTCTGATCTTGTCCTTTAGTAACACCTGGACCTTCCTCACCTCCTCTTTGTTGCCCCCTCTGAAAGCCCTCTTCTTGTTGTTGAGGAGGGCTTTGATGTCCTTAGTCACCCACGGCTTGTTATTTGGGTAACAATGAACAGTCTGAGCTGGAACAATGGAGTCGGTGCAGAAAGTTATGTAGCCTGTGATACACTCAGTAAGCCCATTGATGTCCTCGGCGTGAGGCTCACAGAGTGTTTCCCAGTCGGTCACCTCGAAACAGCCCTGTAGTTCTGCTAAGGCCTCCTCTGACCACCTCCTGACAGTCCTGGTGGTCACAGGTTCCCTCCTCACAATTGGCACATAGCGGGGGGTGAGGTGAATCAGGTTATGATCTGACCTACCAAGTGGGGGGAGGGAGGAGGAGCTGTATGCATCCTTGACGTTAGCATACAGTAAGTCTAAAGTTTTCTCTCCCCTGGTGGGACAGTCCACATATTGTTTGAATGTTGGTAGTGTATTGTCCAGTGATACATGGTTGAAGTCACCCGAGATCACAATAAAGGCACTCGGGTGCTGAGTCTGTAGCCGAGCTATGGCAGAGTGGATAGTGTCACATGCAGCTGTGGGGTTAGCAGAGGGGGGTACATAAACAGCCACCAAGATGACGTGAGAGAATTCCCTGGGTAAATAATACGGCCTGAGTCCAACAGCACACAGTTCAGTGTCCGGGCAACAAATCCTTTCTTTGATTGTTATGTTGGCAGGGTTACACCACCGGTTGTTAACTAAAACAGCAAGCCCACCTCCTTTCCGCTTACCGCTAGCGATGCTGTCCCTGTCCGCCCGAACAGTGTGGAAGCCTTCCACGGAAGCATTCTCATCGGGAATGTCCTGGTGCAGCCATGATTCGGTGAAACACATCAGGCTACACTCTCGATATTCCCTCTGACTCCGTACCAGTGCTGAGAGCTCGTCGATTTTAATTGCCAACGATCGCACATTACCCATCACGATAGACGGCAGACACGGTTTAAACCTCCTCCTCGCTTCGAGCCTCCGCTGTCTCACCGTCACCTTTTTTCTTCTCTTCTGTCCTGTTTGTAGCGTGAGTGCATTTTTAAAACAATTTGTGCAAACTGCACTACAAGGTGGAATTGCTCCTTTCCCTCATTCTCTTAGAGATATATATTCCTATAAAGGTGTTTAAGAGGTCTCTTCTGTCCTTTTGCATATATCTAATCGTGCCCTGCACAAATTGCCTGTAAAATATGTTAAGAGTTTGTTCTGAATGTGCCTTTTTTTTTTTTTTTTTTTTTTTTTTAAAAGCTCCTTGTGTGGCCTCCAAGCCAGTCCAGTCTTGCACCATGTGGAGCAGCCTTATCTCCCACCTGAAGTCTACTGTGACCGTGAAGCGCAGACGAGTCCTCTTGAAATCCCACAGTGACTGTTTCCTTGGCTCAGAGGGTGTGGATGTACTGGCAGAATACATTGTTAAAGCGAAGGGCTTTGAGGGTGTGTGTTGGTTTGTAGATGCTGTTTTATTCCCATAGCTTCACCTTCTAGAGATCATTTTATTTATGATATTCGGCCCTTCTATTTGATTAAATTTAAGGTGCCGTCGTGTCTCGGGACAAAGTGGTGTGTGTGTGCCAGGCGCTGTTGGAGTGCGGCGTGTTTGAGGCGGTGGGAACCAAAGTGCTGGGAAAAGACAAGAAACAGGATGCGTTTCATGACAGCAAGAGCGCTCTTTACAGGTTGGATACATGAAACGAACTGTTTTTTTTAAAAAAAAAAAAAAAAAAAATTTCAACCTGTGATGGCATTCCCTAAACATTTCATATAAACATGCAGGTTTGTAGACACATCTACTCCTTCAGTAGATGAGTTGGAAAAAGGTGTGCTTGTGAATGGGATCCAAAAGTTCTTCACCTGCGCTCCTTCAGACAGGTATCACCTCTAAAATATTTATTTATCTGTATTACAGGCACACTGCATATAAAACATCTAACCAAAGGTAGCATCAAGTCAAAATGTATCTCATGTATGAATATTTTATGAATTGAATAATAAATATTACTGTATACTCTCACTGTCCATATTATTAGGTACACCTTGCTTTTACCTTTGGGACTGGCTGAATTCTTTTGTAGCGTAGATCCATCAAGGTCTGAATTTACTGTGCCTGAAATCCGTGTCTCTTGCATTTCAGGCAGGAAGAGCAGACCTGTCCCCCTGCATCGCTTGTTGAGATGTCCACCCCAGTCCTCTTCACTCATACTTCCAGCCAGCTAGATGCTCCCGCCACTAGCAGCCAATCATTGGAGCTGCCGATGAACAGTCTGAGTCTGAGTCCGTGCAGGGTACAGACAGCCACGGGTTTACCACAATCATGTGAGCACAAATCTTTCTTTCGTATGCATCACTAAAGCAATCCTGAACAACTAAACTAAAGCAAATGTTTCTGCAATACATAATGCTGTGGTATACAAAGGACAAGCAGGAAATCTGTACTACATAGCTGTGATCATCAAGCAAATTGCATTCAAAGAGACATGTAGCAGATGGTACTGGATCAGCCACAATCTGGCATCTCTGAGGATAATCGGAGTACATTCATTCACATGGTTTGAGTGACTTGCACATCTGTTAATTTGACATTAATGCTGAATGATCTATTCAGCTTTTGAGCAATATATGCATCTATCAGGCAATGTTTGACGCCAAATAACATTACACATGTAGTTTAACAGCATGGATCCTATCATAGACTGCATTCAGCGGGACAAAAGGCAGCAATACACCTGCACAGGCTGCAACTCAATTAGAACTTGGTTCCTCTGGCTCTTTCCTGCAGTGGTGGATGAGGTGTGGCAGGAGCAGACCCTGCTCAGGCTGTTAAACCTGGTGGAGCTCCCTGTGCTGGAAGGCGTGCTTCAGTGCAGGCAGAGCCCATCCTCTCCATCTCCAGCCAACCTGGCACACAATAACCCAGATCTGATCTACAGCAGCAACCACCTGGACCGACAGATCCTCAAGGCCTTCCGAGACTCTCAGTAAGTTTGGATTTTTAAAAATCTTTATTTTTTTTTATAAATTTGATGTTTTGTTGATCTCACTTGCACTGTTTCCTCCTCATTTTTCAGGGAAGATGAGTGGCTCTGTGCAGCTTTGGACTGTTTGGACTTCCTGCCTGACCAGCCGGTAGTGGAGCTCAGCAGGGAGCTGCCTCATTGTTTCCCTCAAGATAATGAGAGCTGTGACCCAGAACCAGCTGGTCTCAGCGTCCAAGAAAGAGGTAAGTGGTATGATGAGTATCAGAATCGGGTAAAGCATGTAAACGCCACTGGTGAGCTATGGTGAGAGACATGTATAGCTTATGTTGCAAATGATGGCATGTTTAACAATAGCTTCAAAATACTCAGGTGACAACAGTGCAGAGCACACACATCTCTCCCCAAGTGGCTTGGCCCAGTGTAAGCTGCTTCTATATGGGACTCTGGTCAAACACTACAGCATCACAAACAGGCTTCCACTTCTGCCGCAGCACATGACTGACGTCTACACAGCCATCACAGAGCTGCTCGGTAAGAACACTGGTTCAGACGTGACGGTGAGATTTTTACCGCGTCTCCAACCATGCTCTCTTCTCCTCCAAAGATTTTTAATAACCTCACCACTTGCAGCACATTCTCTTTCATTCTCTCACCTTTTCAGTAAATGCTCAATTGGATAAGGCTCTCGAGGCTCTGCAACTGTGTCTGAAGCTGCTGCCGCACAGCTGCAGAGATGAGCTCCGTAGGCTGCTTATCTTCGTGTCTCTGGCAGCTGACCCACATGGGATTAAAGTGGACAAGGAGGTGAGAGCAAGTGGTGTTTTTATTTTTTTATTTTTTTTGGGGGGGGGGGGTCTGACATCAAAGAATGTGCTCTGTCATCTGTAGATTGAGAACAGGCTGGCAGTGAAGAGGTCTTTCTCCAGGGCGATCCTACACAGCAAGGCTCTCTCCAAAGAGAAAGAAGATCTTATATTGGTCTTTATGCTAAGCAATGTTAAAGAAATCTTCAAGGTAATAGAATGCTTTTGGTCTGTGTGAGAAAGTGATGATGAATTTTTTTGCCTGATTTCTTGCCCCAGTGCAGCAAGAAAGCGGGGAGAAAAAATGATCAAAGATTTGTGCAAGAAATGTTTGTACATACGAACTAAACCCATTGTGATCCGGTCACTCAAACCACCGCTAAGGATGACCTACTGTAGTTGGCCATCCTTAATGTAATCAGTTACTTTATCTAGAATATTCTCTTTGGTAACCTCTGCTAAGTAAATCTGTGGCTTGTCCAACAACTTAAAATGTGTTTGCATGGGGCCCTTTTGACTTGTAGTAGAAGAGATGGCAATTATAAAAAAGCTGTACACAAGTGGCCACACAGCAGACACTGATGTAAATGGGAATGTGTCTCGAAGGTTCGCTTGGGGTGCTGTGAAGCAGTAGATATTACAAAGGAAGACAATGTGGGAAAATATGAATGGGTTAAATACAAATGTAAAGCTACACAGTTCTTGTTCTTCCAACTGTGGTTTGGGTTTTTTTTTTTTGTTTGTTTGTTTTGGGGGGGGGGGGGTGTTCATGGATTATGCGCAGCTTTGTTCTGTAAATTTTTTTATTTTATTTTTTTTCTCTGCTCCAGATACCTGGGGCTCTGCACAAAGTAGTGAGTGACAAGCTGGCTTGCCTCGTACAGGAGAAACAGCCGGATGTGACGGGTAAATGGCTTTTGATTACTTTTGGTAAATGACACACAACATCAGTTTCCTTTTAAGATGGAGAAACTCCAGAACAGATCGCACAATTCCGTCTCACTGCAAAACACAAAAGGAATGGTATCTGTAATTCAGTAAAATACTTTTATCTTTCAACATTAACATGAAGTCTTTCTTTAACTCAAACAGGTCGCACGATCTTTCAATGCTCTAAATTCTTAAAATTCTCTCACTATGACTGTGTATTACTATGACAGTCTTTCCAAAAATCTTTAATTACTGATGGAGTGAAACAGTTTCTTCAACATGCAGTAATTTTCTTGGCGTGGCATCCTGAATATCTGCAACAGCAGATTTCCCTCATCTCCACAGAGTGAGGCTCTCTTCTAAGAAAAATGAGCACTGTTGGATCTGCCATAGACTAACTGGCCAGAACAGCTAAGAGGTCATGCAGCTAAAGAGCAGATGCTCCCTGGTGGAGACTATAATCTGCAGAAAAAACTAAATAATATCCAGACATTTCTATTCAAATCAATTTTAATTAAATTTTCCTCTTTATTGTTGTTCTCCTCGTCCGTTGTGATTCATAAATTGGTCTACATCATGTGTAGGTTATTGATGTTTCACTGCCCCCTAGTGGTGGCAGAATCTCCAGATCACTTTATTCCCAGCTGAGACTGGAGGTCTGTAGTTACATTAAATTGGCAATTATGCAATGTTCATTTCCTTTAACGTTTTTTTTTTTCTCTCTTCTTCAGGTTCTACATTCTGTCAGCAGGTTGACAGGAACACTTTACAAAGCTCTACAAAAACCACCACCAACCAAGCGCTGTGGGTCCTCTTAAACAACATCCACCTGGATACCAAGATCTCAGCCAAGGAGAAAAAGCGTCTTCTTAGACAGTTTCACCTTTCCCACCCAGAAATATTTAACCAGTACTTTGGTGACTCTGCCTTCAGTGTGCTGTAGATCTGTGCAGATTTGTCTCTGCTGTTTTCTTTAAAGTGTTTTTTGCCTTTTTACTTGCTTGTTATACAAAAGTGAACCATCTCCACAGATGCATTTTTGACTGACAGTAAGTTTGTGTCTGTATATCAAATGTATAAATATTGAAGAATACTAAAGCATGTATGTGTATTTACTATTGAATAAAATGTCAATTGTTTACAAAATCTCAAATGCATCTCTGTAAAATGTGAAACATTCAGCTCTTTGCAAGTATATTCTGCCAATGAACTGTTTTCTGGAAGAGAGCCTGAGGTGGCCACGTTGGGAACTTCTACTCTAAGCATTATATGTGTTAGACTCTAAGCTGTTTAAATATTTCAAGAGGTTTTTTTTTTTTTTTTAATCTTTAACATTAATAGAGTTTAAAAAAATAAATAAAATAAAACGAAACCACTCATTCACACTCCTCAGTTCTCTGTAGATCCGTTTTCTGACTGAAAACCTGAGGGGGTGGTTCCAAACTTTCATAACAATGGCGTGAGTTTGCATTAAAATAACCTGCTCAAAAACAGTGTTCACTTTCTGTAAATCTGTTACACGTAACACGTCTGATATCAATCAGCATGTATGTTTTTGTTTTCCAAAAGGCATTCAACCTCATTGTACAGCAAATTGGATATAATATTAGATAGAATGGATGGTAATGTGGGGAAACATTTAAATAGATCAACAGTTTATCAAATACCCAGACCAGTCCTTTTGGCTCTTACAACCATGTCACATTCAAAGTCACTTAAATCACCATTCTTCCTCTGATGCTCAGTTTGAACTTTAGCAGCATCTCCTCCCTGTGTCTGCATACTTAAAAGCATTAAGTTGCTGCCATGGTGCTGGCTAGTTAAATATATCAGCTGAACAGGTGTTTCAAACAATGAGGTGAGAAGTGTATCTTTTGAAAATGTGGCAAAAGTACATACATTCTTTACTTGGATAGAAATACCGATACTTGTGTTAAAAAATACTCCAGTGAAAGTTACTGATTCAACTTCTTTACTCAAGTGAAAAAGTACAAGCTCTGAAATGTATTCAAAGTAAGAAAGTAAAACATAGGTCTTATATAGCGTTATAAATTATGCATAATTTATGTTTTTGCTCTTTCATCCCTTTGTGTGAGACAACCCCCCCACCCCCATTTAGGCTCAAACCAGTTTGACCTTTGAACCTAAAGTAGCGAGCCTGTTCTGAAATTTTAAGTAAAAAGTTCAGCTATTTGTTTAAAAATGTAGGGAGTAAAAGTAAAAAAGATGGTTGAAAAAAATACTTAAGTAAAGTACAGATACCTGTAAATTCCTCTTAAGTACAGTAACAAAATATTTGTACCTTATCACTTCCTTTAGCTGATATTTTGTAACATTCTTGTGTATTTCTACCATCCATATATAGGAATGTATAGGAAGGCCAGTTATTGTCTATCAAAGAAGAAATTCATGTAAAATGTACTTTTGTTCTTTTGAAATCAAATCTATTTGGAAATGTCTGAGAAGGAAACTCTTCTTCTTCTTCACATCTGAGCAGCTAGACAATTACAATCAAATTAAAGCTGCGAGCAGCGTTTTGAGGGTCCTCGCACCCCAGGGCATCGAGACACGCCCAACACCTACACCCAGCATGTCCGATCTTATGTCACATGGATGGAATTCATGCGTAGAACCACCAGCTAAAATTTCATCTCATTCAATGATGATTATAGTCGTCCCACTAGGTGGCGCTCTAACTATTACTGACAAATGGCATATCAAATATTTCCGAGCTTGACTCTCGACTCATACATACGAAGTTTGGGAGAGACTGAACTTGGTTTCTGAGTGACAGCAGATTAATGCTTTTTGGCGAGTGATTGAAACTCCACGTGCCGCCATGACCACCCCGTTTCCCTGAACGTAAAAAGCTTCGCAATTTAACATCATTAAGGTCTTTAGATCCCCTGCACTGGAGATCGAGTCAATCTAATGTACGAGGTCTGAAAAGAAGGGAAGGTGTCGCCAAAATGACACTTTAATTTTGAAATGGCTGACTTCCTGTTGGATTTGGGATATTGCTCCAAGAGACATTTTTGTACATCTTGATAGCTTACATAAGCTTACCAGGTTTCAAAATCATAGATGAAACACAGAGCAGAGGCTGATGTTTTTAAATGTTGTAGGGGGCGCTGTTGAGCCATTTTGCAATATTCCATGAAAATGATCACATAACAAGAAAGCCTTCATGACATTAGAGGAGTGGGCCAACTCCTAATTTTCTCACTGAAGCATCATGAGGGACTGAAGTTAATATTCACCGCTTTTGAGGTGGACCTGATGAACCTGTGATAATCAGTATATCAAAGTGAAAGACATGACATTTCCTGTTCCCACTAGGTGGCGCTCTGCATATTCCTGACAATGGGCATATCAATCTGTTCAGGGCAGGTCTGTCATCACGCCTGAAAATTCTGGTACTGATCAGACTGGATTTCTTTGACTTATACTAATTTTTTTCTTCATCAATACTGCTGGGGTCACACCCTTAACAAAAACTCACACTTTTCACTGTAACCAAAGACCAACTCCTTAAAGCTTTCCTAGAGAAATTTGAGTTGCAGATGTCACCCATCACTCTCAGTGCTCGGGCCCTAATAAATGTAACGTTTCTGCCGCTGTGTCCGTGTGTGTGTGCGTTTGGGAGGGGGGGCTCGGCTGTTACGTCACGCTAGCCCCACCCAATCCAGGAAGCGTCTCTTGATTAGCGGCAACCCGTCAGAGGAGGGCTGCGACGTAAATAAAAAAGCTGGAGTTTCCGAGGATAAACCAAAGCCTTTCTTCTCCTGAGCGCGGTGCCTGGCGGCGGTGAAGTTGTGAATAAACGTGTGTCTGGGTTATGAAGGAGTAGCGGTGTCATAAAGCTTTGTTGTTGTGTTGTTATTGTTAAACAGAAAGCGGCGTTCACGCTGACTATAAAGCTAACGTTAGATAAGTTGAGCTCCACATCAGACGCGTCTCTTCCCCCCGGGGCTGCCGAGGACAAGGTTAGTACCGTTACCGAAGCCTGCGAGGACAGCCACAGTACCCATGAGGCTTTGTTCTGTTTACTTCACCTCCTCAGTCTTAGCATCGCACTGCCACACGGATCCCCCCCTCCCCTCTCTCATCCTTTACCAGTCCAGATGATGTCATCATTTGAGCACCACAGAAACAAATCTGCACATCTCTTTTTCTTTGTGCTCTTAAGTGAGGTCCTTTCACGTGACAGCCACTGCTTCCTGCTATACACCCTTCTACAAAGACGTGGCTGTATCATAGTGATTGGGCTCTTAAAAGCAGACTCTCAGATTTCAAATCCCTGCACATTCAAATCTCCATGTCACCTGTTTTCCTGCAGACTCCAGAATGCCAAAGGAGGCAGACCACATGGAGGATGGAGGAGACAAGGAGTCGAAGGAGGAGCAGAGGCAGGGGGCTTCTGGGGAGACGGTTAGGAAGAGGGTCCGGGCGAACACTCCGAGTCCTCACAGAGGCAACACTCCACAAGGTGATCAGGCTTATTTTAACTGTTCAGTACTGTCTGCAGGCTTGCTCATTAACTAATGAGATCATGATCGTATAACAGAGACTTTGTAAAAGCATCAGATTTGTTAGACTTCCTGGTTAGTTTCTGTGAAACTTTGTTTTAATTCAACTGAATAAACTGGCTAAACACATGAATGTGATCTGGATTAAATGTGTCACAGCCTGTCATGTGACTGAAATGAAAACTGAACAATAGCACATCCTTGAAAGTAGTGCTGTGTCATACTGCATATCTTGGTATCCATCTGATACCAAGTAAATGCTGATACCAATGCCGATACTTTTAAACCTGTAAAGGCACCTTATTTAGGGACGAGCAGTGTGTCGTGATTTATGAGATGTATCATCATTAATTTACTCATTTTGAACACATTTGTTGACCACTAAATCACTGTGATTTACTGTGATTGTGATTACGTACTGCAATAATTAGTAATTACAACAAAAAACACTATTCAGCTTTTCATGTACTTTGAAACCCGGAATATAAATGTGCCCACCCGTAAAGCACTTTGGGTCAGCTTCTGTTGGTTGAATGTGCTATATAGGCTATAAATAGATGTGACAATCAACACACAGAGGTTCAGACATTGTTCATAGTGCATGCTTGAGGTGTATTCTTTCATTAAAAAAGTATATATACATACATTTATCGACCCTGTCACTCTAGTATTGCTCTGATACCGATACCAGCGTTGGTGTCGATACTATTGATATTTGGATCGATCCGCCCACCTCTACCTAAAAGTACGTTTTCAAAAAAGATTTACTGGTTCCTGCTGCTCACTGTCATTTCAGGCCTTTGCTTCCCCTGCAGGCCTGTGTTTCTGAGGGTAGGTCATCCATAAACATGTTGGCTGTGAGACCTTCTACATACATGTGAGAATATGTCCTGAAAGAGGCAGCACAGATGGTTTAGCAGTCTGGCTGGAGTTGGGCTCGGACCCCTTCTTCTTGCATGCTGTGAGAACAGCTCAGTTCTTCTGTTCAAACATGTGATCTTTGCCCTGTTTTTGACCACAGGAGTCAGACCATGAATGCTTCAGTTCACAGGCACATGCCTTCAAGCGTTGGCAGATAAAATCTTCTTGTCTGTGTTGCTTGCTTGTTTTGACCAACTTGGCTCTTGCAGTCACTGCCAGTGAGTCAATAAGTAGAATTGTGAGAACTGTGTACAGAGACGCTTCATGTCAGTGAGGCTGTGTGATGGGTTTATTACTGATTGACTGATTTTTATCTAGAGCTAGCCAAATGTAGGTTGCAAAAAGAAGTAGAATGATAGATGTATACAAGCATTTGCAATTAGCAGTTATCGGTTACACTGTCCATGCAGTATATACATCATCCACCTCTGAAGATTCAGCTGTACCTTCTCAGTAATGACAACTAATTGGTTATGAATTGATTGGTAGGTTTACTAAACCTGGACACACCAAATTTGACAGACTACTTTGCCTCGTTGTTGTGCGTTCTGTATTAAAATGCCATGTTTTCTAAGATGCTTGGCAGGTAATATCATTTGGTTTGTGTGCTGAACACAGTAAACTGTGACACGGTGTACATTAAAAACCTTGCAAAGGGGTCTGGAAAGTCCAAACATCAATTCTAGCTCCAGCTGTGGAGGATGCTAGCCCTCGAAAATGTAAAAAAAACCTCAAAACAAAATACTCCTCCAAAGCCATATATCCACATGAGTACTACTAAATATGTGACACAGTGTTGTCCACTTAAAAACAGCTTGGACTTGTATAAGACGGAAAAAGATTAACTTTGTCAGTTCTGATGTAGAAAATGTTCTCATGTGTTTATTCCCAGATTTAGATTTGTGCAGATGATGACTTCACGAGAGTGGAACATTGTGACTTTTTGTTTTTGCTCATGGCCGTGAGCCACAACAACAGAGGCTTTGCTTAAAGGCAGGTGTGCTGCTGAACAGAGAGCTTTGTTTAGACTCTGACTGATGAATTGAGGAGATCAACGCTTATTGCACTTAGTGTTGCCTGCTTGTAAAACATTCACACTAAATCCATTTGGAAGTGAGAGATAATGCGCTCAGTAAATGGGTTTATATCCAGTGTGTTCTCCAGATGAAGGAAACTTTATCTTTTGAAAGAATGACGTGTAATTGTGTACAAATATATACATTTTCTCTTTCTAGCCAGCCCACCCAGGTTTGTCTCTGTGGAGGAACTGATGGAGACAGCTAAAGGAGTCACCAACATGGCTTTGGCTCATGAAATAATGGTGAACCAGGCTTTTCAAATCAAACCCGCGGAGCTTCCTGAAGGAAGGTGAGGACTGGATCTTTTCCTCAGTGTGAGTTCTTTCTTGCTGCAGATATAAAAGCATGCGTGTTGTTCTGGAACAGTTTGGAGCGCAGAGTGAAGGAGATCATGCACAAAGCATTCTGGGATTGTTTGGAAGCCCAGCTGAAGGAGGATCCACCGTCATATGAACACGCCATCAAACTTCTGGCTGAGATCAAAGAGGTGAGATGCTGAAGCCTGCATTCATTCGTATTCTTCAATCATCCTTCTCTAGATTTAACCAACCTCTTTTAACCTCTCGTCTCCCCTCTTTTAGACACTGCTGTCTTTCTTGCTACCAGGCCACGGTCGTCTGCGCTCTCAGATTGAGGAGGTTTTGGACTTGCCCCTGATCCAGCAGCAAGCTGAAAATGGAGCTCTTGACATCGGTCGTCTGTCCCAGTTCATTGTGTGGATGATGGGCTCACTTTGCGCCCCCAGCAGAGACGAGGACATCCAGAAGCTGAAGCAGATCACCGAAGTTGTGCCTCTGCTCAAGTAAGCCATGGAAGACAGGTCATCATTAGCTCTGCATGTTCCAGGCTGTGGTTTATTTTTAGATTGTGTAATTTCATTCCCATCAGACCATGCAGCTCTCAGCTTGTATAAGAGCGACTGTTCTTTGATTATAGCTCAAAGCGCTATTAACAACTTCTTAGTACAGATCCAGACTTACCAAGACTGAATTAAAAGTTTGGCTTGTCATGAAATGTGTATATTTCATCATCAGTGCTTAGAGTTTGCCCATTTTTTCCATCTGTCATGTTTTAGGGCCATATTTTCAGTGCTGGACCTGATGAAGGTGGACATGGCTAACTTTGCCCTGAGCAGCATCAGACCACATCTGATGCAACAGTCTGTTGAATATGAGAGGAACAAGTTCCAGGAGTTTTTGGAGAAACAACCAAGTAAGGGATACAACTTTCATATTTACTGTTATGAGCATTATTAGCTTTAAACATTACATATGATTATTTAAATAGCACACAACCCGCAGTGTCTAATTCTACTGTATTCAGACTAATCACCTGCAATATGAAATACAGAACCCCAAAACATATCTCTCATTAGCTGGTAGATTTGTAGACGTTAACATTGTGCAATGTCCTTTGCACCATCTTGAGTACTGTGATACCCACTGATTACCTCTGTAGCAAGACTGAAACAGTTGCCCATTTGTCATTCAGAACATGACTGTAGGAGCTGCAGCTCTAATAAGATGTACTACAGACTGTATAAAACATGGATGTAGCTTCCAGATGTGAAAAGTGAAGCAAAGTCAGACTTTCCACTGAGGTTGTATTCTTTTTATTGGCCAGCAAAGGGTGACTCAAAAAGACTAGTTATGTGGATTTCTGTTGGAGTATGGCCCTCAGTTTTCTTGCTCTGTGACTCAGGACTGTATCAGCTCAACATCCAGGTTCCAGTCATATCAAATACAACATAATCTTTATTTTATTAATTATGCTCCTCATCAGAATCAGGCAGCGGGGGTCTTGACATCTGGATGCCAAAACCTGAACAAACGCTTGAGGCTTTGCAATCTGACTTCACAAGCCAACATTGTGACAGCTATATGCGTGTTTTATATATGCAGTTTGTGGCGTCCATTGTTTTCTAATTGCTCATTGCTGTTTGTGAGGTATCCAAAGATCAGAAAGGATACAAAATTGCATTTTTCTGTAACCAAACATCTTCAAATTTGACTGTTTGCTTTATTAACGTATTTATTTTTTATTTTTTACAAAAGGGAAATACTCAATCTGTCAACCCACGAATACTGCAGTTATAAGTTACACAATGATTGAATGCTTTTAAAAAGCATGTGATGTACAGGGGTGTAGTCACTCCTGTGTGAATGCCACTTCTTTGTTATACTTTTTGAAAATCAGGTGAATTTCAGCAGCACGCAACAGCTTTGATTTGATGCAGTGTTTACACATAGACTTAATAATTCATCTTATACCACTGTGCATCTCTGCTCTACTCAAAATATTTGTATGTTAGCCCTTCTGTCTAGTGTAGTCTGAACCTTTTACATTTAACAATACAGAAAACTGAAAAAATCTTGGTTATAGACTCCTGTATTATATTCTATAATGATGTAATACCGCTGACTAGTACTGCTATTATTATACTGAATAATAACAATGATCGTTTCTCCTTCAGATGCCTTAGACTTCACTGAGAAATGGCTTGAGGATACAGTAAAAAGCCTGCAAGACTCAGCAGCAACAGGTGGTGCTGCATCTGATTCTTTACTCCACCCCCTCAGTGTTCATAATCATGCCTATCTTCGCCTGCTCAGGTGGGACCACGACTCAGACACCTTCCCGGAGGTAAACCCAATAAATCCTGGTTCATTGTATCTCAGCGCTTGTTTAAATTTCACTTCTTGTGTTGTACTCTTCATCCTAAAATTCTCCTCTGCTTTTATCTACAGACGGTGTTGATGGATCAGGTTCGATTCCAGGAGATGCAGCAGGAGGCTGAACAGCTGGTTCTTCTCTCCTCTGTGCTGCTCATTGTCTACACTACAACTGGGGAGGCCATCTCAGGCCTGCCAGGACTGATGGAGACCCTCAAAAACACTGTTAACGTCTTGCTTGCAGACATGCATACACCGTAAGCACAAAGATATATATATTTTTTTATATTTAAAGCTACAGTGGCCAAATTTGCCTTCATTTCTTTCAGTTCACTTCCTCAAGCACTAATTATTCTCTATGTGAATAAACAAAGGTGGACAAATATGACTGAGCCAGAGTGGATTTAATTTGACTTGCATTAATACGTAAATTGAACGACTTAGGATTAGTTTGAATTTCAAGGTAACTTTCTCTGGAAAGGTCCCATGCTGACATATTCTGCAATGTGCCTGATCTGAATTCAGCAAAAATAAAGAGAGACACTGTAGATTCCATCAGTTTCACAGATGTGGTGATGTGACTAGTTTAGCCTCATTTAGACAAGAGTAGTGATGTTTCCACAAATTGTATATGAAAGATGGACCACTAATTTCTGGACAACTTTTTTGGACTTTGCTGTCACTATGTTAAGGGGGTTTTTGTTTATTTTTTTCTGGTCAACTGGAACCTTTCTGTGGAGTTTGTGTGTTTTCCAACAGTTTTAAAAGATGTGCTTTGTACTAACTATTTAAATGGTAAATGGCCTGTATTTGAATAGCGCTTTACTTAGTCCCTAAGGACCCCAAAGCGCTTTATACTACTTTCAGCCACACACCCATTCACACACTGGTGATGGCAAGCTACATTGTAGCCACAGCTGCCCTGGGGCACACTGACAGAGGCGAGGCTGCCGGACACCGGCCCTCTGACCACCACCAGTAGGCAAACATGGGGTTAGTACAGGGGTGGGCAATCTCACGAGGGCCGGTGTCCCTGCAGGTTTTAGATGTGTCCTTGAACCAACACAGCTGATTTAAATGGCTAAATTAGCTCCTCAACATGTCCTGAAGTTCTCCAGAGGCCTGGTAATGAACTAATCATGTGATTCAGGTGTGTGGACCCAAGGTGAGATCTAAAACCTGCAGGGACACCGGCCCTCGTGGACTGAGCCCACCCCTGGGTTAGTATCTTGCCCAAGGATATTTGGCATGCAGCCAGGAGGCAGCCTGGGATCGAACCACCGACCTGATTAGTGGCTGACCTGCTCTGCCACCTGAGCTACAGCCACGCCATTTATTCTAAATTGGCTTAATTTGTGAACATGAGAACAAGAGGCCAAAGCAGTTACAATTTTTTTGAGACAGTGTTTGATAGATGGCTATGAAGTACTGATTACATACAGCTTTTTTTTGTAAAGTTAATTGTATCAGTAAAATAAGTTTATTATATATTAAAGGTTGTAGCTTTTCTCCAATGAAAAAAAAAATCCAAGAAGTTTTAGCTCAAGACAGATGGGTAAAAAAGCACTTTTGTCCCACAATACTACCGACTGTCCACTGTTAGCCATCATAATGGAGTAAGGTTTTGCACACTAGGGTAGCGAGTTAGTTACATGACTGAAAACTATGGATAGAAGATGCATAAAGCTTGGCTTTTGTTGTGAAGCTTATTAACTTAACAACTTGTATTGTTATAAAACTAAAGCTTTTTTTTGTGATCTGTCCTAAGTTCATTTAGTGCACAGGAGGTCTTGGCAACCATTGGGGAGAAACTGTGTGTTGAGCTGAGTCAGTGTCTAAGCCAGCATGGCTACTCTCCATTCTCAGCTGACCGAAAGAGCGCTCTGAAGGGGCAAATCTCCGCCGCCATCCAACCAGACAACACAGTCCGCATGCTGATGGGTAAGAGCACTTACTTCTTACTTCCTTAGAGGCAACACCAGCGGTGCACAGTTCAGTGAAGGTGTTTGTCAGCGACAGTTAAACTCTCTTCTCTCCTCTCAGAATCTCGGGTTCACAACTACCTTCTGGCTTCCCTGGAGTCCAGCCAACATAAGACCCCTCCTCCTCTGCCAGGAGGTCTGGCTCCAGTCAGCAAGGAGCTAAAAGAGCTTGCTGTTCACTTCAGTCGCCTTGTCAACTACAACAAGCTGGTCTTCTCCCCATTCTATCAAAAGACCCTGCAGAAAATACTGGCACCAGGAGAGAGTCCCGGCACAGACACATAAACTCTGCAGGGAGGGAGAAGAGAAATGTGGAGAGCAGTCTGTGATTTTTTTGCGGTTTCCTCTCACTAGTAACGGTTAAGATTTAAAGAAAACAGTCACGGGAGGTGCCCAGAGAAGTATGCACCTTAAACCAAGTCGATTAGAAAATAGACTCACATCTCAGTTACATTAATCCACAAAGTTGTTAGCTTGGAAAAATGTCAAACCTCATATTTGTGACCTATTAGCAGCTGTCTTGGATGAGCCTGTATTCAGTATTATAGCATGGCAGGGTATCATTCGGAACAGTTTAATACCCAGAACTAATATTTTGGGGTATTCTGCATCTTTACCATACGTGGTAGAGTCCTTATGACTTAGTTTGCGCAATATTCAATTAAAGAAAGAATTCAGGAAGATAAAGTGTCAGCGTATGTATCATAAAAGTGTCCCAAAGTAGGAAGATATAGGATCTGAAAGAAGTTAGCTGCTGTCATTACCAGCAAATTAAACTGCCGACTTTACAATTGAACCCCCAGGTCTCCTGTTCTTACACAATCCTTTTTCCTAATTTAGGAAATTCCCCCCAACATCCAACAAGCTCCAGTGCTGCCCCCGCCTGTCAGGAGCTGCCAGGAGATGTTATGGTATTTCACAGATGTGTTTGCTTTATTACATTTATCAAAAAAGAGCCACAATCTCTACTTAGAAAGGGTCATTTAAGTATATTTGAAAAGGAATCTGTTTACTCAGGATAAACAAGTCACTGAGTATTTTTAAAACGAATTTGTGGGGGTGGGGGAAAGTGTTTTAGTGAATCTGCCTGAATGCTCCTTCCTGTTAGCTCCTGACAGGTGAGGTGGAGCTCTTCTAAAACACTGGCAGAGAGCTCCTTGATGAGTTGACAAAGCTGACCCCTTCAGTGAGATATGTGATGGGTAAAAGCCTTAAAGTATTTAGAAAGCATCAGTACGTTACGTTTTTTTAACTTACTGCTCGTGGCACCGTTTAACTGGCACTCTAAGCAGTTGTGTAGCTCACACAAGCGAAAGAATGAGCAAGACAGCAAATGCCTGCATGCTGTCTTTTACACTGGAACTGAAAGAGAATACAGAGGGTACAAAAACTATACACCTTAATCTTTTTGCAGCATTTAGTTCATGCATCTGTAAGTACTAGTGGATTTTTTTTAAACAGACAGGGGACTCCTTGCAGTAGCTTCAGAAATATGTACAATAACCCAGCTAAACAAATTCTTCACTATAAAGTAAATTAGTTTCCTTTAATGATGAAGGTTGGACTTAAAAAACCAACAAACAAAAAGATGATCTGAATCTCTTCTATACCTGCTCACAGAAAAAGAAAAGGATCCGTTTATCTGTTGGAAATAACGGTGTGCAGACTTTTTGTACCCGCAGTAAGTGAGATAGTTTCCAGCATATTAGATAAAATGAAAATAACCTGCATTATATGTTGTACTGTAATTTTTACCAAGGGACTTGTGTTGTTGACCAACTCGAACTATTTTAATTTAACTGATGTTTACGTATTGATTTTTTGATTGTTTTTAAGAAGCTGGAACATTTCATTTTAACAAGCACTTCTCGTTGGGGTTTGGCTTTTCTCGTGCATATTTTACAACTTACCACACAGCTGGTTGTAACACTGTTTCACTCCTTCAGGCAGAATGACGTCAGCCATTCCCCAAATGAATAACACTCTGACTGATCACACTGACTACACTTTGAATGTTCGTTGAACATGACAATAAAGCGTTACGTCCCACACAGCAGTCTGTGTTTATTTTTGAATCCATCTTCACATCAAAGAGCTTGATTGCGTTCATCAAAAACACTGTGAGGGAAATAAAACGTTTAAAGATTTTATAATAGAGCTCTCATTATTAACTCCAATAAGATTTGGTGCATTCTTCTGTGTATCGCTAGGCTGCTTGCATGCAATACACTTATATAGCGGTAGGTGGCGCCAGATCTCAAATTTAAAAACCAGTACAAGGCGTTGCGTTTGTGCAATAAAAAGCGTGCGATCAAATACTTGCATAAGAGCAATTTATAACCAGAGGGAGACTTGTACTTATTCTTCAAAACAGCGTGTGTTTGAATTAAGTTTTGTTGGCAATTATGACCACTATTTTAATGTTTTTGAACATGCCTACAAAGAAACCAAGAAATAAGTGCAACAGCATGATGGGAGCATGCACTTTGAATGTTTTAGAGCTGACTAAGTTCGCACTGTTGTAACGCTAACATGCATTGTCTTGTCCTGAACTGCACTGGGGTGTGTTTTGGCTAATCCAATAGCTAACTTGTTTCACTTATATTATGACTGCCTGGCTGCCATTTTGTCCGTAATCTTAATTACTACTAAATCTACATAGAGTAAGCTCTGAACGTTATTGGACAATTATAATTTTTTTAAATTTTCAGCTTTAATTTAAGGGTTTTAACAGAAGTGCAGGCCTGGCATAACATATCAAGGGAGGTGGTGCACTTTCAAGCAGTCATTGACTGCAAAGGATTTTCAGCCATGTATTAAAAACAATCTTCATATCTAAAATTATACACTATGATTTTAGATTTTACAGTTGCTTTTAAACCTTTCAAGAGGAAGGAATAACGAAAGAAAAAGGCTGACATTCCCAAAGAGTTCATGTAATATTTGAATTAAATTCAAATATTCTAAAAGTTAGTCAAAAACATTTGTTTTCATACTGTTTACGCCAAATCCAGACCCTACCATCTGAACGTCACAGCATAAAATGAAACTACAATTTTGTTGAGCTTGTGCAAATTGTAGCCTCTGTTTCTTGCTCCTATCTGATAGATGTGGCACCCAGTGTGGACTTCTGCTGTTGTGGCACATCTGTCTCAAGGCTGGACTGTTGTGCATTCAGAGACGCTGTTCTGCATGGCTTGGTTATTTGAGTTCCTGTTGCCATCCTATCAGCTTGAAGCACTCTGGCCATTCTCCTCTGACCTCTGACATCAACAAGGTATTTTTGCTCACAGAACTCCTGCTTAGTGGATATTTTCCCTTTTTTGGACCGTTCTCCAAAAACCCTAGAGATGGCTGTGTGGGAAAATCTCAGTAGATAAGCAGTTTTTGAAATACTGAGATGTCACTTAATAAATCACCTTTCTTTGCCATTCAGATGCTCAGCTTGAAAAGCAGGTTGCTACAATGCAATGCTATTTGGCTTATATATTTGCAGTTGAACAGGTGTACCTAATATGATGGCTACATTCAGCAAAGTATTATGAAGTAATGTGCAAAATGACACTTGCAATTATTGCTTTCAATTATTCTGCATCAATATACATGTGATCTGATTCCCCCAGCTGTATGCATACTAACTGTGGATGTGATGGAGAAGAAAACAAAACATTTGAATTTACATTTTATTTAAGAATTAAACAACAATTAAACATCTTTGAGTGTTGTGTTTATCACTTTGGTGTGCAATCCAGTTATTACCGATGAGTGATTCTGTTTGATTCCCTAAAAAGACTCAAAAATAGCAGCACACAGAAGCTTCAGCTGATCACCGCTAACACAAAAGGCAACTTTAATTTAGGACCAGAGAACCAGAAGCAACCAGTACTCCTGTGTTGGTGTATTATTACATGCCACCGACTGTCCTTTGTGCCATTTTCTTTGTCACAGCTCAGCTAGAGAGTGTTTTATTTAAACATGGGGATCATGCCAGCACAGTGAGCTAGAATGAGCTAAAAGAAGTATAAACATTATCAACTGACTTGTGGTGAACATGGGGGCTGATGAAGCCATGCGTGTAAAAACAAAGCATCTTTTTTTGGAGTGGATACAAATTCATAGTACTGTAATAAAGTTCAAAAGATGATGAAATGAACAGATTGTTAAAAACAAGTTTTAATTCTGGCACATCTAAACAGAAATCAAACGTTGCAGCTCAGTCAGTGTTTCATGGAGACAGCACTGTTATTATTTTACTGTCCCCTCCCTCTGCCCTCCCCAACATTCCACACATGCGGAGAAGCAACAAGCTACCGAACCAGCAGCAACAGCTAGCCGCCCGCCAGCAGCTATCTCCGTGGGGGACGAGGCGTATTAACATGCAAAAGTTTAGAAACACGGATTCCTTGTCCTAAGCAGGCACAAGAGTGACGTTCGGCGCAACCCGAGACGGCTGTGGAAAGCATGGGTCACGTCGGGCTCTCGTAATAGATAGTTATTTGCGTTATTTAGTGCTTCAAATGTGCGAAAAGTCGCTCGGTGTGTCCTCGTCGTTGAACAAGATGGCAGCAGCAGCAGCAGGAGCAGCACCGTTGCAGGAATCGACTGTGGTGCGGGTCCTCGTTGCTAGCCAGCTCTTTCACACCCTGGGCGATACGATTTACTGGTTTTGTTGAAGGTATGTCACCTTATCTGGCAAGGCTGGGCGTCAAATGGACTTTGTGTGCTGCGCTGGTGTTTGTTTCATATGTCCCTTTAACGTTGACAGTACTTCGCTCATGGCTAGCTTGTTTGCTAACAGCTGCTAACTTCGATTTGTCCCCTGTAGCTGGAAACTGTTGGCGATAAAAACGTGCTTAATTAGAGCTAGGGCACACGGTAGCTATTCAGGTGTGTGGTTTTAGTGTGCCCTTTCATGTGTGTTCATTTTTAAGTAACTTTAGCTATGCATTTTGTTAACTTATGCTAACTTGAAAAAGTTATGTACTGAAAAAACGACTTTATTTGACACATTTTTGTCCCTTAGTAAAGATATAACACCTGTAAAAGTTCGCACTTGTATTTTTGAGTGAGTTTGAGTAAATTACTTTGCTGCCTGTCAGTTTATAAGTTCCAACAGGTGTCTCGGCTGGTGTTGCCCATCCCCCAAACACGTACACACACACAGCCAGGCACACATCACCCTCCCCGTGTGCTAACATGCCTCTAGATTGATCAGTAACAAACTGTGGGGTGGACGCTAGCTGGACCCGTGAGCACATACAAACACGCAAACACTTGTGTGTGTCGTGGCTCTCCATTTCAGGCTTGGGTCTCGTCATCCTGTGGGGATATCAGGCTACCTAAGCCTGGCAGTGAGAAGGCAGAGCAGCACTGGCTGTGTCGGTGGCCCCCAGAGACTGGAATGACATATTGGCAAGCGTAGGAAGGTGGAGATGTTGGCATCAGCCATATGGTGGTGTCGCCTTTTTTTTTTTTTTTTTTTTTTTTTTTCCTGTAGCACCATCAGATTATTTTTAGTGTTTGCTAAATTTGCTGCTGTAGTTGTTGAATGAAGAAAGGTAGCGGTGAGGGAGGCAGTGGAAAAATATGGGTTTGGTTTTAGACTACAATGATGTCAGCAAGAATTTTAATTACAGCCACACTCCACAGCTATTTGCCAGCTCATTTCTGCTCTGAGTAATATTGTTGTTAACCAGAGTCTGAATACAGATCTATATTGAGAGAGAAAAGTGTGGTTGCAAGTGTTACTGTCCATCAGCAGTTTGTCTAGTGAAACACATCAGCCCTGCTGGTAATAAGAGGTGTGTTTTATTTTAATGTTGACTTTGAGGCACACCCCTCTGCTTGTCTCAACCTGCATTGGCACTTGGAATGAAATTTTGTGCTTAACGCAGCCGGCTTCATGAGCGTCAAACTGGAATCACCTGAGTCCCAATGTAACCCAGCCAAACACGGGCATTCAGGAAGTATGGCTGCAGCCTTTGCCTATGCCTGTTATCGCGGTGTACAGACTTGCTGCAATGAAAGGAAAGTTGCAGGAAAAGAATAAATGAAGGCAAATATTTTATAGTAGTGTGTAGCATTAGACAATGGGATGTTAAAATATGTATGTTACACAATGGCTAACACTGTTCTCTAATCATATCCTATTTGGTGTAAAACTAAATCAAGCATGTTTGTTCTTTGGCTGCATAATCACTTTCCTTTGTTTGTATATTCCTAACTTCCAGGGAGATGTGAGTAATGCCAGCAGTGCTTCATTAAGGTCTGAATAATTAATAATTCGGCCTAATGTGTCCACTCTAGTCAATGATTTAACTGTTTTGTGGGACAGATGGACATTGCTCACTTAAAAGAGTTTAAGGGTTAACAAAAGTCCTTGTTCAGCTTTGGGGGCATTAGGTACTTTTTCAGTTTGGAAGAGAAAATAAAGGATTAATTAAAAGATTGCTGTTTGTTTTCAGATATAAAAACGGATCAAGCCACAGTAGTCTTACCTGGTTGATTTCAACCCCACTCAGTGTGGTGAGACCCTCTTCTTATTCCACTTCTCCACCAGTTAGTCCTTGCTCACCTGATCTAGTCTAAAAGAAACCTGATACTGGCTGGTCAGAGCCCAGTGGTCATGGAACAGTCCTAATCCTATCAAGACAACTTGAATTACACTTTGCTGAAAGTTTTTTTTTTTTCCCCAAAAAAAGCCTCCTGCCCATACCCCATCTCTTATAAATTCAGTTACCCAATAAAAACCATCAGTAAAATTTATGCTTTAGATTTCCATAAAATTATACTGCCTTTCTGTCTTTTTGTGAACATTGAATACACATCCATGTTGTTTGAATAGGCCTACATCTAATTAGAATTTGATTTGAACTGTCAGCTGAGAAAACTGGCCTAAACCTTGGTCTATAACGTCAGTGTCATTTGTGATTTAAAACATGTAATCCAATTCAACAAAGCATCTAACATTAATAAACATTGTAGATTGTGCTCCAGGGCTATCACAGTATTAAATTTTCACTCCACAATTATTTTGGTAAAAAAGAAACACACCAAAAAAGATATCTGTACAAAATCTTTAAGAAAAAAAGTCTGTATTCTTTTAGTTGGCTCTATAACTGAATGTGTTTGTTGTCGTTTGTTTTGGGAAATTAAAATTGAAATCCGAGTGGATGGAGGTGATGAGTCTAACTGTAACTCTACAAAAGCATAAAAACAGTTTGAGAAAGCCTATTTGTGCTATAGGCATGACATGAATATTTAATACTTTAATACTATCAATACACAGTTATCATGACCCCCACATTGTGTCACATTGGTTTCTAACCATGTTATCACACTTTAGCTAGTATACGCCTGGTGTGCTACCACAGTGTTCTGACTTTAGAAATGTGAACTCTTACATTTTTACAGCATAGATCACATTGTATGCTGAACAAATGTTTCCATTAATACATGAACATCAGTAATAGACAACTACCTAAAGTAGAAAGCACTGAATAGAAAAGTGAGTGCTTGACATGAAGATTGTGTAAGTTTCTTTAATGCATGTTTTGATCTAATATGCTTCTAGGATTTGGGAGTGAGGTGTGCCTTAATCAAAGAATCGTTGTTAGATCATTTGGACTACAGCATTGCAAAGGCCATAAAGTAAAGCAGTAGCTACTACAGTTCAGCGTCCTCTCTTACAGATGGTGTTACTTCTGATTTTGGTTTTGATGCTAATCTAAATAAGCACTGTTACTTCAGTATCATTGCCATATTTGTAAAATGTCACTGGTTGATAACTCATCGTGCCTTTATGGTGGATTATTTTCCCCTCCAGTACTGCTTGCAGTGTGGTTCTGCTTGTGTGAAACTGACCCTTGAGTATAGCATGCAGAGACAGGCCAGAGATGCAGCGGGCTTCCCCCATCTCTCATTACAGGAGGCCAGTTCCCCTTTCCTGTAATGGTGAAATGATGAGTTAATGTGTATTTGCTCTGGTGTCCTTTGGTATTTTTTTTTTCTTTTTGTTTAAAATCTTGGCTCGAGAGAATGGTGAAGGAGAAGAAAAAACTTTGGTTCTACTCTTTACTTTTTTTTGAATGTAGCATTTTGGTGTGAGTTTGTTTTGCCATGCTTTAAATGATTAATGTGGCTTGTGTTTCTGTTCTTTAGGTATGGCCTCACAAGTCTTGGTCTACCCATCACAGATGCACTCAGCTCAAACAAGTGCCTTAGGAACCAGCAGTAGTGGTACCAGCAGACATATAGGTGAAGCCCACCGCAGTAATAACACCAGCAGAGCCTTTCAGCACCGACCACCACCCAAAACCTATGTGATCGGAGTCAACTACGGTATTGCATATCCCAACAACGTTGTCCCATCCTCAGTCGGGGCTGATTCAGGGAGACTGCACGCAGGAATACAGCTCGGAGAAGGGGGGCTGTGGGCATTGCAGACTGCAGGAATACAGAGTGAAGAGAACCTAGGAGAAGGTCCAACTCGGACCCAGGATCAGCAGTCTCTTTGCCAGAGCAGAGGCAGAGGCCCACAGGAAGTGAGGCTTTATAGGGACAGTGGTGGTACTCCAGCAGGAGGAGGCCTGGACTGTGGGCTGCTGAGTAGGGCCTGTATCAGAACGCAAGAGGACGGTGGTAGAAACAGAAGAGTACCGAGGCCAGGAGGATACACCAAACTTTTAGACACAGCTGCCATCCAGAAATGTGAAAAGAAGACAGGTGAAAGTGGAGAACAACTGCAGGGAAACAACTGTGTCGGAACCATGCAGATAGTGGAGGAGGTATCTGCTCTGCCTTCACTTCCTCCTCCAGTGGCCATGTTGCAAACCAACACTGGGAACTTTGCAGACACTGTCAGATTAGGAGGTGGAGGGATGCCTGCTCAACACAACAGGGTGGAAGGTGTGACAGACATTGGAATCAGGGTGGATGGATCTGAAATCAGGCCAAATGGCAGTAACGAGGCAGTGGCTGGAGCTACAGTGACTAGAGCTGGGTCAGGAGATGGTGACTACCAGTTAGTTCAGCATGAGGTTCTGTGTTCCCAGAAGAACAGCTACGAGGTTTTGGAGTTTCTGGGTCGTGGCACCTTTGGCCAGGTGGTAAAGTGTTGGAAGAGGGGAACGAGTGAAGTGGTGGCTGTTAAAATACTGAAGAACCATCCGTCTTATGCACGTCAGGGACAGATTGAGGTGAGGAACTGTGAATTACTGTCTGTTGTTAGTGTGTTAGCTGAAATCTGCTGCTGTGTTACTCTGTGCATGCCCACAGTTTTGTTGCAGCATCACACCAAAACCGAACAACAGAAACGGTTCAATTTGCCTTTTTTTCCTCTCTCTCCCATAATCTTTTAACAGCTGATAGTCTGAGCCTATGTTATTTCCTTTTGTTCCAGGTTGAGATATTGGCACGGTTGAGCAGTGAGAATGCAGAGGAGCACAATGTGGTGCGTGCTTTGGAGTGCTTCCAGCACCGCAGCCACACCTGCCTGGTGTTTGAGATGTTGGAGCAAAATCTGTATGACTTTCTTAAACAGAACAAGTTCAGCCCACTGCCACTCAAAATCATCAGGCCTATTCTGCAGCAGGTAAAACAAACTTTTCTTTTCTGCCATAGAAACACATAAGATACAGGACATATTGTATGATGATGCTTTTAGAGCTGGCACACCTAGTTTTTAATGGGCTAAAAAAAATGCAGAGCACCATTTTGAATCATATTTTGTATTTGTGTTAATTCCTGCAGGTGGCAACAGCCCTAAAGAAGCTCAAGTCTTTGGGTTTGATTCACGCTGACCTGAAGCCAGAGAACATCATGCTGGTTGACCCCTCCAGACAGCCCTACAGAGTCAAAGTCATTGATTTTGGCTCAGCCAGCCATGTCTCCAAGGCTGTCTGCTCCACTTATCTGCAGTCCAGATACTACAGGTGAGTGCTTTCACTCAATTCTGAATCATTCTTCAAGACTCATGGGAGTCATTCACCAGTGGGTGTGGCGTGATATGATAGGCATTCCTGTTCATACTTTGAAAGACATTTTGAAGCTGTTCTAAAATAATTTGCTGTGTAAACTTGCTTTGTTATTGTAGATCAGAATGCAGCCTTCACTACTCCCTGTAGTTTTAATGCAGCGTTATCAGTTACCATATCATAAGAGAAGCATGATGTTTAATTTTGAGATAAATGTTTATGGTAAACATTTTTATTTCCTGTAATGTGACAATTAAAGTTTTAGTTTTACTGTAATTATGGGCTTTTAAAAATTTTGAATAGGACTCACATTTGTCAAAAAGGCCCCTAAATATGTTTAAAAAAACCAATCAGTGCATGCATCAGACTGAACCCAGCTGGTTTCCAGTAGTACAAAGTGTTCAGAATAAGCTTCACATGGTAGAATATTTTTAGGAAGATCAGATATGTCACGAGGTGAAATGTCATGGTATTTGTCTTCATAACATGCTAGCACAGTGATTTGACTTATTCCCATGGGTAATGGTTGTTTGTGTGTTTCTCCCCGTTTCTCACAGGGCTTAGTGAGGTCTTGCCTGAGCATTGTGTGTTTAGGCCTTCTCTGTTATGTAAAATGACGTGGTCTGTAACAACCTGCACACTCTCATTGGGAGTTCATTGACATGTCTTGGGAGCTGTTTTTTCCCCCTTCTGTATTTGTATGCATTTTTTATGTACATGCCTGGATGTACATCTGAGTAGTTCTCAGTGCATCACGCCCTTAACTTGGCTGATCTTGCATAATGTGCAGAGGAACTGAAATGTTTATATGAGGAACAGCGTCATGAAATATTTGGCTTGTCTTTCTGGCCTCTGTGAAAGCAAGAACGTGCTTATGAAACAGCTTTCCCAACCTCAGGACGCATTGTTGAACTGAAATGTAGAACTTAATTAAATTGTTAAGCTGTAAGCTTACATGCTCGCATTATGACACAATAAATTTAGGACTTTCTGTACTTAAAAACAAAGTAGACCACAAGGTCGACTAAAAAAAACAACCTTGTCTCTCTTTGGTATATAGCCGTCTCATTGTGGACTCGTAGGCTTGTTTGTGATACGTATAATGATATCCAAGCTTGTTTCCAAAGCAAAAGTATTTGCTTTTTGCTAATCACGGGACAGAACGCTGGCAATTTTATTCATCACAGCTCCGACTAGCAAGTTTCAGCAAGCAGGTCATTTGGGTCGGGTGAACTGTTGCAAACTCTTCATTGTGCAATTCTTCAGAGGCTGCTGGGATAAGGGGTATGCCAGCAGCTAATGGAGCACACACACCCAACAGTACACTCTCTGCAGTTCTGATTTTATTGCCCTGTAAGGAACGTAGCACATTATCAGTTATTTCAAAAGTGTTTCTGGTAGTGGTGTTGAAATGGGGATACATAAGTCTGGGTTTCCTGAGGTGAAGAAACTTGTGTAAATGTAAAACTGAGCCTTAGAGCACAAACATTCCACCAATAGCTTTGTGCAACTTCTCTATTTTAGATAAATCTAGCCACTCCCCAGCCCCCTCCTCTACCAGAGCTGAGGTTTAGTGTGGAGCTACAGCTGTTACATAACATAAAGGATTTGCTCCTCATTTGACCTGTTTAACTGTGGAGAACGTGTGTGTGTGTGTGTGTGTGTGTGTGTGTGTGTGTGTGTGTGTTTCATCTCGAAGCAGCAAAAGTGAGATCATAGTGCAGTTAAAATGGGCTGCTGGTGGATTTCAGAGAGGTCACTCAGGCCAGTGAAGAATGTGGTATGTGAAAACCCACATTTAGATCCAGGAAAAAACATTCAGACATTCCTGTGTGTGTCTGGGTGTGTTCCTATGTGGTGCCCCTGTCTATAGAACAGCTGTTGAGCCTGGATATAAAATGTGCCCTAACATGCCTGACAATAATGCCACATGAATGTCACAGAGGGGCTTTGCTGAGTATTCAACGTTTGTATGTTGAGATTTTGTACCTTTTAACTTGACCTTTATCTTAGCTGGTGGTGTATGGCTGAAAGAATATGCTGACTCCAGACACAGTCTTATTTTTAAATAAACCAGTACTTCATGGCTTTCTTCTCTTGCTGTATATCCCACCTGCTTTCCATTGTGGGTTTGTGTGAGGAGGAGTTGGCTTAGCCATGATGATAGCTGGTACTGCACGTGCAGTGTGCACTGGTAAGCATGTATGTAAGCTTGGTTGGGGGAATTGTCTGTATTCAAACTGAGATGTCGTCATAATATTTTGCAGTGCATTTTGTTTCCTATACGTGTGGAGCAGATGAAAGTAGCTGTTGCTTCTTATTGCTGTTATACAAGACCCAGTTCAATGAGTCAGCTCACTCTGTGCGAGTGTTACGTTGTTTGTAAGTGAGGTTATGTGGAGAGTGGTTTGAAGGATATAGTGTATCATCTCCCATGCTCATGTTACATAATGCCTGTGCTGTATTGTTACCATAGCGAAGCTCTTAATAGATACAGCCTCACCACAGTGGTTGGATGGATTTTTCTTTTTTCTGCTTTTTTGCTTAATGTTTTTGGGTTTTCCCTGGATTTTCCAGCACCATGGATAATGGCATTGCCAACAGTGTGGCTTTGATGAGAATTCAGATTTTTAAAACACAAAGAAACCCTGAAAATGGCAGTAAAACTGAGGTCATTTTAATGAGGCCCAGTATGAATGTTTTGTTCCTGGTGTTTACTGGCATGACAAAGAGTCTATATTTATCCACAAAAAAATGAACAGATTGGTGTTTTGTCTAGTTCTAGTCTTGAGAGCACTGACCATAAATCACATTAGACACTCACTGAAAAGAACTTAGTTTCAAGGCATTCACATATCACCTAATGTCAAAGTGAGGGCAGACAAATAGCATAGCCATAACTGCTTGTATAAGTACTAGGGCTGCCACAAACGATTATTTTGATAGTCGACTAGTCACCGATTATTTTTGCGATTAGTCGACTAATCAGATCATCATCCATTGGACGTACAGCGTACAGCTTATTGCACCAGCAGCATCTGGTCTTATATAACTATCATTAGCTTACAGCTTGAAGTGTTTGTGCTAACTAAAAATAAAGACAAGATGGTAGTTTATTAATTTTTAATGAAATTTGCAGATTGTTTCGGTGAAGTTTAATAAACTCCTTGCTTTTTAAAATATAACAGGACACCGGAGTATATTCTCCAGCGCCTCACACTTCTGATAATCAGCTGTCTGCTTGACAGTTTTAGCTGTGCAAAAACTATAACTTTAATCTCAGCCAAACCGATTTACTCAGGAACAAATAAAATACTAAAGAAAGCCAAACAATAACATTTTTAAGTTATCTAAGTGACTTATATATATGTTTAACCTGACTAGCAAAAGACGGCGGTGGGTTTGAAAACGATTTGCCAGGAGTCCGGTGTTCTCACGGCTCTAGTTAGCCTTGCCCCCGCCTAGCTAACGAGCTAGTGGGTAACAGACATCTCCGAAAACGTCGGAGCGCTTTTGAAAATATGTGGTGTCTTGATAAACTGAGCAGATATTTGAGGTTTACACAGCTACATTCTCGCCTGAAAATATGTTAAACGTTTATTTTGTGACCCAGAAAGAATAATAAGAGTACAGTTAAAACTAACTAGCTGCCGCCATTGTTGACAACTGCGCTGGGCTGCGCTATGAATTCTGGGACACAGCTTCTTCTTCTTCGGGGTTTAACGGCAGCTGGCATCCTTGTACATGCAGTGCTGCCATCTTCTGTTTCAGTCCGTTATTACACTCTTAAATCCTACTACTCATTCCTGCGTCCTTTGTGATCTTACAAAGCTTCAAACGATGCGTCGACTATTAAATTAGTCGTCGACGATTTTGATAGTCGACGTAATCGTGACTAGTCGACTAATCGTGGCAGCCCTAATAAGTACATTTTCTTAAATGTAAAGTTAGGGCCTTTTGTGACTAGCTTATGTAATAAGATTATTGTGATTTGAGATATTATATTGGGCCGTTATTAGCAATGTTTGTGTAAATTTACGGTGAACTTCCTTTTGGATGCTGCTGCTAATTGCGTTGGTAATTAAACAAAAACTTATGACTCACTGGGTAATCTGTGGTTCAAGTGGTAGCATGTCCAGTAATTAAAGGTTGGGTTTTTTGATCCTCCTGTTTGCATGTTCAAAAGCCTGTAAAGGAATATGCATTCAAGTTGGATAGACTTTATAGGATCGGAAATTATATTCTTATAAAGATTATCACATCCATTTTACACAATTTGTGAGTGTGTACATTTTATTTTATCTTTCACTGTCGGCGTCAAAGGCGCAATATGTCAACATAGTTTGGGTTTATCTGGTAGTGAGCACCGTGCTTGAGTTGAGAGGGTGATGGTATGAACTTGAACTTTATTGATTTCCCCTAAGCCTTGCTCTGTAACTAGAAAGTTGTAGCTGAAACCTTTGTGCTCATCATGTGCTTATGTGATGTTGCCATAGTAGCATGACACAGCAGGGCCTGGTGAGGTGACTGTTCTGTGCTGTGGGGGTTGTTGACGTAAAACCACCTCCCACAGTGAAAATGGAGCATTGGGCTATGTGAATAATTCAGCTAAGCAGCTCAGGTAGAAGTAAAGACTGCTATCATCTTAACACAGTTGCAGATCGGGGCAGGGTGTGTAGCCTTCCTTAAGCTAGGTGTGATGTCTTTGCCACTGAAGTGATGTTTTACTTTGGCGCCTAGTGTCGTACATCTTGTACATGTAGATATTCAGATGTGTCTTTGTCGAGGTCTAATTTGACAGAGTCCTAGGCAGATCTTGAGCTTCTTTTCAAAATGCAGTACCCATATGTTGAGTTAAGTTGCTGCCTCACCCACGTTGGCACAGTTTTACAAAGTAGGGCTAGAAGATGACTTTTTTGTTGTTGTTGTTGGGTTTTTTTTATTTGCCGTTCTCTGTGGAAGTAAAACTGTGGAAATCAGTTGTAACCATGTTTGGTATCATGTTTCCTAACTGACATTTAGTCTGCAGGGAAACCTGCCAGTGAAGTCCATACCTGATTCCATGATACGTTTCTTGTACTTTGAGTGAATAATATATGATACTCACATTAAGTGTATGTATATGATAAAACATTAAATACATTCCCTGTCTCTTGTTTGCTGGTTCCTAATTTACCTGCACTTCTCTTTTTATATACTGACCCCTTTTTCACCTGTGTGCGCTTGTTTTTGTGTGTATGTGCTTATGTGTACACACATCTGCGTTAGGATTGTGTAGCATAGACTCAAAGTTGTATTAAGATATTTGAAGGAATTTTGTGATGATACTTCTGATTAGGGCTGCACGATTTTGCATAAAATGAGAATCACGATTTTTTTGCTTAGAATTGAGATCACGATTCTCTCACGATTTTCTTTTCCAGTATAAATATTTATTGCACTTATTAACTGCACATCAACTTCGTAACAGTTGAGACTGAACATAAAAACAATAAATAAACATAAAAACAAATGTCTCACGTTTTGTTGTTGCCGCAAAATGTTGTACTGCTTGAAATTCCGTCTCCACCATTGCTCGACACTGCGTGTATAGAGCAGGTAGTGCAACAATAAAAAAAATAGTTGCGGGACGGCACTGTGTAGCGTTTGTCTAGGGTGTTGATCATTTTCCTAAATCCCTCGTTTTGCACAATGTTGATGGGAGCCATATCTTTGGTCAGGTGATAAGTGATAGCCTCCGTAATTTCTTTGTGCCTGCGGGAGTTCGACGTGTATAGGGAAGCGCTGTATAAGGTTCCCGTTATTGATGTTTGGGTGGTTGACCGGGACGGATTTTCTCCTGTCACTTTCTCGTCATCCCTGACGTGCTCTCCGTTGTTTTTTCCCTGCTAATTTTAGCATCGCACAGCTTCTGTATCACGTGGTATAAGGCTCCGCCCTTGTCATTTGTTGAGCAGGAAGAGTGAGCGCTTGTTTTCATGCAGATTACGTCCCGGATCAAAATGCGGTACAATCGTCGTCGTCTTTTTTTAAATTTTTTTTATTTATTTATTTTTTTTGGTTGTTGTTGTTTTTTTTGTTTTTTTTTAAAATCGTTGTCATTTGGAAATGAGATCGCACATACGTATGAATCGAGATCGCGATTTTCTAACGATTAATCGTGCAGCCCTACTTCTGATGCTATAGAAATAAAAACAAACGTACTTAACTGACTTAGTTACTGTTAAGTAACTAACTTAACTTTGTAGCTCTTATGCAGCCTGCTCAATATTGTCACATAATAAAACTGAACCTAAAAAACATTTTGTACCTGGGAATCTTGAGTTGGGATTTTTAACTAGCTGCTTAAAGCCCTGCCTTTGCCACCACATAACCAGTCATTTCCGTCCACCGTTTCCACTTCCTGTTATATGGACTGCCAACTCCAGCAATGCTTTAAGTGATTTCTTTACTTTTGGGTTTCGCATCACCAGGTGCCAGCATCTCTAGTCTTCGTTGAAACTAATTTGTTGTGTCTTCCTTTAGCAGTAACGGCTTTCTTGCATATTTTGCAACGTACTGTGCTTTGTTAGAGGTTGTCTAAGTAGCTGCCTTTTTCAGTATTAAATCATCGTTTTGACATGCCTGGGCTTATCACATTCTGTGGATACTAGGGAATGTAAACACACGGCATCTCTATAACACTGATTTCGTGATATGTCAGTTTTTTATCACGTAAAATTGTACACCTGTATTGTATTATATGATATGATAGTACACACACCTAATCTGCGTAGCTGTGTGTCTGTGTGGCAAGCTTATTGATTTTTCTGGGGACTCCAGATGGATTATTTATGCTACTGTGTGGTGAAGCAGCTGTTTGTACAAAAATCTGAAACTGGTGTGTCCAGAGCTACACTTAAACACAATTAAACTGTTACACTATATTTCTAATAAGCTAATAAGATCAGTTTTGTTGTTATGGCTATTGATATTATTATAAACACTGGCTACTGTGTTAGTGTGAATGTTATAATAATCAGCCGCATACAAATGCAGTTTGTGTAGATAATAAACAAAATCTAAGTGAAAATTATTGTGGTGTTTAAATGCTAATGAAGTAAAACAATGATAGTGGTTACATTCTACAAAGCAGTGAAATGTAATCATGTGAACAGGTGAATAAATGTCAGGTAGCTGCCATTGAGATGATATTCAATATATCTGAGGCTGATCTGGATGACTAAATAATATAATTGTCATTTTATTTGTTAGTTGTTCCTCCTTACTAATCCTGTAATGTAGTCTGCCATAAAGTCACCACACCTTTACCATGGCTGATGATATCTGCTTATGTCGAGTACCAGTCAGTCATGTCAACTTATTTGGCTGCAGTTTTGCAGTTTAAAAAACTCCTACAAAATACAAATAAAAACTTGGTGTAGCTAAAGTGAAATGCCTCAAAGCTGCTGTCACTTTGCTCATTTGCTTATTTTACACTGCATTAGCTTTCCCTCTAGCAACCTCTGTGCTGCTGACATTTGGTGTAGTACACAGTGTACTGGATTGGCCACAGATCACCTCATTGTCAGTTTTGTTTGAGCCAACTTTTTTTAGTCCAAGATCTGACCAGCGTCGGGTAATTTCCTCCCCACCAATCCACACATTTGTGCAGAAATTGTGTACATATTGTCACTAGGTAGGATAAAGCAACTGTGTGAGTAGTATGGCCTTAAGTGTGCGTGTGCATGTATCACAAATATGGCCTCGTAGATGCTTGATGGAAGGAGGAAGTAGCAAAAATCTGTTAGCATGTGTTAGTTGTTGTCACAAATGAATGACAGGCATGCATCCATGTTTGTAAAGGTGTGGCCTGAGAACTCATTGAGTCGCCTTCATATTACTTACAAGTTTGTTTGTTTGGGTTTTTTATTTTATTTTTTTACAAATTAGAAGCAAAGATCAGTTAGTCTTAAGGAATTGTTACAAACATTTTGAAAATGCAACAGAAAGCTTCAAATGTTGCTGCTCTGGTTGACGTGTTTCCTGCAACATGAAATGCTGCCGTTGTTTGATATGTAATCATGATGAATCAGCTCTGCTTGCAGTTTGTTCAAGCACAGGGTTCACGTGTCCTGTACCAAGTCCCATCACATCAACATCAATTAAACACGTGTCCAGAGAGAGTGAGTGTGTGTGTGTGTGTGTGTGTCCATAGTTATTTCTGTTCTCTGAACACCGCAGCAGTGTGTTGCCATACTGTATGCACTGTTTATTTGTGTCGTAGCTGCTGCTTTCTAGTGAGACTAGTTAGTTCTGGAACCTGGTTTGCCTGCCAAACACCTGTGGGTGTGGGTGTGTGCGTGTGTGTGCGGGAGTGTCAGCTGTGTGTTGTGTGACGAGCTTTTATAGATCTGGAAGGCTGCCGCTATTGCTCTGGGGGGCAACAACAACACATGCATGTGCACATACACACTCCTCTCTTCAGGTTTATTTTTGTGTGTCTCCATCTCTCCCTTGACCATATGCATGTGGACTGTTTATTTTTGCTATAGGCCTGTAATGCACAGCTGAACTGAGTTTTTGCTTGTGTAGTTGGTGGAGAATAGCATCTTGTATCTTCCTTAGATAAAGTGACAAAATGAGTGGTCTTAATACTGACTAAAATTTAAGTGCAGTTGAAGCTTACCAACATGGGCTGTACTGTCTAAACTAGAGAGATTGACTCTTCCGTTTCAAAATGTCAGCCTCGAGGAATCACTTTCAGGTGTAGTGGAGTCTTTCCCATTTACCATACCATTTGAGCATCAACACTTGGGTAGTTTATAATTACTGTAAATCATTACTACTGACTCTAGATTTAATAGCAGCTAAGAATAGACACAGTCACCGAAGACTTTTCAGTTACTTACTGGTACCTTTACAGATGCCCTTTTACCTTCAGGACTGCCTTGATTTTGTTTTTTTTGTTTTTGTTTTGTTTTTTGTGGCATGGTTTGAACAAGCTGTTGTTGGTGACGATTTGTCTGTTGCACATTTATAATGAGAACCTCCTGTTCCGCCACATCCCAAAGGTGCTCTATTGGATTGAGATCTGGTGACTGTGGATGGCATTAGAGTACAGTGAACTCATTGTTATGTTCAAGAAACCAATTTGAACTGTGTGACGTGGCATATTATCCTGCTGGAAGTAGCCATCAGAAGATGGTTATGTTGTTGACATAGTTTCCAACAATACCCAAGTAGACATTTACACATTTGCACATGCTCAGTTGGTACTAAAGGGCCCAAAGTGTGCTAAGAAAATAACCTTCACAGCATTACACCACCACTGGACTGATCTGTTGATACAAAGCAGGATGGCACCACACTCTCATGTTGCTTGTGCAGATGTTGCAGCAAAAATTACGATTTCAGGAGACAAAGCAATGTTTTTGGTGAGTTCATACAAATTGTAGCCCATCTGATTCAACATTTTCACAAGTGATTATTTAAGTTACTGTTGTCTTCCTATCAGCATGAAACCGTCTGGAAGTTTTTCTCTGTTGATTAATAACAAAGCATTTTTCTGGGTCCTTCTCAGACCATTCTCTGTAAAGCTTAGAGATGGCTGTGTTGGGGGAAATCCCAGTAGACCAGCTGTGGGACACTCCTACGTTCAGTGTCACTAAACTCTGCTTTCTTCCCCTTTCTGGTGCTCAGTTTAAACTTGACTGTGTGTACGTGTCCAAATGCATTGAGTTGCTGCCGTGTGATCTGTTCTTGACTTTAAGGAAACAGCAGAAGCACATGGGTGTGATGACAGTTAAAACAAGAACCACTGTTTCCTCTTCCTACATCAGAATAATACACTGATTGTAATCTCCAGCAGCATTGTCTTATTTTATGACTGCAGTTTCTCAACAAGGGACATTATGTATCTATTTTTATTTGTTGTTTTAATAAGTATGAACCATTTTTTAATTCATTATTTTAGTAAAGATTTTAAAAGTATTTTATTAGCCTTTCTGTTTGTTTGAAAAATGGTTGGTTTTTGGTTTGTCAGATAAAATCAACCACTTCAAGCATGTTTAGAACAAGGAAACCCACAATCACCGTCTTATTCCCTGCTACAGGACTGTTCTGTAAATGTTTGAGGCCATCTACCCCAAGGCTCTTTTTGGTGTTGCGTAACTGAACTTCTTCCTCCTGAATGAGCAATGGGAAATGGCAAAGTGTAATTTCCTGCAAGCCAAGGAGGGCAGAAAGCCTGGGCTCTGTAAAAATGAACTTGACATATGCGTTTGTGTGTCTACACACAAGCAGACACTCTCACAGACATGTACACACAGTGCGATGACTGATGGCCCCATTTATCACCCAGTAATGCGGTTACATTATCGTCCTGCGTCCAGTTGTTGCTTGGCAACAGTCATTTTCCCTGTGGTCGTCACAGCAGTGGTTGCTGTTTGCAGCAGTGTTTCTCAGTTGCTGTGTCCAGGCCTGATAGAGCATTGTTTTCATCCACCAGCTCAAGAAACTACTGCAAGATTACGAGACCCAGTAAATTGCGCAAGTGGCAAAGTCCATTCTTTGAAAGAGATTTAGTTCTTTTGTTGCCGGAATGAATGCATGTCATATGGATGTAGTATTTGGTTTAAGTTCTTAGAATATCCTGCTGACAACATGGTAATTGGTTCCTTTTTGACAGTCATATGCTAGGCAGCATGGTGGTATTCATAATGTTCCTTATGTATAATACAGAAAGATTCATTGTTGAAACAAAGTTTTTAACCATGTCTTAGTTAAACATGCCAGGGAAAATCGGTGCTTGCTTGGAAGTGGGGGGGTTCGCTGTAAAAAGAAGTTTTCTTCCCACGCACAATGCTAATGGACGCTAATGTTTTTGTCACTTTTTATGGAATCAAACTCAAAGTAAGCTCAGTACTTCCACTCTTTAAACGCTGCACGCTCATACTCCCTCCCGCACTTGATATATGATCCATTGTTGATCTGCACACAGCTGTTGTCACAAACGTCGCACTTGCTAACGTCACTGTCATGAGACATTCTCGCAAAAAATCACGGTTTTAGTTTTAGTTACTGCCCATCTCTGGTCATCAATGATGCTAAAAATGGGTACCAGCCATAAGAGATCTTTTTGCTGAAATACCAGAAAATTGTTCCAAACAAATAACAATTATGCGCCAAGTTCTTACAATAATCTGTTTTTCTTGAATGGTTTTCATGGTTCTGTCTTCCCACATTGCCACAACGGTCTTAGTTTCAGAAAAGTTCATTGTGTTCTAAATGTAACGGTTAATTATGCAACTAAACAGACAAGTCCAGAAGTGCAAGTTTCTCATCCACTAGTCCCTGGGCTGTCTTTAATGCCCTGGGTGTATGCTTGGTGTCTGCTGAGCTGTTTTACCTTTTTGTTCTCATAAACATTCCTGTTCAACCTCTTTTGAGCTCCATCCAACAAAAGCTGCAGCGGTCCCAGCCTTTCCACTCTTGTCAATCCATACTTATTTTGTTGTTCTCTGGGTTGTGTCAGTATGACCTGTTTGTGATTCTACTTGGTGAACAACTCCCAGGCGTAACCTTTTCTTTCTCTTTTCTCTCTGCAGGGCTCCAGAGATTATTTTGGGCCTGCCATTTTGTGAGGCCATAGACATGTGGTCGCTGGGATGTGTGATAGCTGAGCTCTTCTTGGGTTGGCCTCTCTACCCTGGAGCGCTGGAGTACGACCAGGTGACTTTCCCCTCCCGCACACATGCACACAAACGCGCGCACACACATGCACACTCTCAAGGACAGAAAGCCTGAAGAGGGAGACCTTTCATAAATGAAGGCGGAATAAGGTGGAGAAAATAAAATTAAACCTCATTTTTGCAGAAAATAAATTTAGTGTGTATAATTCATTCTTGGCTGTGTTTTCCCAGGAGCCTAACGATAGTATTTTTATTACACAGTTAAACCTTCATTTGTTGTTGCTTCCCAATCTCTCTCCTGCTTTATGACTGTGGTCCAACAAATCCTTGATGAAGTCCACCTAATACTAATCTGGACTAAGTGAATCAGGAAATTGTTCCTGGCAGTGTGTGATTATCTTCCCACAGGGTTGGGCGATCTAAACTATACAACAGGGACCCTAAACGGAGTCCCCCGGCAAGGGAGAAGGGAGCATGGGAACAGGCCCATAACACATTCACAGACTAGTGCAGGATTATCCTGCATTTGACCATAGTCAACTCATCGAGGTCCAGAATGAAGGCCGTCATGGGTTTAGAAATTTGAAGGGAAAAAAGTGGGACACCGTTGTGTGTTTTGACATGAATTTCAAACATCAAATAATCAAACGTAGTTGTTTTTTTGTTTTGTTTTTTTTAAAGAATCGATTGCTTGGTTGCCAAACCAAGCAATCGATTCTTTAAAATCGTCCCTGCTTTATTGTGTGTTTCTCAGTGTTTTTGGAGGTCCTTGTTCCTCTATAAGAAGCTAATGCTTTGAACTGTCATCAGTCAGAGAGTAGCTGATAGTCATCCGCTGAGCTTTGACAGCTCTGTATCACAAGGCCATGCCAGGACACACACTCACGCGTGCACATCGAGTCCCGAAAAGCATGCTGTCCTATGCCAAGGCTCACTGCAGTTCCACTCTACACAGCAAAATGTATTTATAAACATAAGCCTGATGGTAGACAAGTGCGCACACTCACACGTGCACACATAACACACACTTGTGCACACATAGACAGTGTGGTTGGCGTTCAGTGCACCATCAGCAGGTTCTCAGTCCAGTGCTCTCTGGCAAGTCGGTGTATTTGTTCTAGGCCGTAGACATGACATGTACACACATACACACTGTAAAATTGTTACTGTAGGATTTGTGTTTTTCATGGAATTTCTGGAGTATCGTAGTATTTAAGATGTTTAATCAAGCCTGGGGGGTCAGCTCAACCAATCTTGGTAAAAGACATCCTACATCTGGGCACGATGGTTTACTTTTGTGTTATCACACTGCGAAGGTAATCCCACCTTCAGTGGCATTTTAAAATGTCTCACAAATTAGTAAAATTAAGCATGGGCTGATAAATAGAAATGGATTTTCATGCTCATTAAATAAACATCAGATAGAGGCCTACACATCCCAATAAAAACATTGTGAAATTACATGATTCAGCTGTGTTAAACTTTGTGATTTCTTGCAGTCAACTACAAAAAGTTTGGACTTGTTAGTTAGAGGGGGAAAGGGTAAAAGGTGGCCATCCTTTCTTACACATGGACTGAGAACATATGAATCTGTCACTTAACATTTGAGCCTTTGATTACATTTTGTGGGTGAAGATTGTTATTAATAAAATGGTTTCTCCAACATGCACTATGGGATACATGTTGGAGAAAGTGTTTCAGTCTACCTTATGTTCTTTTTAAAGAATAGTCATATACATATTTACACAAGCAGACTGCATCAGCTGATTTAAACTAATATAGAAACTGGGTAAAATTCATTACATTCGTGATGCTCATGTTGGTGTGGTTTTATGCAGTGATTATGTAAGTTGTTGTGACTGATTGTGACTTTCCTGTTATTTTCTTCCTCTTCCTTCCTCTGCCTCTTCCTCACTGCGTCCTGTCTGCTTTCTTTCACCGCTCAGATCCGGTACATCTCTCAGACTCAAGGCCTGCCTCCCGAGCAGCTGCTCAACAAGGGGACCAAGACCTCTCGTTTCTTCTCCAAAGAATCAGATTCTCCCTATGCATCGTGGAGACTAAAAGTATGTGCATTCAGATCCTACAAAAATAGACACATATATGACACAAACACAATGTCTGCCTCTTCCTGCCAACTACACATCATTAAAAGTCAGTAATTGTTTATTAAAATTTTAGAAAAAAGTCAAGTGAAAGATCCTTGCAGTCATGGAAAAATAAGAAGTGGCAGTACATTCCCAATAGGAAACAGCTGCATGATCTTTTCCAAACAGAACAAAGCCGGCAAACCCGGAGGAAAGCCGAAGGAAATGTGAAACTGTGTTTAGACTACCTGCTGAGCTGACTTTAAATGCAGTTTAAATGAATGTAAGCCGAGTGTTTATCTGTACGTGTACTTTCCAGCAAAACTCAGTTGGAACAAGTTGCGCGTCCAGATTTGCATGCTGACGTGTATAGTTTGCTCTCCCTGCTATGTAATACTCTAACCTTTCATCCCTCATCTCTGAAACAAATCCAGTAATAATTTCCAAAACACAGAGATGCAAACCCCTGCTTATACAAAAGTCTTAACATATTACATTTATGTGTCTGAAATATTTATCTTCATGTTCCTGTTCATCCTCCAGACAACAGAGGAGCATGAGAAAGAGACAGGACTTAAATCCAAAGAGGCCAGAAAGTACATCTTCAGCTGTCTGGATGACATAGCCCACGTGAGTCTTTATAAACCAAATCACTTGCATCAAATCAAACCACACCAGACTAGGGATGGGTACCGGTGTCCATGGCACCGGTTCTGACATAAACGGTAGTAACCAGACCGAAAAGCAGCGCACATTTCGGTGCTTTATTTCGGTGCTTTTTTTTCCTGAGCTGTGATACACTTTAGATTCTAGCCAATCATTTTACGTTTCCGAGGATAGTAGGCGGGGCCAGGTACGTACGTTCTGTTAGAGCAGAGCTACAGATTAAAAATGCCCAAGGCGAAGCGGTCAAAAGTCTGGCTGTACTTCATAGCAAAATATGCAAACTCAGCAGCAACAAGTGCTTTAAGCTGATACTGTGATACTGTCAAAGGAGGTAACACCTCGAATCCGATGAAACACCTGGCGACGCATAGCGTTTTTTTTAAAAGCCCAGAAATGCGCCGTATTTGATAGCTTGCTGCGAGACCTCACACCGAGCACATCTACTGCGGGTGGGTTGCCTGTTATGTAGAGCTGGGCGATATGAGATTTTTTCATACCACGATATGTTTTTTTTTCATTTCAGGCGATAACGATATCTATCACGATATAAGCCAAATAACTATATTTGTAAGATTTAAATGTGCCGTTGCTCACAAGTAAAATGTGAAATAATCAGCAGCTTGTTTTTATTTAAATATTTATTTCCCATAATAAGTTCAACAGGGTAGATGTACTTAAGGAACATGAGACTTTTTCAGATAAATAAAGGCAAATATTGCAAACTACACAAAAGGCAGCCGCTAAAGCGTTTAAGTTTCAAAATAGAACAAACGAAACAGACTAAATTGTCAATTCCACTTAGAAACAAAATATTAATTCTAAAAATAAATCTTAGTTTGTTTTACAGAAGAACAGACAAAACTGACTAACTTTTGTCAATATCAAATAAACTGAGAACTAAAAGGAAATTCTCAATCTCTCCTTGTTGTATAGCTGAGCTTTTCAAACAGTTTTAACAGTTACTTTAGTCTGACAAAAGCCGAATGACGAATTAGCGCTTCCAGTCAGAGACTGAGGCTACGTCCACACGTACACGGGTATTTTTGAAAATGGAGATTTTCCGTTTTCGTTTTAAAAAATAATCCCGTCCACACATAAAGGGAGAAATGAAGGAAAACGCTGCGATGAACATGCCAAAGCAGCAGGTGGCGCTAGATTCCTAACCGTGCAGAAATATTGGCCAATCAGAAGTCTAGAAGCCTCGGTGGGAAAAAGTAAACAAAGCTGGGGCATAGAAGCAGAACCGAGTCGTATGTGTGGACGGACAGTAACTGTGTGTATATGTAAGCATTTAAACACTGCAGAGAGTACAATTAACAGTATTGTAGAAATTCATTTCACCGAAACAATAACGTGGCGCACAGTGTGACGCATGCACCAGTTTATTGTATTTCCAGACTTGCTTTCGGCACAATTTACAGTGCACGCTACTCTGTTTTTTGTCAGACTTGAAATAGCCGAAATACCTTCACACTACGGAACTTCTATGGCTCTTCCGTTCGACAATCTCTCCGGCATTGGAACCATCATCTGTTTTCTCTTCGGTCACGCTCGGTTGATTTTTCTAGTCGGCACACTCATTTCCTCCATTACGCGCTGGCTCCATTACCCGCTGGCTGCTTCCCAAACAAACACACGTGCGGCTTGGCACTTGTGCTGTACGTAACAAGTCACGTGACGTGACGCTGCGGCTGTGATTGGTTCGGCTCTGCGCTACTTAATTTGGATTGGCTGACCTTTTTTTTTTTTTTTTTAAGAGGACAAGAGCGGCGAGGTCTATCGCGATAGCTTAATTTCTCTATCGAGTAAAAGTTATATCGCGATACATATCGTTATCGTTCTATCGCCCAGCTCTACTGTTATGCAACATCCCCCAAAACCACGAAGAGGAGAGTCCTGGCCCCTAGCCCTGCCAGTGTAGCAGAAATGATGAGGATGATGGTGGCAGCAGCCGTTCTTCTCTGCGTGAGTAGCTAATTTACGTTGAGTAGGCTAACCACGTTATTACATTAATGCATGTAAGGTGAACTAGCAAACACAGTCGTAGCTACATGCGGCTGTCTTCTTGTTTGATGGCAGATACTCCCTTCACCCTGGCTAAAAAGGCTAAAATGACCAAAGAAAAAGTGGAAAACAGTTAAACATGAGAGGTTTAGGACAAAGTTTGTGTTTTTTCCATTGTTTAAGCACTGCTTCCAGCCAAGAGTGATACCATATATGCCCCATAGCTGCAGAAAAGGCTAACATTGTTATATTTTTACAAAAAACAGCTGAACATGAGAGGTTTTTGGACCAATTTTGTGTTCTCCATTCTTTAAGCACCGGTTTGAGCACCGTTTGAGCACCGGCACCGTTTCAAAAGTACCGATTTGGCACCGGTATCGGATAAAACCTAAACGATACCCATCCCTACACCAGACACAAATAAAACACCTTACAATACAATACAAGTCTTACCTTCACAAAATATATATTTAAACCTAAGTTTGTGGCTGTGACTTGCTCTGTCAATTAGGTGAACTTGGTGCTGAGTCCTGATAACGCTGACATGCAAGCAGAGAAGGCAGACAGGCGGGAGTTTGTGTCTCTGCTTAAGAGCATGCTTTTGGTCGATGCCGAAGACAGGACTGTTCCCACCAGTGTCCTCAGTCACCCCTTCCTCACTATGACTCATCTTCTGGACTACCCTCACAGCAACCAGTAAGACTACGACAGCTCACAAGATGTGTTGATTTTCACATTCCTGTGTGCTTCCTTTCTCCTGTCTAACTTAGAGCACACTGGCATGGTAAAAATACAGTATGTACTCGTGAACCACAAACGTACAGCTTCCCTTGTCACCCTTACCAGTGTGCAGTCATCTTTCCGCATCATGGACATGTGCCACACTCGGTCCAGCAATGCAGTTTTTGACGCTCTCAACCAGAACACCATTCATTTCTCAAGGCCACCTCTAGCTCCCACTGCCTCCTCTGGCCTCCTGGGCTACAGCAACATACCAATCCACACTCAGGTGAGAATGTGCTAGGAATAGGTTTAGTCTGTCATTCAGCACAGCAAGTGCATAAATGCCTCTAAACATGTACAATTAATTAACATATTGTTTCTGTTGGCATATTCTTTAATGTTGACCTGAAGTTGCTGTAATGCATCACTGTAGTAAACTGGATTAAATATTTCTGTCACATTGACTTCACTGGCACCGCTGTCGTTATCTTCTTTTCATGGCTAACCTTTGTTGTGTCTCTTTGTCACCGCTCCTTTTCATTTCCTCTCTTCTCCTCTACCTTCTCACCTGATTTCTGTCTATCACTCACTGCTCTCTGCTCTGCCGTTGCCTCTGTGTACACGTACCTGAAGCAGGCTATCACCCAGTCGGCTCCATCAGTGTTGCATCCGGGGATAGCTCTGACAACCGGAAATGGTCAGTTTGGGTGCAGTGACTCATTCCCACCTGCCCTCCTTCTTTGTCCTCCAACCATGCAAGGTATATCGACTGTTCATAGCTTCTTTTGGCAGTTACACAACATTCATTTTATATTTTCTAAGAAGTAACTTTACCCAAATGGCATAAAATTTAGTTATTGTGTAACAGTTTAATTTAATTAAAATTTTCTGTTTTTTAAGGCAACCTTAATCAGCCAGCAGGTTATTCTGTCCCCATGGCAACTCAGGCACCTCCTATACAACCCTTACCTGTGAGGCCTGGTGTAATAGCTCAGGTAAGCTCTGTACATGCAACAATAAGTTGAACTGTTAAAGAAGCAGTGGCAGACACACCCTGAGTAACTCTCAGCTCCCGTCGCCCTACTGCTGATGCGTCACTGAGTAGAAGTTCCTCAAAAACCACTTCTGACGCCAATGGAGATCAAAAGAAGATTACATAACATCTATGATTTGACTCCTTTGTCCCTGTAGCAGGCCTGGTCTAACCGGGGGCAGCAGCTCCTTGTCCCAGCAGCCTGGCAGCAGATGACTCCAGTAGGGCCTCCTCCCTCTCACCCACCACCACCACCACCATCCTCCCTAACCAAGGACACCACAGCTGGACCTCAGCGAATCAGCGACTGGGGGTGAGTCACAAAGACTTAAAGTCTGGGGAAAGTCCCTGCTTGCAAGACTTGCACTGGTCAACATTTTTCTGTCAAATTCTTTATTGGCATGTGTGCAAAAATGATAAGATTCATTTTGGGAATTACCAAATTATGTGCAAAGCAGGGTTGAAATATCATTACTGGAGTTCTTGTCATGAGTTGTAACTGTTTTTCTTATCATGTCACAGCATGTTTTCTATTCTCTTTATGCTTTTACCCGAAATATGGAGCTTCATGTTTCTCTTTCACCCTTTACTCTTAAAATCTGTAACAGGAAAGTGCGTCCACACAACAGCCACTATAACGCAGTGATCAAACAACCTCTTCTGACTAATCAGATGCCAGCGCTCTCGGCCCATCAGCCGATCAACATTGGCATAGCTCACGTTGTGTGGCCACAGCCAACCAATAAAAGGAATAGGCGCAGTCACAACAGGTTGGCTTCTGCTCCTTGTGCACGTCTTTGGATTTTAGATTCTCTGTCACTGATATATTAAACATTTATGAAATAATTCTGTTTAAAGGAACCTGTCTCACGCCAGCAACGTCCACATCACTGGATGTCGGACCCCCAAAATGGCTGATGCTGTTGAACAGGCAGTGGCAGGAAGGGAGCAGCCTCAAAGGGAGGTGCCTTTAGTGGAAACCAGGCAACCAGAAGTTCAAAACACAGATGAGGACGATGATGATGCAGAGGAGGAAGTGAGCTGCTTCAAAGAGGTGGCGACGAACGCTAATAGAGAGTCGGACTTGCTCAGGCAGCGAGATGTAGCGGTTCTGATGGCCGGCACTGACGGGAGCCCCACGCCCAGCGTTATCAGCATCCACAGTGATCTGACAGATGCAGAGGATGAGGGTGGGGAGGAACAACCACTGAGGTGCCGTCTGAATGAGTGAGTATAATCAGGAAAATTAACTCGTTCAAGCTCACCCTGCTTATGAGGGAAAACATGTCAGCTTCACGTACAACATTCTGTGAAAGTCCCTGCATTATACAAGAGACTACCTCTAAATTCGGCTGTTTCAGACTAAAAAAAAAATCTAAAAACGTCTCCTCAGGTGCAAAGAGAAGTGTGTGTGTGAGGCTTGCGGAAACACCAGTTTGTCTATGGAGAGAGTGTGCTCACTGAGCAGCCCCGACAGCAGCCTCAGCACCAGTTCGTTTGCCTCCAACTCTCTTCAGTCCAGCCCTTCAGTCTCACCATGCAAGAGAGCCAACAGGTAGCAGTTTACATCCTTCAGTAACTAAAAAAAAAGTTGCTCAACAGAAAAACACTGAAAACACTTTTAAGTAGCGGTTGCTTGAATCTTCTTTATGTTTGTTTGTCCCTCCCCTCCCGTTCAGCATGTCTGAGGATGATGGTCACGAGAGCGGCTGTGACACAGTGGAAGGCTCCCCCTCATCCGACACGTCGACTTCCCCTCGCGGCAACAGTTCCTATCGTTACCTTGACAACAGTAACCACAACAACCACCCGTCTTTGGCTGCCGTAGTAGCGCCACTACCTTCGCCTACTGTGCAGGGCAGGAGCCCACGTGGCATCAGGACAATGGTAGTTCCACCAATGAGAGTGCAGAATAACAACACTCAGGGGATAGAGGAGCGTGTCCAGAGAAACGGTCAGTGAAATCTGATTCTTCAATGCAAAGTTTGTCTATGTGTATAATTATAATCTGAGGTTGTTTTTGTTTTATTGTATCTTTTTGTTTGCTTTTTGTTACACGTACAGAGAGCTTTGCGCTGTTTTTGTTTTTCTTTAAAAAGTGTATAAAAGTGGAGTTTTTAAACAACCCACCTGAAATAGTGGTGGGGGTGGTCATGTTTTTGGCCCAGTTGTGTGGTCTGTCACCTGTGCTTTGGTGGTGTTTGCTTTACAGGTCATTTGGAAGCAGTAGGGGCTTACCGCCCCCTAGTGGGTCATAGAGGCTTTAACAGGTGATCAAGAGACAACAGCAGAAGACTTTCTTCTAGTCTAAGACCTCAAAAGATGCATCCATTGTAGGCAATGCTAACATTGCCTCTGTTATGGCTTTCCCTCCGTTTGAGTTGAAACGTTCCTCAAAAGTTTTTCTTCTTTAAATCTGCATAGTCTTCCATCAGTGATCCACATTGTATTACAGTAGTTTCTAAAGGTTTACATAAAGACAGGACAGGATACTCTGTTGGATCCTACGTACGGAGGGGGAAAGGAGGATGCATTTGGTTTGGTACTGGACCAGACCTTGAGTTTTTGCCGTTGGTTCTTGCTGTGCAGCAAAAGTTATCCTAAGACACTGACATGAGATCAGTTTCTATACCCAGAATATAATTTGGTATTATAAATGTGTTAATTGTGCAGTGAGTTTAAAACTGATACAGATCAGAGTCTGAGGATCAACTTTGCTCAGATGCCATTTTCTGAGTGTCCATTTTCCCCTTTGCCTGATTTTATGGATTTTCTTATCTGTTTAATGGTTCTGTGTTGTATGTGAAGATTCCCAGCTGTTTACATATATTCAGGAGTAAGGCTTTTTTTTTTTTTTTTGTTTGTTTGTTTGTTTTTTAACATTTTGAGTCATGACAGGTTAAAATATGTCATGTTAACTTAAATTAGTAATGGTCACATTTTGAGATGCCAAAAGTTTCATGTTCTTTAAACAGAGTAAACCTACTGTCACTCTGGTGTGCATTCTTGTTTGAAGTCATTGTGGTTGTTGCTGTTACTTTTTAGTCACACAGACTAAACCTGGAGTCTATTTTTGGTTTTGTATATGCTTTTGTTTGAATAATGTGTCTTCTGTCTCTTCCAGTCTTAGAGTCCTGGTCCCGGTCCAAAGGGCGATGCAGCTTCGTAGGACAACAGAGCACTCCCTCCTCCATCCCCCTCCTCCCATCTGCCCCCCTGCTGTCCCGACAGCAAAAGGTGACTGGGCAGCAGCACCCTCTGGGCTTTGGACAGGTCAGTTTGTGTCCTTTCTCTTGTTAATATATAGGCCGTTAACAGGTTTGAACTAAGGTTTGCTTCTACTTAGAGGAGATCATTCCAGGAGGACTCTGTGTTTCCCACACTCTGTATGTGGTACTGTGTGTTTGTCTATGAGGCTGACTGTAACAACAGTGAACAGCTGGAAGGGAAAACCAGGGATCAGGACTAACTTGTAAGAAGCCAGTGAACTTTCAAAGTAATAGTGAGGCAGATTTTAATCGACTACTAAGTCAATTGTAAATTTCATTTTTCTTCCCGATTGGAATAGCTAGGTTTCATTTGACGTAGACGTGACGTCGACGTAAAGCGCGAAATTTGACTGGCGGTCGGAAGTGAAAAAGATAAGCGCAAAATCACAGACAGACAGTACGCAAAATGCCTATGTCCTGTTGTGTTTACGGATGCTCCAGTAGGTCGACCCGAGAAACTGATAAACGGTATTTTAGGGTACCAAAAATAGCCCAACGAAGAGGAGAAAAATGGAAAATTCTAACCGAAAAACGTAGGAAAAAATGGATTTTAAATTTACGTTTACAGTCGGGAGGAGCAGAGTCTGCCAATGCCCGTGTCTGCAGCGACCACTTCGTCAGAGGTAATGTTATGTTTGCAAACGAACTTATTAGCATTAGGTTGTCGTTAAATTCTCGTTTACTTAGTGCTTTTAAGTTAGTAGTCTAATATTGACTTGATTGGGACTATAGGCTGCCCAAGTGCTTTGGATGACAAAGAGTCGGAGGACTGGGCTCCGACGGTCAATCTCGGCTACGAACGAAAACCCAGATCGGAATCAGTTCTCAAACGAGAGAAAAGAATGAAGCTTAAGGCAGAACAGCATCGATGTGCAGAGGCGATTTTGGATATGCAACAGACGGCTGAGAGCCCGGATTTGAGCCTACTTAATTAGGCTACTAACCCTGCCATACAATTGCAATGAGCTGCAATCACTTCTCCATCCTCCTTTGCAATTACCCAAGTCTTCAGAGGTGTCTCGTTAGACCTCTGAGAATGGTTTACCTTGAAACAAACAACTGTCACTCTAACGAAGTCCTAAGGATGTGGCATGTTTGTTGACGTTAAAGCCGCTACCGCTAACTGTTAGCGTGTTTAAGATAAAGCAATATAAGAACAAACACTCACCCTTGCAAACACCAAACTGTATCCATCACGGAGACGTTTTGTTCCAAGGTTGTGGACCCACCGCTGACAAAAAAATTGTACGCCTCCAGACTCTTGAAAGCTTTCATTTGCTGCCTAGTGTAGTAAGAAGTCTGGAGGACCAAGTAGTTGGTGATATCCACAGCCTCGATAGTAGGCAAATCCTTTACTTCTGTGGTGTATTCGGACATTTTCAAAGAATACGGATCACGTCCGATATATTTTTTAACTATCTGTTTATATCTCTCCCGAGAAACGGGGTCTAAAGTTGCACAATAGCTGCTCTCCTGACTCTCCACAGTGTCCTCCATGTTTACTTCCGCCCTCCACTCAAAAATCGCGCTGCCTCCGCACGTCATCAGAACCACGTGACCGCAACCCAACTATTGAGTGCATGTTACAAAGTTAAACAACCCACCCCAAGGATTAATGGCATATACTGATTCTGATATTGTCAGCTTGTGCAGTCAGCTGTATGTTTATACTCAAGAATCTGTCTTTTATGCTGCCACTGTTTACCAGGAAACTGCTGTTTCTGAGTGGCGGTAACATAATCTGCATCTCTGAAGCTTGCGCGTGTGTGTGTGTGTGTGTGTGTGTGGTCGCGTACTGGCAAAAACTTGAAAGTTTCTGCTTTCAGCCAAGAAATGGTTCACAGCATAGATTACATGGAAAGACAATGTGCAGTTTATACACTTTGTCTGCGATGGATTACTTACAGAGGTGCTGAAAGTTTTTGTTTCCCTTTTCTGAGCTCTTCTAATCTCTGTTCATGAAATGACTTAACCAGTGGCTTAGGACCAGCAAAAAAAACTTGTTGAGCCAGTTGACTGGCTGCTGGTGCGTTCAGGCCAGTAATGGTTTCCAACATGTCCAGATATCACCCAGAGTTCACCTGTGAATCAAAAAGCTAAATCAGTAATCTCTAATATTGTTTTTTGTTGCTGCCAGTTGAAAGTAAAACAAGAGTTTGTTGTTGTTGTTTTTTTTAGTGGAGTGGAAAACTCAGCAGCGTTAGGCTGTGTATCTATGAGCTCATGTTCACAGCAACAGACACGAGTAATGTCAGTGTTCTGGTCTTACTCTGAGAGAGAAGAGCATGCGCATATATCAGAGGTCTCAGACTGCTCCTGTGTGAGTTGCGCCTGGTGTTAAATGAGTCTTCTTTGTCTGTCCTCTCCCTCAGGTGCAGCCGTACGCTTCAAACCAGAGCAGCAAAGAATGGAACGGCAACTATGGGCCTCTGCGGCCGCACGCCTACATTCCCCCTACTGTCCACACGCACACCTTCAGCCCCACACACACCTCAGCCGCCCCCCACACTCTGCTGTCCTACCCTCCCAGCGGCCCACTCACCACCGCCCACCATCCCCACCCCATCCTGCCTTCTCGCCCACCTCCTCCCCCTCTCCTCCAGCATGGCTACGGTCTTTCCCACCCCCAAGGAGGCGCTATAGTTCACCAGGTGACCCTGAGCATCAGCGCCCACCCTCACCACCCTGGACACCCCGCTCCCCACCCTCACAGGCTCCTCCCTTCCCCAACCATCCACCCGCACCACCAGCCTGGATACGCCGCCCACCCCCACCAGTTCAAGCCTCCCTTCCCTCCTCCACCGCCCCCTCCTCACCCTTACATGGCCTCCCCAGCCGCCTACACAGGCTTCCCTCTGAGCCCCACCAAGCTCAGCCACCACCCCCAGTTCTCTTATATCTGAGGAGCAGGGCGGGGCCACAGCAGTACCTTCTGGTCAGGAAGGGCCACGGGAAGTGGACAGGGGCATCAACCTGGGCCGGGAGAGCTAGCAGCAGAGCACAAAATGGACGCATGTAATGATGAAGATGAGCAAGAAGAAGATGGGAAGATGGAAAACAACGTATCATAGCGGACAGAGTAAGAAAAAAAGTAACAATGCCGAAGATGACGTTAAAGTTCGGAGGACAAAGAAATTCCCAGCCTGTAATCCCGATTCATTGATTATGTTTTGATTGTCGGAGCATCTTGAGCTCTGAAAGACTCTCCGTGAAATCGACTAACAGAAGTAATAATAGATTAGAACCGCAAAGCTTTAAAGAGAGCGCAACGGGAGTGAATGAATTCATATGACAATAAGGAAATTTTAATTAAGAATGTGTCCTTTGCATGTTACCTCCCATCAGTGGTTGTTTTTCAGAGAGTATGATCTAATTCACGGCTGGAAATCAGTAGTTGTTGCTGTCAGGCGGCCCAGCCTCTCTCCCCCTTTATCCTTATTGCCTTGTAGCATGTACAAGCCGGTCAGATTGTGTTTGTTAAGCCATCCCAGTGTGTATCGACGACCGCTGATAGCCCCCCACCCCCTCTTTGTTTCGGGCAGACTGTACTGCTGCCCTCTCTTAGTGCCTTAAAACGAGTGTCTCTGACGTTACTTCAGGAGCTTATACAGTAGATTGTACATTTAAATAGTCTTGCAGCACTTAACCTACAGAGTTTAAATAAGATGGGCTTATTGGATACATATGAGGTTAATCCTTGTTTTCATGTTATAATATTGGCAAACGTTGGACTTGGGTGTGCTTTCTAAGTCAGAGTATGGATTTCTTTTAGCTAGAGGCTGCACACATAGGGCTTTGACTGAATGAGCTTTTTATGTACATAAAGAGTGATTTGATATTTTGATAATCGTTTTCTATTCACTATAATACTTAATTCACAACAGTATTGTCACTGTTTACTGTAACTGCAATACAATCTAGATAGGCTCTGGGTTGCTGTGTTTTTATTATTTGGCATTTAGGCTAGACTTGCATTAATGCATTTTACGTTCTAGATTTTGGGAGTGGCATAGACTTTAAAAAAACATGAATTTTTATGTTTTTACTTTAAACTGCTTTTCAGTGTTTGAAATAACCTATCAACTTACAGTATCAGTGCTGGGCTATCGAGTATTAGAGTTATAATCGTTTGAAATTATTCATGTGAGGCAAACCTTTTTTTTTTTTTTTTTTTTTTTGGTCCATGTATTGAAGCCTGTTGTCAGTTTTGATACATTCCTTCAGGGTGGATGCATAGCCTTGATTTGTGTGTTTCTAGTGTTTTTCGACTTTCTTTTCCCCCCACCGTGTAGTAGAGCTGTGTCTTTACCCGTCATATCAGCTGGTATTTTACTCCAATCAGCACCAAAGACTGTTTGTTTTTAATAATTACTGAAGCATGGTCGACGATATTTCTCTCTTTTTCACTTCCAGCATACTTGTTGCGGTTGTCAACATTGGAATATATTGTGAGATCTCTATTTTGAGTGTTTTGGTTGAGGTTTTATTATTATTATTATTATTATTATTATTTTCTGAGCTGTGTTTGGCAAATTGTTTTTTGGAATGTATTAGATAATAAGCTGCTATGTACTGATTATCTGCCACTTCGTAGCTGTGAATTTCGAGGATTAATCTCATTCTAGCCTGCATTCTCGTTCCTATATTGTAGTTCTGACAGCTAGATACAATAGAAGTGGGGTTTATTTTGATCCTAGAGTATATTGAATGCTACTCTATATGATAGTGCCTCTGTATATTGGCTTTGTTGTTTTGAAGTGATTGTAAACTGCTGTAATGGAAGTTATGAGTTTTCCTTTTCTCCCCCCCCCCCCCCCCCCCCCCTTTTTTTTTTTTTTAAATTCAGTGCTTTTTGGTTTGTGTGTGTGTGTTTGTGTGTGTGTGTGTGTGTGTGTGTGTGTGTGTGTGTGTTTTGTGCGTATGTATTTAGCATCAGTATTTCAAACGTAGGCTGGATTCACTCTTTGATTCTGTGTGCTGTTGACGTATTATCGTTTTCTTCTTATTTGCGTTATCGGACTGTATTCGCGATTCTTCGTACTGTACAACTAGTGCCTTTCTTCATACAAGTGGCTGAGAGATGATGTCTCGCATCAATATCAAAGCAGTCACGCGTTAAGACTAGTTTTCTTTCTAACGGGATCAGATCCTGTTTTCACAAAAAAAGAAGAAGAAAAAAATCCAAAGTTTGTTTGTTAGACCGACATGACGTCTAAAAACAATCTCTCTTTTCACAGAATCCTAAGAAGGTTCAAGTCAGGGAATGTTTCATCGTGCTCACCGTACTTGTGCAGTACTCCAGAACATAGGGCCTGAACATACACAAATGCAAAGCTTTACTCTCAAACAGTGAATGTATTTGTGGAACTCGACATCTGTTTGTGGTTTTCAAATGTTGTTGCGTTTCTGTTGGCTGCACAGCTTCTTTTTTTTTTTTTCTTGCTTTTTTTTGTGATTGGGATGTTGATATGCAGCTATTACCATAGGCAGACATCATGTGTTTCAGTCAGGGGCTCCTTCAAAAGGCTTTATCTATCAATTAATATTCAAAGGTTTAGCTCCAAAGTTATCCCACCCTGATCTGCTTATTGTATTACATCATATGGGTTTTTGCTATGTTGCTTAATTAATGGGTGTATCCTGTTTGGTTTTTTTGTCTACTATTCTACCGCGTTGATGAATTTTAAGTGATGCGCGATGGTGCGCAGTTTGGCTTGGAGTGCAACTGCACCGTAACATGTACTCCACTCCAAGGAAAATCAGTTTTTAAATCCTGCGGCGTGCAGCCCCTGTGTGTATTCTTTGTCAGCCACGCACAGGTGATGAGATGTACCAAATTCAGCAACATCGCACGCCACAACCCCCCCCTCTCCATTTGAGGTTAACAATCTCAAAGGCACTAGAGGGGTTGCACAGCCCAGGATCCAAAAGCACTTGGTGCTCAGCATCCTCGAGCAGGCCTGAGGACTGCTCGGACACCAATAAAACACAAGGGGAAAGCTGAAATTTCTGTGACAGAGTTCCTCCTATAGGCATTGTACTTAACGAGTCCCTCTTATAAAAAACAAAACCAAAAAAGCAATAATCCAAAAATGGCTCCACTCTTAACACTAAAATTTGGACCCCCAGGCCTGCCGTTATTGGCGCTATATCAAAGCTACCAAACATCCTCTCAATGTCTCATATGGACTGAAAAATAAGCAGTGTGAACACATGAATTTTTGTATGGCACCTATGAAATTATCGGGTAAACATTTGTTGTACTTGGACACAATTATGTAGACATGATTGCTAAATTGAATCTGTTACTGTTCTAAATGTGTAGATTTGTGTGGCTTTGATTTTTCATTTTGGTTTTATTTTTTATCTTAAATGCTACACTTGTGTGACATGTAGCAACTGCACTGTGCAATATACATCAATTTGAGGACTGGGGAAATGATAATTGTTTGGTTGTAATTATGTGTGTCTTACCAGTTTGCAGTCGTTTTCCTGCCCCTCGCCCCTCCTCTAGTTCTCAGTGAGTTTCAGTGTGACCAAGCCGTATATACTTTGTCACAAAAAGCGGGTTCCTTCTTGGTGACTCTTATTGGTGAGTGTCAAATTATGAAATGATGGTGTACCATGTCAAGATTCACTTGGAATTAAAAAAAGATCTTTTGCTTCAGTCTGTGTCTGCCTCTGATTGTACACTGATGATTCGTGAAAGTTTATTTAAAGGGATTAAAACACGAAATGTGTTTGTTGGGATCATATTAAAGTGGACCCATTGTGTTCATTTCTAGTTCCATATTTTTATCCCTGAACTGTACTACAAAGGCTTGGCCTGACTGACAATATTCCTCATTTCTCCTATACTGGCCTTTGTGCTCCCTCTTGGCTCATCCAGTGTCTGAAATCAGTGCAGAGCAATACTGCAGCATTGATCCAATACCAATTCAACACAGGGCCAGTATTTCCAGTGCTGATTCTGATACTTTACACCGATTATGTAGGGGAGAGCAGTGTGTTGTGATTTATCAGATCATCATTAGTTTGCAAATTCTGAACACATTTGATTAAATCACAGATTTTCATGTATCTTAAAAATGGGTATTTTGGAGACAGGGATGCAAATGGGGCAGACCCAGGACACGCTGGAGAGATTATATCTCTCGGCTGGCCTGTGAACGTCTTGGTGTTCCCGCAGACAAGCTGGAGGAGGTGCCTGGGGATAGGGAGGCCTGGGCTTCTCTGCTTAGACCTCTCCCCCGCGACCCAGCTCTGGATAAGTGGAAGAAGATGGATAGTTGGACTGTAAATGTGCCTCTCTCTAGTGAAAGTAATCAAAGTACTGATCCTCCCACACTTGTATCAATCTGATACAATGCCAATGTTGGTATTGATGCTATCAATATTTGTCTTGATCCGCCCACCTCCTTCTGAAACAAAGTGCCTAACACTACATTTAACCCTGCTGTTTCTCTGTTGTACGCATTTTTAGTAGATATGGACCGATCCGATATTACGTATCGCCGATACTGACCTAAATTACTGGATCGGATATCGGAGAAAAATAAAAAATGTAATCCGATCCATTAAATATCACGAAAGCACCTCACAAAACTTGCAACACGCCGTAACTCGCCTCAGAACGTTAGCACGTCGGAGCAGTATGCATCACGTGATAGAGCGGCTGTGGCATGCGGGACCTGTGGTCTGGATAGCATGTGGAGCTTCGCTAGCAACCTGGCATTTCATCTCCGACAAAGTTATCCCCGAGAGAAGTAAAGCAAGTGTGTAAGTCCATCTCTGAATGTTTGTAAAGCATTCCCACGTTAAGCTTAACGAGGGACTGCCTCTCGCTCTCCGGCTGCTACTTCAATCGTGAAACTGCTTAATGATCAGCTGATCGGCTTTTCTGTCGCGAGTCCGTCTTTGTTTTTGGCCCACTTTGCACCAGAAAGAGCAAACCAGCGGCTGAACAACAGCAGCACGTTTAAGCTTGATAAGCTGTTGTTAGAATTTATTTAATATTACTTTCTACTCAAAGATCTTTTTCTACGTAGCTGACGCTGGTAACTGTGCAGGGGCGGATCTAGCAAAGTTTAGCCAGGGGGGCCGATAGGGCATTAACAGGGAAAAGGGGGCACAAAGACATACTTTTCTTTCTTATTCTCATTTAAAATGTCTCGCTTTTAATAAATAATTATTTGACACCCAAAGTTTTAATTTGATGTAAAATGAATAGAAGTCAATTACTGTATATAGTAACTATTAAGTCTAATATATATACCCTAGTAAGCTATAGTACTTTTTCCTTTGGGAAGGTACCATCTGTGCAGTCTGCAATTTTGTTGAAGAAAGATGTTGAATCTATTTAATATTTCTTGAAAAATAATTGATTTCCGTGCATTTTTTTCACACTTCATCAAATTAAGGTTGATTACGTCGATTAAGCATCATGAGGTGGAGCGTGAGGGGTGGTTCCCTATTTTTTATTTTTTTATTTTTGTTGTTGCTGGGAGTTGGAACCCTATTAGTTAGGTTTCTTAATATTTACGCTAAGTACTCTTTAAAATACCAGAATAGTGAGGATGGTGTAGGTTTAAGTTTATTAGATTGATCAGTATTGCTGAACTATGAAATATTTTTTTTGTATACAGGTATAACAGAATAGCTTTAGTGTAGTTGTTGTTTTAAACTTGAGTATGAACTTGCAGACTTGCAAAATGCAGCAAGATATTTTAAAAAACAGTTTTGTTGATTAAAAAACACTATCGGATTCATATCGGTATCGGCAGATATCCAAATTTATGATATCGATATCGGTATCGGTATCGGACATAAAAAAGTGGTATCGTGCCATCTCTAATTTTTAGTAAGGCATAATTAACAAAAAGGCTTGAGAGATGAAAGGATGCCAAGCTTATATCAGGCCAAAGTCACATGCATTGTTTCTTAAATTCTGAAATTAAGTGGTCATCCAATAAAGATCTGGCACTTCATATGTATGCTCATGATACTGTAATTTTTACACAAGCCAAAACTGCTGATGATGCAGCCCATCAGCTTTCATTGGCATTGCATGATTTACAAAAATGGTGACTCATGCCTTAAGGTAAAAAAAGACCATATCATTGTTTTTTAGTAAACCTGCTGCCTGTTGCAAAGCTATGTATTCCTCACTGAAGAGTCCTTTTTTTTTTTTTCACAGGCATGGAATAAAAATGTTCTGCAACTCAATACAAGTCAAAGAGTTAAAGGAAGGTAATGTTACAGCCTACCTTTGGCCTTTTCGGGGGGCTTCGGCTTGGACTTTGGGCAGGTGCAGTGACTGCAGGCCCAGGAATTGCACCATATACGCATGGGAACCATTGTCTGCTATAGATTATATCAGACAGATACTTTCTTTCGTTATTGAAAGTCTGATCATTCTACTTAGGGTGCTGATCCAGAAACTGGTGCTTTCAAGATTAAAATAAAAAGAATAGCACCTGAACCTCTTGCTTTAAAGAACATTACAGGTGATCACGCGCGGTGAGTTACAGCCAATAAGGAGTCACGCAGTTTTTGTGTGCATGTCTGTGCACGTGGTCATTTATTATAGCTTTGTTTTGTCTTCACAGAGTGGTTTTATCATTCATTCAGCCCACCACCCACTCTTTTTATTCATTTATTTATTTTAGCTTTTTAAAATGCTGATGGAAACACAACATTTGGCAGGTTCCCACAACTACTTTTACTTTGAAAGAAGGCCCGGAAGTTTTATTTTTTGCCTGCAGTAGTCCACAAGTCACATCGCTGCTTGGTGCCAGAATAATTATGATGATGCACTAACCAAAAATGAAACTCAATGCTTCACAGTCCAGTTGCCTCCATATGAAAACAGCCCTTTAAGGTTAAACATTCAAATCTCAGACACGGATTCCCTGTCAGAATAAATGTTTCAAGCTTTCTGTTAACCTGTCACCAAATTTACATTTTGAACATTTGATTTGATTGTTCAGGTTTAGCCAGCAAAATCTATAGATTTTGCATCTCTATCATAGATAACATGGCTGAAAGTCAAGATCTTTGGTCCTGAAAAATGTTCCCCAAGTGACTCCTGAAAAACAGCAGCACAGAGAAACTTTCAGCACCTTTAGCAGCAGTAAGTTGAAGCAGTGGTTTTTTGTATGATTTCATTACTGTTTCACATCACTGTGGAGGAATTTCGGCCCACTCTTCTTTACAGTGTTTCTTCAGTTTATTGAAGTTTGGGTGTATTTGTTTATGCACATCTCTCTCTTACGGTTGCACCAAAGGATTTCCATCAAGTTGAACCAGTGGCAGATGACAAACCAACCGACACACCTGAGTCACTCACTTTCTTAAATGCACTCAGTCTCACTGGCTCTGTTTATTACTAATCACTGTGTAACTGCTGTAAATTGACAGTAACTGCCATGTCCTTATAAATGTTTATTGGATTAACCACACGTATACAGACTGTATATGACTACCAACTCTCTCCAGCCATGTTGATGTATTACCCATATACATCAGACACAATCAGACTATGCTTACAGGATGTGATGTTACATGTTATTATTTGATGTTATTGGAATCATCATGAATGGGTGGTGATTTCTATAACTTTGTGTATATAATTTGGCATTTCTTACTGATGTAGGCCAAAACTAAATAGATAGTACCATTTCATTTATTTTAAAGGTTTATTTGCAAGACACAAAAACAGACAAAACAGAAAGTTCCAAATGTATTGTGCATGAATTCAAACGTGGGGCTAGAGCCAAGTGCAGATGTGCGTCACAAGTTAATCTGGCTGTAGGCTATGGCACATGGCCACAGGTGGAGCTAGATGACTCGACTCCATTTGAATGCACACAAAGTAAACTGCACGCTTTAGTTGTGCAGCGAAAACGCTGAAATTGGAGTAATAAAACGTAAGAGGGGAACGATAACGAAGACAAGACTCTCCCGATCGTTTACTCTTGCTGCCCCGTGAGCACCATCGGCGTGGTGTTAATTGTTTGCCGTTTTCGCGATCGCCTCCTGCATGACAATATCACCAGGTAAACTCGCGACATTTTTAAACATTTTATTGTTCAAGAGCAACAAGACTGACGGAGTGTTCCCTCTAAGCTGCGCGCGTGCGCAATTGCGCACTGCTGGCACGATCTCTGCGCACAGAAAATCTGCGTTGCGCACAAAAAAAATCTAACCTGAATTGAAATTAAAATGAATATGTTAACAATTCTGTTTTGCAGTGTTAGTCGGTAAGTGACTGGCTGCTCCCTTATGGGATTAGCACGATGCCTCCTTATCCCATAGTCCGGCCAATAATGCGATTCACATTAGTATATATTCAGCTAATCAACGTGGTTTACAGGCTATGACAGGCAGCGTCCTTATGTGCCGACACCGGTGTTTTAGCTAGCAAAGCGGCGTGGCTGATGTGGAGTGAAGCCACGTTAATGACAACGTGTACAACCACTGGAGATGTGAGCAGGACAGACGGAAAAAGTGTGGACTTTATATCAGTTTTAAATTTTGTGTTGATAGGCCACGTAAAACCAGAGTTATGATAAAAAAAATATACGCAATGTTTGGTTTTCTTCCTGAATACTATCGTTGTTTATATTTACTGCGGGAAGAAACGGTAAAAACGGCGTTTTATAAGGAAAACGCTTGAAAGCCTGTGAGCAAAAACAACACCAAAAACCCCCCACCCTTTCCTATTGGTGGAAAAATGTACCATGTGGACCAAACAAAAAAATGAAATGGCAATATGGAATTTAGTTGTTTATGAAGGGGGGGAAGTTTTAGGAGTGACAGCGGTGTTTTGAGATGTGAGAGATTTGCGATGTTTAGCGCACATCTTGTGTAGTTAGTTTGTAGTGTAGTCAATAGTTTTGTTGTGTGTTTCAGAATAATGAGGCGACGTTCCCTCGTGTCTGAGCGAACACACAAACTCCCTGAGCAATCCCTTGGACCACTGTGAGCAACAGCAGACGTGTGCAATGTGGTCACGCCAGCATCGAATCCATCCAAGTTACATGGTTTATTAAAATAATCAAATTACAGCATTTACATTTATGTTAGACTACTTTTAATTAACTGCTTTACCCCACTTCGAATGAAAATGTTAAAAAAAAATCTAGTCATTGACCTGTGTAGTATGCTAACACTATTGGAAGTAAAAATAACTTGAACTCCAATTTTGAAAACACAACTTTCTTTCTTTTTAAAAAAAGCTCTGTCTTGTATTATGAGTCTGTGGTCTGGGAGAGAGTTCTGTAACTCTCTGTCTGCAAAATACAGTATATAATGACCAATGCTGGGCAATTAATTATATAGTTACTTGTCAAAGGAGCTTGCAAAGAAAAGCGTCTGGATGTAGAGGTCTGAGCATTCCTCTACATTGGAGAGACCAAACAGCCACTTCACAAGCGCATGGCACAACACAGAAGAGCCACCTCCACAGGACAAGACGCAGCAGTCCATCTGCATCATAAGGATAAAGGACACTCTTTCGAGGATGCCAATGTTCACATTTTGGACAGAGAGGACAGATGGTTTGAAAGAGGAGTGAAAGAAGCCATCTATGTCCACTGTGAACAGAGGCGGGGGTTTACGACACCAACTCTCTGCCATCTATAATCCAGTTTTGAGATCCCTTCCCAGACGCCTTAACGCCCACTCACATCCTGGGCCATCTGACCTCAGGAATTCGCATGATAAGGTGGGGCCAGGTTTCACAATGAACACACCCGAAACTCTGGCTGATTGGGACCCACACCCAGTTTCACACCTTGGCTCAGGCGATTAGAGGATCATCAGGGGGTCCTTTTGTCCCTCTGTGGGGGGTCACTCCCACTAGGTTTATATTTGGGACTCTCCACCATTTGACCTTAGAACTGAAGAAGCTTCTCAGATGAGAGGTGAAACGTCTTCAAGCAACTTAAAGAAGTCCAGACGCTTTTCTTTGCAAGCTCCTTTGACTACGATGACCTGGATGACTGAGAACCTTCACAGACATATATAGTTACTTCTTTAAAAAAGTAACTCCGTTTAGCAAACAACAAATTTTTTTGCAGCTTTCTTTTAATGCAGCCAAGGCGTTTTTAAATAAACATTTAAACTATTTACAGAACAATCAGCTGTTCTGCATCAAATTTGATGCCACACAAATTATTCGTGCCACTCCAAAAAAAAATTTCTGTCCACTATGAGATAAAGGAGAACAACAGCCTGGTACCTGCAGGCCTGACAACAGGGGCCTGTTCTTCGTACCTCGCTAAGTAAGTTAGCTGGATTTGATTGTTGACGATTTCGCGTGATCTTGGATCGTTCGGTTCCCCGAAGCTCATCCGGGACTTGCTGTCATAGCAACAGAGCCGTAAGCGTAAACCTGCTCGGGAGCAGGTTTACTTTATGTAAACAGGATTAGATCGCGGCCACGCAGGTATGTCCGCTTCATTTATACGAAAGCAACAGCGATAAATAAATAACATCAATGTAACTGAAGATAATGCAGCACTTGATCCTTTTATTGATGTCACACAGATACATACAGGTCATTTCCTAAAAAAGGGAAATGTACTATTAACATCCTATTACATGTATGTGATTATTACAGATGTAATTCATATTTCAGAGTAGTAATTGTAAATTACTTCGTGTAATCAAGATGAGAGACCACGGCTATAAAAGTGAAGGTGGATTTGGGAAGCCTGTCGCAGCCATGTCCTGTCCGTTTACGCGAGCAACCCATTGCGGAAGGTGCAAGATTGATAAGGAGAGTCCTCAGAATTCAGCATATATTGCGGGACAGACAGGATCCTTTAGCTCAGCGCGACAGTGTGCTCATAGAGAGATATCGATTTTCCCGTGAGGATATTATTTACTTAACCAACTTGTTGACGAGGGGGTGCAGGACCACCACCTGTCTTTTTTTGCTCTGCCCTTTTCTTGGTTGCTGTTATAAACAAACAAACAGATTATTTCAGGGTCTCTTTCCAAGAGACTAAAAGCAATATAAGTGATAGATATTACCATTCTGTAGAATATTCTTATATTTCACTTTTACTTGTTCCCATGTTCTAGTGGGTCCTGTTGTGGCTCTAATGTGAAAGGGGATATAATATAACATATTATAATATAATATGATGTAATATAATATTGGATAATATAGTGTGATATGATAAATCTACCCTACCGCCTACTGGTGTTGGCCAGAGGGGCCGATGGCGCGATATGGCAGCCTGGCTTCTGTCAGTCTGCCCCAGGGCAGCTGTGGCTACAACCGTAGCTGCCTCCACCAGTGTGTGAATGTGAGAGTGAATGAATAGTGGCATTGTAAAGCGCTTTGGGTGCCTTGAAAAGCGCTATATAAATCCACTCCATTATTATTTTTATTATTAAATTACTTACGAGTTTAATTTGTCAGCAACTTTCTGCCAGCCCTCTCTCCTTGCTTTTGCAGCCTTTGCAGTGTTCCCTTGCGCTCTGATTAAACTCTGAAACTCCTGAAATCCCTCACTCAAGAGTTCTTGCTCTGCTGCCGAAAAATACCGAGCGCGCTCCTTCGACATTTTCGCCGACCAATCAGAGGGTTTCCGATCAATGTTTCTACTATCGATGCGTAGCCCCTTTTACGACACCCAGTGATCTCACATTACTTCATCCAGCTGTACTGATCGTCAACAGCGGGTGTGTTCGGAGAACCGGATCAGCGAGCTCACGGTTAGCGCGATGATTTGGCCTTGGATGTGTCATTTGATCTTGGATGTAGTAAGCGACGTACGAAGAACGGGCCCCTGGTCTTCCTGGTTAATGCTGTCATGCCTGTCTTGTCATGTTTTCATGTTTATTTTGAAAGTCCAGTTTTCATGTGGTTGTGTTTTAATTTACATTTCCTGTGCATCATTATGTTCATCCTAGTCAGCTGTTTCCTTACGTGTCTCCACTTTCCCTGATCACCTCATGTGTGTATTTAAGTGTTTTGTCTCTTACTGTTCATTGTCAGGATGTCTGCCAATTTCCCTCATGTCATCTAGTCACAGTCATAGTTTTACCTTTAGTTATCATAGTCAGTCATGGGTTCATCATAGTTTATCATAGTTATGTTTTTTTTTTTTTTTTACGTGAAGACAAACATTTGATAATGTTGCTGAATGACAGGGACCCGGTATTAAAAAACTGGACGATCCGGATAATTAAAAAGTACTTGATCGAGTCGATGGAGAATCCAGCCCTTAGTGCGGCTGAAGAGGTTCAGAAATACAAGTGTTCTCTGGAAATCTGTATCAAGGACTTGGTGAAGCATGTTGTCGAAAATGCCGACTCACCCTGCTCTTCTGAAAAAGCCGATGCCATCTCCAAATGGCTGTTCAGTAAAGTCTGGCTTCGAATGAAAAAAATTCAAATCCCTGCCGAAAATGTGACATTCCTCAGTAACATGGTCTACAAGTCTCTCATAGAGAAATGAAAAGACCCAGATGTAATTCTGACATTCATGTCATTATACCACAGATACGTTCATGAGGTCATTATTAACAAGAGTTTGAGGCTAATACATTTCCAATGCTGGGGGAAAAAAGCCCAAAGGCGATATAAGGGTGGCGGCTCACAGCAGTTTTTGTTTGCTACATGGATCATTTTAGTTCAGCTGGGTGTCTTTCAAAATGTGTTAATTACATAAATAAAATGTAACTTTCTCTGTAGCACTTCATGGATTTCATTCAACACATGGATTTCAACACACCTTAGTTGTTCACACAAAGCATAAAGGTAAAAAACAATATATACAGTAGCTGTGTCCCAAAACGTCGGCTGCATCCTTCAGAGGCCGCATTTGAAGGCCGATTACGTCACAGCTAGGCGACGAAGGCTGTCCCAATTCGTCGACTCCTTCAAATGTGGCCGACAAATGCGTTCTTCATTTCCCCGAATTTGAAGGATGGGTCGTAGTGATGGGATTTACGGTTCTTTTTAGAGAACCGGCTCTTTCGGTTCGGCTCACTAAAAAGAGCCAGCTCTTTCGGCTCCAAACCAGCTCTTCAAGTTGTTTTGTTGCTTTAATTAATTTGTTATTAAAAATAATATATAATTATGCACAAAAGGAATTACTAATGTAAAAAAAAAGTGGTTTTATTTATATATGTCTATTAGGGGTGCAACGATACACAAAATTCACGGTTCGGTTCGATACTTTGGTGTCACAGTTCGATATTTTTTCGATACAAAAAAAAAGTTCATGCCTTTTTAATTTGTCATTTATTAAAATTATAAATATATATTTTAACTCAAAAGTACAGTTTTTTAATTTAATGTTGCTGAAACAAAAGTAATTAAAAAAATAAATATATCTCAGGGCTCTCAAAATTTCAAAATCCCTGGTAGCCCTTCGGGCAGGGACTCTTCAGTTTTTGGTAGCCCAAAATAAATGTAAGTAGCCCAAATAAAAAAGAGAGCAATTTTTTGATTGATGTTTTGTTTCCTGTTTTGTTTCCTTTACAATATTATACATTAAAGTATAATATTGTAAAGGAAACAAAACATTAATCAAAAAATTGTTGAAAAACAAATTACAACATTGTATAAAAATTACAATCATCAACTCAAATACTTGGTTCTAATTGAACAGAAATTTCTATGAACTTGTAAGAACTGTGTAGGACATGAATCAGTCTGTGTCAGATCCTGAATTTGAAATTTCCACTGAAGTCACGGGTAAGAGACAAGTGGAACCAAGATCTAGGCGATTTGCTTTTTGAAGTTTGCAAAGACTGCTAAATTTTGCCAGTGGTAGTTCACTCTTTGCAACATAGTAGCTGTTCTAAACAGATTTTTCAGGTTCATTTTTAGTATGTTATTTGCAATTGGTGTTTGTTCTGGGAAAGATATTGCAGACTGAGCAATAATGCATTTCTTGCATTTCTCATGGGTTCTAATGGGGGCCTTTCTTAAAATGACTGGTCCCAGTAACAAAGGCGCTTGTCGACACAGAAATCGAGAGAAAACCAACAACACACCCGGCAGAACATTATGTTATTTACACGGGTGCACATAAGTGGTCCGCATGTGCGCATTCGCTGTCAAAACGTATGGGGCGCCGTTTGTAAAGTGAAACATGCTGAAATTAACGGCAACATTTTTCCACATTTAGCTGAAAAACAAGTCATTTTTTACAACATTCACTCATCCAGGCTGGAGAAACTGATCAGGAGGGCTAGCTCTGTGGTCGGCATGAAGCTGGACACTCTGGTGACAGTGGCAGAGAAAAGGACATTAAAGAAACTGATGGACATTATGGACAATGCCAGGCATCCTCTGCACACGGCCATTAACAACCAGAAGAGTCTGTTCAGTGACAGGTTGCTTCTCCCCAAGACAAGAACTAACAGACTTAAAAACTCCTTTGTCCCACACGCCATCAAACTGTTTAACTCCTCTCTGGAGGGGAGAGGGAGGGGAAACAGGAGGACAAAGGAGGGGGGAACAACTAAGCTGTAGTGCCTCTTCACCTCACTGTGCAATACCTTTTGTGCAATACTTTTGTAAATAGTCAACAGTGCAATAGACCTCAATACTTGAAATGTGCAATTCACTTGTATTTTTATTTTTTATTCCTATTTATTCTATTTATCCCCTTCGTATATTTTATTTATATTGTCTCTGTATTATATATGTGTGTGTGTGTGTGTGTGTGTGTGTATATATATATATATAATATTCTGTAACTCTGTAACTTCTGTCGGTGCTGTGCTTTTTGGAAATCGAATTTCCCAGAGGAACCCACCCGAGGGATTAATAAAGTTCTATCTTATCTTATCTTATCTTATCTTAAAATATTTGTAACTTTTCATATTTAAAACAGAATTTTAAATGTTACATCTAAATGTTAAATCTAAATGTTATATTTAAATCTAAATCTAAATGTTAAATCTAAATGCTAAATGTTAAATCTAAATGTTTAGGCTAACATGCAAATTTATTGCAGGGATCAGCGGAAATACCAAAATAAAAGCTTTCCGAAAACCTCCGGTGCAAAAGTGTGCCGGTAGTGGTCAGACACGTTCTCACTCCCAAAGCGTAATAATTTTCGCTAGGTGACAAATTGTCAACATTTTATGCTTTCGGGCAACGGAAAAAGGAGAGCACATGAGAACCGTTTGGACTCAATTCAAATTCAAATTCAAATTCAAATTTTATTTGTCACGTACACAGTCATACACAGTACGATATGTAGTGAAATGCTTGGACAACTGCTCGTGACCTAAAGAAAACAAAAAAGGAAAAGGCTATGAATAAGATAGGAAATAAATATGAAAAATTAAAAAGGGTAAATTTAACTAGGAAGGAATAAAATATAAATTAAGGTTAAAAATGAAATAACTGTACAACACAAATTAGAATGAAGGGTAAATTTAACTGGGAAGAATAAGATAAAATATATAAATTAAAGTTGAAAATAAAATAACTGTACAACAAAATACACAATACACAATATAGAACTATATAAGAATGTATGAAGAAATCTAAATCTAAATAAATATATACACAATAACAGCAGCTGTACAAGTATTAACTGGAAATGAAGAATATAGTGACCAGTGTTGTGCAAAAACAATGTCCAGAAAGTCCAGTGTGTGTGTAAGAACCATATGTGTGGGTCAGTACTGTGTGGTGGTGTGATTGAGAGACCGTATCGCCTGCGGGAAGAAGCTCCTCCTCAGTCTCTCTGTGTTGGTCTTCAGGGAGCGGAATCGCTTTCCTGACCTCAACAGAGAGAACAGTCTGTTGTTGGGATGGCTGAGGTCCTTCACGATCTTCCTGGCCTTGGTCCAGCACCGCCTGCTGTAGATTGAGTGCAGGTCAGGGAGCTCGGAGCGGATGGTGCGCTCAGCTGACCGCACAACCCTCTGTAGAGCTCGTCTGTCCTGCATGGTGCTGTTCCCGAACCAGGTTAAGATGTTTCCCGCCAGGATGCTCTCTATGGTGCACGAGTAAAAGTTCCTGAGCACCTTGGAGGGCAGTTGGAAGTCTCTCAAGCGTCTGAGGTGGTAGAGACGCTGTCGGGCCTTTTTCACCACGGTGTTGATGTGACAGGACCATGACAGGTCCTGCGTGATGTGAACTCCGAGGTATTTGAAGCTGTCCACTCTCTCCACTGGGCACTCGTTGATGACGGGGGTCTGGTAGTTCCTCTCCTGCTTAGTGCTGAAGTCCACTATCAGCTCCTTTGTCTTACTGACGTTTAGAAGGAGGTTGTTCCTCTGGCACCAGTTCTCCAGATTCCTAATCTCCTTCACGTAGGCCGTCTCGTTGTTATCAGAGATCAGGCCCACCACGACGGTGTCGTCAGCAAACTTGATGATGGTGGTGGAGCTGGTAGTGGCCACACAGTCATATGTGTACAGAGAGTACAGCAGGGGGCTCAGAACACACCCCTGGGGGGCTCCAGTGCTGAGAGTGGTGGAGGCTGAGACATGTCCGCCCATCCTTACTGCCTGTGGTCTGCCAGTTAGGAAGTTGGAGATCCACTGACACATAGATGAGCTGAGTCCCAGATGCTCCAGCTTGGTGGTGAGTGTGGAGGGAATTATGGTGTTAAATGCAGAGCTGTAGTCTATGAAGAGCATTTTAACATAATTCCCCCTTCTAGTGTCCAAGTGAGTGAGTGATGTGTGGAGGAGATGAGAGATGGCATCGTCTGTGGAACGATTTGGACGGTAAGCGAACTGTAGTGGGTCCAGTGTGTCTGGTAGTGAAGAAATGATGAAGTCTCTGACCAGGCGTTCAAAGCACTTCATCACTACTGAGGTGAGGGCTACAGGGCGATAGTCATTGAGAGAAGCAGGGTGGGGTTTCTTCGGGACAGGAACAATGATGGACTCTTTGAAGCATGTGGGGATCACCGACTGAGATAAAGAGATGTTGAATATCTCAGTGAACACAGGAGCTAGCTGGTATGCGCAGTCTCTTAGGATACGACCTGGGATGCCGTCTGGTCTTGCTGCTTTCCTGGTGTTTACTCTCTTGAAGGCTCTCCTTACTTCATGCTCGGAGATGACGAGCACGTTTCCGGTGCTGGCAGTATCTTCCTGTCTGCAGCCGTTAGCGCCGCTAACACTAGCATTGTTGGAGACCTTAGCTGCAGCCTCGAAGCGAGCATAGAAAGTGTTCAGCTCGTCTGCCAAAGTCACGGCCGCGTTCGTCATACCGGTTGTTGGTGTTTTATAGTCCGTTATTGTCCTTAGTCCCCGCCACAGGCTCCTAGAGTCACTCTGTTGGAGTTGTGACTCTAGTTTCCTCCCGTAGCGCTGCTTCGCCTCTTTCACCGCCCTCCGCACGTTATATGACGCGGCTTTGTACGGGTCCATGTCCCCCGTCATGAGTCCCGTGTTGTAGGCAGCGGTGCGGGATCTCAGAGCGTCGCGGATGGTTTTATCCACCCACGGCTTCTGGTTGGGAAACGTTGTGATAGTCTTTGTCTCCACGGTATCATCCGCTAGTTTCCCGATGAATCCCACAACCGCTTCCGTAAACACGTTGACGTCATCGTCGGAGCTGTTTCTGAACATGCCCCAGTCTACGTCATCGAGTGCGTCCTGTAACGCGGCCACCGATTGATCCGTCCAGCGCGCGACCTTCCTCTGAACCGGAACTTCCTGTTTCAGCCTTTGTTTGTATTTTGGCATGAGGAAGATGGCGGCGTGATCAGATTTGCCAAACGGGGGGCGGGATTGTGCCTTGTAGCCGTCCTTGACCGTAGTGTAGCAGTGGTCCAGTGTCCTTTCACCCCTGGTGGGGCAGGTGATGTGTTGATAAAAGTTCGGCGCTGCGCGTTTGAGGTTGGCGCTATTAAAGTCCCCCGTCACAATAAGCGCAGCGTCCCGGTGTTGTGTCTGGTGCTGTGTGAGTGCCTCATGCAGCTCGCATAAGGCGGTGACCGTGTCCGCTTGTGGTGGAATATAAACGGCACTTACAATGACCGATGTAAATTCCCGAGGTAGATAAAAAGGACGACACATGATGGACAGTAGTTCCAGATTTGGTGTGCAGGAGCGTGTGAGAGGAACAACGTTCGCACTGTTGCACCAGTTGTTGTTCACCATTAAACACACGCCGCCTCCCCTTGACTTCCCCGAGTCCCGTGTCCTGTCCATGCGGTGAACCGAGAAGAACTCGGCCGGCTGGATGGCGTGGTCCGGCACCGCTGGGTTCAGCCATGTCTCGGTGAAGCAGAGGAGATTGCAGTCCCGAATGTCTCTCTGGAACTTTATCCTGGCCCTGAGGTCGTCAAGCTTGTTCTCCAGTGACTGGACGTTGGCGAGCAGGATGCTAGGCAGAGGTGTGCGGTGTGCACGAGCTCTCAGCCTGTTCCTGACGCCGGCTCGCTTCCCTCTAGGCCGCCGCCGCTTCCCTTTGTTCTCCCTCGAGATCTCACTCGGCCAGCTCGGATCCGGAGTTAAAAACTTCGAATTGTGAGTACATTGTATACCAATAGAAACAAGAGTGTCACTGTCATACCTAATGTACCCAATGGTGATGATTTTGCCGATTTAGAAACGCTGAAAACTAACTTAAAAAACAAAGACAAAGAAAAAGTGGTCGGAGCAGTCGTGACGGCAGCCGACCTCACCGGCGCCATCTTAACATGTTCGTTCGTTTTCTAAAAATCGCTTTGGAAAACACTATTTTACGTCATTTAACTGCTAGTAAAGGTTAGGAATAAGGTTATAGTTAGATAAGGTTAGGTTTAGGGCTGGAACACATGGCTGGAACGTCTATTATGGCGGGACCGTCATTCCACTGGAGACCATGAGAAAGCACGTCCGGCGATTTAGTTGAAAACATTGGAAGATCCGTTTTGTCGGCCATCCAAAGGTTTAGCAGTAGTGCACTCTTAGCAGCTGCAGTCTCCACTTCACAATCGCTGCAGCACATGTCCAGCAAAATCGCTGGACATGCTCGTAGGCAAGAAGTGAAGCAGCACATGGTGGGGAGAAGCGAGGAAGAGAACAGACACAATTTTGCACCGGAGGTTTTCGGGAAGCTTTTATTTTGGTATTTCCGTTGATCCGTACAATACATTTGCATATTAGCCTAAACATTTAGGTTTAACATTTAACATTTAGCATTTAGATTTAACATTTAACATTTAGATTTAACATTTAGATTTAATATTTAACATTTAGATTTAATATTTAACATTTGATGAAAAGTTACAAATATTTTACTAAATGTTGTAAAAAATTACTCGAAAAAAATATTTTTTTGTAAGGTTTTGAGCTAAATGTGGAAAACTGTTGCCGTTATGTTTCACTTTACAAACGGCGTCCCATAGCAACGCGCGTTTGCGTCCATATAAAAAGCACTGTTTTTGTCCGCTAGAGTGGGATTTTCACGGCACATTCCGCACCACATCTCTGTGCGTTCATCATTTGTTTGAAGCCAGCTCACCTCCTGCAACCACTTTTCCGAGAATACGTGCTTCTTTTGTGGTTCGGACTCCTTCTGACATTTGTTTGGAGGTGGAGGAACACCAAAGTAATTGCTTAAAGGAGCTTCTTTAAGAGTTTTAAACAAATGTCTGTCCTCCTCCAGAAAATCTTATGTATGCAAACACGCGTTGCAACTTCATATCTTGTGCGCGTTTTTTGTTTTTTTTTTGACAGCGAATGCGCACCTGCGGACCACTTATGTGCAGCCCTGGTTATATAGCTCGTCATATTGCTGCCACAGAAATTCTTTTGTCCATGAAACCATAAAGCTGCACTTTCTTTTTGCCTTATAGTCTGATTTGTCATAACTTTTCCGTTTTGTGGTAAGCTTTTCTTTGGCTGTCACTTCTTCACCCTGACCTGTCTTATTTGGCTCAGCAGAACTAAAATATATATCCTGCTGCTTTTACACACACACACACATAATGGTCAGCGATTCTCTGCGCGATCAACCTCTCACATGTTTAAGCTTGCTGCGGGAGATTTCACTTGTCATGTTTGCATAGTAAGCTAACGATTGATAAGACGATGTCAGAGGAATTGGTGCGCAAATTATCATCACTCACCAATCAGTACTGTCGCTCTCTATACACAGTTCGCGCGATTGCAAAGTGAAAGCAAAAAACAAGCGCAAATTCAAACGCGATTTCAACATGTCACATATTGACAGTGGCTCACCGATGCCAATGACATAATTACCCAGCTACATTTCCGAAAGAATGCAAAAGCATTGACATATATTTTTCCTTCCTACAATAGCCCGACGGGCAGGGCAGAGATAGATTTTGGTAGCTCGACTGGAAAAATCGCTAGCCCCGGGACGTCGGGCTAGCGATTTTGCAAGCCCTGTATCTGATTGAGGAATCACTCATCTTTGGAAAAGAGAGTTTATTACAGAGAAATGGCTCTTTCCAAAATAAAAGCTATACTATAGCTTCTTCTGGGCTATATTCTCAGCAGCATATTGTAGTGGGTCAGGGCTGTTCGGGGTTCTGTTTGTACAGTTATGTTTTGTTTATGTTGCCATAGTGACGGGTGACGCCCTCTCGCTGCGACGGTGTGTCCTTCCAGGGTCAGAGGGCGCCCTGTGTGTTGTTGTTGTTGTTGCTGTGCGGTTGCCGCGCTGAGCAGTTAGCTAGCGGCAGTGTTCTTCTGCAGATGTCAATAAACGGCTGTGCTCCCTGGCTAGCTCACGGGAAGCAAGACCAAACGACACCTCTGTCTCCTCCTTGTCTGAGCTCGCCACATTGGTGTCAGAAGTGGGATGATGGTGGCACCCCATGTTCCGACCCGAGTGACTTTTCCCCCGCCGGTCGTGACCGGCCGGTGCGCCAAAAGAAGGCACCTGGACATTTGCAGGACTTTGTGTGGGGTAATGGGGTCGTCGGGGACGACTAACCCATGGGTGGGGGCTATGTAGCGGGTCAGGGCTGTTCGGGGTTCTGTTTATACGGTTATGTTTTGTTTATGTTGCCATAGTGACGGGTGACGCCTTCTCGCTGCAACAGTGTGTCCTTCCGGGGTCAGAGGGCGCTCTGTGTGTTGTTGTTGCTGTGCGGTTGCCGCACTGAGCAGTTAGCTAGCGGCAGTGTTCTTCTGCAGATGTCAATAAATGGCTGTGCTCCCTGGCTAGCTCACGGGAAGCAAGACCAAACGACACCTCCGTCTCCACCTTGTCTGAGCTCGCCACAATATTAAACATATCAGGTGCCCATAAGGAGAATCATGTGCTAACGGCTGTCTAAATGACTCGGGTAAAGTTTGTAGCATGCATGCTTGTTGTTTTTGTCTGCTTCCACTTGTCTTTGCACTAGGATGATGTCGGCGTAAATGTGCAGTCATATTCGTTGTGTTCCCACTAGTGCTGTCAGCGTTAATCTCGTTGAAATGACGTTAACGCCACAACACGGCAAATCTCCGTTAACGAGCTACCCCTGATCGCCCTGTGCTGGGGCTAGACAGCCAACACGTTAACGAGCTAACTGCGCTAACACACTAGTTCCCACCCATGTAATTGAGCATTGCGTGGCACATCCAACATACTGTTTTACTTTAGTCCATGACGAGCTTACCTTCAGGGTTATACGTCACATGAAAACCAAAATAATTCCAAACGCCAGATCTGAATGAGGGTGGGGGAGGTTCAATTTGCCATGTTGCAAGGAGAGCTTCTGTCTCACTAGCTTGCCCTGCGCTCTTCCTTCTGACAATGCTGTCTGTGTTGAACGTGGATCTGCGCTCGACAGTGCAGCCTAGGCGGAGTAGTCGAACGCAGATTCACTGAGCGCTCAACACAGACAGCATCGTCAGAAGGAAAGTTGATAAAATAAATTACAAATTTTGTATTGTTCGATACATATGCGCACTGTATCGAACGGTTCAATATCGATACGAGTATCGTTGCACCCCTAACATACAGTGGGGAAAAAAAGTATTTAGTCAGCCACCGATTGTGCAAGTTCCCCCACTTAAAATGATGACAGAGGTCAGTAATTTGCACCAGAGGTACACTTCAACTGTGAGAGACAGAATGTGAAAAAAAAAAAATCGATGAATTCACATGGTAGGATTTGTAAAGAATTTCTTCGTAAATTAGGGTGGAAAATAAGTATTTGGTCACCTCAAACAAGGAAAATCTCTGGCTCTCACAGACCTGTAACGTCTTCTGTAAGACGCTTTTCTGTCCCCCACTCGTTACCTGTATGAATGGCACCTGTTTGAACTCATCATCTGTATAAAAGACACCTGTCCACAGCCTCAAACAGTCAGACTCCAAACTCCGCCATGGCCAAGACCAAAGAGCTTTCGAAGGACACCAGGAAAAGTATTGTAGACCTGCACCAGACTGGGAAGAGTGAATCTACAATAGGCAAGCAGCTTGGTGTGAAAAAATCAACTGTGGGAGCAATCATCAGAAAATGGAAGACATACAAGACCACTGATAATCTCCCTCGATCTGGGGCTCCACGCAAGATCTCATCCCGTGGGGTCAAAATGATCATGAGAACGGTGAGCAAAGATCCCAGAACCACACGGGGGGACCTGGTGAATGACCTGCAGAGAGCTGGGACCAAAGTAACAAAGGTCACCATCAGTAACACACTACAACGGCAGGGAATCAAATCCCGCAGTGCCAGACGTGTTCCGCTGCTGAAGCCAGTGCATGTCCAGGCCCGTCTGAAGTTTGCCAGAGAGCACATGGATGATACAGCAGAGGATTGGGAGAATGTCATGTGGTCAGATGAAACCAAAGTAGAACTTTTTGCTATAAACTCAACTCGTCGTGTTTGGAGGAAGAAGAATACTGGGTTGCATCCCAAGAACACCATACCTACTGTGAAGCATGGGGGTGGAAACATCATGCTATGGGGCTGTTTTTCTGCCAAGGGGACAGGACGACTGATCCGTGTTAAGGACAGAAGGAATGGGGCCATGTATCGTGAGATTTTGAGCCAAAACCTCCTTCCATCAGTGAGAACTTTGAAGATGAAACGAGGCTGGGTCTTCCAACATGACAATGATCCAAAACACACCGCCCGGGCAACAAAGGAGTGGCTCCGTAAGAAGCATTTGAAAGTCCTGGAGTGGCCTAGCCAGTCTCCAGACCTCAACCCCATAGAAAATCTGTGGCGGGAGTTGAAAGTCTGTGTTGCTTGGCGACAGCCCCAAAACATTACTGCTCTCGAGAAGATCTGCATGGAGGAATGGGCCAAAATACCAGCTACTGTGTGTGCAAACCTGGTAAAGACCTATAGTAAACGTTTGACCTCTGTTATTGCCAACAAAGGTTATGTTACAAAGTATTGAGTTGTATTTTTGTTATTGACCAAATACTTATTTTCCACCCTGATTTACGAATAAATTCTTTACAAATCCTACCATGTGGATTCATGGATTTTTTTTTCACATTCTGTCTCTCACAGTTGAAGTGTACCTCTGGTGCAAATTACTGACCTCTGTCATCATTTTAGGTGGGGGAACTTGCACAATCGGTGGCTGACTAAATACTTTTTTGCCCCACTGTACATATACATATATACACATATACATTGCAAAAAGGGTGTAGCTCTTGCAGTATACAGTGTGTTAGATGGAGGAGTTGTAGAGGGAGATGGCCACAGGCAGGAATGATTTCCTGTGTCGTTCAGTGGCGCTTTTTGGTAATCTCAGTCTCTCGCTGAACGTGCTCCTGTGACTGACCAGCATGTCATGGAGTGGGTGGGAGGGATTATCCAACACTGTCTTTATCTTGGACAACATCCGCCTCTCCGACACCACCTTAAGGGAGTCCAGCTCCATCCCCACAACATTACTGGCCTTATGGATCAGTTTATTGAGATGTCAAATGTAACAAATATGCGATTTAACCCTCCTCTGTTAGTTAGTGAACTGGACTTGAAAATGGCAGGGCTTGTGGTGTCTGTCTTCAGTGAACTCAAGCTTTCTGGCTTTACATGATGTGGACCAGTGACTGAGCCCACCAAGGACTCCAAAACAATGATTCCTTTGACATGAATCGTTTGAGTGAAACTAGGAAAACTATAAAATCCAAAATTAGGGACTTCTTTATGAAAATAACAGAAGACCAGTGGCGTGCACTGAAAACAGGGTGCGCTCAGATGAAAACGCCAAGCAGGCACTTGGCAGGTTTACATCAGAGTTGTTTCACATCACCATAACTGAAGTCATGCCAATGATTAGGCACTGTGAGGGTGGTGTCTACCAAGGGGAGACAATTTTACAGGGAGTCGGGGAAAAATGGAAGCACTGTGCGTGCTGGCCCCATTCGTGCACCCAGCAACTGAATCAGGAGGATCCACAGTCAGCTGGTCTGGAATCAGTTTCAGAAGTAGCAGAGGGGCCAAAAAGTGGACCAGTGGCTGAGCCCAACGAGGACTCAAAAAAAGAGTGACTCCTCTCTGGAGTGTGAGGTGTGTGAGGCTGAGCCCACTGCCCCTTCTGGTGATGTGACTGTGGAACCTCCACTGTTGGAACAACAGCGGCTCGTTAAAGAGCTCATAAACGCTGTGATTATACGCGCCTCAAGAGAGGCAAAGGTGCCGCCGTCTAATGAGAAGCAACAGCAACTCTTCATATCTTTAATATAAAAATTTAATAGGTCTTGATGAGGCCATTTACCGAGAGCTCCGCGACAGAACATTCTGTGAAGACAAACATTTGATAATGTTACTAAATGACAGTGACCCGGTATTGCAAAACTTGACGATCCAGATAATTAAAAAGTACTTGATCGAGTCGATGGAGAATCCAGCCCTTAGTGCAGCTGAAGAGGTTCAAAAATACAGATCTTCTGTGGAAATCTGTATCGAGGACTTGGTGAAGCATGTTGTCGAAAATGCCGACTCACCCTGCTCTTCTGAAAAAGCCGATGCCATTGCCAAACGGCTGTTCAGTAAAGTCTGGCTTCGAATGAAAAAAATTCAAATCCCTGCTGAAAATGTGACATTTTCATCATCATATCTCCACCACTGTGCTTGACAGTTGGCTTGTGTAGCTACTAACAATGGGGTGAATAATTTAGACTGGCTTCTGCCTTAAGTCTAATTGTTGAATGTTAACATTAATAATAATAATGGATTGGATTTATATAGCGCTTTTCAAGGCACCCAAAGCACTTTACAATGCCACTATTCATTCACTCTCACATTCACACACTGGTGGAGGCAAGCTACGGTTGTAGCCACAGCTGCCCTGAGGCTGCCCCTCGCTTCTGTCAACACTGTCAACGCCTCTGGCCTCGCCTCTGGCCAACACCAGTAGCCAGTAGGGTAAAAATATAAAAAGGCTACGAGGACAGCTGCTCTTCGAAGGATTTGGGTTTGGAGTCAGGTGAGGAGCGTGAGCTCCAAGAGCTGGTTCTGACCCAAACTTCCCTCGTCAGCGAGTTAAAAAGCCGGTTGAAGATGTTCTGTCTTGTTTTCCGCTCTTCCTGAGGAATAAGTCTCTAAACTAGCGGGGCATGTGGAAACACAGACCCAACAATCATACATAGTCATAATGTTTCCACTATTAAACCTCTAATGTTGTTTCATAACTGTCACCAATAGTCCTTAATCATCACTTTCAGAGCCTTGCAGTGTGCAGGTTACAGTGATGGTCTGTGCGAGAATCATCAGGCAACGCATACAAGCATCTGCACACGAAATGTATTTTAAAAATATGTTTTTTTATTACTAAGCAGTTTTTTGTACAGTGACGTAATAACGTTTCTGAGATGCATGGAGTTTCAGCAACAAAGGCATTCTAGTGGGACTCTGGTGTAACAGTGACTCCAATGTAGCTCGGAAATGTGGCACTCCAGACGTCCAGAAACATGCGAATGTACACTCATCAGACATGTTGCTGTATGAAAATCTGATCAGTAACCTAAAAATGTTCGGTAACTCAGTACTGATGTTTTGAATAACTACCTGCCGCCTGTTTATTCTCACACAGACCTTCACTGCAGCCTGGATAAAGCGAAGGTTTTTAGAAAGTGATGATTTGGGACTATCGGTGAGAATTATGAAATGACAGGAAATGTTTAATCAAGGAAACAGGATGAATGAACGAACCACAAAAAGAAGAGTTTATCATCAAACTACATCTTGACATTTGCAACTTGACCTACTAACTTTGTGATATAAAGACAATGCATGCAATGTAAGAACTTTGTAGAACAATGGGTGTTTTGTTTGAGCTTGTTATCAGATAAGCAAACTGATAATGAGTCCCTGAAACTTCCTGTTATCTCATGGTACAGAAAAACTCACTCTATTAACCAACTTTGGGGTTGTTGATTGTTTTTCCACTTTCTTTAGAAGTGCATTGAATATGCAGATGAGAAAGCGACTTAAAGCGGGGTGATCGGACACTTGCTTCAGACATCTTCTGAAACATCAGGATCATCAGGTCTACAGTGAAATCAACATCACTGTCAGTGAGACATGTCAATGTATATGTGTATATATGTATATGTATGTGTGTGTGTATATATATATTGTGCTATTTCTTACTTAGTGTATTGTTCTGTCTTTGTTACTGTTTGTACTGGAGCACTGTAACCAAAATAATTTCCCCAAAGGGATCAATAAAGTATTCGCATTCTGATTCTAAGTGAAACTAATAAATGTAAAAAAAAATGCAGAGATGGAGGCCAATTTATTGAGACTATACAATACAATACAACTTTATTTATATAACAGATTTAAAGAACCAGCGGTACACCAAAGTGCTTTACAATAGAAACAGGAAAATTAAGACATGATTAAATAGGCTTGTTGGGGCCTGGAGCCTGGGGCTCGCTCGGCCACTTCGGGGGTGGGGTGCCCTCGGCCTGGGGCTCGGTCACTCTGGCACAGCTGGCTGCCGGCGATCTGATACCGTCGTGTTGGTGTTGTTCCCAGATCACCATATTAAATGTTGTTCCAGGATCAACATTGCAAGTGACCAATCAGAATGTTGTGACGTCATACTTTTTGACATCTAAAATTAAGCTCTCTCTCTCTCTGGCTGTGAGCTGAAAAGGGAACATAAGAACAGATATAGCTAAAAGATAAAGTACACAGATAAAAAATTGAGCCCAATATAAAATAGGGACACTAACCAGATGGAAAGCTAGGTTAAATAAGTATTGTATTGTATTGTATCTTTATTTATTTCAGACATAATAAAACAAACAACCAAAAAACAAAAAAAAACAATATATACTCGTCTACATGTACTTTCGTTTACGGATACGAATATATGTGTAGATATACACACACACACACGTATTTGTACAGACAAGCAAAAAAGAAATATAATAAAATAAAACACATTCGTCTAACATGAAATAACAATTGTTTGGTCTGAAAAGGAGTAGGAAGAAGTATACACATACTTATTAACTCCTACCCCTGCTCAACATCTTATTAATCCCACATATTTACCTAATTCTCCTCATCACATATTCTATTTTCATTTGTGTCGGGAATGTACCAGTTTGTATGGACAAATTGCAGATATGTGTTAAGGGTTTAGAAATGCCCTCTATCACTTTTTTGACTATTTCCATATCTATATCATCAGAGTCTGTAGAGTTTTTTGTTTGTAATTTCCCAACAATATCAATGATTTCCTTTTCTTCTACTGCCGTTAAGAACATTGAATGAGGATTGCGATCAATGAATCTGGTTTCTTTCTCTACCGAATCTGTCATATCAGGAATTGTTTCAGCCAAATTTGGCCCAACACTTACAAAGAATTTGTTGAAGTCATTTACCACATCGCTCAGATTAGTAATATTTCTATCATTATTTGTGAAATACGAAGGATAGTCTGACTGTCCAGAGCCCTTTTTAATAATGGTATTTAATGTTTTCCAAATCCCTTTAGTATTATTTTTATTCATAATCAATAATTTCTCATAGTATTCCTTTTTACATAACCTCAAAATACTCGTTAATTTGTTTTTATATTTCTTATATTTATTTTCAGCTTTTATACTTCGGTTCATTATAAATTCTCTGTATAAGGTATTTTTCTTCTTATATGCATTTTGCAATCCTTTTGTAATCCATGGGCATTCTGCATATTTTTGTTTTTTACTGTATTTCCTTACTGGGCAACGGCTATTATATAACATTTTAAATTTTCCTAAAAAAATCTCATAAGCTTTATCAATATTTTTTTCCCTATACAGCGTCTCCCATTCTTGCTTGAGCAAATCATTTTTAAATGCATTTATTGACTCTTCTGTTCTCATTCGTTTGTATTTTACTATATTTTCCTGTGTAACCTTCCTATAGTTTTTATTATACACTATAAAAACAGGTAGGTGATCACTGATATCATTTATTAAAAGACCACTTATGGATCTATTTTCTATTTCATTTGTAAATATATTGTCTATTAAGGTTGCCGATTGTGCTGTGATCCTGCTGGGTTTAGTGATCATTGGACAAAGTCCCAAGCTATACATGTATTAATAAACTCCTCTGTCATTTTCTGTTTGCTTGGATTTAATAAATCTATGTTAAAATCCCCACAAATGAACATGACTTTTTGGTTTGTCCTGGTGAATGTTTTATCTACCCACTCCTTAAAAATTTCAGTATTTGAACCTGGTGTTCTATATATACAGCTTACAAGTGAGTCTTTAAACAGGATTTAAAAGATAAAATGGAGTCTGACGCATGGATAGCGATGGGAAAGTTGTTCCACAGGTTAGGTGCAGCCAGGACAAAAGCACGGTCATCCCTAGATTTAAGTCCAGATCTAGGCTGAGCCAAGAGTAATCGGGCTGAAGACCTGAGGGCTGCCCAGGGACATATGGACTAAGGAGATCAACAAGATAGCTAAGGGCTAATTTATTTCTAATTTTAAAGGTGAGCAACAATATTTTAAATTCAATACGATATTTTATGGGTAACCAATGCAAATCAGCATGACCGGGGGTGATAGATATCACATGATTTCATTGTTTGCATGGAGCTATATGCAGTTATATGCAAATAGACTCAAAATGTATTTTTCTCACTCATTAACAAAGACTGATTAAAAGTTTAGGTTGCAAAACTAAAGTTCAGAAAACAGTACAATATGATTGAATCTGATCTGTCTGAACAGCAAGGCTTAACACACGTAGTTTAATAGTACAATGAAAAAAGTTATAGACAAAGAACATGTACAGTACCCACCTGGTGATTCAGGGTCAGGTCCCACACTTAGATTGTCCTGTATTTAAAACAAAGAAGGTAAAGTTAAGGAAGAAAATAAAATGCACAGGTGTTCTTGTTTTACTGCATACACTTAAAATGGAAATTAATAATGTTATAAAGGTAAATCAGTCTGCAAAAAAAAGAAAGAAAGAAATCAACACAAAGACAGTGACCTGCAAGCACAAACTCATCCTTTCTTTTTAATGTCAGCTTGTCCTTTAAAACATCTCTAGATGGTGTGTTTATTGAAATGACAGATGAGTAAATGGGCATAAAAATGCATATCAGATGGACATGAGAACAGGACAAGAAAGTGAAATTATTCTACATTATTGTGTACATTTCTTTCGTTTTAAAGGTCACGATGATTATATTTGCCACATGTTTTGTTTACTTTTGCAAATAATCTGAACGACCCTCAGTACCTACAACTGACAGGTTACCAACATCAGGACCTTTGTTGATTCATTAAACAATGAGCTAAAGCTAGAGGTGACTTCAGGCTTTCGTGCTGACTTAAACACACCTTTGCTGATTAGTAATCACAGACATCTACAATAGCTCTGTTCTAGGATGCCCTCTGGACCCAGTGGAGGTGGTGAGTGACAGGAGAATGGTGGCTAAGCTGTCATCCCTGTTGGACAACATCTCCCACTGAGCAGCTCCTTCAGTGGCAGGCTGCAGCACCCACGATGTGGGTCTTTCCAGGTCTTTCGCAGGTCTTTCCTCCCCACTGCTGTCAGACTCCACAACAAAGACTTCAACTGATCAAACACACACATCCACACATGTGCAATAGCAATAACACTAAGTGCAATACTCTTTCTGGCATTGTTGTATTATACTCATATTGTATATAGCATTCACATCAGTGTGAATGTGTATGAATGTTAGACAGTGAGCACTTAACAACTTAGAAAAAAACGTGCTTGTGTGATTGCGTGAATGAATTAGTTGTATAAAGCGCTTTGAGTGCTCAGAGTAGAAAAGCGCTACAGTATATAAGAACCAGTCCATTTACATCAGCCAGGTTTGCAGTCACTATCTATGCAAATGAGAGATCACCTCTGAGGTTACTATACCACCAGCCTCACTGGAGGCAGACAGGTGGGGGTGGGGTATAGTTAGTGTCTGTTTATTAGAGATTATTATTGAAGTGCTGCCTGTCGCAAAGCTATGTATTCCTCACTGAAGAGTCCTTTTGTTGCACAGGCTTTGAATAAAAATGTTCTGCAACTCATAAAATACAAGTCAAAGAGTGAAAGGAAGGTAATGTTACAGCCTACCTTTGGCTTATTTGGGGGGCTTCAGCTTGGACTTTGTGCAGGACAGGTGCAGTGACTGCAGGCCCAAATATGTTGGTGGTTGGTCCACCTGGAGATATGGGTCTCTGTGGTTGAGCAGCAGGCTCAGGTTCACCAGATATTCCACTACTCTTTCCACCTACAAAAGATTAACCAACATATCTTATAGTGACACGATCTTCTAAAATAATACAGCAATGGTAGAAAACAAAATGTTAAAATTGCATGCCAAACCATGCTACCCTTGTAAATGTGAAGTACAAGCATACTTTAACAGCTATAAATAAGTGGCAAATCATCTTACCTTTGTTAATAAGACCTAGAAACATACTCTGGTACCGAAGAGTGATGAAATGGACACAGAGATTACCGTCAGACGTAGCACCTACGCAGTTTAGTATCACGTACTGTGTGCACTTGCTAAATGGCAAGAATGTTCTGACCATTTCAGAGAAAAAATATTTATGACTATCAGGGCAATCAAGTACCATGAACTGTAAATATACTCAGCTGTACCAGAGTAATATGTGCAGGCACAGAGAACAGCCAACATGTTTACAGTGGAATTATAACATTGCAGTAATAGTTTTCACACTCTGAACATGGATTTGCAGAGACAGACAAGCTAAAGCATCAGCTGCCAGCAGGTTAATCTCACCTGGAGGACTGGAGCGTCTTGGTGCACTCTGGGGTTCCTACAGCTACACCCTACAGATGAACATACAAGTTAAATCTTTAATTCGTTGGTTGCTCTGCCTCTTTCTTTGATCCGGAAAAGCAAAGTGCATGCTGACATTTGGATACTGTGCAGACAACACAACAAGGATTCCATCTATCAAGCAGAAGAACACTCGCTGGCCTGAAACAGAACTTTTTTATGTGATGCAACTCTGCAGGTATTTGTTAGAGCATCAGATCTCAGCCCACCACGGAGCCTGCGCCCTGTGCCAAACCAAACCTCCTGACTTTATTAGGCAAAAATTTAGATAGAACAAACAAACACACGAATATCCCTTTCCCTTTGAATTTTTATTACCAATGAAAAAATGTGATTAAAAATATGATTAACTGCTGTAAAGAATTATTTGTGGAAAGGTTGTCATTACTAACAATGGTGCACTTTCGCTACAACAACTCAACTTGTCACCTGGACCACAAAAGCCGTCATTAGTGAAAATATTTTATCACTGAACCCAATTAGATCTTCTTCTTCGGCTTCTCACCAGAGCGGATCATCTGCCTCATCTCACCCTATCCTTAGTGTCCTCTTTGTCACACTACGTCCATGAATCTTCTTAGCAGTCTTCCACTTTTCCTCTTGCCTGGAAAGTCCATATTCAACATCATCTCCGCATCGCCTCTTGATTAACTTTTATTAACTAACTGCTCGACCTGTTAGTTAATATGTTTGAATGAATGTTTGATTGAATGTTTAAACTCATCTACATTCACTGCTTCTGCTTCTTCATCTTTCAGCCTGTCACACTCATTCAAACACATCTATTTTGGGTTGCTTCCTCTTCCCTCCAGAGCATGCCACCACCTCTCCAGTCTCTCTTCCACCTACTCCCTACTCTTACTACAGATCACAATGTCGTCTGCAAACATCAGCGACTCCTGTATGACCTCATCAGCTACATTGCCTATCACCATCACAAGAAGGGGCTGTCACATCTGTCACTTCTACACCTCATTGGTGTTTCACTGCCCTCAAACATGTACTGCACCATCCTCACATACTGTTCTTCCTTGTCACACTTGACTTCTTCATACAGCACCACAGATCGACTCTTGGGACCCTATCACATGATTTCTCTAGATCCACAAAGACAGAGCGCAACTCCTACTGACCTTCTCTGTACTTCTGCATTAATACTCTTAAAGCAAACATCATGTGTGTAGTGCCTTTATCATGAAACGAAGACATACTACTGGTCACTGATCATCACCTGTCGTGTTACCTTAAGTTCCCATAACTTCATCAGCATCAGCCTTCTGTAGTTTCTACAGCTCTGCACATCACCCATAATGGCTGCTGTATTTCTGTAGGTTTCTGTAAATGCAGCTAGTTTTGCACTGAGTTATCACTCACTTCTAAACTGATGATGTCTCTTAAACCATAAAACTTAGCATTTTATATCAGTGTTTGCATCTTCTGGATATCTCCTTCCCCTACTCCTTGTAGTTTAAGTGCCACAGTTACTCCATTGCTTTTCTAATAAAGGTGCAAAAGTGTGCAAACAGAATGAACAAAACATCAGATTTTTCTCTGTCAGAAAAAAGCCAGCAGTTGCACTTTTAATTTATTTATTTGTGTGATTTGAGCTGTGTGCAAACAGGCCTACCAGGTAGCTTCTCTGCAGGCCTCAATCTGTGCGGGTTAGATGATGATATATACAAATGCATGGTCCTGGAGTATGACTGGCGGGAGCTCTTTCACTAAAGTAAAACTTCACTATTATTTCTATAATAGAAATAATGAATATAAAGTTTACAGCATCTTGTCACTGGAAGTTGTTTGCACTGTTTATATATTTATATTATTTACTGTAGGTATTGGTGAAAAAAGCTTTATGTTGTGAAAAACTGATATCTGAAAATTAGAATTGTTGTGCCTAATTTTCTTGATCTTTTTTACATATATTCCTTTTGAAAATACTGAAATTTGTATTTCTATTACAGCGAATTGGGCACAGAGGGAACTGTAACGATGGAGTTCACTTTGAGGCCCTTCCTCCGGCTGCCACCAGGGGTCGCCTGCTTCCAGCTGAACTCAGCCACAAACACTGCCCGTCCGGGGTTTCGGTCCTCTTTCGGAATAATGCGGGAGTTAATCTACTACTAATACAAAAGTTTCATGTCTCATCTCAGTTTTTAGACGGGGGGATAATTAGTCTGTTAGATCCAGTGTGTTCCTGTCATTTCCAGCGTAATTACACCAAACACACAGGCTGTTTCTACCTGCAGGAAGATGCGTCAAGGTGGCCGCAGTTAGCAGAACACGACCGGAAGTGAGCATCTCGGAAAATCTAAACTTGTATAAATTGGTTTTACAAGAACAAAAAGTGTTAAATGAGTAGCTGGACCAGGCAAGCCTTAAGGAAATTGTAGCTTTATCATCCTAGAACCACGTTTCACCTCCGGAACTCTCTTTTTGTTACATACATATTATATTTAATTTGTCACTGTCATACTATTGACTTAAACTGGCTATAGCTTATTTATTTCATTATGTGTCATTATTTGGAAATATAATGAAAATAAACAAATACGTTATTTTCAAGAAGTGTATAAATGATCTGGCATATGACAAAAACACATGTATAGTCTAGCTGTTGGCATGATGACATTGTTTATATCATTTAGATTATTTCTTTATCTTGTCAAGGTCCATGTCATCATTATAAATTGTTTAAGCAGTACATTATTTTATGTTATTTTATTTTATGTTAAAGTTTTTTGTGCTTTTATTTTGAAGGTCAAGTTTGTTAAAAGTGGCGCTGGTTTTCCTTTTTGGGGAGAAAAAAAGGAGAAAACACCTGTAAACACGCAGCAAGAATGGTCTTTATTGAAAGTCATGTTACATGGGATGGACTTCAGATACACACGGTTAAAGGAAAGCTCAGAAGAACGGCGGCCAATTCCCTTTTTGGAGCATGCGACCAACGAGGTCTTTATTGATTTATCGTGTTTTGTTGTTTATTTTAGATGACACATTTGGCGTTTTTTTTTTTTTTTTTTTTGCTGGTTTGTCGATAGCAGCTCGTGAAACGCAAATCTGCCACACGTCTGTTCGACCAAATCCAGTTAATCTGGAACACCGGAAACCCATTTGCGTCTGTCTGTGCTTCGAGGGAATTATATATAGATAGGGGAGAGCGGGGTAAGTTGTCACACTCTTCACACTGACTAACTTTTACTGAGCACCATACATCACAACGTAATAAATGTTTCACCAAATGAAAGACGGAAGTCTCGGGCACATATGATGTATTGATTACATTTTCATATCTTATCTCATTACGGAGTTGTAGACTGTTGAAAGGAGAATGTGCACTTGTGACAATTTGCCCCATCGGCAGGTAAGTTGTCACACTAGATTATCTTAAAATATGAACACAAATACTTAATTATGATTATTGATTTTAATTGTTAAATTCAAACCAAAACTGGAAATTTGAACAATTATGCCAAGAGAATTTGGAAAAAAACAATTATTTCAATCCAATACACATTTTAATCAAAACATTAAGTAGAAAGAAAACTTTAGTTTGAACTTTAAACTCAAATGTTCTCTGGCTTGCACATAAATCCATCATAACTGAATGGAATGCTGCAAATAACTTGCTTTACTTAACATGTTTATACTCTGAACAAAACAGATGCCTTATTTCTGATTAATCAGACTCAACTTCATAGTCACAATTCTGGCACACATAAATTGCCTGGCCTGAGGTGCAAGCATCATGGGCCCATTTGTTGCATTTTACGCATTTTACCCAGGTCTCTTTTGGACGACTGTTTGAAAATGGCTCCACACAGACAAGGCAGAAGCACTCTTCATCATCTGATGATGACTCTTGAATTATTTTTCTTCTTTTAGCTGCGTTGTTCTTCATAGGTCCAGATGTTTTCCCCCCTCACGTCCCTCTCTTTTGAAACAGCTTTTTGCTAGATTCAGCCTTATTCTTTTCTTTTTCTAGTTGCTGCTTCACTGGCGTGTCGGTTAGAATTGCTGATTTGCGTCGTTTTCTTCCTTTGCTGGATGGTTTTCGGCGGCCAGCTTTTGGATATGGCTGGATGTCCTCTGGAGTTGGTAGTCCGCTGTCAGTAATTTCAGTGCGGTAATTTATGTCAAAATCCTTTGCTGTACTTGTGATTGATTTGTTCTGCATCTTTACCTGCCTGACTGCCTTTAACATAATGTCAGGTGGTGTTCTGCCACGCTCTGTCTTTCGTTGATAATTTCGAACCATCTTACTTTCTTCCTTCCTTCCTTAATTCCTGCCTCTCCTTCCTTTCTTCAAAAACCTTATTACAAATGAATTACAATATCACAATTTTTTGGAGCATTTATTTGTACTGGGGCAAGTTGTCACATGTGACGACTTGCCCCAAAGTTAATGAGACAACTTGCCCCAAACTGACATTTATGCTAATTTTGGCTAAATGTCAGGGTTAGCTCAACATAGCACATCAGCTGAAGTATCAAAAGACACGTTAATGTCTCCTCTATTTTGTGTAAAATAATAATCTGTAACATCTATACCTAACAAAGTTGTACTGAAGAAAATTTAAAGTGATTTATTTTTCCTTTTAGGTCAAAAAAATAAAAAAGATGTGCTCACCTCAGATTAGAGCAGTCTTGACCACATGTGAACAGGAGGTTGACTATAGAAGAAGAAGTCACACAAAGTGGCTATTTCATTTTTGAGATAGAGCCTCTAGTGTTGGAGTTATGAACAGTGTGACAACTTACCCGTGTGACAACTTACCCCGCTCTCCCCTACGCATAAAATCTGATAAACCTCTTTAAAAGTTTCTTGATTTCCCCCATAAATAAGTTTGTAAAAGGACATTTTTCTTTACTCTGGAAATTCTTTCCCAAAACATTTCAATTCAGGATTCTTTGAGTGTCATTGCTCTCCTAAAAGGTCTCTGAAGGTCTGGCCTGCGACCCATTTTAACCTCAGGGTGCAACCGACTAATAAAGGTAGGTTTAATGTGTGGAATCTCCCAGGAATGCAGACTTCTTTTCAATTATTTGGATCTAATGCATTTGAGGTATGTTTGTACCACAGATTGTTGACCATTACTCTGAGCTTTAGGCAAAATATGCAATTTTTAAAATAGACCGTATACATAAAAGGGAAATTTTTAAAATTTAATAGACAGAACACCCAAATCAAAATATGCACAAAAGTTAAGGGGGGAAACAGCCTGGTGTCTTATTTGCTACAGGGACAGAACACTTGGTCCATTGCGAACTGCGCTACACTCTAGTGCACTGAAAACCTCCAGTATACCCTCTATCCTGTATGAAGTAGGCTGGCTCAGCAGGCTGCAGCATCAAGTATATTCTGACCTGCAGAGGGAAATGCAAAATGTGACCAAGTATTCTGCTGAATCTTAACTGAGCAGCAAAAGAATATCTACTATAAACGCATTGCTTTTAATCGAAACCTTCTTAAATCTGGGCAATAGGACATACCTGCAGTTGGGATGTCTTGGAGCAGGTTATTTACCAACTGGAAGGTTGGTGATTTGATTCCTGGCGGCTCCAGTCTGTATGCCAAAGTATCTTTGGGCAAGATATTAAAACCCCAGTTGCTCCCAATTCAATAGCGATAGCAATCAGTTAGACGTAGAAAAAAGGTGTTTGTATAAATGTAAATATGTGTGAATGAGGGATTCTGTATAAAGCATCTGAAACGCTCAAGTAAATCACTATATCAAGAAAAATCACTATATAGCCCACTGCACTTGTGGTGCAGTGGGCTATATAGTGGTAATATGCTGGTAACCAAAATTGGTTGCATAAAAAAAGACTTCTTCTTCTCAATTTAAAATTTCAGAAATTGACTTTAAAAAAAGAAAAAGAAAAAAGAAAAATCTGAAAAGGTAGTAGCCTGAAGAATAGCTCGTGTATACAAAGTGCACGCGGTTTTATTTTGAAGAGAACTTCGGTTGATTTCCGGGTCTGTATCTGTGCATTGACACAGCTGCCAGCAGATATGGAGAGCGCCTTGCGGACGCAGTAGGGACATCAGACTTCACGCACGCACACAGAAACTGACACAGCCAGACGCGCAAAAGGAGAAAACTAACGCTTCTTTGTTTCCTCGTCGACCTTCACAGCCTCCAGCAGGCTCATGGAGAGCGGAGCCCTGCTTGTCCGAACCGGGGGCAGGTTGATCGGATGCCTTTCATCCCAGCAGCGCCGTTAGATGTTTCCCATTCAGGATTAATTGGTTAACCAATGGCTCCCAAACATGCGCGCCTCTCCAGCAGCGGTGGCCCCGGGGTCGGAGGGGTAAATAAGAAAGAAGACCCCTGCTCTTCCTCCTCGTCGCTATGGATCCTGGATGCGGGGATGGTGGCCGTCTACTCGCCGAGGATCGGGAAGAGGACGCGCGTGCTGAATGGAATGGTGGCCCGGTGGTTTATGACCATCGGCGCGGTGCTGATGCTGATGATGCAGAGCTCCCTGGCCGCTGACGGTAGGACCCCGATGCTCTCTTTTTCCTGTCACCGAGAGGAGCCCTGTATTCTTATTTTAATCACGTAAATAAAGCATAAACCTCGCGATCAGCCGCCTGAGTCGCGCTAATGTTTTGAATCCACTCTCGAGCTGGCTCCATGAAAACAGCGATGAAGAGCCAGTGGAGAGGAAGACCTAATGAAACTCTGTTAGACAGGAGACGAGCTGCGAAAGCAGCAGCAGCTATGTTAATGCACCCGGAGGTGTTGTGGCGATTTCTGAAGGGGTTCCTGTTGTTGTTGTTTACATTTACCGTATTGATTTATTTGTCTGACTGATTTTAAATCTCTTTATTTTGCGTTTGAACCGTCGGTGTAGTGTCACAGAGGCCCTAACCGATGTCACGGCCCCAAACAGGCAGCCGGAGCGCACTGTGGACCGCAGCGCTGCGCTCACCGCGGCCGCTTCTTTGCGTTAAGGAGGAAACTTTTTATTCATTCATGGAAAATTGGGCCCCGAGGTCTTCAGCCTCGATTAAGATCCATAGGGGACGTTTGGTAGTCGGCACAAATTAATAATTTAGGATCTCTATGTGCTCACAGACATCCGAGGATAAAAAGCAAAAAATAAAAGCACCAGTCCTCATTCAGAGAAGCAATAATTAATGCAGGAAGCTGTTTCTTTATTACTGACAGCAAAGCCTCCGTGTAATCCTTTGGGATATGCATATACTGGAAATTACTGTTTCAGTCCCTTAAGAAGATGCTGTTTCTTTTTCTTAAGGAAATAATTCAGGCCTTAAGTTGGGTCATTTTGTGTCAGAATGCCTTCATACACTGACATGTTCCTGGGCTTTGGCTGGAACGACCGCGCAGGCATCACTGCTCATCTGTTAGTCATGTTTAGACTGATTACAGGTTTGATAAAATCTTATAAAAGAAGAGAATTAAATACACCGAAACGGACTTTGGACGCATAGCAACAGTAAACCTCGTCTGATAAAGGGAGAAATCTGCAAAGCTGTGCTTAAAAAGTCACAAACAACACAATTAGAATTTATTTGCTTCAGTCAGATCCAGTGGAGATGAGAAATAAACGGCCATTTCATCCAATTTGCAAAACACATTTTCTAATTTAATCGGACTTTTTTTTGAGCTTTTAAATCTTTAAGTCAAGTCTGTTCAGCTGAAATAATCCACAACACGTGTATTAGCTACAGCTGAGATGTGAATGCCTGTACACAATAAATATTGTTAAAATAAAACACAAATGTGCCAACACACAGCCCGTCTGAACCGCAGTTTATTGGTGGTGCTCACAGCTCCGAGGGTGACATTTGCAAAAATGTCAAATGTCCTGTCGCTTTCCAGGAATAATGAGTCAGTGTGGCCAGCCCCAGTGAGAACAGTATTAAAATATCTTTTCAAACTTTCAATTAAAGTGACACACGAATAATTATAATAAATATGTCGGCCCTCTCCCAAGATGGCATGTACACTGTAGCAGTATCTGGGAAAAGACAGTTTAAAAAAAAAAGAAGGTAAGGAATAAATGAGCTTCAGCTTAGATAAACTCATTCTTCTGAGGTGCCAACCATATTACATCAGACAAATACAAAGAGAATATGCTTCTTGTTATAATTAAATGCAGCTGCAAATTTATTTGAACTGTATTATTCATCTGTTCATATTTGCCTTTATCGAAAGCAAATAACGTCCCATGAAAATTACAATATAAAGTAAGCCTACTGGACACGATGTCAATGTAAAAGCCCCAAAATACAGTGCAGTGGTGTAATAATGTGAACATTCAATGTAACGTTTTGGTGCGGTTTCTGTGTTTGAATGGCAGGTTTCCCTGAAATGTTGTGCAACAGCGGGCAACAGGCATGTAGTTGATATTTCTCTGCTTTAGTGGCTACGTAGGAAGTGCTACACAATTAGTGCCAACATGTGTATACAAACCCTAATTTTCATTTACATGGCTCAGGACCTAATGAATCAGATGTCACTGGTGCAATGCGTGGGTAACGACAGAGTGCACCTCTGTTTCTGTATTTTGTACAAATGACAACCTCCAGGTCTAAAAAGCAAAGGTAGTGCTGAAGCACCAAACTGCAGTTCCTCTAATGGCCACTTGAGGGTGGCTCCAAAAGTGAGTGGGGAAAAAACTCCTGTGGGAAAATATTAAATGCTATCATTAAAACGCGTGTTTTACAGCGCGCTACAAAAACACAAGACAGAAATTCTTTTACAAATAAAACTCGTACATTTAGATATAAAACACATAAAGTTAGGGGTACTTTGACAGGTGTGTCAGGAGAAGCACCTGCAGTTAGTTTGGGGTTTTTCACATATTTTTGTTCTTCAATATTGGTGAGTGAAATTATATTATAATAATCTGTTACCCATGTGTTTTTGTCTGTGTATAGTTGTTGGACATACACAGCAAATTCAAAAGTGTTAAATGTTTTGGTGTTAATAGTCTCCTTGCAAAAGTAGAGTTAATTTTACTCTAAGCAGAGTCACATTCTTTTAATGTAACTCTGAGGTGTAAAATGATAGTAGTTAAAATCGAGTGTTAAAAATGAGTGTTTCTCTGTCAAATCTGGAGGTGTTACAATGGAAACATTAACTCTTGACCTCTTAACTCTGAACTCCTACAGGGGCTATGACACCAACAGAGTAAATTCACAGACTCCGCCCTCAGCACCATAGGCTCCAATCGAAGCTGAAGTGAAGCCGTTTCAGAACATTTTGCTCTACATATTTGAGTTGTTTGCCATGCTTGGTAAGTCATTTTTTCAAAGATTGTTTCAATTGTTATTAGCTTTTACTTCTGTGGCTCTTTGAAGTTGAGACAAAGCTGTGTGAAAGGCATTAGCCATGTTGCTCGCTGATAGCATAATATTCTGTTTTAGCTAGCTGAAAGGTATTGTTGTTTGCGGGCAAATACCACAGCCTTGAAAAAAAGCTTGCATGTGAATTTTCAGTCAAACTTTTGGTCAAATACACCTAAAACAATGTGTAGAATGTGAAATGTTGGTGTAATGGTGCTACTTGAAGCCTGAAAACGATCGCCCATAAAAAAAACAACAACGAGCAAACAGCAGTAGCTGACGTCCTGACTGGATTCTACGTTAGCATAGATCCCTCCAGAGTTTTGTGCACACGGTTTAGGTAAAAATGAAAAAGGTTGAGGTTTTACATTTAGTTCAGTATTACCTGTTGCCTGTGTCTTTGACTTTTGGGAAAATACTTTACACAAGTAATGGCTCAAAGAGGATTCCTTTTTTTTTTTTTTTTTACTGTGCTGCAATTGTTTACTGGATTATTTGTGCCATTAATTAGTGTCAACTAATTTTTATTCAATCTCCACACAGGATATGCTTGTGAAGATGGAATATGGGGGAGAGCAGAAGTGCGTTGAAGTTCCACAAAGGGATGAATGAAGGACATGCATATTGTATTAAAGAAATAAGTGATGAGAATGCTGTTATTTGCATTTACCATGTCAGACCTTTTGATAAACAAAATTCTAATGAAAGTGAGAACATGTATACTGTTACATCTTTCAGAAAATGTTTTGAAATTGGGGTGCACAGTTCAGAATAAATGTTTTTCAAAAACCATTGCATCTTTTTAGTAAATGTTTATTTCCAAAAGAAATTTCTAGAAGTTCAGAACAGTAAAATTCCCGCTTTTTAGAATGAATTAGAAGATAACTCTTACGTAGTTAAACTAAAATACTCTTTGAGAGTTAATATATAAACTCTTAACACCAAGTGTTAAATTATCAACTCCAGACAGATTTGGTGTTTAACACTAAATCAGAGTTAACGTACCAACTCTCCAAAAAGAGTTAAATTAACACTCTCTGGTGTGGACCCATATAGACACTTTAATAGTGTTGAAATCAAATCCGACAGTGTTAATTTGGACATGCTGGATTTGCTGTGTAGCTTGCTAAAAAAACTCACAAACATTAGCCGATAACTTAGCACTCTACCCTGTTTTCCAGATATACAGTCATTTCTAGCTCCAAAAACCCCTGACGGCAGCAGCCAAATTGTTAACAATGAAATTTCAAAATGCAGCAACGATTGCTAGATTTAATTGCATTTAAATCTCTGATCAAAAAATCAACAATTTGTATTAATAAAACCAGCAAAGCCCTAAAAATCTCTAGAGTTTCTTTTGGAGAGAAAATGGTGACCAGGTTGCTCCATCTGTGAGCATGAAGAAATAGTGTGAAGTGTAAATTTGATTTAAAAAAAAAAAAAAAAGTACTGCAAATGTATTCAAGCCCCAGTGTATTTTGTGCAGAAGGTGTTTCAGCCTCACCAACATGGGAATCACGGCAGTGAAAATTGCCTTCAGCTTCTACTTCACAGAGTTTCAACAAGTTAGACTATATTGACAGCCTGTGTTCGACAAAGGCCTCAAACAAACCACACAAATCAAACAATCAAACTTAAATTATAGGACTATAGGATTTACTGCCATCTTTTATATACAGTGAATGGTTTTGTCTCACTTCCACGATGTTGCCACACCTGCAGCTGACAATGTTGCTCTAAAGGAGTGACCTGTTCTGGTCTAAGTAGTGCATCAGAAAAGATAACTTCATACGTGTTCATACATATATGGTGATGTTATGGGAGATCAGACGCAGCACATTCCCCGGTACACTCCTCTTCCTCATTTTTCCCTAAAACGAGTAATTAAAGGACAGGTGTGAATTAATGGAATAGTTTAGTAGCAGCTCTGTTGGCTTGCTGCTGGTTTATATTTGCATAATAATTTAAGCGATTGTCTGACTGACTTGCACACTCAGTGCCATGTAGTTAAAGGAAGATTGTCCCTCTCTCTCTTTCTCTGTCTCAGTGCCACTTTACCAACCTCACTTCCCGATCAAACTGGAAAATAATGAAATTCGGGCTCATCTTAATAACAAATGCCGCCACTACTCAGGGTGTGATTAGAGGGTAATAAAGAGAGACTGCACCCCTGTGATAGGAACATCTTCATTAGATGCATAAACCTGTTGTTGGGTAAAGATTTGAGAAAATGGAGACGATTGCCAAAGTATTTAGCAAAAGAGAGTTTATCTGCCCAGCCTCCCCGGTTAAATCAGAGCAAATCGCCCACTTGCTCTGGATGATATATCCTCTTTTATGTCATGCTGCTGTGCCACTTAAGAGTGAGCTGTTCCATAGAATGGCTCAGGGAGATTTGACTTTCTCTCTCGTACCTGGTTACTCAAGCCTTTGGCTGTTTTCATTTTTTTTTTCCCAGAGAGAAAATGTTCCCATTGTATTTTTGTTTTCTGCATTTAGAACAGAAAAAAGATGCTTTGAAGGCTGATGCCCAGCTGGTGTGTGTATGTGTGTGTGTGTCTGCAGGCTCATACAGTATGTGAATGTAGGCGTTTTCTTTAATAGGTCTACAGAGATCTTCATCCTCAGTCAATAGCTGAGATCTATTGGTCCACGTTACCATGGGAACAGATCTGCAGCTAGTACTTTTTCTCACTGTGTGTCTGTTTGTGTCAGTCAGGGATTGAAAATAACATCTGAGTAAGTGCCAGGTTAGAGTCTGTTGCCTAATGATCAGCGTCTGATGACACACCAGCGGAGATGAAACGCTCCCCGTGCTGCACTGTTTCAAAATCAACTCAAACCTTCTGCTTCCAGCTGCTAAACATCCGGTTTTCTGGTCGTCTGAGTCACTGCATCCTGCTGCTGTTGTTTTCTTAGTGTTTAACATCATATGCGACTGAATCTCTTTCACTTCAGGATGCTTCACAAACAGCAACGTGACAGCTGATGTCAGTTAGCCGTGTCTTTTAAACACAACACAGTTTCATGGACTGAAGGCAGCTTAAGAGATTGGGCTTCATTTGTTCGTTGTGGCATCATGATACATGTTCTAACCTTTTTCACGGGACGGCTTGGTGAATTTTCATGGCTGTTCCTTTCAACTTTAAATGGATCCAAGCCAGCTCTTGTAAAGTGTAACATCTTCTTATGAACATTAAAATCACACACCTGCTTGATGTTCTGCAGATCTACCACATTCTGCAGAAACAGCTGTAGCTCTGTGATGTCCTGTGGTGCCTGGCACCAGATCCTTAGGTTTTAGTGAGTTGCAGGGTGGGGCCTAAGAAGGTCAGACACTCATTGTGTTGGGGATTGTCCTGCTGAGAGAGACAGCTGCCATCGGGGAGTGCTGTTGTTATAATATGGGTTGATTGGTCTGTAGCAGAGTTATAATTCATAGTATGTGTCAAAGTACCAGATGTGATCAGGATCAGAGGTTTCCCATCAGAATATTACATAGCAACAATAAAAAGATCAGTGTTATTAACTTTACATGTCAGGAGTTTTAATTTCGATTTGCTCGCTCAGATACAAATATTCAGAAAACCAAAAGCTGCTTGGTCATTTCGGATCTTTAGTAAAACGCCGTGTCTTGGTGACTTGGGCATTAGATGGCATGCTTATATTTTTTGGTCTATAAATAGCTGAATCAGATAAAGTCCGGGAATCTAATAACCAGGAGCCGGACTGTGAGGAATTGAATGTCTGGCCACAGAGTCATTGATAAATTCTGATGCTACCGATCATGTATCTGCTGTCATCAATTAAAGCAATCGATTGTGCTGATTACATAGAGGGAAACTGGGCTCCTCCCCGCCTCCTGTGGCTTCAGAGAGAGAGGAGGAGGAGGAGGAAGAGGAGCTGGCTGAGCATCAGAGCCCTCACAATCAGATTAAAAGTTTGTGGTGCTGCAAAGGAAAGACGAGACAGAACGAGGAGGAGGAGGTAATCAGTCGGTCCCTTAGTGAGGCTGATTTAAATGTGACTTTAGGCTCAGTGCAATTTCAGCTCAAAGCAAAGAATAGCGTTCAGATGGAGAGACTGCTTTTATTAATACTGCTGCTTCACTTACGTCAGTGAACTTTGACAGAGCTTTGCAGCCCCGTTACCCACTGTGTAACAATGACACATACTAAATCTGTGGTGGCACTGAATAATAAATACGATAAAATCTATAAATATTTATCTGTAGCTTTATCAAATGTGAAAGGAGAACGACTTTACCGTGTATTCTTCTTCTGCATATGTCAATTTTTAGTACATTTTACTCATAATTGCGGTGAATTCCGCCCGCTTCACAGAGCACTTAAGCTCCGAGCTCGTGTTTAATGCACGGGGAATGTCGGATGCGATACCTCTGAAAACTCTGATGACGGCTGACAGATGAGAAGGCTTGCTGCGCTACAACCTGCTGTATTTGATGCCAGTTACTTGGCTTCATAAGGATTCCTGCTCACACACGATCGCTCGGTTCATCCGTTTAGAAACCCTGACAAATCAAATGAACGGCAGCGCTGCACGCTCCAATGTGTCCTCTTCAGCTCTCAAGTAAATAACATTTCCGAGATTCAATCCAAAGAGGTTTGCAAAGCCACAGTTCACATCTGCTCAATTTATTTGGTGTCAAAGTATGTCTCATAAGAAGTATTAAAAAAGGGGATGTAATCAAACATTGGGGAAATGAAAACCGGTGCTTCAGCAGCTTTGCTCCAAGGGTTTTGAATCCTGTAGTTATAACAAAAGCCATAATCTATAGATAGGGATGTAAGGAGGTCAGAGGGAATGTTTTAGATAGCCTTACACTCAGATTATTCCTAAACTGTATAAAAAAAGATGGATGTAGACAGCATGAAGTCGCAGTTTTACATGGGACTCAAGCTTTTTACGCTTCCTGTTGGCTTCATTCTTCCTGGACGGTTGCCGCTTGGTTTTAAAAGATGGACTTTTGACGTGAAAGATAACCAGCAACAAAATATAAAGAAACTCAGCAAAGCCCTTAAAACCAAATCTGAGTAGAATTTTTGCCTTTTAGTTCAGCGATCCCCAACCTTTTTTGCACCACAGACCGGTTTATGTCCGACAATATTTTCACAGACCGGCCTTTAAGGTGTTGCGGATAAATACAACAAAACAAAACCAGTACCGGTACCCCCCCAAAAAAGATTTATTCATAACACAAGGGAAAAGACCCAGGGAAACAGAGTTAATGATTAAAAAAACGCTAAAAACTGGTAAAAACCCTGGAAACCATGAGTTCCACACCTGAGCCTCAACTCTTGCGGCCCGGTACAAAATGACCGGTCCGTGGCCCGGAGGTTGGGGACCGCTGTTGTAGTTGACAGGTAATTCTGCAAAAGGAGCTTCCTTCTTTTTTGTGTAAAAGCTCTGAAATTAGCTCATGAGTAAAATGAATTTCCATCATTAAGTACCAAAAATGTTCCCTGCTTCCAAACAGGGATAGAAAACCACTGCAGTGGATGAGACACAATGACAAGTATGAAAAGGTCATTTAAAGATGCTTGCATTGGGTCTGCATAGTTGTAAATGAAATCCCAACAGTCCCAGATTGTTCTTGCCAACTTAACCTTCAATAACATATGAAGGTTTTCTTAGCCCAGGTCATAGCTGACCTTGAACACACTTGTGAAGGCATGAAATATGAAAAGTATGTAAATGTAAAGGACATCCTCCCTTTGAGCCAACTTTATTGTAAAGGCTGGTGGGACTTCTCGGCTCACTGTCAGAGCTGTATGCCCGAGATGACCTTATTAGCAGAGGCTTCGATTTTAATAGTTACTTCAGCCCTTTGGGAGGTATTAGCAGATATTTCATCAAAACGAGTGACAACAGTTGGAGCAGAAACCCGACTCACAGCATGGAGGACAGGGCCATCAAGACTGCTCTGGCCTCAAGGATTAAAGTTTTGAGTTGTAGCTTAAATTAACACTGCTGCTGCTCATGCTCAGACCCTAGCTGGCTGTCTTTGCATCATAATGAGACGGTAGCTTTTCTTTGCTCTGCCCCCCCCGTATCTAAAGGGCACAGGTGATCAGAGGTGTGGCAGCACATCTAAGAAGAGGATTCTGCCTGCAATGGATCCAAGGCCAAAGATCCTGCATTTGGTCCCAGAGGCTGGAGTGGTGTGGGAGTGGAGGTGGGGTGAGGGAGTGGGGTCACTGCATCATCCGAGCACATGTTCTCAGCATTAAAGCAGCAGTGGCTCATTTTGCATCGCTCTGCTTGGCTGCACTCCATTCTGTGCTTCTCTGATTATGCACTGCTGGAGCTTTTCACACCGACAAGGAGAAAAAAAACCCCTCACAGGAGTAAATTTGGCTTTCCACACAACACAGATTTAAACCAGCACCATGGTCACTAAATCATGAGATTAAAAAGCCAGCAGAGTTTTAAAAACTGATAGCATTATTTTTCAAAGTAAAATGCTTATTATGGATTTGCCAAATATTTTCTTGTGAGTCCTTTTAGAGTTTTTTTGTCATTCACGATTATTTTGTACCACTGAGGCTTCTTTTTAGTGCAGATAGAGTTTGTAGTGATGCGTGCTGTCATGTTAAACGTCTCCTCTGGCTGCGCTGTCATACCTCTTACTGTTGCCAGGCAGAAACGCAGCGCAGCTTCAAGGAAGTGCTGATGAACTCTAATGATATGACTGACACAGCTCTATTTTAGCTGTGCTCTGGCGAGTGTTTTTGTGACTGTGAGCAAGCTAACCAGGCCAAACATCTCTCACAGAGAGTCCTTATCTGATCTGTCCTTCCTTGACGCGCGCGCGCACGCACACACACACACACACACACACACACACACACACACACACACACACACACACACACACACACACACACACACACACACACACACACACACACACACACACACACACACACACGCAGTGGCACAAAGTCACATTCAGTGCAGAGCATCAGTGTACCAGACAGCTCCTTTCTGCAGCACTCTGAAGTTAATAATCTATTTCAGGAAAGAGCGCGAGTGTGTGTATGTTCGAGGGAGGAAGAGTGACTTGACATGAGAGAGAGGGGCTTCATAGGCCGACCATAAATATTGCCTCAGCTTGTATATTAAACACATTATGCATGGAAGGACTCTCTGAAATCTTACGGGTAGGCAGAAGCTCTTTTTGGATAAATTGATTTTATAATCCCAATTAGCCACACTTTGTATTTTTCTAATCTTGTGGGAGGTTGCATGTTTCTCCGTTGGTTTGTTTTGCAGAAGCTTTTTCCTATTATTATTATTATTATTATTTCCCCCCCCCCCCACTCAGGGGGAAATATCCAAGCAATCTCAGAGGGAACCAAAATGTGTCATTACAAACCATGTGAAAATGATCAGACCGCTTAGTGGCCAGAAAAGTAAACACAGGAAGAAGGTGCTGTGTTCTGGACTGTTAGAGACTCTGGAGAATTTACTGACCTTTTCACATCTGTGGTACTCTCCTGCATCCCAGACTGCAAAGTATATGTGCTAACGGGGAGATGCTTAGTTCAAACTTGCAACATACACCATTACCAAAACCCCATTAGAGTTTGTTAGGAACCAGACTGAGACCACGTCCCGCAAGGGTCTCGGTGCAATTGTTTTGGTCCGAACACAAATGTGACTGTGTTCACATCTGCACTAATGAACTTAGTTTATACTGGACCTTCGTGCAGCCCTTTATATTAGGGATACCAGCAGTCACTAACACCATGCAAAGCTAAGAGTAGAAAAAATTGCCTGAAGCCTGAGCATCTGTCTCCGGGATTATTTGCAGCCCCAACTGGTTACCTCACGCTTGCCTGAGCCTCGTTCTGCCGGCTTTTGTTTGTTCCTGTGAAAAGGAAGCTCAAACAGCTTCATAATTTACATAAATCAAATTTCAAACAGTAATCAAAACTAGTAATAAAAGATCATCAACTTACTTTTAACAATAGAATATATAGAAAAAAACTGAAAAGCTGGATCAGAAGAAGAAATGCCTTGTTGCTAAAAACGAGCCCTTTTGCACTGATTTAAGTTATTTCATCTTCTCTAGATTTTACCTCTTTACAATAGAGACATCTGTGTGATCATGCAGCGTGCTTATCATGCTTCCTCACTGTGGTCATGTGATGTGGGACAGGTTCTGCATATCGATTACTTCGTGCTGCGTAAAGCATCTCTGCAGCGCCTGTAGTATGAGACGACAACTGTTAGCTGGTTAGTTTCCCCAAATTACACATAGATCCAACATGTGTGTGTCTGTAACTTTAAGAGACCAAGAAACCACCTGAGGGCTAAAAAAACGAAGCCAACTCAAAAATGAGCCAGTAGTCCGTACCTGTAAGGCCTTGGTCACATGTAGATGTAGCAGTCAGAGAGCACAAATCTCCAGCAAGGTAGCTCAGAAGGCAGTATTTACTTTTAAGGAAATAGGATTGTGTTTTTTATTTTTAATTTTGTTTTCTTAATTCTTTTTGGAGGTGCTTTGAGACGTTTGTGGTGAAAAATGAAACTTAAAAATCAGGTGGATTACACAAACACTATCAAGGAGTATGTAATGGATTATAAGTACTGATTTGTTGATAAGGAGACATGATTAACTTGAGCTTACAGTATATCTTGAACTAGCAGCTCTTTCTTTTGACAATAGCCTCTTTAAAGACATATTTTAGGGTCAATTTGAAACAAAGGCAGTTGTAAAATATATCATCCCCTATGTGCCTGTCTGTTGTCAATACAAACAAAGACGGTAAGAAACGGTTTTAAATGGCTCTATACAGCATTATCACTGACCTTTAGATACCTTTCTACATGCTGAAAATACACACCACATTTGTGAGAATCACAGTTTCTAAGTTGGAAGGCTTTGTGTCAGGTTTCAACCAATAAATCACCCCTACAGTGTTGTACAGAATTAAGTCAAAACTTTTCATGTTTGCAGACAGAATGATGACTTGCATGCAAACACTACTAAAAATATTACCTCCCTTATTGGAGGTAACATGCTTGTATGCTAATCATACCTCACCTTTTTGTTGTCATGTGGTGCTTGTTAGATTTTTGGGTCCAACACCTATTACATTTTTTTTAAAACACTTGCTTCTCTGTGGAAACTGGGCTGAGAGTTAACACTGCTTATAAACTATTAGATGAACTTGTAGCGTCCTGCACACTCAGTTGTTGAAATGTCCTTGAACATTAAAGGGCAGAGCATGAGGCGAGTATAACAAACATTTGCAAGCAGTCTGATGGACACGGTTCACAACTGAGTAAATTTAGTAAATGATCCAAATATGAAATGTCAGTCATTATTTCATACCTCAAATGAAACGAATGGATTTTTTGTCCCCAGATCCCATTTCTGATTTCCAAGGTCAGGAAATTAATTCAGTAAAGGTAGCCAGAGAGAAATATTGAGTGCTGGTGGAGGTTTACTTTTTTAGGGGTTTTGTATGGCAGCATGATTGAACTGATCAAAACAAAAAGCATGTGGCGTGACCACATCAACCGCCAAGTTTCATGAGGTCTCGAAGCCTTGTACATGCAACAAATAGATAAAACTGCCTCTCGATGGAGAGCACACCCTGCTGAAGAGATGAAAGGTAAATCCTGAGATTGGAAATTTCCCCCCGGACTTGGCAGCAGACAAGTATGGAAACAGGTGGTTTTTTTTTTTTAAATATCAAGTGATGGTAGAGAAAACATCAAATCTGGGCAGACGGAGAGGGAATGATGCCGGCTGATGGCCTCACTTGATTTAGCTTGTCATTAGCAGCACTGTCATCATTAGGACTGTAATGATCATCTAATGAAAATAAGAATGAAAAGCAAAAGATTTAACTCGTGTGCAAAAGGTAGAAAGGGAAGAAACAATCTATCTGGCATCTACTTTTAGAGTCAGCCTCGGGGCTTGTTAACAAGAAGATTTATTTTCTGTCACTAAAATAAAATGAAATGTACAAACTACTTTGCTTTTGTCCATGCTCCCTGCTGTTCCTGTAAGGATATTATGCAACCAGACCGATTGTGGAGTGTGCCTTCAAAGGCCTCTGTGTTTTTCCGCCGTTACCCACTCCATCGTCTTCATGTTCGTTTGCTTTTCTGTTTAAAATCAACTGTGCAGAAAATGCAATCCAGCTTGTGATATCCGTGAGAAATCAATTTGTTCAGATGAACTACTACAGTATTTATTTATTTTTTAGCAAGTTGTTGATGAACTGCTTGTACTGCAGGAGGTTGTTTCAGGCTCCAAACCGGCAGACAGGCAGGGATTTATTTCTGCTGTAGCAACTGAAAAAGGAAAAAAATGGGGAGAGAGGAAACAAAGCAGGTGAAAGAATGAAAATTTAATCAGGCTGTGTTTCTTAAGGTTTGACTGGGAGAGGGTTGGATTTATAGCTGCTTGGCCTTCCCTCTTTCAACTCACCATGTATCACTCCAGCTGCTCACCTCCCTCCTATCACTCACTCACTTCTGTGTGTGTGTTTGTGTGTGCATGCAAGGGCCTTTCCATTTGTGTTTCTGATGTGTCATTTGGCCTTGAAGCCAATGATGTGTATGTAACAGCCACATTTTGTTCACGTCTAAGGATGCTGTTCTGCTCTTTAGTAAGCTTCATTCACTTCAGCTGTTGTCTGAGCAATCCTGGAAAAGTGGCCGTACAGAACAATAACCTACTTTTGTATTTGTGGCCAAAGTCCATCTGGCAAAGATATTCACGGTGTTAATCGTTGAGATCTGGAGTTTCCAGCCAAAAGAAAAGGGTGGTCAGCTGACAGATGTAAAGCAAACCTCGCAGTTCGCCAGACCTGTTTAGAAGATAAATTGAGGGCACAATGCTTACCCAAACTTTTATATTGCAAACATCCATCACAGTTTAATGCAGTTCAGTTTTCTTTATATAACAACAGTCATTTCAGTGCCCTTTATATTGTACGGTAGAGAACAAAGAACCCCATTTGATGCCCTGTAAACAAGCATTTGGCAACAGTGGAGAGAAAGAACCCCCTTTTACAATCTGGACAAGAATCAGGAAGGGGGTTTACAAAGTTTACAAACTGATGCTTTTGTGAATTTAGGTCGATATGACACAGTCACATGAATGATTTTATTTCATTTTTTGATCAGGTAAGTTATCAGTTCAATCCAGTTTTATTTACATAGCATCAAATCCCAACAACAGTCGCCTCAAGGCAGGGCTGTTCGATATAATGAGAGAGATAGATAGATAGATCGGATGATGATGATATGAAAACGTCTATCGTTTCATTTTGCGCTATGGATTGTTTCATTGTGTCGCAAAATAAACTGTTTACAGCAATATTTTTTTTCATCGTTTTGATGGTCACTGTAGAATTAAAGTTCTCTCTTTCTCTTATATTTAACCTCCTAAAAAGTATTTAGTCAGCCACCGATTGTGCAAGTTCCCCCACTTAAAATGATGACAGAGGTCAGTAATTTGCACCAGAGGTACACTTCAACTGTGAGAGACAGAATGTGAAAAAAAAATCCATGAATTCACATGGTAGGATTTGTAAAGAATTTCTTCGTAAATTAGGGTGGAAAATAAGTATTTGGTCACCTCAAACATGGAAAATCTCTGGCTCTCACAGACCTGTAACGTCTTCTGTAAGACGCTTTTCTGTCCCCCACTCGTTACCTGTATGAATGGCACCTGTTTGAACTCATCATCTGTATAAAAGACACCTGTCCACAGCCTCAAACAGTCAGACTCCAAACTCCGCCATGGCCAAGACCAAAGAGCTTTCGAAGGACACCAGGAAAAGTATTGTAGACCTGCACCAGACTGGGAAGAGTGAATCTACAATAGGCAAGCAGCTTGGTGTGAAAAAATCAACTGTGGGAGCAATCATCAGAAAATGGAAGACATACAAGACCACTGATAATCTCCCTCGATCTGGGGCTCCACGCAAGATCTCATCCCGTGGGGTCAAAATGATCATGAGAACGGTGAGCAAAGATCCCAGAACCACACGGGGGGACCTGGTGAATGACCTGCAGAGAGCTGGGACCAAAGTAACAAAGGTCACCATCAGTAACACACTACAACGGCAGGGAATCAAATCCCGCAGTGCCAGACGTGTTCCGCTGCTGAAGCCAGTGCATGTCCAGGCCCGTCTGAAGTTTGCCAGAGAGCACATGGATGATACAGCAGAGGATTGGGAGAATGTCATGTGGTCAGATGAAACCAAAGTAGAACTTTTTGGTATAAACTCAACTCGTCGTGTTTGGAGGAAGAAGAATACTGAGTTGCATCCCAAGAACACCATACCTACTGTGAAGCATGGGGGTGGAAACATCATGCTATGGGGCTGTTTTTCTGCCGAGGGGACAGGACGACTGATCCGTGTTAAGGACAGAATGAATGGGGCCATGTATCGTGAGATTTTGAGCCAAAACCTCCTTCCATCAGTGAGAACTTTGAAGATGAAACGAGGCTGGGTCTTCCAACATGACAACGATCCAAAACACACCGCCCGGGCAACAAAGGAGTGGCTCCGTAAGAAGCATTTGAAAGTCCTGGAGTGGCCTAGCCAGTCTCCAGACCTCAACCCCATAGAAAATCTGTGGCGGGAGTTGAAAGTCCGTGTTGCTCGGCGACAGCCCCAAAACATCACTGCTCTCGAGAAGATCTGCATGGAGGAATGGGCCAAAATACCAGCTACTGTGTGTGCAAACCTGGTAAAGACCTATAGTAAACGTTTGACCTCTGTTATTGCCAACAAAGGTTATGTTACAAAGTATTGAGTTGTATTTTTGTTATTGACCAAATACTTATTTTCCACCCTGATTTACGAATAAATTCTTTACAAATCCTACCATGTGGATTCATGGATTTTTTTTCACATTCTGTCTCTCACAGTTGAAGTGTACCTCTGGTGCAAATTACTGACCTCTGTCATCATTTTAGGTGGGGGAACTTGCACAATGGGTGGCTGACTAAATACTTTTTTGCCCCACTGTAAGTTAAAAAAAAAAAAAAAATCAGGTAATTCTTTGTTTTTACATTCGTCGGGCCCCAATATGCCCAAATATCAAAGAGAAGTTAAAAATGTATGCCGTGGAGGAGTTCGGGTCTTAGGAGGTTAATATAACCACACTACTGACGGACAAGCGACGGTTTGTATGCGTTGTCATTAGCAACAAGATGTTAAAACCATCGTGTGGCTCCGTCGTTCCACATAAACCTTTCACAATAAAGCTGAAGATCCTGTTGAGAATTTTTTCAAAATAAAATGAATCACGTAGTATGCACGTTACGGACGACAAGCCAAAAAAGAGCTGTCAGGAGCTAAAAGAATAAAGCTTGGAACAGGCTTTTCCGTGTAATAAATACTTACAGAGAAAATTGCAGCCGTTTCAACTTATGCAACACTCGACTCCAGGTACATGACACCCAGCTGAAAACATTTCATGCAAGTCGAGTTGCCTGAGATTCACAGAAAATGTAAAATTTTTGTGATATATATCGTTGTCAGGACGATAAATGTCTTATATTGGGAAAAGAGATTTTGGTCATATCGCACAGCCCTACCTCAAGGCAACCTCCCCAAAACTGTTCATGTAAATTTGTAACTGCCCTCAGACCATGTGCATGTACAAATTATGAAAATGTAAACGCATAGTTGCCTAAAGACAGTTAATACTGTAATGTAAAGACCCTACAATAATACAGGGAAAATCCCAACAACCAAATGAGCCCATTTGAGGAAGCACTTGGTGACAGTGGGAATGAAAAACTCCCTTTTAACAGGAATAAACCTCTGGCAGAAACAGGCTCAGTGAGGAGCAGCCAAGAATGAAAATTTCCCTCCACTTTGTACTGCGTTTTTATCTGGAGATTAAAGATCAAATACATCCACTGCAGACTCCTGCAATACACCAGCAACAGACATTATCTTGCAAATATAGTATGAAATGATCTAAACTTGATAAAAAAGCCATTTCCCCTATCATAACACAAAATATAGGTTCCCTTTAAATCCATTTCTTTTGGCATATCAATGATATTTGGAATCTTCTTTGAATGAACCCTTTTTTTTTTTTTTAAAACAACATTAAAAAGCAGCGTATATGATATTCAGCGTGGTGGGCTTAGCCCGAATGTACCTTAAGTTTCTTGTTACATAATCTCATATTTATAGGATTACATTTTTTTTTCTGTTTCCATAGCAATGTTTGAAATATTCTCTTTGGTCGTATGTGATGAGAATGCGAAGGTGCACATAAACCGTATCCTGAAGTTGACCTGAGCCTCTGGTCTGTTATCTCTTATGTAAATAGCTAAATTTAAGTGCCTTCAACACAGGGATCAAAACTGTTTGGACATTAGATAAAGGATTTAAAAAAAAAAATACAAGACATTCCTCCACATGCATCAAAAGCAACTTAATTTCAACAATTGGCTGCAATTAGGGGAATCAATTTCCACACGGCAGCTCCTTTTCTTCATTATGTGTGCCTGGTGAACCGAACTTAGATTGCTGTGTAAATGGAACAATTGCTTTCGATGGCAAAGGTAATTGTTCCCCCTGGGTAAATCAAAGTCAAACCGCATGGCTCTGACCCCAGCACACACACTCTGTTTACCAGCCTCAAGAAAAAAAATCTACATAAAATATTCATAACTGTGCATAATCAGACATGCTGTTCAAGACCTAGTTTAGGTGTTAGCGAGCTGTAAGGTCTCAACAACCTAGTTTAGATTCCGGGTTCGTGAGCAAGGAATATTTAAAAACCAGTGCTCCCGCTGGTTCGGATGGCTTTATGAAGATCAGAGGTTAGTTAGCAGCAGGCATTATGAAACCAGCACCTCGCTGTGAGCACTGAGATACTTGTGATTGAAGGAGAAACCAGTGCAGCACCATATCTTTGGTTTGTGTGTTTTGCACTTTAGGATTAAAGTAAAGTGCCGTCACTCAGACTAGTGCTCTAATCACTTTTTAGGGACTTCAGAAGTCTGTTCGGTCTTTTTAACTGGCAAACTGTTAGCGATGATGTTGAACTCTGCTCTGGGTGTCTGTGTAATATGGTTCAGACCGTTACATAACAAATGATGACTAATTGGCGCACAATTATTCTCTTTCTGCAGTTCCTTAAACGGCACAAGATTTTAATTTCATCAACGCCGTCATCGTCTCGTCATCGCTGGGTGGAAGCACTGACTGATAGGAGTTAGGTTAAAGATAATGATGAGGACACTTAATCAGATTAATGTCTTATTTCCACAGCCGGTAATGAAATGGCACTCTTTGCTCACACCATATGTGTTTTATGCACTCACACGGATAATAGTGTGCCACCACAGGGGACACAATAAGGGCAAACGCACATCAGGTGCTCCAGGCCAATCGAAAGCACTCAGCTCACTCATTGGCTTGCTCAAAGTCACATGGTACATCTTGCAGCAGCTTTGGCTTGTTTTCATTTCTTTCTTTCTTTCTTTCTTTCTTTTTTTTTTATTTAAAAAAACAGTAAAAAATCAATACAGCTTTACACACAAACACCCACACTGTGTACAGACTCACACACAGGCACACAATGTTCAAAAAGCATCAAAGTACCACAACAATCCACTATGATTACGTGTTTGTGTAAGTGCGCGCGTGAGTATGTACGAGTGTGCACTTGTGTGGCGACAGAAGTGCGTCATGTGTTCTGTTTTGAGTATACTTCAGCTAATAGGAATTTATAAGCGAATTAGAGCTCCCTCATTGAGTGTGTGCGTGTCACACTACAAAGAGGCCTGTCCTTTTTCTGACATTCCTCAGAGGAAATGGTTGTCTTTAACAATTTGACTTTTTGTGTTTAGTTGTCGAAGGCTTGACAGCTGTGTGAAAACACAACCTGATGAGATTTTTAGCCAGAAACTGGAACAAAAATGAAAGCAAAGTTGTGTAAAAGTGAGATGAGCTTACAGTAATATGTTGTTTGTAAGTTTTATGTGATGCACTGTTTTTGTGTCGTTCACACAGAAGCACACACTGCAGTGTGGATATTTGAGTATGTAATCTAAGTGGAGCCATGTTGTTATGATCTCTTACAATTCACTTCCAGCTTTTGTAGCGATTTATTGTCTTATTAATTAGGAAACATCTTCTGTAAACTGATACAAAATCTCAGTAATATCAATATAACATAATGTTATTATTATTGTGATATATGTAAAAGTGACACGATTTCGATATTCCATTTTAAATACCTCAGTTTTTCCAAATATATCCCAGAACAACATCCCCAGTTATGTACATGAATTTCCAATTAACACCACACCGTCACAAAACAAGTTTTCAGTCAAATTTCAAGTTCCATTGTTTGAGTCTCTGTATTTATCAGGCAAAATCAAACTCTCAGACTCTTTTATTGCTGTGTGGCTTTTATATTGTCGTTCTGATTCAATAAAAGTAGATTGTATATTTCCCTAGTGACAGTTCTCTGCTCCAAAAAACAGACGCTACCTAATCTATCAGTCTGTGGCTCTCCATTTTACCTTCACCAGGGTTTAAAATTGAAATCTAAAAATAAAAATAATTGCAGTGAGTGTGTGTGGGTGCAGAGCACTAAAAGCCTCTAAGAGGTATTTTGGGGTGGCCTATGACCCGAGTGTACTACTGGGACTCATGCCCTGCTGTTCTCCTGGATTCATCAGATACTGTCAGTTGTAGCTTGGAGATGTGCAGCTGCAATTTTTCAGTTCGACTTGAAGATTTTTAAAAAGCACAGCTGATGTACTTTGTGCAAAATTCATAAATACAGCCAATGATAACTTCACGAAAAGTGAGAGGCCATAAATAACAGTGACAGTTGAGCACTGTTGCTTGACGACATGAAGGTTGCAGGTTCAAACCTGCCTGGGGTGTTTCTGTGTAACGTTTGGATGTTCTGCCTGTGGCTGCATAAAGCAGAATCTATTTATATTTTTTGTTCAATAATAAATACCAGTGGAGTCTGCTTTTGTCTCATCTAGATCACTTCCCACTGCGGTTCAGTAGAAGCACTAGAGCTGGCACTTTGTGTGGGTGGAGATGATTTCCCACCAGTGACCATTCCTAGCACCAGATTTAAATCTAAGTAAAGTAGGCACTGCTTTGCTCTGTCAGCTGGGCAGGAATGGTTCCATAAAACCTCTCAAGTGCTGGCTGGTAAAAGCTTCATTAGTTAGAAGCTTCACATATAATAAACTGATAAATTATGCTTGTTGTCAAAAAGCAGCTTAATCCAGCGGTTATGGAGCATTCAATCGAGGCTGTTTCTTCCTTTAAGTCTAACATTTAGTTTTGTTTTAACTCAATTTTGATCTCCACAAACATTTGATAAAATTGTGACTTTTTTTAAACTCAACATTACACTCGCCCTCTTTTACCTTCAGAACCGCCTTAATTTTTCATGGCATTGATTCATCGAGGCGGTGGAAGCATTCGCCAGAGATTTTGGTCCATATTGACATGATGGCATCACGCAGTTGTTGTAGATTTTTCGACTGCTCGTCCATGATGCAAATTTTCTATTCCACCACATACCAAAGTTGCTCTATTGGATTGAGATCGGATGACTGTGGAGCTCGTCTGAGTGCCTACAATCTGAATGTTGCTGCAAAAAATTAAAAACACTTGTCTGCATCTAATTTTGGTGAATCTGTGCAAACTGTAGATCATCTTTTGTTAAAACCATATACATTAGATGGACATAGTCACAATGATAGTTTGGCATTTTAGCGCTTTCATTTTTTTTTTTTTTTTAAACTCAATATGAACATATATACACAACAAGGTACACTAGCTGCCATTAGCTAACGCTTGCATTATTGACTAGCTTAGTTAGCAAGATCTATGCCTAAAGTTGTGATATCAAGTGAGATTATGTTTTGAAATGGTCTACAGTTGCTTCTCTGACCCCACGGTATTTGTCCTGCTGCCTAAAAATACAACTTCAGAGGATCCACAGACGTCATGGGGCTGACCCATGATGCACTGGACTTCTCTTTTCTTCTTAGTTAATGCTTATTTTGGTGCTCTGCTTTTAAACCAGTTATTTTATTCTGGTGTCAAAAAATGTGCTCATTAAAAATTCTCCCCCGTGCTCTAAACCAAGTTACATTTCTAAGACCTTTTCACGCAGCTCTAGCCTTCTGCTTTAATTATGGCTGTTTACACTTTGGTTGTTAAGTTGCATTTTCTTTAATCCATTAAAAAAATCTAAATCATGGCCTGCTGAGATAAATTTGTCTGCAATGCCTTGTTGCCTGACAGATTTATTGTTACCCAGCAGTAGATTGGCTTCACATGCTTTACAGTTCTACTGCGAGATCGTTGGCTAGATCCAAATGTGCGCCTCATATCTGTCCTGGCATTTTATTGGCTCCCTGTTTGTTTTAAAAGGGACCATAAATTTTTGCACAGACTTTTGATTTATTAAAACTCCTTCCTTTTGAGTTGAGGTTGATTTAATCTCTTCAAAAAGCAAGAAAAATTTGTATCTTTAGTGTTTCTGCGACAAGGTGAAGACATCTATCCATCTTATACACACTCCCACTACACAAACGCGCACTCATATGCACGTTTCCACGGTGATCCGTCATCACAGACTTGCTGTCACGCCAGCGAGGCCTCAGCAGCAGCAGGTTGGCTGCGGGAAATGAAGCGAGAGATGGGATCTGAACTGGCGTCTGTGTGTGTGTGTGTGTGTGTGTGTGTGTGTGTGTGTGTGTGTGTGTGTGTGTGTGTGTGTGTGTGTAATTTGGGTATGTTCGGACTCTTCTATCTGCACCCCTGTCGGGACTCAGTGGACCTATTTTCCAAGTTTGTCTGCAGCGGTGTGTGTCACAGCTTGTTTGTGTGTCGTGCGGTGACATCAGGGTTTCTGTGCGCTTGTCTGTGGTTCAGCTTTGGGTGTGTTATTGTTTCTGTCACTGTTTGCGTAGCTCTGTGTGTGTTTGTGAAAGGGTAAATGGACTTAGGCAGATGATGTAATACTTTTTGTCCCCTTGTGTGTCACTTCACATAAGCTAATGGCTTTGGAGTTCAAAGAGTGTGTGTGTGTGTGTGTGTGTGTGTGTGTGTGTGTGTGTGTGTGTGTGTGTGTGTGTGTGTGTGTGTGTGTGTGTGTGTGTGTGTGTGTTTGTGTTTGTTTCTGTGGGGGAATTTCATTGGATGCATCTTGTCAAAGACAGGAAGGTGCTCAGCTTACTAAAACCATAATCCTTAATTGTTTAAAGTGCAGCACCGAAGCAAAGAATCGGTGTAGGACAATGTTTCTGGTTTATTCTTACACAACTGGACTCGGTGGGACACTGTATTGTAAAGATGGATTTTACCATGTTTGATCATTTCTGGTGCCAAAGTGTTTTTTCTGAAAATATCGAAAAAATAATTTCCGAATCCCTTTTAGCTTTTTTTTTCTTTCTGTGTCTCTGATACATACAGTGCAGTGCAGCATTCCCACATGTCAAATAGAAACATGAATTTATGGAGTGGTTTAGAGCACACTGGATAACAAAGAATCAATTGACCTCTGCTGCTCCCATTTTCTATTCTAAGGCAATATGAGCAACATTTCCTTGATGCCGCAGTACGGTATTGTAAAACACGAGAGCTTTTTAACTGTGAGAACATGAAATTTAAAATGAACCTGTCTCTTATGATGAAAAAATATTGGAATAATAACAGTGGGAAGCTTTGGCGGATCAACCAGCCTTGTTTCTGTGCGTTTGTGCATGTGGTGGCGCGGATTCTGCGTTTATTCCCAGTGTGAGTAACGAGTATGGGTAACCTGACACAAGCAGGAGCTGATCTTCGGTGAGCAGCAGTATTCTTATCTCCATTGGCCGATGGCATGTTTTCCATCTTTTGGTTGTAAAATCCTGCAAAACAAACAAGAACCTATTTGCTCTTATGCTGCATGCATGAGTGATTTCAAACACCACCTCTTCCTTTTTCCACACCTTAACAACTAAAGAATTTATCTGATTTAGCTTTCCCTGATGCATTTTTTCCTCTGACTTTAAGTCTAGTAGCTGGGAACCATGGCAACATCAAAATTATTGCAACCAAGGGCAGTGAACTTGCAAACTTTGTCTATGAAATGGTTGCTTTAAAATCACAACCCAGGTCTTCTACTACTTGCAATCGGTTGCAAAATGGGGAAAAAAATTAAATGAAACCACTGATTTTTCATGGTTGTAATAACAGCATTCATACCAATGAATCAAAAATGCACTATTTTCTTAGTTATATTATTAAATTCTGTTTTATTTTTATGTTAATTCATTTCTTGTTTTTATTTTAAATAGTCTTGATAAAAAATTATGTAAAAATTTTTTAAATGTGACTTATTTGGTAGTAAACAGACATTTACGTCTTCTATGAATTATTCTATAACAAATTAACATTGCAGTAGGGACATATTTGGGGTCTTTTTATCTTGCTAAGGAAACGCAGACTGAAGGAGCCTGGGTTCCACCAGCAACCTTCTTGTTAGTAGTAAACCTGAATGACAGCGTCCCCATGATTCCCTGATTGACATGCAGTGAGATAACCAAGGTCTCATCTTTTAAGGGGGTTATAGCGTATTTGGTATGTGTGGGATTGGCTTGTTCCATAGAAATTCTCTTAAAATCCACACCTGAAACTGAATATGGGTAAATAAGAAAATGATCTTGAATCCATTCTTTAATTGTGCTGAAAATATCAGGTGTACTCTGATATGGTGCTTATAAAGTCAAATGTGTTCCGCTTTTTAAAATTTGCCCTGGCCTTCTCGGGGCTTGTGTCCAGAATCACAGTGCTATAATCTCCCTGCTTCATGGTCAGAATCACATTTGAATAGGATGCAATGTTTTCTTTTGGTTCTTCAAAATCCGAATATGCTCAATGCAAGTGTGAAGGCCCCCCACTGTGTCCAGGATTACCATAAACAAAGACGATCACACTGGTAGACAGTGATTTGTGGGCCTCTCTGCATGCCTGAGATGGTGGTAATGCCTGTCTCCAGAAACCAATGAATAGCAACAAGTAAAAGTTTGTGGGGGTTTTTGTCTGTAGATGTGAAAATGGAAAAATTCAGCTTTATAATGAAATATTGACCAAAAACAACTACAATAAATAAGCCTAGACCTTTAAGTGTCCAGAATAGGATGGATTTAGCTTTATGCCCACTCTCCACTGACTAAACATAAAGGTCGTAGTAATATATTTGGCAGTAGAAATGACTTCATACTACACAAGCTATCCACATATACCCAACCTGAGAATATTGAATGCTACTCAATCTTTACACAGAATAGGAACTTATTGTAATGCATGAAGAATTTGAGTGCAACATTCGGTCTGTTTTAAGCTCAGTTTTGATTTCCAACAACTGCTAAACACAATATGTCATCAAGCTCGCCACTAACTTTGCTCTGAGACATTAGCGTCGGCTGATTTGAAGCTTTAAGTCTGACATTATGATCGTCACTGTTTTGGTTTTCTTTAAAACTGGATGTGACCACATGTGAAGGGTAGCGCTGGGTAGTTTGCGGTATAATTTAATGATGTCGGTGGCTTAAATGTCTGTATGAACCTCTTTATGTGTTAAAAAACATTTCCACATTAAATGTCACAACACTGCACACTGGGTAATTCCATCAATGTCTGCAGAATGTTGGCAGACTTATGTTAACTGTGCATAAGGGGCTCAAAATGTGTGCGATGGAGTCCACATGCACTTGAGGATTTGACAGTGGGACTTAGCGGGAAGGTGCTTCAAAGTCTGCGGGTGTGGAGATTGGGACTGTGTCATATTCCATACACTATTTAGGTCAGCTTCAGCATAAAGGAGTCAGTGAAGGAAGAAAGTTGTAATTCAGTGTCCGTCTTGAATCAGCTGCTATTTCTTCAGTTGATCTTACCTCATCTTTTACGTCACGTTTTGTTTTATATACAGCTAAGCTAATTATATAGAGCACAAATAAATTACAATAATTTGTACAAATCCTGAAAGTTCCTTTCTCCTTTCTTCAGTAGCCTATTTAAGCAGTACGACAAAGCCGACAGCAAAGTCAGCTTTTGAAAGTGATTGAGCGCTTCACTGTGGTGACAATGATTCTGCTGTAGGAACAAATACCTGTAGAAATGTACAATGCTAAAAGCCTATTGATCTCTACTTTTGTCACCTGGTGAAAATAAGCTTTAGCCCTCTTGGTTGGGGTTGGCACACAGTCCCAGAGGGTCTCGCTTTGTTAAAAAAATCACAATCTCAAGCACCGTCACATGCAAATGAAATGCTCCAGAACAAGTCAGTGAGCTCAGATAACTTTAAGTGCAGGAAAAACTTTTCAGCTGCTGTATCAGACAGAGTAAATGCTCAGTTTTCTGCAGGTATTTAGTGAATTTTGCAGCCCGACTTGACTGAATCGTGCATGTTTAATGTCCTGCTGAGAACCAGCAGCTGTGGGAGTACCAAGAGGCCAGTTTGGCAAACAAGTCTTTTTTTTTTTTTTCTTTTATAATTTATTTTATATAATTTATTCTTTCAACCCAATCTCGATTTTTTTGAATTCAGAATAACCAAATCTAACCAATCAGATCACTGCATTTAGCAAAGACTAGGCTTGTTGCTCAAAACGCACACCGGTACTGTGTGCACAGTGAGATGGAAATAGTGAAATAATCCTGTCTTACTTTAGGCACACAGATACTCTTCCGGCTCTCTGAAAGGATTTCTCTGCATTCTCAGATGTAGTCTGTTACGGACCATCTAGGGGTGACCCGACACCCGCAACAAGAGGGATGATCCACCCCCCGTTCGACCCCAAGCAGCACATCACACCATAAGTTAAAAATAGGAAGTGGTTTATGTACAGGAACGGAACAAAATGGAATTCACAGGAGATGCTCAGGCTTCAGGGCGGACCCACACCAAAATAACAAACAAAAGGAAACTAACTCAGAGGAGCGACTGCTCCAAAAGAAACATAACCAAACAACAATCACTTACCTCCCTGACTAACACAACATGAGAAAACTGTGACCAATTGAAAAGGCGATCCACCCCTACTTCCTCCTGGATTCACAAAACAACACAGGGCATGTTGCAGCCCCAGCTGGTTGGGGTAAAAACGAGGATGGATGGATTGCCGTCGTCAACCGTGCTGTCATATACTCCGCCTCCAGGTCATCGTCCAATCCGAGCACACCATCTTCGGGATCCACCTCTCCTGTAGGCGCACCTGCACACTCAAATTTACATTTCAGAACCCCAGCCCATGACGGCAGCTGTAACAGGTCCAAACTCTGCCACTGACATCCTGAAATATGGACGAAAGCGGCCATAACGCAGTTTCAGCTCCTGGATCAAACATGGAAACTTTCACTGCTGTTGCCTTTTCGTGGGAACTGGATGGACCGAGAAGTTTCTTAATTGTCTTGTTTAGAAACATCAGGACCAGCTCGTCATTGCTTGCAGTCAACTTTTTTTCACAGAGCATCTGTTAATGGTTGAATTTGCTGCAAAATCGCAGTGTGTTTGGTTTGTAACAGCCTTTATGCTCAAACTAATGTAGCAAATAGTGAAAACTTGGGGTTTTATTACTGACAAAACCGAAAAGGGAGGTCTGTAAATGCACAGACAGCTAATTAAAAATAAGTGGCTCTAATCAGGCAGTGGGTAAGAGGAAAACTAACATTCAAAATAAAAATAAAAAGACCACAAATTACAGAAACATGAAGACAGAGACAGACAGTTCATTTCCCCTTAACCTCCTAGGACCTGGCATCCAAATACATGTGGACATCATAATTTGGGTTGTCTAGACCATACTGAATTGATATCCACTTATGAGGAGATTATACTGCCAATTTTCTATCGAAATTTAAAATGAATGTCCTCGTGTGTGTGGATATCAGGCCCTTGTAGAGCAAAATCAGGTGAAAAGATAAGTCTTTGGTTTTACATTCATCAGGTCCCAATCAGCCCAAATAGCAAAGAGAAGATAAAAATGCATGCCATGAAAGAGTTCGGGTCTTAGGAGGTTAATGATAAGATAAATGCAACATCTGCAGTGGAGCATGCTATAATAAACCAGAACTTAAACCCAGAATGAGAAAAACAAACAAAAAAACTCTCAAATATTTTGCTTTTCTGTCTCATCTGTGACATGCTGTCAGTCTATCTTGGGGAAGTATTTCAGGTGGTCATCAGACATGATGGTTACAGCATAGCAGCTGAAAAAACACAAAGCAAAAACTGGGGCCAGATGGGTCCTTGTCACACACAGCTACAGCGTTAGCTTTAGCTGTTGGTGCTGCCAACTGTTTAGGAATGTATGCAGAACCTGTTTCTGCATACAACCTCATCTCCTCTCTCTGCTGGAGACTGATGTTACTTTGAAATACGCTCAAGCCAACCTTCCTGACTTTCATGTTTTCATGGTAGTTCTCATTAGCATGTTGATGTGCTTCGTGATCTTTGTCACGTGCATTTTTATTCCTGTAGTCTGAAAGATTTTAATGTAATCCAAATACCGAAAAAAAGTATTTTCGAGTTATCACACTTATTGAAGCCTGCTTTAAGCTTGTCGGTGCCATGGTTGTCTATGAGCACAGTTGGTTTGTGTTGTGAACAGGAAGGAAGAAAGAGTGATGTTTTATGTATGTGTCTGGCTATATTGGTGTATGAATAGTGCCTCTACTTTTGCCACTGAAAATTTTAGTGCTTGTGAGTGCTTGACTCTTCCTGTGTGTCTCAGAATAACATGTCTCCTGGTGTGTGTGTGTGTGTGTGTGTGTGTGTGTGTGTGTGTGTGTGTGTGTGTGTGTGTGTGTGTGTGTGTGTGTGTGTGTGTGTGTGTACACTTGAGTTAAAGCCTGTGTGTGCACATGCACAATGCAGCAGCCCAGGATGTCTCCCAAGTTCTGTTTATGCCAGACTGACTGACCTACTGAGAGCCCCAGAGCTAATCACATGACTGCGTAAGCCAGTCACAAGGGACTCTGCGACAGAGCAGCACAGATGAGGCGCCATGCTGCCTTCCAAGTGTGGTTGTTTCTTAATTATTGCATGAGTGCATACTTATTGCCTTCCTCACCCAACCTCTCCCTGACTCTAAAGATGTGTGAGACTGAGCGCTTGTGTTTACAGACATTTAGGTTGCTTACAGCTACTTTGGTTCTTAGTTTAGTTTAGTGGTGCGCATCATTTCTCATGATCGAGCAGATGTGTTAATACACAACATAATACAAGCTGAAGGGTAAAAAAATGTGCTCTAATGTTTTACTGATGGCGATATATCTTACATCCCTCTAGGCTGACATAATTGAATAAAGTTTGTTCTTTCTCACAGTGATGCAATTAGTTCCTTAAAATTCAATGTGTCGCTGAGAATGAAAAACTGCGGGCCATCAGACTCTAACATTGCTGTGCGTGCACTTAAGTGTTGCAGTGAAGTGATGTCACCCGAGCAGACAGCAAAATCAATTTCCAGAGAATGAGTTTTACAGTGAGACTTCAACATGAACTTTAAGAAATGACAAGCTGAATTTTTCACACATACACTTGCTCAGTTTGGTGAAACAACTAGTTTGGCTTTAGGTCAGATATTTTAATATAGAAAATATATTTTTAATGTAAAAAAATAAGTGCTTTGGGCTTAAACTGTAAGAAATAAATATGGAAATTTACAGTAAAAGTTTGTTTAGCTTGTTGTGCTGACTGGCCCATAGTTTTAAGTGAAAAATTGTTGTTAATTTGTTGTTTATTCATGATTTATTCATTTGTTTTATTTATTTGATATTCATTTTAATTTTTTTTAACCCACTGTAAAAATCATACATTTGAATAGTCGATGTAAGTGGAAAAAAAACAGGAATGTTCTGTCATTTAATGGCTTATGTACATCTCTTTAACTTGTGTCGTATGAATGGCTGTGAAGGAACTGTGGAACTTACAAAAAAACAGTTAAAAGTCTAAAATGTGTGCCTTGCTTCACAATCCAATCCTCTCCAGATTGCTGGGTCTTTATCGGGTCAATTCTGGCCCCATTTTTCTTGTAAAACAAAGGGGGCCTAGCAAAAAATGTTTGGGAACCACTGCTTTAGATCACAGATTGCATGGGTATAGCTGCGATGGTTGTGGACACTTGTTTTTCAGATCTTGTCTTTAATATTTTGGTCACTGCTTTGTTGTTGTTGTTTTTTTTCACACCAGCATAGATGAGATTGTGGAGTGCTACATTATCAGCTAAGGTGAGCAGGATCAGTGAGCAGGCTGTATAGGTGCAACTCACAGACACGTAATAATGGTGGTTAGCACTATTGTCTCACAGCAAGAAGGTCCTGAGTTCAGTTCCAGCATCAGGCTGTGGTCTTTCTGTGTGGAGTTTGCATGTTCTCCCCCTGTTTGTATGGACTCACTCCAGGTACTCTGGCTTCCTCCCACAGTCCGAAGACATGCAGTTAGTGGGGATAGGTTAATTGGAAACTCTAAATTGTCCATAAGAATGTGAGTGCGACTGGTTGCCTGCCTAAGACTGGCAACCTGTCCAGGGTGTACCCTGCCTCTCACCCTAAGACTTAGGGTTAGGTTCCAGCCCCCTCGCAACCCTGAAAAGTATAAGCGTCAGAGAATGGATGGAATCTCGATGAAATTTGCTACATAAGCTTTAGAAATTCTTTTTATAAAACTAAAATTCGGACAAATTACTACGTGTAGTAGCTGATCTGAAAGCCAAGGGTGACATTACATCTGTATTACGTGTACATTGTTGACATTACGTGTCAATGTTCATCAAAAAGTAATGAGCCTGTAATTTTTAGAATATTGTAAAAAAGAACAATAAATGTGTGTTTATTTTTAATTAATTTTGCCATCTCACTGTACACAATGCTGTAGTTAAAGGAAAGGAATAATGTGATTAATGTCTGTGTTTTCATACATGAGTAAAAGCAAACAAGTACTGAAGGCCTGGTAAAACCCCCTTGTGCATTTTTGCTGGTAATACTAAGAATAATTGGTATAATTATAATAATATCTTTACTGTGGATACAGATAAAAACACTTAAATACATGTCTGTGTATAGCAAGACTATAAAAATGTCTTCTAAGAAGTGATTTAAAGAAACTTACTGATCCTTAGAGTTGTATCTCTCCAGGCAAGTTGTTCCAAAGTCAAGCCTTACAAAAAGCATCGTTAGCTTTTAGTTTGGACTTTGGCATAGCCAGAAGGGACTCACCCGAGCATCTGAGGCGGGCTAATAAAGGGTCAAAACTTCTGCTTGTAGTCTGGGGATCGACACATGCTGTGCAAAAGTGAGAATCTGAGCTGTGAAATCTGAACTATTTGAGCTGAGAAAGACATTTTTCATTTATGCCAGAGAGGAGGTAGCTGCGATAGCCGAGCCTCGGGAAAATAAATGTGTGGATGTCTTTCTTCAGGTATGAGTGTGAATTTATTATTAAACGCAAGTTAAAAATAAAAGTACCAGTTTCTTTGAGATTGAGGCTCCTTCTGTGAACAATCCATTCATTCTAACAGGCTAATAACAATTCCCATGGAGGGAAGCAGTAGGTGTAGGTAGCAGCCAGACAGCCTAAATATTGCAAGACAATGCCAAATTCCTGATGAGAAGCAAAGCAACACAGAGGCAGTCTGCCAGGCAGCTACAATATGAATCAAGCAATTAGATTTCCCAACTGAGTGCCCTGGATTATTTTGCTTCCTGTTAGTCACCTGGCATCTTCTAACGATCTACAAAGCAACGTTAAGAATACTTTTCTGCCAAGTTTCTGACATTTCTTGAATACCGTGCAGTAATGACTCGCCATGAGCTGTTTTACACTTGTATTTACACTGACCAACAACAGCATGTCGTTACCTTAAGTAAAACTGCAAAACTGCACTTTGACTTTCTTCCTGCATTCCTTCTGACACCTCTTTCACTTTTGACCTTTTTTGGCTCTTGTCATCCTGATGCTTACATCCTTTTTGTAATGTGTTTGATAAAAACACTTACTGTGTAGCAAAATCAGGACATCTAGTCACCCTTTCTTGCAACGTTATCTTTAATGACTTTTGGTAGTCGGAAAAGAGTGAAGTGCCCACTCCGGGTCAGGGACAAGTTCCTGCCCCAAATGGAGTATCTTGGGATCTTCTTCGCGAGTGACAGGAGGGAACGGGAGATTGACAGACGGCTGCAGTGATGGAGACACTGTACCGGTCCGTTGTGGTGAGACAGGGTGAGAAGTTCAGCCATCTTGGAGGGGCTCAGAGTGGAGCCGCTGCTCCTCCACATCCAAAGGAGCCAGTTCAGGTGGTTCGGGCATCTGTCAAGGATTCCTCCTGGGCGCCTCCAGGAAGAGTTGTTCCGGGCATGTCCCACCGGGAGGAGGTCCCGGGACAGACCCAGGACATGCTGGAGAGAGGACTTTTAGTAGTTTTTGAGGATGTGACGAGGTGATTGATTCTCACTTTAGGGTGTCAAATGTTGTTGATTTGCATATGGTACAAATTCCACAGGACACCTTGTTCGAGCACACGGGAATGTCTACATGAAAGAGATCCTGCGTGCATGTATGCACCAGCATATAGAGAGCCCCCCAAATATCTTTAAACCTGCGCTAATTTTCCAAGGCTAAGACTACATCAAAACTGTGATATTGCATAATGTGATAAATGCAATCAATGGTTATGGGTGACTGTGCTATGGATTATGTGTTGCTATGATTTTAGCACATTTGAGTTTGTGTAACATTTTAACTGTATCTCCAAAGCACTTTGAACCTTTGAACCCAGAAATCCAATTTGATACGAGTTGATGTGGTGTAGTCCGTCTGTTGTGTGTTGTTGTATTGTTGATCCTCTTCACCGCAGAAGAACAATTTGTCCAATCAAATATGTGCTAAACCCCACAGTGAAACGGAACTTAAAGCGCCTTTATCTTCAGTAATGCAGCATATTTCCACATGAAATCCTTTAGATATGATTGGATCAGTCAAAAGCGGGCACGGATTACCAAATATGCCAAGAGAATATGGAAATAGAGGCCAATGCAGGGATAGAAAGATGCAGTGACCTCCACATTCTCCCCATTCAGCTGTGCTCTGAAACCAGAAGCGTGTCCATGCAACAGGATTTGCAACTTCATATTAGTAATGATGGTGGTTCAGTTCTTACTAGAAAACATTGCAGAGGTAATTTAAGCTGCAGACCCAGCAGGCGCCAGACCAGGTTATGAGCAAAAAATCAAAGTGTGCAAAACTAATCAGTTCTGCAAAATAGCTTTAAATTTGGTCCTCAGTGTACAGAAAGTAAGACAGTATGTGTTTTTAAGAGGACAAAAAATATAGATTCCTATTTGTTTTTTTCCCCCTGCTACAAACATTTTTCTTTATTTCGAGGTTTCTGCTGAACAAATATGACTGATATTGTCTGACACACCTCAAAATTATTAAAGCAGCACATTAACTTAGCAAAATACACAGTTGTAAAACCAGTCGAGTCTTCCTGTGTTTTATGGGGCTGAGGCTATCTCCAGCCTTTCTTCCTTTATATAGCATTTTTCCAGGCTTATCCTTTTTAATATTTTTTTTATTTTATCTACATTTTTTTTTGTAAAAACACTGTGTGAAAATATAGCATAATTCAGTTTTTCTATTTCTTAGTGTAGTACATACAGGCTGAGGCGGCAAGAGCACCTATATTCTTTTCTGTAAAGTACCCGACCCTCAAAAAAACAATAAAGAAACCGATAAATGACAACATCAAAACACCAAAAAATATATATCTTTGTAAACCATTCTTTAAAACACACACACACACACACACACACACACACACACACACACACACACACACACACACACACACACACACACACACACACACACACACACACACACTAAATTTGTCAGCATCCTACCACAATTTACACATTAATCTCCTTTAAACACCCTCTTTTTTTCTTTTAGTCACATTGCAGATCTCTTTCAAATCATATTTGATGTCCAGAAGTACAAAATCATCCATCCAGCTCTGGCTTTAAATATCACTTGGCAGAGATATACCAATGCTACTGCATATTTCACATCAGTAATGTCTAATAATATCAAGTTTGTAATGGCTTCCTATATGGTGGGTTAGGTATTTTAATATAGGCCACACAGCAGGGAGACAAGCCCACAGGCCTCTCACATCAAACACCAGCCAAACCGCTGGAGGTCTAAATTTAATCCACATGTCATCCGATTAGTCTGATTTTCAATCAGAACTAATAAATAGTAAATAACTTCAAACAAAGCAGCCATATTATTTTCTCTGTTGAGGGGTCTGTTCATGCAGCCAACTAGTGCATGTAATTCCCCAGTGATCATAATTGTATTATAGATAATTCAAGGTTCTTTTTATCTGTAAACTGTTGGCACAGTACGATAAGCCCTCATATGCATTTTCATCCTGCCAACAAAAATAATGTCTAATGTTGCCTCTTACGCCAAGCCGTGAAACTGCAGGGCACCACTGTGACACGCAGGTGGGACTCGATTTCATTTCTGTAAAACATTGTGGGTGACTGATCACATAGTGTAACTCAGACTAGAAGCTAGAGGCTGTCTGTCAAGCAAAAAAAAAGAATGCCGAACATCACAAACATGCTCGCTTTTGCCTTCATTTATCAGCAGATATTTGCGGTGCATGAATTCCTTATCAGTGTAATTTTCTGTGTTTACGAAACAAGAGTTCATTTTGTGCTCTGTTCACTTGTGAAGTTGTTGCGTTAAATATGTTATTGTGTTTGTTGTGATAACATCATACTTCCTTATCGCTCATTCTTATTGTTACAGCTGCCGTTCAAGGTGATACACAACAGACGTCTCAGACGTCACAAATAACCAGAACGCTCTGTGTCTTTCTTTATCCGTTCTAATGGTTACCCCGGTGACAGCATCCCTGTGGTTGCTGTGGAGACCCAGCAGCAGAGGAAGCCCAAGCTTGTTGTCAAGCTGAACGAGGCTGTTGATTTACTGTTACCTCAAATAGGTTTGGGCTCCTGCTTTGCTTCTTTTCATCTAACGACTGACTTTGGTATCACTCTGTTGCGCTGTTTTGAAGTGCAAGGTTGACGTCTTGTAGCAAAAGGAAGTCTAGTAAGTTTCTTTTAATGCGTGAATGTATAAGATGGAATCTCTGCAGATTAACATAAAAAATTTTTCTTCCATGTTGTTTTCTCTTTGTCTTTGATTTAGAGGATATCAGGTTATCAAAGCCATGTTAGGCTGAATGTGTTCTCATACAGAAACTGAACACGGACGATTCAAAAATCGTTCTGAAAGCAGAGGTGACAAAAGTTATTCCTTCGTTTTTCTTTCATTTTACCTCTCAGTTCAAACCATCTGACACAGAGAAACTTGACAGGGTAATTCTTTTGTATTGACCGGTCTGAACTGACCCAAACACCCAAAATGTTTGACTTTAACAGCTGTGAGGAAATGACATTTCAGCTTGACATTTTGTGACTTTCTGTGCTCTTTCATCATAAGACTACACACACACACACACACACACACACACACACACACACACACACACACACACACACACACACACACACACACACACACACACACAGCAAATATAAGTATATATATAAACAATTATGGAAGTAGGCCTAATAATGATAATGATTATTGTAACTCCTTGTACTATGGTCTTCCCTCTTCTCTTCTTCTTAGACTGCAAACAGTCCAAAATGCAGCAGCCCGCCTTTTAACTGGTACCAGGAAATTTTGCCATATTACCCCTGTCCTAGCTAGCCTGCATTGGCTGCCCATAAAGTACCGTATTCAATTTAAAATATTACTTCTTACTTTCAAAACTATTAATAAATTAGCGCCAAGTTATCTTAGTGAACTTCTCAAACCACATACTCCTGCTAGAACACTCAGATCTGCCACTCAACTACTTCTGACCCAACCCAGATCTCGACTGAAGTCCCGGGGTGACCGTGCGTTTGCTCTGGCTGCCCCGGTACTGTGGAACACCCTTCCTCTCGACCTCCGCGCATCTGATTCCATTGCACTGTTCAAATCACGATTAAAAACCCACTTATTCAATCTTGCCTTTCCCTCTAGTTAATATTTCTTTTATGATTTTATATCATGCACTTTTATGCTCATTTAAATTCTTGTTTGCTCTGTACCTGTTGCTTTCCTATGTATTAGTGACAGTTATCTGCTTGCATATTTAGTACTTGCTTTGGTCCTATTTCTATTATCCTCCTCCTATACTCTATTTTACTTGTTAAGCACCTTGGCATACCCTTGGTTTTTAAGTGTGCTTTATAAAGTTTATAATAATAATAATAATAATAATAATAATAATAATAATAATAATAATAATAAGATGATTATTTGGACAAATACTGGAGCCCCGTCTATTTGCATGTACTGATTTCCACTTTGGCTCCAAACTTTATGTTGTTGTTTTTCTACTTTTTCACATATTAATATGCCCCAATAACCAAGCACCTCTCCGACTGTCAGTGTCTGTAGCTACAATCCAAGTGATCACACTTTCTTGGCTTTTGAAGTGGAATATTGGCCAGTTCCAGTCTGGCCCCTAAACCCTGTCCCTACTCATTTTCAGTCCGTTTGATGTTCACATGGAGGGTCCACAACATTAAGTGATGTTCCAGAGCAGATAGCCTTGAGTGGAAGTGGGCTATAAAGCTTTCATACCCTGATTCTGCTCTGCTGCTGGCTAACTAACCAAACTTGGGCCCCATATTTACAGATATATTGCATTTATAAACACAATTATGTTTGCACGTAGTCTTTTTGCATGCCACTTCAGAAGTCATGTTATTTTTATTCGTATAACAGCAAAGAGCAAGAAAGAAAAAATGAAGTGAGACCAAACAAACATCTGAATGAAACTGAAATAGGCTGGATCTCCTAATTTAAACTAGCTGTAAGTGAGACTGCATGGAGCTGAACACAGGGGGGTGTAGGAATTAGAGCGTGTAGTTCCAATCCATATGTAATATACGTTATATAAGGTTTGCATTTTCATTTAGAGTTTACTGGTGGAGAGGATGCCGAGGACATAAAATAATCGTAATCATGAGTAATGCTACAAAAAATAAAAAGCAATAGAAAAACAAGTGGAATTATTGTTCAGGCTTTGAGCATCTCTCTGAGATTTTATTCCTCGTGTTGCTGATTGACAGCTCTTGGCCCTCATTTGGAAATGAAGTGCAATCTTACTGGGAAAAGATTAATGAATGCTGGCACAAGGACTGTAAAATATGTCTGGAGTGCTGCGGGATTAAATGAGCCGGTGCTTGTGTTTTTCGATAGTTTCGATAGTGCTATTTTTCACTTTCTGTGTGAAGTTTATTAGTGTAGGATATTTCAGCAGTGATCAAACATCAATTTAAACTTAATCTCATATTCTCCAATGGCAGGCTTGCAGCCTTGGCGAGTCCAAAGCAGCTAGCTCATGGCGTTACACAAGTTGCAAGCAGAAAGCAAGTGATAAGTTGAGGAAAACAAGAATTGTATTATATGTAGAAGGTTTCAGCATATTTACTGCTTACAGCTTTTCATAAAAACATAGAGATATTTATGTTATAGCCCATACTACTGTTTGGGCAAGGATAGTAGGCAGCACTAATAATGTATGAATTTAGAATATTTATGAAACAAATATAAAAGGGAAAAATGTCTAAGCTACAGGCACAGTTTCCTCTTATTTGTCTTGTGTGCACAAATCTCCTGATTTTTAGAATTGATCACATGGACATGGATGCCACTACTACAGTGCAACTATATATGTGTAGCAAGTCCATTCCCCTATGAAAATAGAACTGAATAAATGTAACCCATTCAGATATTGACAACAGCTGAAATAGCAGCCGTTGCATTAATACTCACTGATAAGCTGCATTGTGTGTGTGTGTGTGTGTGTGTGTGTGTGTGTGTGTGTGTGTGTGTGTGTGTGTGTGTGTGTGTGTGTGTGTGTGTGTGGATATGCGTGTGGATATGCGTGTCCTCTTCTAACTGTTTAGTGATGCAACTTTCAGAAACCAAAAAGCTTCACCATTAGCCACAATTTTTTATTGTGTGCATTAAATCCATCACTGTACTGTGTGTGCATGTAACTGCTGTTTCAGTTCAGCCAGAAATAGACAACCAGAGTTGGAAAGAGCAGTGAGGCAGTGGCAACAGATCCGATGCTAACTGGAGCTGACGTGATGCTGGGTTGCAAAGTAGGTTGCAGATGTGCAGAAAATTGTCTGCGAACTTGGATGCCTTAAATGGTTCCTTGCATAGGATCGCCACATCAAATCAAATGTTTAATGATCAGCTGTATTCTGGAGGTTTCCACAATTTGGTTTGGCTTAAAGGTGTAAATGAGGAAAAAAACACAAACAGTACATATTTACATTAATTTAACTATAAATCCTGAGAAAAGTAGGCCTACTTCCCTGTTATCACACTCTTTAGTCGGTGTGATATTGTGCTGCACTCAGCTCACACAATGGGTAGTTGTTGTTGTCAGGCAGTTTTCTTACACTTTGGCAGCTCTTAGCACTATTACTGAGAACACGGCACACTTTCCAAATGCTGCTTTCTCCCCTTCAGAGAATAATAAACTTCTCAGAACTGCTGCTGCATTACTTTTGTTTTGCACATACACATTATGAGAGACAGATTGTTTTAAACGCTCAAGAACCTAAATAATTGCATTATATCACATGAGCATTTTTTGCATCCTTGTGGAAATTTTGGGCTGTTTCTCACACAAACAGATGGAGTGTCTGGGTTGCTTCAGTGCTGTCAGATCCTGTCAAAGCAACAGTCCTGGTCATACTAATATGCTGGCAGACATCACTAAAGAATTAAACTAAAGACAGCAACTCAAATATTAACATAAAAGCCACCTTTTGAGTACGATTTGATTAGTACGCCTCTTTTTATTATCACTGACTGATTTAATTTTTTCTAAATATCTATTTTTTTTTCCAACAATCTATCCAAACTGCTTTCTGTTCTTGCCTCCACACAGACAGATGGATGTCCTGAATAGTCCCAGGAAATGGTTACATGTCCATCCTGTTGGACGGCCTCACTGTGTTGGATAGAATTTATTGGCTTGAGACTACCATTACGCCCACTGAGTCTCGTACCACATCGAGTACATGAGTGCTTTGTGGTTAGAGTGGGAGTCCTGGTAGCAAGTCAAACACTTTATTTTTTAAAAGGAAAAACAATAGCATTGAGAAAAATTTTTTCCATGATCCTCACAGTCTCGCTTTACACAGAGACCTTGGACCTCATTCACAGCACTGTGTAGAGACAAATATGTAGATAGGTGCTTAAACCATGCAAATGCTTTAAACACCAGTCCACAAAAAAATTCAATTTTGTCCCATGAAGTTGTTCTTACTCTGCACAGAAATGTGCAACTCCCAACGGTTTGTGTATGTGCAAATGATCAAAATGTAAACACACATGCATTGTACAAATAGTAATTCATATAGTGCCAAACGAGGAAAAAAAAGTTGCCTCAAGGCACTTTTTACTGTAAGGTAAAGATCCTAGAGTGTTCAACAATCAAATAACCCCCTATGAACAAGCACATTGTGACGGTGAGAAGGAAGAATTTCCTTTTAGCAGGAAGAAACCTCCAGCAGAATGAAGGACCGCAGAAGGCAGTCCAGAATAAATCTGTTTCATTATCCTAAACAAAACTTTAAGAACAACATGCACACTCGTTTTGTTTGCAAATGACAAACACTTTTGCACACATATTAGTGAATTTGGCCCCTTAGCATGTTGGTTGTGAGTGTGACCTCTATTTGTCTTACATTTTAGAAATTACCTTAACTGAAAAATCACCACCAACTGGTGAGCTTTGAAGCTTTAGACAACAAATGAATGTAAAAATACCCCTGCCAATGATCTGGATTAAATTCAGCTGAATCAGTTGTACATACACATGCTCTGAGGGCAGTTGCAAATTTGTTTTGCGTATTCAGCATATACCTGTAATTCTCTGGCAAACTGTCCAGTGTGTACCCTGCCTCTTACCCTTTGACAGCTGGGATAAGTGGATAAGCTGTTAACAAAATAAATAGACCATATTATTCAGTCCAAGCTTGATTTCCAGCGAACGAGCTAAAATAATGTACCCTACAGTAACTACCCAGTCTGGAACAACAGTAAGTAAGGTAAAGACGGATGATTTTCATTAAATGCATTTATATGATAGAGTTCACTAAACACTTAAAGTAAAAATTCAGGTCATTTAAATGCTGTTTTTGCTCTGTGTTAGCTAGATATGTAAATGCACAACTGTACATGCTGGGAATACCAGATTAAAATAAAATAGACTAAACAAAAAAAGAAGAAGCTATAACCGCAAGGGTAAAGGTCATGACAACCAATTCTTAAAATTTTGCAATAAAAATGGTAACATGTTAACATTTAGCCTTTCACCACTGCTAATTTAAGAGATAAAGATGCAATTTGCAAGCTAGTTTTTAATTACATTAAATACATTAGTATTAGCTCAGGTAGACCAACTAAAATATACACTAGATCACCAGTGATTCATTCCTTGGAAACTTTGATAATTACAACAAAGTTTCAAGTAAATATTTTAATTTGTGAAAGTGAAATGGAAAATTGTCCCTCACAGCAGTGCTCAGTGTGCCTCACTTTGAGATAAGACTTGTAACCATCCTGAGCAGCTTTTGTGCAATCGTTGTTGATAAATGAATTTAATGTCTTTATAGAACACCAGGCTGAACGTGACATGATGACATCTTTTGCTGAAGGTCCCGGCATTGTGAGCGCATCCACTGATTGCATTGTGTATGTGAAAAACGCTCTGCCTGTTACTAACAATGCTATTTTATTTGGCCTAATGAGTTGAAACTGCAGTGTCTTCATTAGTGCACATAATGTGACACTCTTCTGTACTGCAGGGTGGTACTGCAGATGTACTATGTAGTTTAGTCACATAGACAAATCTTGCCTGCAGCTCTGAGGTGGAGATCAAGACATTTAGATTTTTTTTAATCCAGCATGTGTGATAATTACCTGAATGAAAACCAGCCACCAGTTGGCTGGTTGGCAGACTGAGCTGCCACACTCCCCCTCCTCAGTTTTTCTCTCCATGTTGATGACCAATTGGCTCAGTTCTGTTCTCACACTTCCTAACCACCTGTCCTGCTCAGTCAGAGCGGCAGCATGGATCAACTTTTGTTGGCCGGAAGCTTTGAGCATGGAATACAGGAGTGAGGAAGGCAAAGCCCTGACCAAAGAGATTATACCCGGATATTATCACAGGCACCTGAAAATAGCAAGCCGAAGTGGTCAGAAAGCTTGCAGTGACCTGGCAAGGTTTTACAGGTTTTGTGTTGGCATCTGCAGAGATGCAGTGGGACATCAGCAGAAACAATGCCAGCTGGAAACTCGCTATCGTCAATACATAGTACGACCTAAACGGCCTGCTTTGTGCATCGTTTTCATGTGATGATTCTCATAATCTGCTAAAAGCCGAATGTTCTCACATGGACATGCTCAGTGTGTCTTTTCCAAATAGAGAAAGCATATCATGTCTGGACAGATCTACATTTATCCATCTTTAATCCATATTTTCTGTTCCGCCATCCACCTACCATCTATCCATCCATCCTGTCCATATTTGTTCTCAGTAGAGGTTCTTCTATCCTAGTGTTTTGTCAGAGGTCTGATGGTAGAGTCGCATATGTTGCTCTCAGCCTGAGCAGGTGGCCAACTGTTGGCGGAGAAAACACTCAAATCACTGCTAACAGTTATGCATATGGTAAAGGCCTTCCATCCTCGACACCGTCCATCATTCATTCATTCCATGACCATTCATTCATCCATTCAAATAAACAGATTCCTGTTAGATACTTAAAGAAACAAAAAGTTGACTATGGAAAGAAAACACTCCTCAATAAGTATTGTGTACTTGTGTTTGTACAAATTACAGTAAATTAATATGCTCTGTACCACTTTTACTTTTAAACATTATCAAGAACTATGTGCCAAATGTCAACTTTTAGGGTAGATTTACTAATCACATTCCTCTCAAGGTTATTATAGTTAACTAAAACGAAACTAATAGCTAAAGCTAGATGTAAAAAAAACAAACAAAAAAAACATTTTAGTTAAAATACAAATTTAAAGGAACTCAAACGATTTTTTAAACCTATAAAACAGATTAAAATAGAATAAAAATCAGAGCAGAAATATCCGTTGTTTAAGTATCAGCGTGTCTTTTATCCTGTCTTCCTTCTCTCAGCCCAACCGGTCGCAGCAGATGGCCACGCCCCTCCCTGAGCCTGGTTCTGCTGGAGGTTTCTTCCTGTTAAAAGGGAGTTTTTCCTTCCCACTATCGCCAAAGTGCTTGCTCATAGGGGGTCATATGATTGTTGGATTTTTCTCTGTATCTATTATTGTAGGATCTACTGTATAATATAAAGCCCCTTGAGACGACTGCTGTCGTGATTTGGTGCTGAATAAATAAAACTGAATTGAATTGTTAGTTTGTATCGAAATTGTATCAAAACTTGCCTGATGAGTTTTTGATGGACATGTTCATTCAGACTTTGGAGGTCTACAAGACTGAGACACCACTGCTTTTAATAATTTCCTTTTTTATTGTAATACCTGTACGGATTTTTCAAATTCTCCCATTTACTGAAAACAATAAAGCTACCACAAAAGACTAAGCTAAAATGAAATATTAAAAATAAATAAATAAATAAACTGAAACAAGAAAGGACATTAGAAACTAAACTTAATTAAAAGCAAAGATTGCTATTGGAGCTTAGCTTGCTATAACATAAAGCAGCTGCAATATAAATTGCAGTAGCTTAACTTCCACTTTAAATGATATTTATAGTATGACATCCTTTAATGAGGAACAGATTGGTGGTAGTTAATAGTGCAGTGGTTGAAAGGCTTTCTAGCAGGTGTCCAGAGGATATACAGCAGCTAAGCTCAGAGCTAGTTCTATAAAGCTTCTCTTGCTCAGAATCACTGTCTTTTAATTAACCAATCCTCCTTAGAGACATGGGGAGCGTGGGAAGTGTGCGTCACACATGCACACTTAACACACAGGCTAAAATGAGTGTGTGCTGAAAAAAAATCTATCCAGATTTACTTCTCTTATAATCTTTTGGCTGGAAACCAAAAAAAAAAAAAAAAGAAAAAAAACCTCCAAAAACATGCAGCATCTACCTGGATTGAGGCCAAAACCAAACCTTTTGACTTCACAACAAATGAGCAAATGCAGTAAACCGTACCACCCACTGAGACGTCCAGCAAGCCAATCAGACGGTCAGTCTTGTATTTCTTCCTTGTTCATTTCCACTAAGGCAAGGTGCCTTTGAGCCTGAATGTATTAGGCAGGATGATCACCTTTCTCTGCCAAACCTTCAGGCTTTGTTGAGAAGATGAAGACAGTTTACAGAATGGAGATAAAGGCCGGAGCTAAATGCTTTGACTGAATGTTATCTTTGTTGCTCCATTTCCACGTATCATCTGATGTTTACCAAATGAAAAATGACGCCACAAAACTGTGATTACTTAAAAATAAGCCACACCAAACTTTGCCTGGAAAACAGATCATTCTCATCATTTGACTTGTGAGCTGAGCGCTTGTGTATGTTCTAGGAATAATAACGCCACGCGTAGCACAGCTAACCTAACAGATCAGATTAGTATCTGTGAAATCACAGCTGATTAGGATTTGCGTGTGTGTGTGCGTGTGTGTGTCCTAATGCACTCTGGAACATCTAAATTAATTCCCTATGCTTTATCCTCTAAAAACATAAGTGACCTACTTTAGACATTATTACTATTTTCCACAGTTGCAGTTTTAATCCCTTTGGATAAATGTGTGAGAGACAGAGGGGTAAAAAAGAGAAGGTGTGTGTGTGTGTGTGTGTGTGTGTGTGTGTGTGTGTGTGTGTGTGTGTGTGTGTGTGTGTGTGTGTGTGTGTGTGTGTGTGTGTGTGTGTGTTTTGCAGAGAGTGAGGGAGGAACTTTTATTTTTTCCCCAGTGATGAGCAAAACAGTTAAAATCTCCTGGCATCTGGAAAGTTGTGATGGCATTATGAGGACTAATGATCTGAGGATTCCAGCTGTGTGTGCTCACAAGTGTGTGTTTGTGCATGGACGGGAACGTGTTACCATAAAAGTAATTGTCTAGCTTGTGGGACTGATGAGTCAAAGACTGCTCACTATTGTGCCGTTGTCCAGAACTCCTAATTAAACTCTATTCTTTCTTTTTCTTTCCCCATTTCCTTCTCCATCACTCTGTTTCCAGCAGCTGAGGGAGGTCATCATGAGTCAATGAGGCAGGCTGACTTGCTTCTGGACCCCGCAGTGACTTCCAACCTCTCGGCCACCCCTGGGATTGGAGACAAAGCTGGGGCTAACAACAAGGATACAATGGATGGGCCTCACACTGGTCCTGATGCTGGGTCTGAAGCTTGGCCTGAGGCAAAAGTGTTTGCTGAAGCCAGAACAGCAGTTTGGACAGAAACAGAAGCAGGAGTGCGTGCTGAAGCAGGTGGCAAAGTCTTTACCGAGACTGGGATTATGACAGGAACTGGTGCTTGGGCTGAAGTCGGAGCAGAATGGAGGCCCGTAGACACAGAAGGGGAAGACCTGCCGAGCATGCCTGGGGACACAGCTCCCTGGCTGGGGCAGCGGAGGCTACAGACAGATGGAGAGGAAAGAAGAGAGCAGGCAGCTTTCTCATCTGTCCTAACCATGCTGGCAGAGACAGCAGAGCTGCAGGCTCCAGTGGTTGGAAAACCTTTAGGGCTGCTGTCTAAAGCTGCTTGGACCAAAAGCTCCTCTTCATCATCGGCCAAAGCCACCTCCTCCTCTACGACAAAAGCATCCTCTTTGCCTTCTTCCTCCACATCCTCCTCCTCTCCAGCTAGTACACTACAAGACAGTCACACAGCAGGATCACAGAATATATCTGTGCTTGTTGTCAACACTAACTACTCCAACAGCAACAGTAGCCCCACCATTGGTATGTAATATTTCTGCCATTTGAATATGTTTCACATTTTTACAATGATTACGTGTTAGCAACCATAACTAGACACTGCTGACTAAAAAATAGTTTTTTCCTAAAAAGGAAAAACAAGAGAAACAGTGTAAGGAGTTGATGAAATTGTGTGTTCATCAGCATGAGTATTTTTCACTAATTATCTTGGTAAGTAGTGGTTAGACTTCGAGTACAACAGGGAGCAATGCAATTTTGAGGAAACATAACTGAGATGAAGTGTACTGTCTTCATCTTCGCTTTCGTCATTTCTCCTACAAATATAATACATACAGTTAAAAAATAACTTTAGTTTAAATATAAAAAAATGTTTTTTTCAGTAAGCATTGATTTGCATACACATCATGATATAAGCTAAAATACATTTAGTTTTTTTTTTCATTAAACTAATCGGTTCTAAGATTTTTGAATTAGCATTAAGCGGCTAATTAGTTATAGCTAATTAGCCTGCTAGCTTAGCTTTCATCTAAGATCCACTGCTGTTAACAAGAAATCTGGGCCTGTTTTTGCTCCAAACACTGGTTCATGGGTTACATGCAATGCAACGGTGTCCTGTATACAAAGTATAATTCATCTGCTGTGGTTCATGCTACATAATGAAAAATGCTAGTTTGGGTGGATGTTTCATACTATAGCCTGACCCTCAGGATTCTGGTATCACTTCAGTGTAGTTAAAAGAATGAAATGAAACAACCCATGCAGTCTATACAGTCTGCTTAGAGAGGCAGGAAGCATGCTATTTATACTAGCATAACAAAGCTGTTTGACCCTCTGACTCCGGCCAAACTTTAAACTAGCATAAAATAGGATCACACTGTTACCCACCCACCAACATTTAGCTACTGGAGCTAAACGTGTGTGGAGCTGTGTGTGTGACTTGCAAATTGTCTCAGCAGTTTCTCACCTTTCTGAATAGCAAGACTCCTCTGAGGATTATGTGCCACTGAACGATCATGCACAACAATGTAGTATTGTATTTGGCATCCCGTGAAAAGTAATCATAAAGAGACTGCTTTAATGTGATCACCTGATTGCAGGGACTGTGGAATTTAATTGCTCCCCCTAATTGAATAATGGCATGCATTAACTCTGCTTACGTCATTGCACAAAGACCTATTGTGGCAATAATAAGTGAATAGCAAACAGTCAGCTAATTTTGCTCAGCTTTTGTTTTTTTTAAGCCTACAGCACACTTTCACACAGCGAAATCGGCTTTGATGTCATCTTTTATGAATCGTCATTCTTAACTACTTTCATCAAATTGTAATTTTCAGCATTGCTATCATCACAGCCACTTAGGCGCATCATCTTCATCATCCCATCATCGCCCTCACTATTTTGTCAGCATCCTTCATGTCCTGTCCCATTTCATCACCTTCATATCTCCCCTGCTTCCTGTCATGCCATCATTATCTATAGCGCTGACATCAGCAAGGTAAATCCTTCACATATATTTTAGCTTCTGATCAACGAGTGAGCAGAAAGCTAATATCCTGTTGCTCAGAGTTTTGTGTCACATAACAAGCACAATATTTGAAGTCGTCAGGTGTTGATAAGAATGAATCCGCAGCTTGGTCTGAAAAGGTTCATTGATCGCCTGGCTCTTGTTTACTTTAGCTTCCTCTACACTCATCAATATGCGTCTCGCATCAGTATGTAGATGGATTAAACAAACCCCTTTCATTTAAATGCCTCTCTGGTTCACATTTTATAATTGGATTTCTATTTCCCATTCAAAATTGAAACTATCATGCAGTCCATCTAAGTGCTTTCAATTGGACAAAAACCTCATCTTTTTCATTCATGACAAAAGTGAAAACTGAGTCTTGCTGGTTTGCTGTTATCAGGCAACTGGTTCCTTTGCATCACTTTATTTAGATTTAAATACCCCTATGGCAGTGCTTTAATGAGGATTTAAGAGACATTGCTCTAAACTTGGTTGCTCAGGGGTCTTTGCATATATGCATATAGGTGTGGTATGAGTAGGTTAAAACTGTGTTTACACTTTTTAAGAGTCAAATATTACAGATTAAGGTCAAAGACAAGTGTAGCTGCATTAGTGTTTGCTATCAGCCTGTAGTCTCTTATGTTATATATTGCATACGCTGTATGTAGGTCAGCAGATGATATAAAATACCAAAAATAGCACCAATACTTTCAAGTGTCTTATCTTTCTGCAGTTCATGTTTGACCTAATATAAGATGTATGGTTCATTCAGGACCACTATAATCAACAGATGAGCGATACTTCTGTATGCAGCACACTGGCATTGTTTATGGACCTCTCCATCCTTTGCTGTGCACACATGGGAAAACTGTAGTGGGGGTGGGAAAAAGCAAGACCCCCAAACAGAACAAAGCAGGCATCACTGACGTCAGACACAGCATTCATTTAAGTTAGAAATACTGTGAAAGGAAGTGCTGAACTGGTGGGTCACAAAGTGGCTTGCAGATCTGTAGCAATTGTTGCAGCTTGAATTGTGTACCCTGTTTGAGATGAACTAGCTGAACTAATGCTGTGCTCCATTTAAATCCGAAAAAAGGCTGAGTAGTTTTTATATTCAGAGTCTCTGGAAATCCTTTATTATGACTGATTTTCATGTTTTCTGCCCTACAGAGGACTCAGTGAGCAGCCTGCCGGCCTGGGATCTCCCTACAGTTCCCGAATCACTCCTGTCCACAGTGGGTGACCATGATGTCACACTTCCTGCCAATGTCACCAGCCCTTTCTCCACCCACCAGTGGAACACCACTGCACCTGTGCGCACCAGAAACGCCTCACGGCGTCCGACCACCACAACAACCACCACCACCATAAAGATGCCTCTGTCTCCCACTACCAGCTCAACTTTACCATTCCCCACAACTGCAAGAGCACAAACACCACCAGAATCCAGCACGGCTACACACATCACAAGCCAGGACACTGTGACCAATGACAGTCTTCAGCTGACAACAGTAACTACAACAACACCCTTAACGACCACTCTTACTGTGACCACCGATGATATGATGAATCAGGCAGCAACCACTGGGAACAATGCAACGTTATCGCCAAATACCAGTGCTGCAACCACTACGCAGCAAACAACAAGCATCAGACTTACCACAACAACTCAACCTGCAACCACTACAACAACCACACCTGCCCCGACTACTGCTTCTACTACTACTCTTCCCCCGACTACTACCACCAGCACCAGCACCACCACCACAACTACTACCACTACCACCCCTGAGCCCACTACTACTACCACCATGGCTACCACGACTACTACAGCTCCCACTACTACTACTTCTACCACAACAACAACAAAGGCGCCTGCTACCACTGTGTTCATCCAGACTACTCCATCTCCTCCTCCATCTAGTACCAGTGCAGAGGAAAGTCCTCTGCCATGCAACATTACTGAAAAGTTTTGGGTTAGAACAGGTAAGAAACCAAAACATCACCGGTAAGCGATAATGAGATAATGATGGATTTCTTAACATTTATAGAAACTGTGTGAAAGATGAGGAAGAATAAGTAAAGCTAGTAAGATGAATGGCTAGGACATCAGAGAGCTCTCATAAAAATAATCTAGGTACTGCATGTCCTTTAAATTACATAAAGTACACTCAGTGTTAAGTACAGGCAGACTTTACCATCTTATCTTCCAGAAAAAATAATGAAGTAATAATGAATGCACACAAAATGCCGTATTTGAGAGTCAGGCAGAAAGTGCCTATTATGTGGCCAACATGTCAGTAGAGGTGCACAAATTAATTAAAACTTGGATAAAAGTAAGTACAGCCTTTCCCCATTAACAAATATAAAAAGCCACACATCACACATTAGTGAGCATTTGATTGCACATAGCAGCGATGCTGTGGTTTTTTTTAAAGCTTTTAATAGTACTTGAGCTTGTTCATGATATATAAGTAAGTATACTTTAAGTTTACAGCAGAAGCAGTGCTGATAGATTTATTAAAGCATAAAAATTATGTAAATGTGCACATATGAAGACATAGTGCACGGTGATTGAGAACTAATTACATTTTTTCATCTTCACAGTGTTATCTATTGAGCTGCGCAGGAACCGCTTAGACCTCATACTGAAACATCACCTCTCCAAAGGTCTGAGTCATGCCTTGCAGAGAGCCCTGAATGACTCCACTGTTTATGCACAGGTCAGTGTTTCTTCATCATCGTCTTCTTCTTTTTCTATAAGCTCCGCTCACTGGTTTTTCATGTATGACATGTCTGAGGGTAGCAACACGGTGGGGAGGTATGTGGAAGGAGTGAGAAATTGGTTCAAGGTGGGGTGGGATTACATCAGGAATCTGTTCCAAGCCCCCTCTTGTCTGCAGTGGTAATGGACAGGTTGATAGAGGAGGACAGAGAGCTCTATAATGTTTGCAGATGACATTATGATCTGCAGTGAAAGTAGGAATCAGGTGGCAGAGGAAGAGGAGTGAAAGTCATTAGAAGCAAGACAGAATACATGTGTGTGAATGAGAAGAAGATGGATGTTACAATGAATATATGAAGTGAAGAAGAGAGTGGAGGCAGGGCGGAGTCGATGAAGATGAGTGTCAGCAGTGATAAAGATAGCAGAAGAGTGAAGGAGAAGCTTGACAAGATGCTGGTGATACATGCTATGATGTATGCTTCGGAGACTGTGGCATGAACTAAAAGACAGGAGTTCAAACTGGAGATGAGATCGTTTGGAGGTGTGCAGAGGAGAGAAAGTGGATATTCTGGGCAAAGGATGTTGAAAGGGTGTCCTGCCAGACACGAGAAGAGAAAGAGCACAGACAAAATTAATGGATGTAGTGAAGGATAAGGTGAGATGGAGGGGGATGATCTGCCGTGGTGTTTCCTAAAGGGACTCTGAAAAGAACCAACTGTGTGCTTTCAGCCCCCTCCTAAAAGCTCAAACTCCCTTGAAGTTTAGTTCAGCTTCATTCAAGGTGACCGAAGAGGCTGCGCTTTTTTTTCTTTTTGCCATTACTGTAACCACAGACATCTGTTTGTGTAATAAGGGTCTAAAAGAAAAGGTCAATAATGGCAAGGCATTTGTTAAATTATTACTGGTAAAGATCAAAAACATAATAAAAATCATAAAAACAATGATGTTGGGTTACTTCCTGTAATCCCTGGTTCTCTGATAGCAAAGTAAAGGGTTTCACTGTGGGAATCGTCGTGGTGTGGCCAACTACGGAAGCTCCAATGACATCATGTCTCTCTATGACGAACCTGTGCTCAGAGCTCCGCCCCCTCATACTAACACAGCTGACCAGCCCATAACTACCAAAGACTGTACATAAAAGATGGACATATCTAGCGTTGTTTTCTGGACATTTTGAAGCATCAAACATCTTTTTTTGGAGCCAGTAGTGATCAGAGGGTGCTAAGCTAGCAGCTAACACTAGTATGCTCAACTAATAATTTGTATTTCGAGCAATTCACAATAATTAATTATTGCTAATTAGATCAGAAAGATCAGACCACAGCAGCAATGGATAAGTGGCTAGAAGACATATGTCAGAAGCAAATAAAATGGCTATTAAGGCTAATACAAGTTTTTTGCATACACATTATTAATCTTCTAGTGCATTTAATACTGCAGAAGAAATTTTGTAGATCTATAAATTATATTTAAAAGGACCACGCTGCAATGCTGCAGTCAAATCTTTTTGTTGTGTTTCTGTTTTGCCATGATTTTTGCTCTTCATGTGTGCTCAGATATTCTATATGTGAGTGTGTCATCAGTTTACAATACTTTTCATCACATGCTCCTCCTCATTCACTTCATAAGGATTCACATGAAGGGTGCTAGAGAGGTGACTAATGCAGACTGTGGTTGAGTCTGAATTGTTATGACCTGCTGAATATCGAGGCAGTTTACTCAGAGGTTATTACGCACCCTTGTACTGTCTCTCTCTCTCACATGCGCTACAATGTAAAACAAATTAAGAATGAGCTATTACGTTTTTTTCATTCACATAATTTTCCCATTCTGCTGTTTTTTTTCTGTATCATGTCTCTGTTCTGACTTTTGTTTCCTTTGCATATTTCTCAGTGTTTACATTTCTCATATTGCTCCCTTTCTCCGTCTCCCTCCAATCTGATTGTTCCCTGGGTTTAAGTCGATTGATTTTCTGCCAACCTGTCTGTCTCACTTGTCTGTTTGTACGCCTGTTGGGCCTGCCCGGCTCTGTCTGTCCACCTGCCTCCCTTCATCTTGCTGTCTGTCTGTCTTCATCTTTTTTTTTTCTTTCTATTTTTATCCAGTTGTTTGTGAGCTCACGCTGGAGTGACTCAGTATCTCAAAGCTGCAGTCCACTTTCATCTAACCCTCCTGCAACACATACACACAACCTCAATCTCCTGAGTTTTCATCCTATCCATCAGATAACGTAAGCTATTATTTGGCAGTCAGGATCAGTCCTTTGACAATAGCAACAACAAGAGGAAGGAAACAGATCTTTAAAAGCAGTGATACGCAGGCGAAACATTGCTTCAGCGTGGGCAGGGATTGTCAAACAGCATGAAATTAACTTGCAGGTTACATTTAATATGTTGTGTCATTGAACCATGTCTTTTAACATAATTGCTTTTTCAGCTACTGTACTGGAATCTCCATAAATGAGTCATTAATAGTTTGTGTGCTTCTTTAGGTGGGCAAAACAAAGAATACAAGCTAACAAGCTGACAGTTACAGAGTGCTTATGGTTAGAAGATTGCGTCACAGGATCGAGTTGACTTTCACTTGTTTTCCTTGTAGCCAGGAAACCAGCCGTAACACCGGAGGACATGAGGACAACCAGTCTGTTCCTGCAACCGCACATAATATCTGCAAGAAATACTTTGACTTTCCCACTCTTCTTCATTTTAGCCCTTAAAATGAGAGCTTCAAAAGCTCTTTTTTGTTTTCTAATGATATGCAAAACCCAAAGGTAGGGTGCTGGAATAAAGGAATGTGTCGCTGAGAACGAGAACTTAAAACAGAAAAGGGCTTAAACAAAGATGGCAGGTAGCTATAGTTTGAAAAACTGTGTGAACTTTCTTTCGTTTCTGTTTGCATGGAAAGTAGAGGGGATAAGAGTAGGAGAGAAGGTTAATGAGATACAGTTTCACTAAGAAGGATGTGTTATTTTTGAGAAATGGACTAGCCGGGGAAGCCAGGGAAGAGAGGAGAGGAAAAAGAAGGATGGAGAAAGAGGAAGACGCCATAGTAACACAAGCTACAGCAGCTCAGTGTGGTTGAAGGTAGAGGAAAGTGGGCGGTGTATAGTTCCAGAAATACAAGCCTTGACTCACCGCCGATTGTTGTCTGTGTGTGTTTTTCCGGGACACGGTTCATCAGATTCATGACTGGTGAGGGCTCAAGCTATAAAATTCCCTTGAGTCAGATTTGACTTAAAAAAAAATGCCAGGATTATAAGTATTCATAGTCTGATACATTTATATTTGAAGCCCATCGCTTGAGAACAACATGTATCAGACAAAGATGCTTGGTGTACAGTGTAGTTTTCTAAGCTCGTGTCACCTGGTAGAGTTGATTTCTGCTCTGATATGGTTTCTGCAGTTCTTTGCAGTGTGTATGCTTTAAAATGAGCACACAAATCCACTAGGTAAACAATGCTTTAAAGACAGTCTGCCTTGAAATACAGATATAAATGTAGTTTTAAAAAACAAACTCCAACCTGTATTGTTCTCCTCTGCATCTCTGTCACAGGTGGAACACGATGACTGCAGCCCCCACAACGTGACGCTGGGATACTACGTGACCAACGGGAAAACTGTCTACATTTCCGCCATGGTTGTCAGAGCCCTGAATGTTTACGGTTTTGACAAGCTGCTGTCGGACATCAGGCAGCACACGCCATTGGTTAAGGCTGTTCTGGTTCCCGTGGCAACCTGGGTGCCTGCTCCAAATATTCACCTGCAGCTGAAAACAGGTGATGAAAGCAAACAAAAAAATGAGATATGATGGAGCAGTTTTACTCAAGCGGCTCTCACAGCACCAGCTTGATTAGGATCTGGCGATGGAGGTGGAGTATGAGAGGATAGCAGAAGTTAAAGATGTATAGAGAAAGGGAGGGAGAGAGAACGCAGGGAGGAGGACACAGAGGAAGAGTAGAGCTGAGTCAAAATTAGAAACTTTTGATTACATGTCTGCTCTCCTTTACTCTTCTCTGACACCCTAAATCCCATACAAACTTCCACGACTGCAGAGCAAAGGCAAATTGCTCCATTCATTTAGACAGCCTGGTAAGCCTCTTAAAAAAACACATTTCAGCATGCCCACCCAGACACACATCGAAACCTCATAGGAGCAAAAGTAGGACAATGAATGCAATTATTGAATTGTTAGTTAAAATATACATGCACAGATTAGATTTCCTTAAAAAATAAGTATTGTACTTTTTAAATCTGTAGAATTTGGTACTTTTGTATTGGTATCACTAATTATATTATTAATTTCAGTTCAGTTGTATTTATATAGCAGCACTGCATAACAGCAGGCACCTTTAGCCACTTTATGTTGTAAAGTTAAGACCCTCCACAGTCAGATGATTTCTTATTAGCAAGCATATGGCAAAAGTGGTGAAGAAGAACTCTCAGTGCATCGTGGAAAGTATCCCAGCAACCCGAGGATAATTAAGGGACTGTACAGGGTCACTGAATCCAGCCTAACTATAAGCTTTGTAGCCTCATTTTATAAGCAGAAGGAGTGTCTGTCTCCCGAATCCAAACTGGGAGCTGGTTCCACTGGAAACCCCAAGAATCACAAGTAAGAGAGCAAAGTGCTCTATTGGGATGACGTGATATTATGAGGTCTTTAAGAAATGATGGGGCCCGATCATCAAGAAGCATTTTAAATTCAGCTCCGGTTTTATGGAACTAATGAAGAGAAGCTAATAAGAGAGAGATTTATTTCTCCCAAGAAAAGAAGGAAAGACAATTTACTGTCTATAATTAATCCTTTTCTTAAACTTGCATTCATGAAAAAGAAACATATTGATAACGGGGAGGATAAGAATAATGATCACCTCTGAAATTCTCTTCATTTCGCTGAGGTAATATTGTTTCACGGGCTGAAGATGGTAGTTGTTAATGGGCAGAGAAGGCATTTTTCCATGTAAAATAGTGGTTTAATCCATCCCCCTGCCGTAGAAACTAAAAAATACCAATCATGTTATTGCAGTTTTTTCCTAAGCTTTGTGTACAGTGATACATATCTCTGTACATTTTATACAAATCTCTGTGCATTTTTATCTGTGCATACATTTTTTGGTATGTATGCGACATCTTTTTGTTCCTTTCTAATTAATAAAATTATTTGCAAAAATGTGCAAAAATCTTTGGAAACAAGCTCCCACTATGGTTTTGCTTTAAAAATGTTTTTAGTGTTAATTACAACTTTGACTGCTGTTTATCTAATGTACACTTTTGCATTAGCAACTAATTAGATGTAAAACATTTTCTCAGCAGTCTCATCAGACACACAGTTTCAATTAAAGCTACTTGTTCTGTATTTCATGACTGTAAATGGGCAAACTGGCCCGCTTTGTAAGAATTATTCATTTAAGATATGATTTCTTTTGTATGCAAAGATGAGTGTGTTTATGAAAACCATTACGACTATTCAGTGTATTTAGTGTATGTTCATGAACCCTACATAGTGGCTTTAAGCGACTGAGAACATCTATTTTTTGGCTTTCACGTTTTCTGTAAAAACAACTACAGCTCTCTGCCAATTCCCACACTTTAGCACTTGTAGTGATGTTTGCTGTGTTTGTTGTATCTACTCCTGGATGTGAAGTAGGCACTTGAAGCAGAAATTAAAACCCATTTCTGTGTTGTACAGCTTTAATCCATAAATGTATAGTATATGCCAATTTAGCAGCCACAGATCCATTTACATAAGATTACCAACTGGGTCAGCAGTGTTTGCGCCTGCACAGTGTTGCAGGCTAAGACACCAGTGAATGATGTAGTGTCTTTTTTTTTTTTTTTTTTGAGAGATGTAGCCCGCACTCATAAGCATCACGGCATTTGAATTTAGGTCAGAATATTTTTCCACCTCTCCTATCCCAGTCGCTACAGAGCTTTTTTTTAAAAAACAGCAAAGAAAGACAAGAGTGCAAGGCGAGAACAGAGGGCGACAACATTAATAACATCTGCTGTAATCTGATAGACTCAATATTGCTTACCCTGTGCCTCCTCGGTGCAGGACTGTGTGACGCTAACATAGAAATACTATTTTCAGTTGTTCTAATTCTAGATAGTGATGATAATCCTCTTTCTGTGTCTCACTGCTTAGGTTTATTGATCACACCGACATTTATATAGGGCACTAATGCCTAAACCACAGCCCCAGATACAGATTCTAGATGCAGCGTGATGAAGTGGATTGCTGAAGAGTTTTTAAATAATTTCTCTTTCCATGATTCTTGTGGTGCAGTAATTCAATTTGTAGCTACAACATTGCCATGACAACAGATTAAACTCTAAATGAAAGTCTGTTATCTGAAGAGCCAGATTTTGGAGCTGGTACCTGAATACGTAGGTTTCTGCTAAAGAAATCACCAGAGAATGGCATTAGAGGCACTGGACACAAGGTTGCCACCCATAAATCAGTTATAATAAATATGAATGTGTCTGACTTTCAAACTAAAGAGTTTTTGTTCAATAATTGGTTTATTTTATCCTTTTAATGACGAGAGCAAAATGAAATACACTTGATTGATAGAGGAGTAAAAAAGCTATCTGCACTGGAAGAGGCTCCCAGGCTCCCGGGCCATTTCTTTGTCTCATCCTGCTGAGCTAACTGCCCATAAAGTGAAAAATTTTAAAGCATCTTACCACCGGTTCATGAAAAAAAAAAAGGGAACATTGTCAAACTTTGTAGGTTTTTAAAACTGCAGTCTATAAATAATGTTGTTGTTTTTTATGGTTTGTTTTCCAGTATTGAGGTTTGTTGGCCCGACAGACAACATCTACTCCTGCAGTTTTGTTCAGATGTTGGAGCAGAGGCTGGAGAACGCCTTTGATGAAGCTCAGGACAAAGTGCTGGAGACCTACAACACACTCACTGTTGAGGTGCTGCGTGGGGCGTTTTTTATTAGAAAAAACAGACGGACAAATAAGCAGTATTTGCATGCTGCATGCTGAGAAGGTTTACATGAATAATAAAGTCAAATTCTCGTCACTTACCAGAAAACAAGCTTTCTTGATTGTATCCACTCTATAACTAGTCAGAATACCTTATTTCAGGCGTGTGTTTCTTGTGTTTTCTGTGGTAATTGCCTGGTATAAAAGGTCAGACAGTTTTGCAGCAATTTAAAAAAATAAAGAAGAAAATAGCTGTTTTGTTAAACAACTGGAGACACAATCAAAGCTCGTTTGTGTGCAATGCTGTTTTATTTTTATTTTTTGAAGCTCTTCTTTCCTCTTTCTTATTTCCTGTCTCTTTCTCTCCATCTGTCAATGTACCCTCATGAATGCAGGATATACTGCACATGCACACACCATCACAATCAGAAGTAGGTCTCAGCATGAAGAGACAGATATATAGGCTCCATTCATAATTTATCCTCTGAAATATTAACACTCATGGAGGAATGTGATGGGAATCCCTCGTACCTTGTATTGCCATCCACTCGTTTACGGTGACTCATTCACATAAGGTTCACAGCACCACCTAGGTCTTATTATATTGTGCTCACTCAAAGTGTAATACTGTGTCTGAAGCTCTGGTATGCATTCTTTATGTGGATTTTTGACATTTGGCATGATACGCTTAGATATTTCAGCAGAAATATTTGAATTATACATGCAGCCGTAGCTGGCTGTTTGTGTGCCCGCTATAAAGTATTGAAGTCATTCTAATATGACAAATATTAGAATGACTATGGGGCACATAGTGTACCATATTTGACAGGCGGATTCAAATAAAAATAATAAAATGTATTTTGTGCTTGTGTGTTTATCCTCAGATCCAGAGTGTCTCCCAGGAGCCTGACTCCCCCTCAGTCACTCTGGTGTATGTGGTGAAAAATCAGGATTCAATACTTAACGGGACAATTTCCAGCAGTCTTCTCAACCAGCTCACTGCTGAGCTGGTGGGGTACTTTCTGTTCTACCCACCGCTGGTCATCGCTGAGCGTAAGTGCATCCATAATACACTCAATACACTTTTATCCATTTAGTTATTTTTTGCACTTACAGCTAAAGTGCTGTACATACATACTGTACATTGACACACAGTAATCGATTATTCATTGTAAGATAGCCATACAGATGCTTTTGGTTTTATTTTCCCCCATTTATGTTTATTGAAAGTTTTAGGTTTATGGCACCCAGAACAAATAGTAATGAAATTTAATTAGTGCATCTGCCATGTTGATTAGCAGAAACAGATTTTGTGAGCATTAAAGCATGCTTTACATCACTTCCAGTGTGGTTTGCTGCAGGTAGGAATCCCATTTTTGAGCAACCGCATTAACAGTTTATGGTACCCATAGACTGTATATAAAAGATGGTTGTAGCCACTGTAATGATCACCACAGGTGAAGTTAAACTTTGTGGCTGATCTGCACTACAAAAAAGCCATACATGTATTCAGATAATCCTTTAAAAATGCTCCAAAAGTCAGAGCCCGTTCTCACTCCCGAGGCGTAATGTAGTGACGACCTGTCAAGTCCAGAGGCCTTCCTGAGGAATGTGAAAGGTGACCTTCAGCGTTCTTTATGCTACGTGCCGGGTTATGGATGAAATCCAGTAGAATGATGCTCCCACGGTAATACACGTTCCAGCCATGTATTCCAGCCCTAACCCTTACCTTATCCCTAACCTTACCCAGCACTTTAATGACGTTAGATAGTGTTTTTCAAAGCGATTTAAGTAAAACAAATGTACATGTGTAGATTCATTCCAAACAGTTCTCATGTTTCCTCATTTTTCCGATCTTGTGATATATGGACGTGTTGGGTGCCCGGAAGCGTAATATACAGACGATTTGTCACCTAGTGTAAAATGTTACGCTTTGGGAGTGAGAATGTGTTGGAAGCCACCAACAGCACAATGTCGAGAGGTCTTTTAGAATCACTCCAGTTAGTGAAGGTGATGCTGATTGGCGCCATCGACCAATGAAATCAGTTACGCCACTCAAAGTTGTTATGAAGGGTTAAACTCTCTATTGTAGCATATCAGGCTAGAAACATGATGTTAATGGTGTTAGTTTTGCATTTAACAAGCAAATTGACTCACTTTTGGAGCCTCAAGTGGCCATTGGAGGAATTGCAGTTTTTAGTATTTCATTATTAATCACTGAGATTGTTACTTTGTGCAGCACACAAAGACTTCAACAGTCTAATTCAGAATAAATGATGTATAACCAGTAAATTAGAGTTCAGTTAGGGTGCTCAGTACTCATTCACTAGATCTACCTTCAAGCCATCTTAGAGTCGCGGCTGGATGATTATGATGCATTTCTAATCTTTTATAAAGGGCTGCAAGGGGAAATTAAAATGAGAAATTCATCATCGGGTGAGGCATGTTGCTCTGACAATTTAGAAAATATTAAGAAATATTACATTCACACTTTGCAATGTTTAGTTAAATGTCGCAGCAACACTTTAGCTGTATATGTCAATGCACTGTACCAGAGCTTATTATAACACTATCAAAATCAACCTCATCCACAGCTGCCATTGTCGGAGACTTAGGAGTGACATTTCAGAGTTTGGCCCGATTTGGCAAGATTGCTTTTGACATTATACTGACTTGACGTTATATTGCCCTAATGGGTGTGGTTTTTGTTGATGTTGTTGTTGTTGTTGTTTTTTTGTTTTTTTTAGCTCATTCTGACAAATCAGAAGGAGCCTCCTCTGCGTTGTCAGGGATAGTTTATAGCTGAAAAGGTGACTTTGTAGTTTTTGTTTTGCTGGTATCTTCATCACCTACTGAGAAGAACTTCAAATAAATAAATACGTTACATTTTTTATTTACCTTGCTCTGTTCCACTTTAATCAATATATCACCCCGAGGTAAATTTGAGGTAGGTTTGAACATGTTGTATATCTGCCTCAAAGATCCGAAACCAAGAAAATATCAGGGAATGTTTTTATTTATTTATTTTTTATGACTTGCTAGAGTGTTACACTCATTCTGGCAAGGCTGGAATGAAAACACAACAAGAACAGAGATGGTTCCCACATCCATGTGTATTTTTTGTCAGGTTTTAAGCAGCAGGAAGGGAACATGGGTGCAGAACATGACTTAGACAAAGGTTGGAGGCAGAGTGGAGGACTGCCTGTGTCGGATATCAGTATTGACTCAAGACGATCGAACACATGCAGAGCAGAAAGAGGCGTCAGAAGATGATGCTCTTGTTTGTTTTCTTCCCATAAAGCAGTTGTGAGTTTCTTCACGCTAATTCCTTTAGTCTTTACATAACCATTGTTCTTTTACTTAATCTGTGCTGCTTTGTGCTGCTGGCCTGAAACTGACATGGCATATGTAGGGTACCTTCGTGAACACTGACTACTGAGAACCAGTGAGTTCACTGCAGGGCGTTGCATGTTTCGTGACATAACAAATGTCTGACCTGCTTCTCTAAGGGGGAATTAAGGATTGGGTAACACTGATAAGAGGCATTTTCTAAAATATCATGGCTGATGCAGTTATTCCATTCTCATTATCAGAACATCCGATTCTGCTGTTTAATCAAACCTGCTGGGGTTTCATTTTTCCTTTAGCATCTGGTGTTGTGACGCGTGTCCTGCAGCAAAAATGAGACGAGTGAATGAAAGCATGGATAGGAGCAGTAGAAATGTAACTAACTACTTTAATGCAGTAGAGTTTTAATGTTATTTATTTATTCCATAACTATTCCTATGTCATGCTATATTTGATGCTTTTTTTACTTATTATTTTGCAGTTAAATTAACTAAAAACTCTCATTATTTGTTATGGTTTTTATGGTTGCTATAATGTGACATTAGCAGCATTCTGCATAAACAGTAAGATTATTTTAGGTACTCCTACAAAATGCAAGGTGCTACTCATTTTTTCCCCCCACATGCTTCAAAGAGCTCTCACCTAAGGCTTTCCTTGCAATATTTATATTTTTTCTAATTCAAGAAGAGTGATGGTCTTTTATCACATATATGTTAACAGAAAGAGGTCAAACTGTTTAGTTAGAGAGAAGAATAAAACAAACACCCAAAACAATGTTTGCATAGGACTCTGTGAAAGTGCATCCACGCTGCTTACATAGGAATTAAGAGGGTAAGTAGCAGACAGGTTCTGCTAATGAAATGCGCTTGATTAACTGATCATGAGCAAATGTGCCCACCTCTATAAAAGTGCAGGTTTTGGCAGCTTGCTCATCTGGAGCATTCAGGTCTGTTTTAATGCCAAGGAGGAAAAACATCAGCAATAATCTGGGAAGGCTTATAAAGTAATTTCAAAACAATTTGAAGTTGAGTGAGAAAGATTATTCACAAGTGGGAAACATTTAGGGCTGTTGTCAATCTTCGTTTGATGATTTGGGCTTGTTTTGCAGCCACACAATCTGGGAATCTTGCAGTTATTGAGCTGATGATGAACTCCTCTGTATACCAAAGTGTTCAATGTGAAGCCATCTGGCTGACAGCTAAAGCTAAGGAAAAAATGGGTCATTCAGCAGAACAAAAATCTCAGGAACAGCAGCAGATATACAACAGAGTGTGTGTGAAAAAGAAAAGAATCAAGGTGCTGCAGTGGCCCAGCCAAAGCCCAGACTTCAGCCTGAATGAAAGGCTGGCCCTAAGAGAGGCGTGCATAAACTAATGCCTGCAGGACTTTAATGAAGTGAAGCAACATTGGAAGGAGTGGGCCAAAAGAAATGTGATGGACTGATAAAGTCATATAGGAAATAATTATTTCAGCTTGTCATTATTATTAATAATTGAATTTAATTGAATTTAAATGTATTTAAATGTATTTTATTTGTATTTATGTATTTATATATTTAGCTACAAATACCTGAAGGTAGGTAGACTACAGGAAGGTGCTAACAAGTTAAAGAAATGATTAAGTTACCTGACTATATCAAGCATTACCTTGACAAAGGCCACTTTAGGGTACTATAGAGTAATTTGTGTTCTCTACTCAAATGAATAACCTGCAGTCACCTCTGTCACTTCAAGTGTTTCATTCAGTTAAAAAAAACAAACCCAAAAAACAGTGCAACTCCTGAAGATCTTTACAGTAAACATTAATTATTGCAGTAGCTGACGCAGACTCTACAAACATATGTAAATGACCATAGACCCCAAAGATGAGCCACAGGAGCTCTGTTTGTATTCCGGTCTTGTCTCTACTGCCATCTGTGAGATTTTGAAAGGGCAAACAGCTGTACAGCTCCGATCATCTCGATCGTGCCATCGGCAGTCTGTTGACCACGTCCCCCGAATGAGCTAATTTTAGCCCGGTGAGATTAGATTAGTATCTATTTGTGCATGCTCTCAACACCCAAAGGGCTCAAACATCACACTTCACCTAGTCACATGCAAACCCACTTGGCATCACCACGGAAACAGTGTCTGTTCTCTTAAAAGCAGCATGTTTTTCTAGGGAAACAGTGAGCGAATGGTTTTGTATATAATAATCTAAAAACATAATTAAATGAACAAATGGGCGGAAATGATCATATGCAGGTCACTGTATTGGTCAGAAAAATTAACTATAGTTATACTGAGATTCATATGAACAGTCTGTTTGCATACAGAGGAGCATATAGTCATTTAAGTGTTTGCATTTTTGAGGATTAAAGGGCAACCTTATAGTATAATTATATTTTTTAATCTTTCACCAGGTGTATTTAATTATTCTTCAAAGTACAGGCTAAAGTATGCTGCGTGCCTGTAAAGCAGTGAAGGCATGTGTAATGTGAATTTAATTAGCTGCCATAGGGAATGACTGTGCGTGTTTGAGCCTGTCTCCTTATAGAGTGTCTGCATTTGCTTTGGTGTGTATCCTTACCTTCAGGTCAGTGAGATGTCTAAATTATTCTCATTATAATGTTGTCTAAACTGAGATTAATTTGGGGGAAAAAAAAAAAAACCAACACCTTCCTGTGCTAACTATAGGTTAGCGTGACTGAATTTTGGCAGCGTACATCTGAGGGAGCTTTGATCTCACGTGGTTATTATATCGTGCTGCTTTAGCTGTCAGTCAAACAAATGATGCAATTCTTTGCGAATCCTTGTTTTCCCTCAAACAAACTTGCTGTTCAGAATATAAAGCACTTCATCCCCTGGATTCAGTGGGAGCAGGTGTGGCTTGAGCGATTGATAGAAATAAAACAGAGAAACAAAAGATTTTAGGTTTCATATTAAGAATTCTATGTCTGCGTTCATAAGGTAAACAGATGAAACTGAGGCTAAAAAAGTATACACATGTCCATGTATTACCATGAATGCAGAAACTAGTTCAATTAAAACAATCCAATAGACGCCAATCTGCTCACTATCCTCTGTGTCTAAACCCTTACTGTGGTTGCTGATAACAACACAGCGCCCTCAATTCCTCAGTTACTTTCACCACTCACTCGTAGCATCTGGCTTCAGAGAAGCAAAATGATTACGGTCATAAAGCTCTTTGTCACATTTTAAAGTGACAGTGTTAATGTGAGGATGGCTGCATCTGTCTTTTATATATAGCCTATGGAAAATGCTCACTCGATAATATGTCAATCTACAGGTGAAAATAGTCCACAGGCAATAATATTACACTTGTTGAGAAATGGCATTTTTCTAGATAGTAGAAGTAGCTTTTTGCTTTTATTTTTTCATCTGATTCTTCTTCAAGTTTCTTCCTCTTTTTTTCCAGCTGTTGTGTTGATGAAATCAGAGCGCTGGAGTCATCTGCACATTGAGCAGGTTCTCAAAGTGAATGAGTCTAAACTTTCACACTTCGGTGCGGATTGTCTTATGTGTTTACGCGAACTTGTTTAACTCGAGAGGACAGCGCAGTGAATATGAACTCGTTCAGATACAGAGACGTCAGGCAGACAGGACGCGGGCTGATAACAGCTACTGCATCATGTAATGCCACTGACTCAGGCTAAACACTCAATGCTCGGCAAGCAGCCAGCTCAGAGGAGTTAGGTGGAGACAGATGGTAAAACAGGCAGATGGGAAATAAGGAGGGAGAGCTTGACGGATGAAGAGGACACAGAAAGAGGTCGACAGGCTGAGGGAGTGATGATGTGTGTGTATAAAAGCAGAAGGAGACGGCCGGGTGGACAGAAAGGAGCCGGCGTTTTAGGAAATGAATACACTGACAGGTAAACAAGCAGAGAGTGAGTTGCTAACAGAAGCACGCGAGCGGGAAGGAAGACTGAAGGCTAGTGTAGACGTGAGAGGTAAAGGAAATCAAAGCAGATAATGAAACCTGACCTACACTGCTGTGTAATAATTATAGTACATCAGCAGAGGAGATGTGTAGCTCAATTATTTATTAATTATGATTTAATTGTTACCCGGGAAAATAAACTTGGAAGTAATAATAATAATAATAATAATGGATTGCATTTATATAGCGCTTTTCGGGGCCCTCAAAGCGCTTTACAATTCAACTATTCATTCACTCTCACATTCACACACTGGTGGAGGCAGCTACAGTTGTAGCCACAGCTGCCCTGGGGCAGACTAACAGAAGCGAGGCTGCCATATCGCACCATCGGCCCCTCTGGCCAACACCAGTAGATTTAATAATCTATTAAAATACATAGGATTGGGCACCGGATCGTGGAAACTACCTGCTTCCCCGCTATGTTTAATAAAGTAGCCAAGACAGACCTCATGAGAAGCGGGCCACATATGCAGTACGCCTTATAAGTAACTTTTAAAAGATCATAATATATCTCATTCAAACTATATATGTCTATATGACATTTATACATATATATTTATATCATCTCTTTCTCATTGTCTTTCTCCTCCACTGTTCTCTATCCTTGCTCATTTCAAACCTCTTCTGAAGGGCTCTAACACACAAAAATGTCCATAAATTTATTATCAGTATTGTCACAATCATTTAGCGTCAGCAGATTAGCCATGTGACCCTCCGGTCTCCTGCCAGGTGACAAGAGCTTGCAAAACAACAACAACAATAACAGCTGGTTATATGCTAACACTATAGCAGCTGATGTTAGGCTCTGGTGTTCTAAAAATCAGAGTTTCTCTCTGATAAATTGGTTGATTACATTCTCACATCGTATTCGCTGAGCCCGCAATATTAGATCTAAGATTCAGTAAGGCTGGCTAACTAATAATGGCAAAAACCAGTTCGGGATATCCTCAAAAACTCATTTTAGTATCGCTTTCGTCAGACAGCAGTGAGCTTCACTAACTCATTAATTCATATTAGACTCTTTTCAAAAGGTTTTACAGCCTCCTCCAGAGTAAATAGACGTTTACTGCTGAGGTAAACAGCAGGCTGACAGCCTACACTCTCTACCGATGAATGGTGTCCAGGGTTTTTGAGGTGACTCAGGGGTGAAAAAGTAAAAATACTGCAAATTGAATCTCTCTTGGAAGACTAAAATATGTTTTTACTACAGTGGCTATCATTGCTAGGGTTATGCATTTGAATTGGGAGGGCTAAGAAAAAACAATTCAATTGACTGCAGTATACAATCTACTGACATCCAGGGGTGAACGTTTTCAAACGTTACCTTTAACAAAGGATTTTTTTCTATTTCTGTTCCACATGGGTTCAACATCCTCAACAGTTTAAAAACAAAAAACTGCAACTCACGCCATAAAAGTGTAAACCAGAAATAAATAAATAAATAAAAATACGATCTTAGGGAACTGTCAGTGTTATTATTTATAGAAAGGAGCTCCATCCAAAATCAGAAGTTCTGGTCTGCATGTGTGTATCTTTAGAAAATACTAAAAAATATCCCAAAGTAAATTTTAGATGGTAAAAAGACTCAAATGAGACTTTCCCATATTTCTATGAATTTTGTTATTGTTTTTACTTCAGATTAGATGGCAAACTGCATTTCATTGTTTGTGTTAGATACTTTATCAAAGACAATAAATTGAATCTAATCTAATCTAACCCCCTATTTCTGTCTCTCTGTCTCCAGCTCTTGAGTATCATAATCTCAACACGTCTGCAGCAACCAAGAACTACTGGGTCATAACGGGTAAATTGCACGCATGCACGCACGCACACACACACACACACACACACACACACACACACACACATGGACTGAGGTGCTGCTTGGTGATCAGTGGTAATCAAGAGCTGCATCGATTGGACAAAACAGCAGTTAGTTAAATGCCTGCCGCGTGCTGTTGTGCAATTCAGCACAATGGTATTGGATCTTTACATTTTCCTTTCCTCTCCTCTTGAGCCCCCCCCCCCCCCCCCCCCCATTCCCACCTCCCTTTGCACCCCCCCCTCGCCCGCTTAAGCTCTCCGTGTCAGAGTGTCTTTAGCTGCTCTGTTCCCGGGAAAACCTATTGATGTATAATTCACAGCTTCCTGACCGGGGCAGAGGGAGAGATCACTTCACATCACATCATGGCAGGGTGTGAATGATTCTGAAGTGTGTGTGTGTGTCTGTGTGTCTGTCCACAGATTCATCTCACTTATGGCCTCTAATAAGAGACGCGCACTCAAGATCAAGATTGATGCAAGCACCTTCATCTGTTTGTGCGTGTGTGTTTGTTTATATGTTTGTGTGTGTGTGATACAGACAGACTGTTTGCTCTGTGTGCCGCTGTAGCCCTGATAGAAGTTTCAAGATGATCAGCTATTAAATTGAAGGGACAATCACCCAGTCCTCTCTGATAGCCCACTCATCTCCTGTCTGCTTGTTTCTCTTATCTATTTTCCTTCTTTTTTCTCAAGTATTAATACTGTCTTCAGCTAATTTGTCTTTACACTCTCATTCTCTCTCTTTATCACCTCCTCACACCTATTTTCTCTTTTCCTCCCTTTGCTCTTGTCCTGTTTGTATTTTCCTTCCTGTCCTCCATCTCTTCACTTGTCTCCGGTTTCTCTTCTCTTTGACTGCCTGAACCCCCCCCCCCCCCTTCAAAATCCCTCCTCTGTCCTCTCTTGTCTCAACTCACAGTGATCCAGGATGTAGACAGCTCCTCCCTGGAGGTCAACTACCAAAGCTTTGCCAGTCTTATGGAGCAACGGCTAGCTGAGCTCTTCCTGGTGGCTGGCAGGCAGGGCCCTCGGACGGCGAGATCCCGGCGGGCCACCACTGTGGGGGGCTACACCGTACAGGTAGGTGGAAATGGGATTTGTGGATCTCAGTGTGTGGCTGTGATGATGGCGTCTTCTGCTTCCTCCATACGGGAAGAAAAACACTTTGCACCTCTATAAGTTTCATCACCTTTTGTATTTAGAAACTGGTACACAGTGTTCACCTACTCAGGTTTATTTTTTTAGAGATTCAGGTTTAGCTTTAATCTTTTATTAAGATAGCTCTAGGTATTGGGATTTCACATTCGGTCTGTAGACATCTACCTTTTTCCAGAAAATGTGGGACAGAGTCTCAGAAGCTCACAGTAGAATCTGGTTTCTAAACTCCTTTCTGTGCTTCAAAAACAAATTAATATGTATATTTACTGGAAAAATATAACAATAATTATAGTCATGGTTGTCTTTGATATGCCTTCACTCTGCTTATACAATCTGTAATTTACTGTAATTCACATTACACATGTCTTTGCTGTACTAACGATGCTCAAAGTGGTGATATAGAGGACCTACTATGATAATTTCAAGCAACATAATTTTGTTCTTATATTACACTTTGGTAGCTTTGCACAACTCACAGTTCATAATAATCAAAAATCTTGGTTCCTCTGTTCATCCTGAGTTTTAAGTTTCTGTTTCCCCTCCCTCTAAGCCATGCAAAATTTCAATGTAATAAATAACATTCACATTTGCCCTGGAAGAACTATCAATGAACATAGTGTCAGTATCATTCCCTGAACCCCCTTCTGGCAGGGCTTTGGGAAATTGCAAACTTACTATTTGTGAAAGTCTGCATGTCCCTGGACAGCTCCAGATTTAGCACCCTGGACAGCGCTACTGACAGTAGTCAGCGGGGACGGGTTTCAAAACTGTTGTTGCGTTCAAGAATGCTGATATTCTGAGCGCATAAACTGCAGGGGAGCATGAAGTACGCTGCCAGAAAACTGACATGGAAAGGGCAAACTTTATGAAAACTGAGACACACTACAATGTCAAACCTTTAAAAGCAGTACCCAAATATTTAAATAAAGTCTTAAATTTGTCATAAATAGGTCTCAAGTGCCAGTAAGTTAATTTTCATTGTGTTTTTCTAGTAAAACCCTGTGTGTGTGTGTGTGTGTGTGTGTGTGTGTGTGTGTGTGTGTGTGTGTGTGTGTGTGTGTGTGTGTGTGTGTGTGTGTGTGTGTGTGTGTGCGTGCATGACTTTTGGGGATTTGTCACCTCCTGGCTCCACTGCTCCATATTGTGCAAATTAAGACAATGTTTGACTCTTCCTGGGCCTTATGCCTTACACACCCGTAAGGTTTTATGGTTGCCATGGATGACCGGTTTTATGCTTGCAAAGTGGAGGAGGGAGAGGCTGGCAGAGAGAGACAGAAAGGGTGGTGCGGGGTGTAGCCAGTGGAGAAATCATCCAGCCATTTAATAACACACATCCCTTCTTCTTATGACAAAATCAAATTACCGGACTTTATTAAACCGTGTAATGTTTGTCAAATTAAAAATGGTGTTTGATGTATGATGAAAGGAAATTGAGATTTCAAGTGACTCAGTTATCCTCGAGTGTCTTCCCCAAGTGTAGTTATCTTCCACCAAATGCTCGACGTGATTAAAGCAACTGAGCTGATTCAGAGTTTTGATTGGGCCACCAGCAAGAATTTTTAATCCTTTGCTCGGTAGAGAGAAAGAGAGTTTGGATTTTGTGTTAAATCTTGCCATATAATATGTTTTATGAGTATGAACTGTGGTAAAACATTTTTTTCTCATATTACTCAAGGTTTTATGACATCCCCATTCTCTTGCAGATGGTGAGCATGCGTAGACTTCCCGGTCCCAAGAACCCAGCAGAGATGACCTACTATGCCCAGCTGAATGGAGCACCCATCTCTGGAACCACAGCTGCTAAGACACTGAGCAGTCTGGACTCCCAGACCATGGCTCTGACCCTGGGATACTTTGTACAAGTCCAGGCTGAACGTAAGCTTCTCATTATACTCCTCCAGTATTCAGTTACATTGTCATATATCATGAATATCAGGGACCAGGCAAGTCACACAAAAGAGGGCTTTATTTATCCCAGTGTCACTATGCATAAAAGCTATTTTAATGTAACAAAATGTAAGTGTCAGTTTTTTGGCTATGACCATGTTGATTGTTGTAGCCAGAAAGCTAGCTAGGGTGCAAGCTAGGCTGAGCAGGCTTAGCTTGTCAAAAACTACCAAAACTGGTAAGTTATAAATTCACCCAGCATAGACTAGTTATGACATATTGGCTATAAAGATCAAAGCTGTTGTTTGGATCAGCCTGTAAACATGCATTGCTGTAAATATGGGCATTTTTGTGGAGACTCATTTTTGAAGCCAGGCTCAAGTGGCCACTTCAGAAACTGCAGTTTTTAGGACTTTGGCTTAGTTTTTCATGCCTGCAGTATAACACTAACATTAGCTTTAAATTGTGTGTATCTTTGTGATAAAAAACAAAACAAAATGTAGAAGGACTTTATTTGTAAATTTGTGAACTAGAGTTGATACAATTGCTTTTCTTGTTACCTCTCCTCTTACAGTTGCTAACTACTAAGTATGCTCGCAAAATATATGCTAAATTAGTAGTATAGTATTGTTATCAACTTAAACCATAGTGGGGTGCAATTTGGGAAATAACAAGCGGGCTATTTTTTTTCCTTAATACCAACTGTATATTTATAGCATAATTATGAGCTTCCAACAAACAGGTTCAGAACCTAAATATATAACCAGTGTTTACAAGAATATTTATATAATAAAAGGTGTCTGTGAAGGTTCTCAGTCATCCAGGTCATCGTAGTCAAAGGAGCTTGCAAAGAAAAGCGTCTGGACTTCTTTAAGTTGCTTGAAGACGTTTCACCTCTCATCCGAGAAGCTTCTTCAGTTCTAAGGTCAAATGAGTTTCCTCCCCAGACGCCTTAATGCCCACTCACATCCTGGGCCATCTGACCTCAGGAATTCGCATGATAAGGTGGGGCCAGGTTTCACAACGAGCTCACCCGAAACTCTGGCTGATTGGGACCCACACCCAGTTTCACACCTTGGCTCAGGCGATTAGAGGATCATCAGGGGGTCCTTTTGTCCCTCTGTGGGGGGGAAACTCCCACTAGGTTTAAATCTGGGACTCTCCACCATTTGACCTTAGAACTGAAGAAGCTTCTCGGATGAGAGGTGAAACGTCTTCAAGCAACTTAAAGAAGTCCAGACGCTTTTCTTTGAAAGCTCCTTTGACTATAATAAAAGGTATTTTTTAAAAGAATTAAATACACAATGTAATAATTGTATTTAGTAAGTTTTGACAAGAAAGATAATGTAAGGAGTTTCAAAACAGGTTTGCTGGTTGTTTGTGGCATTTTTTGGTTTTGTCACAGCTTATTGAGGTGGAAATGCAGTTTTTGGGACAAACACAAGCTTCACAGCCTGTTAAAAAAGCAGCTGTTAAAATTTTTCGGGGTGTTCATCAGGCTGAAAATCTAGTTTTACAAGCAGTGATTTTAGCTCTCTGTAGTTACCTGCTTAGGAATTGCAGCTGCTATAGTAAATTTTGATCTGTTGTTTTAAATCCTTGATGTAAAGGTCCTAAATGAATGCATAATTTGTCAAAGTTGAAATGTGTAATCCAAGTACATATTGATCAACTATTGATGTTTTTGCACAGTAGACGGATTAATGACGGCTGCATTTCACTTTGGAGCGGCTCTACTGTCATGCATGCTGGTTCACTGTCACGGCTTACGGGATCACTTTATGGCAGAGAGTGAAAGATGACTCCATTAAGTTATTAATGTTTCATTAAGTGCTTTTCCTGCTGTGACAAGTCAAAATGTCTGGTGTAAAAAAGATCTGTTCCCATTTGTTCTAACACTTGCAGATTTTAGTCTAGAATTTAGAATTAATTAGCATAAAAATAGGAGCAATGAAGTACGTGGACCTTTTTTTCTTTGAATATTAACACAAATCTTGTCAGTGTGAGATATTATAGACGCAGAATCAACTCACAGAGCACATTTCTCATTTAGTAGCAGTTGTAGAGACCCCACACTGCTAAAACATTCCTCTTTAGGAGAGATCTGCTAAACTTGGGCACAGCAGTGTTGGCTTACTGTGACATTTGGGTTTAAATTAACTTTCAGTTATACTCAGTGCATCTAAAAGAGCTTTGAATGAAATAGAAATAAAATAACGCATAACAGGATTTTCTAAATTAAGAAGACGCTGTAGTTAGATATGCTTTTCAGGTCAGTTTTCTTTGAGTAACTATTGTTCGTATTGTTTGTGCTGGAGAGGACAAAATGTTCCCCCTTACCTTTTCTCCCTCTGAGTTATACAGAAACTGGAAAGACACCAACAACCATGTGTGCCCTTCACAGCTCCTCCACACAGTGTTTGGGCAGGGAGCTGAACACAGTGTTCCTGTAAAATTCATTTGCTTTGCTTTCATGGCCTCAGTGGAAACCATCTACATTAATTCTTGTAATGGAGATGCATCCATTTGGTAAACTGCTGTGTTGAAGAGAAACTCAGAGAAATATGTTATTAGTTCAAAACTCTGGTGAACTTCAAGTTGTTGCCTGATTTTGATATTGGATATACATTCAAAACAAGCAATCCCTGTCATCTAAAAGCTCAGGCTTCAGACTCTCTACACGCTTTATTTTCCCACAGCTTTTTATACTCCTAGATTTTTATGACGTCATAGAGTAGTGATGTCTTTAATATGCTCATCTCTGGCAGACAGCATTGACTGTGTGATTTTAATTCAGTGCCACGTCTCTCTCTCTTAAAACCTCTGGGTCTTATGCAGAAGCCACACCCACCTGCTGTTTAAATTGTTTTACTTGTGCTGAAGAGCCAATCAGATGTTGCCTTGTTTCAGGCAGTGGCTTAGCATCAATGTCCAGCATATTTTGAGCTGTGAATCATGCATAGCCTTGCTAGTGAAGTCCAAGAAGGAAAAACATGGAGGTGGAAAAGAGATTGTTAATGAGGCATCTGGGAAAACCGCCTGAATCAGTTTACCTAATAAGCTCTTGTAAAGATATTTAATTAACTTGTTATACAGTGTATTGTTTTTAATGACTGAACCCATTTGTGTTCGTGTGCAGCTGTGGTAAAGACACCGCCCAGCAACCTGTGGATCATGGCCGTTCTGACGCCTCTCTTCTTATTGATGGTGGTGATCGGGATGGTGGCCTTCATTCTGTGTAAGAGAAACAGGGTCCTTTTTAAAACGGGCGCCTTCAGGACCTTTAAAACTCGATCCAAGGTAAGATTTTATCCCTTTCTCCTGCCTTTATTTATTGCCCTTTGTGTTTGTGTCTGTCCACTTTTTCTCTCCCTTTGCTGCTTTTTCTGCTCCTTTCTCCCCTCCTGCTATAAATACTGCAGCTCAACTGTTGCAGTATTTATAGCAGAAGAGGAAAAAAATAATTAACCTAAAATATCTAAATGTCATTGCTTCACTTTAACAAATCCCAATACTAGAAATTGGATCTTCTAAAATATTACATAACCCTGTTATGAGTGACAAACTGCGCAGAGTAACGAGTGTGTTAAGCCGTTCCTTCAGGTCAGAAAAATGAATCCCATCTGTCCCGGAATTACTCATTTGTTTTCTCACTGCCCAATAGCCCATGGTTACTGCTAATCATGCATGCTGCAAAGACCAAATGACCAAAAGGAAATGGGCAGGCCCTGTTGTGCTAGAAGTGGACCTTAGGGTAATGTTGGCCCTTTCACAATAATAGCATTCAGCCAACATGAGCCAGTGTGAGGTTAAGTAAAAGTCAATCATTTGCAATGGGCATGTTTGTTATGGATTGCTACCAGCTGGGTTTGATCGGGTCAGGTTGACACCGTGCAGCACATGACGCCAGAACAACAGCTGCTGGTGTCACTGCAGTCAGTTAAGTGCTAAACAAGCAGCGAGCCTGCCAGCCTTATTTCTTCAGAAAATTCTTGCAGGGGTGTTCAGAATTTGATCGCCTTTAAGTTCAAATTCGATATCATCATTAGGTCTCCACTCCAGCACATGCATTGACTTGACTTATGGGATGTGGCTGGTTGTAAATCCACGTGAACCATGTTCACATTTCACAGCCCAAAACAAAGCGAAGTGACTCACTGAGTTACTGGAAAAGCCTGCAGATAATTTCCATTATTTGAATTGATTGCAGCCCGTTTGCACCACAGTAGGCTACGGATGTGCACATTAAAGGATAACGCTGACTGATTACAGATATTTCATCATATAGCGTTGGCCATAAATTCAATTCTAAAACTTCTGTACCCACCAAATAGTAAGAAATGAGAAAAAACACTTTATTGGATAAAACTAAAGCTTCATTTGCCTATAATGTTGTTATAAAGTGGCACATAAGTACAGTTTCCAGGGGTTTGTAGACTGTGTTAGGTGGAGGGAAAGTGTAAAAGTTTGCCTTTTATTGTTGCTTTTCCAACCAAATAGGTTTGAATAACCTTGGTTTATAATTTTTCCTACTCTTTGCTCTTTATGATATCAAAGGGAGCTGATATCCCTACAATGGGCATCTCAGGCACACACATCTGGGTGTAAGTGCAAAGCCCCACCCAGCTACTTTCCATGGACAGTCCATAATAAAGCAGACTGCCATGTTAAAGGGAGATGAGCTAAAATTCCTTTTTTCACACATTGAATGTTCTTGCCGTGGGTAAAACTCACCATAGCATGAGGTGTTTAGTGATCTTTCACTTAAAAAAGTGTTCAACATATTTTCTTAAATTGAAATACACATTTTTTTTTATAGCTCGACATGGTAGGCATGTCAGAAGTATCCTACTTTGATTGTTTTGCTACTCTTGTTTCATTCTGAACTCGGTGAATACAGCCTTATTAACCCAGATTAGAGTGATGGCCAAAACCGGAACATTTGATGCATTCCTTCCTCCCCTATCCACCTGTTTTCTATTCTATTCTATTCTATTCTATTCTATTCTATTCTATTCTATTCTATAATAACCCTTTCCTGACCATTTCCCTCTCTTCCCTGTTTAGACTTCATATCGAAGGGAGGGCAGTTACCACCACCAGGTATTCACTAAGACGCCTGAAAGGTGTATAGCTGACTGATAGAGTCAGTGGATGAATGAATGAGTTGCTGTTATTCTCATTAATTAATAGGGTTTGAACAGTTGCTTGAACTGCTTTGTTGGCTGCTTATCACTCTGTGTTCTGTGTGTCCTTGTTGCCGGGTAAATTCTTGCATGCGGCTGCTGTTCTGTGGACATCACTTTTTCCACCATTCTCATTGGCTACGAGATATCAATAGGAAATTGGAAGGGGGAGCATTGAGAGCAGGTGAAGAAATATCTAAAGCATGCTCAGTGAGACTTTCAGTTAATTTTGGTCTTTTTAAATTATTCTCATGGCGGCATGTATACTGACCAGTCTACATTCAGTACTGGCTGGTGTTTTTTTATTTTATTTATTTATTTATTTTTTTTTTTGTTGCTTACATAAGAAAGGCCAGATGTTAGAAGAAATGATAAAAAAGAGAGTGGGAATGGCGTGCAGTTCTTGTTCTGTGCAATCAAGCAGCAACCTCCGGGTTGCCAAAAACTGAAGGTCTTTAAATGGCAACTCGAGGGTCCACAATCTGCCCAGCTTTACAGCAAAAATACACGCTTATATAGACTGTTCCAAAAAACAGTTGTGATTACATCTCATTAAAGTAAGTTATTGAAATCAAGGTGGAATATTTTAACTCAACAGTTATTTCATTAGTCGGGTGCCTTGTTCATAATTTTATTGCACTTTGAGGAGTCAGCTGTTTAGTTTCTCTGGTATATACATTTTGATTTGTTTCTCACCACCCAAAGCTAACATCCCAGATGTTATACCTGTGCCCTAACCCTGCATTCTGTCTAATGGCCTGGAGAGGGTGAGGATTGTGGTTGCAACGACAGACCCCCACTTGTATGAACGTCTCCTTGTTTACCTCAGTGAGCACTTTTGTAATGACTTCATATGAACACTGGTGCTCCACAGGGGTGTGTACTGAGCCCTCTCCTATACTCACTCTACACCTACGACTGCACAGCCACTAACAGCTCCAACATCATTGTGAAGTTTGCGGACGACACTACAGTGGTGGGTCTTATCACCAATGGTGATGAGACGGCTTACAGGGAGGAGGTCAGCGCCCTGACCCACTGGTGTCAAGACAACCATCTCACCCTCAACGTCGCAAAGACAAAGGAGTTGATAGTGGACTTCCGGAGGTGCAGAGAAGTACACACCCCCATCACCATCAACGGCGCTGCTGTGGAGAGAGTGAGCAGCTTCCGGTTCCTTGGCGTACACCTGGCTGAGGATCTTACGTGGTCAGTACACACAAACAAAACAGTGAAGAAGGCGCAGCAGCGCCTCTTCTTTCTCAGGAGACTGAAAAGATTCGGCATGAGCCCCCGCATCCTCAGGACCTTCTATCACTGTGCCATTGAGAGCATCCTCACTGGATGCATCACCACCTGGTATGGCAACAGCACCGCCTACAACTGCAAAGCTCTCCAGCGAGTAGTGCGGTGCTCTGAACGGATAATTGGAGGTGAGCTTCCCTCCCTCCAAGACATCTACAGGAAGCGGTGCCTGAGGAAAGCGGGGAGGATCATCAAGGACTCCAGTCACCCCAGCCATAAACTGTTCAGACTACTTCCATCAGGAAGGAGGTTCTGCAGCATCCGGTCCCGTACCAGCAGACTGAGAGACAGCTTCTTCCACCAGGCCATCAGACTGCTGAACACGTCATAGACACCTCAGCTTCACTACTGGAACTTTAACATTATGCACTCCATACTGTACAGTTATGCCACACACACACACACACACACACACACACACACACACACACACACACACACACACACACACACACACACGTAGAAAAATATTTAGTATACACATCCAGAAATGCATATACTATTATATATTGTACATATATTTATTAGTTTCAGATGTAGCCATTCTTGTATTTTGCTTGTTTACATTATTGTATTTTGCACAACTCTGTTGCTTGTGAAGCTCGCACACAAGAATTTCACTCACATGTGCTGTACCAATGTACCTGCACATGTGATGTGACAATAAAAGTGATTTGATTTGATTTGATTTGATCTCAGTTGCTAGTTTCAAGTCTTACTGAATACAATAAGATGTTCATTTTGAAAATTATAGTCCCCATTAGAGTCCAAAAGGAGCATAAAGCACGGTACGCATTACTGAGATTAACAGCCTAGCCAGTCCTGCAGAGTGAGTTATTGTAGCACCAAATTCCCTCAGTGTGTTTCCTCATAGGAAGTGTTGTCTTGCTGAGCTACAGTGGGGAAAAAGAAAAACACAAAAGGCACTTATAAAGTAAAAAGACTGAAATGCTAGAAGACGACTGCTTAATTTGATTAATTTAGCTTGAAAATGTCTAATTTTCAAGAAGAAAGAAGCAGAAGAGCTGATTAGAAGTTACTGGCTGGATTTGTGGTCACACCTTGCAGATCGCATTTACACCCGGCAAAGATCCCATGTTGTCATTTCATTTTTTTCTACAACACATTCTAATTTTAGTGCTTGTGTATACATCTTGAATTTTCCTCCACGGGACATGCAGATATAAATCCCATACAAATTTCAGGCGTAAACGGAGTCCGTGTCTTAAGCTGGCTTGCGTGTGTGTTCTGTTAAGTCATCTGAATACCAAGCAGACTCCATCAAGTTGACCTCCTGTGTGCAACTGTGCCCGCGTGCGCATGTGTGCGTGAACTATTCCCACACTGTGCAGGACAAGCTAAAGCTGCTGATCAATAGTGTGACTTATATTAGGTCTGCATGTGTGTTTAAGCATTAAAGAGGGATTCTGCTGCTTCCTCCTCACTTTATCACTCTGCTGTGCAGCCGGAACATTCTTCAAAATGGCTTTTCCTCCCTCTGTGCCGCCTTGTATACGCATGAAAGCCTCAGATAGCTGGCCTCCATGTGGAGTACAATAGAGGTGGAATCAGCGAAAGTAGAAGAAATCCATTTTTCATTTGTAAGGTGTTCAGTGAGTGCACAGTGCAGTGGCTGCCATTTAAAGGACTGAAGGTAGTTTGCATTTTGCTGCATCATGCCTCGACTGGCCCCCTGAAGGAGTTTATCTAACCGCTGCAGCACCTTGTTGATGTGCAATCAAGCCTTACTTTATTTTTTTTATTATGCATCTAGTCTCTTTTTTTAAATTTTTTTTAAGCGCATCTCTTGGCTGTGCTTCCGCCATCAGCCCTGCTGGAGCTGGATTTAAATCAATATGGCCACAGGGGGAAAAGAGCATATCTTATCCATCTGCTGCACCTCATCAAGCTGCTGTTGGGTATTGCTCTGAGTTAAAATTAGACAAGAGGAGAAGCATCTGTGTGATACTGAAGGGAAAAAAGGGAGGATAATCTGGTGGTGCCACAGAGTCGTGCTCAGAGTGACTTCATATGACATCCTCAAGTGGAAGAAATCCCGGACTTCTTGCTGCTGTCCTCCTCTCTCTCCTCGCCTTCTTTCTTCTGGTGCTGTTCTAAATGGATGTGGAGAAAAACACCATCCATCTCCGACAGAGAGATCAGAGGATCACCCCATAGCACGGGCTTCAAGTCTTCATTAAACTGGGCCCCTCGCGTAAGATGAAAGACGGCCATTTGTTAAGTCAACACACTGTCAGTGGACGTAGGAAATGAGGGAGCGAGATGACAAGGCAGGGAGAATGGGAAAAGAGAAAGTCCTGAAAGGAAGAAAGGGCAGAGACAATTTGAATAGACAGATGTGTGGAAGTGAAAAGAACAGAGAGAAAGAACGATCATGAATCAAATGTGAGCGGTGAAATGTCAGCCTGCTTTTCAAGGTTACATCCCCTCGGCTTTGTCATTTCTGAGAATTCATACTGTCTCCATGCATGACTTTACCCATCACCTGCAGTTCAGTGCCATTTCAGCACCCGTGGCATGAAACCTTATGCCTGTGCTGTGATAATCCACATGCATACTGGTGGAAGGACATATTTGCAACAGCACATCTTGTGCTCCTACCTTGCACGTTGCCCTTTCTTTTCTCCTCATAGGTTATAGGCAAATGAGTGTTTGCACTCTCCATAGGTCTTTCACATGAAAGAGTCAGCAACTGTCAACATACATCAATTCAGTTGGTAGAATATGCGTGTAAAGATGGACTCAATCCATATATATTTATGGCATGGTGAGAGGGCCTACGGTGTAGCACTCTCTTTCCGTCTCTATCTGAGCTCCTATCCCCGGCACTCATCCACGTCTGCAGCCACGTGTGTTGGAGCTTGCTGATGGTACAGCGGTGTGTATGACTGATGAATTATTAACAACGCCGTCAGCTGGATGCACGCATTGCCTAACCTCACACGCACTCAGAATTTAGCATTCATCATCAAATGCATTAGACGTCCCATTTTAGAGCTGCTCGAAATAGAAAAGAGGCGGCAATTTTTATTATTTTTTTCAATCTGGGTTTCATTTACGTGGTTGTGTAACCTAAATTGAAATTTTCTTCCCCCCCCCCGCTTTAATTTTTTTCACTCCTGCGCGCTAAACGCTTTTTCTTAATTTGAATACAAAGATTGTGTCCAGGCCTCGGAGGCTTTTCAGACTGCTTTTGCTGCCGCCTCTTTTTATGTTCTGTCTCTTTATGCCAAAACCCCTGACTTCAAAGGTGCTGTTAATCTTTTTTTATTTATTTATTTTTCAACTTTTCATTATGCCAGCTCTGGTGTTTGGAGACTGATAAAAAAAAAGGTTCAGGGAGGGATGTCCATTCAATTACTTTTATCTGAAATAGAAGCAACACCTATCTGGAAATGTTTCTTTAGTATTCAGGAGACCATGTCGTGTCAGCTGGTAGAACTCTGAGCGCTGTTCACCCACATCAGGTTGTTCAGTGCTGCAGCTAGCGTGAAAAGCTCAGGGTGACAACGGACTCAAAATGTTTTATGAATTGAAAAGTGAGTTGAAGTCTTTCATCTATCAGTCCAGTCAAACAAAGGCAGTCCCATCGCTGGCGTTCATGGTGTTTACTGACATATCTATTCACACAGAGGTTAAATCTGAAAAGGAAAAACATAATAAACACACTTTAACATTTAAGCTGCAGTAGCCCAGCTTGTGAAACAGAAGGTTTTAAACGGATAAAAAAAAGTATAGAAACACACAAACCCAGTGAATAGACTGTATCAATAATAGAGTTGAAGCTGCAGCATTATGCTTCTGCTTTAATCACAGGAAATGGCTACACCAGGCATGTGATAGGTGTGTATGTGCCACAGAGATCAACTCCAGCTGGTACTGCTATTGGGCTTATTACATGATGAGCAGTCTATAAAAAAAAAAACAACCCAAAAACCCCCCCAAACTCATGGATCAAAGCTTAAGGTTACATTCTCGGAGCAGCAGTATTGAGTGGGAATTCAAAATTTAAAATTAGAACCCCATGCACAGGGAGTTTTTGGATCCTGTGCAAGGCTCAGAAACTGAAGGCAAACGACAACAAGGAAAAATTAAAATTTTTTGCTGTCATAGCCAGAGCCCTACATAGAACATGCGCAGCAAGTCTATCCAAGTGTTAGAATTTGCAAATAGTTGGCAAACGTTTACAAAGTAAAATTCTATATGTGTCACTTAAGTAGCTCTTATCAGTAAAAGAAGGAGCCTTAACTTTAATTTCTGTGGCATGCCATAAAAACTGCACGTATGGTATTGCCTGTCAAATCCAGCGAGCTTTTCTAAAGTGTGGTGACTTCTCACCAAATTAAACTTTAAGCTTTTGCTTCTGCTGTAAGTGTGTTACCCAACATTATGGCTTCAATTACCGCTCAATCCAGAGTGCTTATATCAGGATAAAAGGTGTTGTGCACTGAACAATGCAACAATGGGCAACTGATGTCACAAAACAGTAGGCAAAGACAATAAAAAGTGCAGATGTATTTATGTTTTTGCTATGGCAACAGGCAGAAAAGACATCTGCCACCACACAGCTGAAACTGTCATGAACATTAGTTGTATGCATGCTTCAGCTGGCTATTGGCTCTATTTGTTTGCTTGTTGAAATGCATCAGTATAACATATATAATTAAACTGAAAACTAGCTTACCAATAATGTAAATGGGAAAACTCTGATGTTAAATTCTGCAAGAAATCCTGCCTCGCACTTTTGATTCTTCAGTTATTCTTTTGGTGTCAACTGCTCTTTTCATTCATGCTAGATCTGCACATTCTGTGGCTGATATATTGTTATATATTGTTAATTTTTTGTGAGTTTTAAAGTAAACTGACTTCCAATATTTCCCTCTCATCAGCGTCTGCCATGTACAGCATATCAGAAACGGTTGCATTGTCTTTTTTGATGTCTTTGCATGTGCTCTACAGTCGATGTTTGTTTTCATGTCTCAAGTTGCTTTTGGTCCATCAATCCAAAAACTCCTGACTGGATTGTGCTAAAAGCTGGATTAGCTTTGACTGTGCAAATTCAAACATTATGTGTTGTCCTTTCCCCCCCAACAGCCTGTCCAGGGCTTCGACTATGCCAAGAAGCACATGGGTCGAACTGGCGATGAGGCAGTCTCTGTTACCAAGGAGACGCTGGTTTTGGGGCTGCCTGTGCGAGACGCTCCATTGTCGCTGTCACTGGATAAGAAGGTGCACCAGGATGGGACTGCCAATAAGAGGCCTCCGTCTGCTGACATACACAAAGGAGGGTAAGAAAGTTACTGACTCATCTGCTTTAATGTACTGGGAAAACTGACCTTATATAAATGATTTGGATGTTAGCATTATTGTGCTTTATCATTGCATCTGTTTTTTTAGTTTGTTTTTTTTTAAATCATGAAGACAAGTAGCACAAAAATCTTTATTTTGGTGTGATCATTTAGTCAGGTGTTACCTACCAAACCGAAACAGAGACATGCACAGACATATGCTACAATTTGGATAAAACATTAATTATACATCATTATTTTTTTTATGTGGACTGAACTCAAGTTCTAATGGCAAAATCTCAAGTATTAAATGAAAAATGTTCACCCAAATAGACCTCACAGACTTCATTTGTGTTATTTTTGATATATTATTAATTTAAAAAACATATTTGGTGAGGTTTAGACAATAAAATTGATTTGATTAGGGTTAGGTATTGATCATGGTTTGGGTTTAAATGTCTGCTGGCTGGTTGCCAGGGCGACTCGTCCCCACAGAAGAATCTGGAAAACATAAACACACATGAAACTTCAAAAGTCCTGTTGACTCAAATTTACATAAAGAAGTTTTAAGAATACAATTTTTGTCACATAATATTGTGTTACCCATTCAGCTGATATGCATCTACTAGGTATGAATTAGGCTCGATCAGCTGTGATGCAGAGAGGGTAACACACCCTCAGCTGTAGTGTCTGTTTTAAAACATTGTTTTATGTCCAACAATAGCAGCAGTTGGCTCAGAGAAATTTGAGCTTGACGGTTTGCTTTTGGGTGTTTAAGCAAAGCATGTCGTTAACACAAAAGTGTAGTCTGACCCTTTCACGGACCAAAACCCAGTAGAGGAGGTGTCTTATGTCACACTGCTGCCATCATTGTGCATAATTCATTATAGATGTGGATGTAAAGGAAAGCTCTCCCTTGTTCATACATCACTATACGCTGTGATTGAACACAGGTACAGTGCTGAGATAGCGAGCTGATCCGACATGCTGTTCCCAGCTGGAAGTCTTGTGAAGGGGAAGAACAAAGTTCTCGAGCATCTGTTTCAGTCAGTGAACAAGGCGGTGACAAAACCAGAGCTTTTCAGCAAGTCCAGACATCAGTGCTTGTTTGTGCATCACAGTTAAGCCAGAGAGAAGCCCAGAGTAAGCAGTGCACAGTCTGACAGATTGACATGATTTTAAGATAAGTCCAATGTTAACGAAAGGCTGTTTGTAGATAAAAGAAGGGAAGCTGCTTCTGTTTGCAGCCAAAACAACGGATGGAGTGATGTACTAGGCTGAAGTTGAGAGCGCTGAGTCTAATAGTGGTGTTAGGTGTGTTGCTATACAAATACAGATGATCCCATTTAAGTGTGAATAAATAATTGCTCCAGTAATTTTCAACTGTTAACAGCTTAACACCTATCTGACACATGATGTGACACAAAAGATTTGTGTAAATTAACAGGAAATACATTTAAACGACTGTGCCTTTCATCTACTGATGAGCAAGATCTACTGTAAACAGCGTGGGACGGGGTATCACTGGCAACGACGAGCATTACCTGTTTAAATGACTCATTATGGGGCTGCTGGACCTGTGAAAAAACTAATTGGCCAGTAGACACACCGGTGTGTCTCAAAGTCAGAAATTAATAAACGAGTTTAAAATAAAAAATACAGATAATCCACAAAATCAATATCTCTCTCATTATACTTTATATGTAAGAATATACATAACATGTGTTTAGGAAAGGTGGAGGGCCAGACACCCCTCCCCCTGATTATTTCAAGCATCAGACGTTTCATTTCCTGCATTCTTGTCAAATGTTACGCACCATTTTGTACCTTTTCTATGTCAGTTTATGGGGAAATGTGAACATATAATGCAATATAACCCAATAAGGCACTCTAGGATTCCATATGGCTTTCAATATAAAATATTCTCAGCTTCTCGTATTTAAAATCATCCCTGCTGAGTCAAAAAAACAAACAGGCTTCATCTTAGTATTTTTTTTCAAAGCTCAAATGTGTTTCAAAGAGATTTTTGATTATCTTCAAATTTAAAATGTTGTGCATAGTTATAACTTGTTACACAAATCAGTGTTTTATGATGATTTTTAGGAGTTTCTACATGTTACTGAGTCTGAAAACTAGAAAGTTTTCATTTGTCTTTGATTTGTCTGGTTATCAGTTTGCTGTCAAGCTCATGGCATCAAAGGGGAATCTGCTGCCTGAGATTTCACCACTGTGTTTGTTTGAGGCGCAAAGATAATTAAGTTTCCTACAAGTACTGAGTGGTGGTATGAATTCATAATTCCTTCAGATATTTCATTAGTAAAAAAAAACAAAACTATCTATCGACACAGACATTCATAAACGCACTTTTTTCTACAGTTTTTCTATCTAACATTCACATGATGCACACACTAGGAGCAATCTGGGGTTCAGTGTATTCCCAAGGATACTTTGGGACTGTTTCCAGCCTGGGATCGGATCGCCAACCGTACAGGTGGTGGGGGTGGAGGTGTCTTACGCACAGCTAGTCTCACTGAAACATACGAATATCATATACATTTCTTTATAGATATCAGAGATGGCTTCGCAGCAGAGGCGAACAATTTTAATTTTTTTATAGTTACTGAGGCTCTTTTTGTGTTGGGATTGGTGTCTACACTGGAGAGAGTACAAACCCAAAGTCATCTGTTTAAGTAACATTTAAATAACATTTTTTGGATGAATAATTTCATTGTCGTTTTAGTGAGCAGAGAGACCGTGTCCTCTCATTAGCAAAAATGGCCAGTACTGGATTTTATACAAACTCTACACTAATGAATGTCACGCCTCTTCTCATATTTTTAAATACGCTGATGACATGAGTCCGATGGCTTCCTGCTGCACTAATGTGGGTTCATTAGGTCGTTCACAGATAATTATCTGCAACTAAATGTCTCCAAAAATACTACTAATATTAAAAAAATAGAATCCGTGCAAGCTTAAGCGCATTTCCTCCAGTCTTCTACACACTGGGGGGTGTATTGCTTAAAGCGTAGTGTCAGGTTTGAAAGATTTGGATCATGTTTCGGCATGTGGCATGAATCATAGACTGATTTCAAAAGTTGGGGAGCAATAAAGTAAAAAAAAAAAATGCATCTGTACCCAGTGAAATCAGGAGGAAGTTCACTGTTGATTAAAAAGTTTGTCTCAGAAACTGCAGCTGAAGCCTGTCACTATGATCCACGTCTGTAAAAGAACATGGAAGAAACATTGCAAAAGCATAAGGCCTCAGTCACACAGGCCTAGAGACCAGTTAGTGACCTCCTCACACCTTCTCACAGGTCAGCTCACTGCCCAGCGAAATGATTTGCAAGTTGGGTTCTGCACCAAAAAGCTCCCCGTGAGATCCCTTGCAAATTGCTACAGTCGCCTGTAGTTTGCATGAAAGCTGCAGACTTTTTAGCCTTTTTACTCTTCAAGCTGTAGATAAAACATGAAAAAAGTTCACACAAAATGGAAACGGATAGCATGCGCCTTCACAGTAAAAGTTCTATCTTACCACTTCAAACAATACATTTCAAAAGGTGAAACTTTGTCTTTGAAGGTAAGCGGTAGAAATTGCCAGTTTTGATCGCACTTTTCACAACTACTTGTTGAGTATTTTTTCTGACATTCACCGTTTTCCATATAAACTATGGGGAACAACAGCAACCTGCTAGCATTTGCAAGCATGCTTTTGCTGCATCAACATATCTATACCTCCCCAACCAGTCTGGAAATACACACTATTAATTAGAGATCAGAAATTTGCCATTAGCTCACTGACTGGTCTCCACACCCTAAAAAATGTTTTGAGTGCATGCCTGTTTGACTAACATATGACAGCAGAGGACAAACGTGACCATACAAACACAAAGAATATAATTAAAAACTGGAGAATATGCAAGCTACAGCAATAATCGGATAGAAAAATCACATCAGGACACAAGATAAAACAAAGCAGCCAGAAGAAACCTATCAAAGTCAAACAGGAAACAAACAAAAACCATGTTTAACATGAAGGCGACAAGACTCACAGTAAACATGCCACACAGAAAGCAGACAGACGAGACAGAAGGAACACGGGAAGCGCTGGGCAGACAAAAAGTCAACACCACTAGAATAACAATGAAAACAAGAACCAAAACTCAAAGACGTCACCAAAACCATCACAAGCAAGCCGGAACGAGCCCGTTTTGAAAAGTTGGGCACTATTTTGGATTAGAGCTCTGAAGCTTGGCTCTAGTAAAATGTTATTTCTACATTTTTTTTAAAAGTTGAGCGAAATACTGTGTATTAGATTTATGGTGATTTTGGAAATGTGAGCTCATGGGAAGAGACAAACTGATCAGACACAATCTGCTCTCAGTGAAAAACTAATGAAATCCATGTAATGACCCAAACACACGGCTAAACAGATGGTCATTTGTCCCCACAGCCACTGGGCTACTACTGAGGATTAGACATTTGAGTGTTTGATTGTATTTCTGTGATTTCAAATCAGAATGAATAATGTTAGAAAATGAAAGTTGCATCTATCTGCTGCTAATCTTCATGTTTTATGCAGCTTGTCTTTATTTGGTAATAAATGAAGTCTCTTCCCCATATATTTTCTCTTTTTTTGTTTCTAATCTTCCTTGTTATTGTCCCTGCTTTTCACTCATGAGCGATGAATGTGATTTGCAAACATCTGCCGGAATCCTGCCATTTAAACACATTTCCCAAAATGTACCAAAAGGTCTTATTCCCGGTAGATTTCACTAGACTTATGACATAATCTGTTCTATGCATAAACACTGAAAAGATTTAGAACAAAATATGAAAACTGTTCTTTTTGTAAACGTTTCCATCCCCAAACATTTCTCTACTATGAGCGACACCCACACCCGCGCCCACAGTCAATTGCGACAGCTTTCCCTTGAGGAAGTTCGGGAGTCATAAATGAGATGCATCATGCCTCCTCTCACATTAATGCAAATGCAGAAATGCACATAAGACAGAGCCTCACATTTATACACCACTAGATGAAAATGAATGGAGGTGGGATTAGTTGTGCTTTGCCTCTCGAGGATGATAAACACATGTATATTTATAACCCTGGCTGTAGCCAAGCAAGAGGCAGCCGTTCTGTGTGACGGTGATGACAGTGTAAAGGACTGGAAGCGCTGGCATAGTTTGATAATCAGCTTTACCAACCGGCACACACATTCTCAAAGAAGGTAACACTATTCACATTATTCTACCACCTGGGTACATACATATCTCACTGTCGAACCGATGCAATGTGGGGTGCAATGGATTTCAAACCCAAACAACAACCAAGAATGCATTTATTGTTGTGCTTTGTGGTCTGTGTGCAGGCAGAACCAGGTGCTGTGCTTTATCATAAAGGAAAAGTTTCCGACTTGCATTAGATGAAAAGTTGCACGATTGTCATTTTCAAATGACTTTGCATTGCTAAGCAGTATACATGTTATTGAAATCACTTTGCACTGCGTTCCAGTTTGGGCTTTTTATTTTGTGCGTGCATTTCAAATTCATTGACGCTGCCCTCGGCCCTAACTGGTTGTGGTATCACAAGTGGGTAGATTTGGGTAGATGATGTTGTTCCCACCCATCACAAAACAGCAGATTGACAGATAGACTACCATCTATGGATGCCTATCTTTTAAAATAATTAAGAATTTTTGTTAAATACTAAACAGGCCATGTCAGAGGGTTTTTTTTTTCTTGGCTCTGTATGATGTCTGAGAGTAAATAATAGTATTTGTCTTGTATTTGAATTCAACAGTTCCTTTAATATTATTGTTTGCTGTATATTATAGTTATTTGTGCTAATGAGCAGTGGAACAGGTGCCACATGTTTGTGTTTTAAGAATATATATTTTACTCCTGCAGCTTTGTAATATAACCGTTTGTCTTCAACAGTGACTAAATTGCAGTCAGCTTTTTGTGTGTGATTGCGTCATTGTCTTGACACGAGCAGAGTGATGTGATCATTTTCTGCTTCATTTCAAAATGGTTCTTTGTTTAAACCATAAAAAATTGAAACAATGTGAGAAACAACGGCGGTGATTATTTTACCCGCTGAACATGCTCTGGTGTGAGGAAGGAGGAAGACGCAGTCTGCATGCTAACCATGGGGCAACACTGTAGGATGGGTTCACAGGGGCAGCATTTATTCTGCTCACTTCAGCCTCCAGAGAGCTGCAGTTTGTGAGGCACAAAGAGCGGCACGGAGATGAACGCTAGTCTCCAGTAGTGTGATTATTGATTCAGCTGCTCCTCCCTCTGGCCTTCACAGATTTATGTGGAACACACACTGTATTTCTCCTTCCATCCCAGCGGCTCTTTGCCTGATTCCACATGACTTTTACTTTGACTTGGCCAGTCACCGGACACAGCACTGGCTGCATTGTGTGTGTGTGTGTGTGTGTGTGTGTGTGTGTGTGTGTGTGTGTGTGTGTGTGTGTGTGTGTGTGTTCACAGTGTTAGCCTCGCCTGTGGTTCTGTAATGTCGGCTCCGGCTGATTTGTGCATCTCACACCACCTGTAGACCGGCCTGTCACGTTGTGTAGCTGCTGTGTCTTACATGCCTCAAGGCTGTGCGCATGTGTGTTTGTGTACCCTGCACGTGTGTGTGCGTATGTGTGTGCTCGGTATATAGATTGAACTGACTAAGTGCTATTTTTGAATTCGTACATGTTTATGCATGAGTTTTTTTCACACACACACACTGGACATAAAGGACATAAAAGTGTTTAATACACTGACTTGATGTTACCTTTTGGGGACAAAAGCAAGTCACTATAATGTAGATCACTATTTGGTTTAAGGTTATGATAAAGCCTGGAGGTTGCTGCTATAACAGGAAATAAATGTCATCAATATAATTTCCTCTGAAGTAAAGGGAAATGACTCTTTGAGTGGGAAATATATGCATGCTGGGCTGTTTTCCATCAAGGTCCCTGGCCGGAAGCCAGGCTATCCCAAAAAATCAGCATGCCATTGTTCTGCTTGTCCTTCACATTTGCCCTGCATTTCTTCATTTCACGTTTTTTTTTTTTTACAAGGTGCATTCAGCACAAGTCTAATCACCATCTCTAAAAGCACAAACACCGTATGACACAGTACAACAGTAAAAGGTGATGTAATTTGTCTAGTTAGCTGCTAACATCACATAGGTCAAGCTACTGTAACTGCTGATTATCAGGTGTGGAAGCTGGCATGAAAATGCCAGGAGTCAGGAGTGTTATTAGTTTAGGTGCACAAGATAAGATAAGAAATAAATCATTTATCATTTAAAAAAAATGCTATGACATTAATTTGACTCTAAATGATCAGGCTTGTATATCTATAATGTTATCTTATTTGCTGATGTGATGTCATATGCCATCAGTCATCCTTTCACTTAATGGCTTATCTGGGCAGCACAGTGGGTTCGAATCCGCCAGCAGGCCGGAGCCTTTCTGTGTGGAATTCATGTCTTCTCCTGGTGTCACATTCCAAAGACATGCATGTTAGGTTCATTAGTTCTTAGTTATCTGTAGATGTGAATGGTTGTCTGTGACAGTCTGGTGTTCTGCCCAGGGAGTATCCTGTAGCTCCAGTCCCCTTTGACCCTGTCAGGAGGGACAATATGAAGCACAAAGAAAAAGTTGGGGACTCAAACTTTTATGACTGACAATTATATAATTTGGTGATGACAAGTGATTAGCTCAAGATGAGACAAAAGTTGAGTCAGTGGTGTTGACAATTGGCAGGTAGCACGATGTGTGACAATGCTAATCTTCACCTTTCAGATCAAGTTGCTGCTGCAGATTTTAATGTTTTAGACATCTCTGTCTTTGTGACTAATGATGTCACTTATAGTTAAACAATGCCACTTGAAAAGTAGCTTAGATTTTACAAAGTTTGTTCACCTTCAGTTCCCGTAGACTATACAGTCCTTACAGCCAAGCTTTTACCTTTTTTCTCTTTTTTTTGGCATTTCCAGGACAAATTAAATTGCATATAAACTTCCAAATCTGCTGGTTTACCTACACGATTGTCATAAAATGCGCACACTCACATACAAACACCACACCACATGTTTTTGGCTTGTAAAGCACTTTTGGGTTTTTTTCTTTTTTGTAATGAGCCATTAACATTTTTTTAAATAGTGTGTTGGCAGTAATAACTGTGAGATGATGCCCTGTTTGTGTACACACTCACAACCCTCTTCGCCCCTCCCTTTTCCTCTCTCCCTTCGCCTCCTTTCTGTTGCCATGGCTACTACAGGAGGTTGCCAAGTGATGAGGATGGCTCGGTGTCGAGTAACGGCTCCGGGAAGCTGAACACCAGCAAGAGCTCCTCGGCCCGGAGGACTGCGACTGGCAGCAGCAGCAAGAACGGCAAAGAGGAGCTACACAAGAGGGGCGCCAACGGTGAGGAGGAGGAAGGAAAGAGAGATGAGGAGGGAGGGGGTTAAGAAGGTAGACAAAGAATGAGATGATTCCAGTGAAGGAGGAAGAAGGGAAGGTATTAGGAGAAGGACACATACAAAGACAGATGGATGGATAGATGGAAAAAAATCTGCCTCTCCTTATGTTTGTGCTCATCAGAAAGTCTTTCATTGCTAATAAACAAGTGCAGATCACCAAAAAACTGACCACCCCCCGCCCCTCCACACACACACACTCATGCTATGATGTTTTTACCCAAGGATAATTATTGTGAGCTAATGAACCGCAAACACACTCATGCTTACAATGAGTCAGCCTGCTACAGCATCATGTAACTATCAGGGACGACACATGTACTCATCAGATATTGTCACACGTCCGCTCATATGCAAACTGGGATATTAGATCAGTTAGAAGACACATGAAGCATTCACGTGTTGCTATTTAGGCTGTTTTCAATCGGCTTACCTCATTCCAAATGCTGCATGGAGATAAAAGCGAGTACATATTCCTTAAGCGTTGCATCAACTTACTTTGGAGCAGAACCACAGAGAAAGACAAGGAAGTGGGAGGAAACAGTTCTGACAGCGTAGTGTCACCTTAGGTGTTATTCAAATCCATACAACCCACTGCATATGTTCTATGCTGTAGGAAAGTTACTTGTTAATCCTTGATGCCTGTCCTCTCCATCATTTTAAATGAGCTTTTAGATATTGCACTCACACAGAGTGCAATATTAAAAACACACACACACACAAAGGGTATGACTACTTAAATGCCAAGTTATAATTGAATTACTATTAAAATGAGAAGGTTACTTGTAATCAAGAGTCACATTTCTTTTTTTTTTTGTTAAAGAAGGGACCTGATGTAGTCTAAAATCTGCGATGACATGCTGTAGCTTAGTTTATTGATGTTTTATCGACACTTCTTGGTTATAAGGACATCTTTATTTCCATGTTGTTTTCTACCTTTTTATGCCGATTCTGATATTTTTCACACTACTACATCAATTAGACAGACGGTTGATGACTAATTATGAAGAATGCATTATTAATTTAAAAGCATTTGTTAAAAAAGGTCATAAAAAGAGGAGACTGGTCCATGATGATGACAAACACGTACTTCACATTATTAAGTTCACTTTAAGCAGCTTGAGGCAACTGTTGTTGTGGTTTGGTGCTTCATAAGAAAAATTGAATTGAACTGAATTGAATTCAAGAAAAAAATTAAGCAACTTTAAAGTTGATATAAAAGTAAAACAACACAAAACAAAATTAGCATAGGTGTGCTTGTGTTGGGAGTAAGCATGGTATATGTGAGCAAAACTATACACAAAGCCCATGTTAATCTGTGGGAGCTGTGCTAAATCTGTCATATACACACATTTACATTTGGGTACATCTATGAAAAATGAATCCAGCCACTACGATGTCCTCCAATAGCTATTTCACTTCCCCTTCCCCTTTTCGGACCAGGAAGCTACTAACATTTTTCTTTATAATCACTCTTTGGCTAAATCTATCCAGACTCTTGAGTCAGTGTCAGTTAGGACTCAAGTCAAATCTAGAAATGACAAAAACTGAGGCTTCATAAAAAAAATGAGCTTCTGTGGTCTTCTCGTCATTGCCTGAGGCTACAATAGCTGGTTCTAGCATGATGGCGCAACTTCAAGTGAACTCCTGTTATGAGTAATGGTGGTGCCAAGTTTAAACAGAACATGTGAAATGAAAAAAGACAATGTCTGTTTTCTACTGCATCATCTTTGAGCCTTTTGAAATGTTCTCCATCATTAATTCAACAAAGTAGCTGGCAGGTACTGTGTCATTTTAAAGAAGAAGGTTCTTGTTTACAGCCATATGACAATCTCCGCTGCTGAAGTAAATGACAGTTCTCCTAATAAAGCTTAAAAAAGCATGTTAGCAGGTTGTGACAATAAAAAATGTTGTAGTTTTCCATAGATAGGCTCACTTCTGGTAATTTGGACCACTCCACTGCAATGGACTTCTCAACTGTGTTTGCCCCTTTAGTCCCTTTTTAGCATTTTAATGGAATTATCTATTTTAGTAGTCTGCTACTTACTATTAATTAATAAATATATATGTGCTGTAGCATATTGCTAATGGATGCATCTTGATGAAGCTAAATAGCCTTGTATGGTTTAGGACTTCTCCCGTCCATCCAACTAGTTTCACTTATGGTCCAAAAACTTCAACATGGGACAAGCAAGGCAAATGTTGAAGTTTCCAAATGCAGTGTAAACATTGCACGGCAGACTTGATGATGTTTCCATGAACATGCTTTTCCGCATCTTTTTACTAAGCTGCTGCAAACACACTCAGTCGGCTGCAACTTTCCAGCTCAAAGCCCGACTGCGTCAACAACAACAACAACACGACCCTCAGGACCCAGTGCAGATTTTCAAGCCAACGAGGCATGATTGCAGATGCCTTGCAGGTGCGTCCATCGCTCCTGCAGCGGCATTGCAGACCACGCCCCGCCACATACAGATTTCATAACTAATGGTTGCCATCTTGGTGGTCAGTCCATCTTTTATATACAGTCTGTGGGTTGAACCTGCTAAGCTAATTTAGAGGTCCAAAGATGCAAGCATGAATGCTTTTGTCAGCCCTTGCAATATTTGGCAACCTGTAAACCTAAAACATATTTATAAAATATTATATAAATTACATAGTTTGCAGAATGTGATAAAATGATAACATTATTCGCTGTCTGCACAGATTCCTCACTAGCGTTAAATTAGCAGACATCACAGGATTAAAAACAAACATTTTGTCAGACATGAGATAATAGACTGTGCCTTTTGATCTACATCACCTGTAATCAGTAGTGGCAGTGAATGCACTGCATCTTTGAACTGTTCAACAGATTATCAGCCCAGTTTTTTTTCCAGCTCTGCAGTTTCAGAATTGATTGCCTAAACATTGCTCTGATCACTGGTAACACTGCCACGTTGCTGCTGTTCAGTGGCATTCTGGGACACTGTGATTTTCAGATCTCTTTTGCATCAGCAAACTAATGTTCACAGCAATTTAAGTGATTAATAGTGTTTATGCGAGCAAATGAATGCTTACCCAGAAGAGACAAGAAGATGAGTAATTGTTTCATTTTCTCACTAGAGATTGCAGAGAGCTGGAGATGGACAGGAATAGAGTTTTCAGAAAAAAAGGGAGAGAATAATGCCGGTATGCTACAGAAATGATAAAAACACCTGCTTGCTGCAGTGGGTCACACATCTTCAGGAAGTTTTACAGGTGTCAAAGCATTGGCTAAAGAGAATTTTGTACTACACCCGTAATTTTACTTGCGAGAGTCAGCGAAAGTGAAATGAAAATGCAAACACTCAAGAACTACATCTCAGACTCCACAGACCTCAGTTAGCATGTTAAAAGTTAAAGTTCCTTGCAAAAAAACTAGAAAAAGACTGAACAAGTGTGGCTCGTTTCGAAGCATTATCAGGAAAAGCATCTTCTTTCTCAACAGAACAACACAGCTTAGAATTGCAAAGTTGATTTTGAACAAACCACAAGACTTCTGGAGCAATGTCCTTTGTACAGATGGGATACAAAGTGGAGATGTTTGGCCATAATGCACAGTGCCACAGTTTGAGAAACATAACAGCATTCCAGCACAAATGCCTCATAGCTACTGTTGAGCACAGTGGTGGAGGGGTGATGATTTGGGCCTGTTGAGGTGTAGTTGAGTCCACTGTGAACTCCTCTGTATACTCAAGATAAAGCTTAGTCCAGATTGCGTCGCGTAACAAAACAATGACCCCAAGTGCAGCAGCAGCAAATCTGCAACAGAATGGCCAAAAAAGAAAACAATTGAGGTGTTCCAGTGTTTCAGTCAAGAGAGCTGTGATGAACAAATACATGCAAACTTCAATAAACTGAAGCAATGTTGTAAAGAAGTGTGAGCCAAAACGAATCTGTCAGATGTGAGACATGTAGAAGATTAGTTTCTTATATATGAAGATACAGCTTTCCATATAAGTACGGCCTGGTTCCATTGTTCCGGTGAATCCTTCAGGGCAGTGCCATCAGTGCCTTGTGCTGACTAAATTCCTTCTTACAAGAGTAAACCACTCAAAAGACAGTGGGACTTCTTTTATTTCGCACGCTAAACTTCCACAACAAGAGACTAAAAACAGTGTTGTAGTTTTTTACATTTTAGAATGATTTTAGAGCAACTGTTCAAGAGAAACAGACTACATCTAACACTGACCTTAGTATAGCTAAATGAACGTTTTAATGTTCCTCAGATGTTCAGGGTTCAAATCCCAAAACTAATGGATAACATGATGGTGGTTTTATATGTAGTCTATGGATATACTAACTTTATTGTTCATCTGTTAAATCATCTCCATAATAGTAACCAATATTGCTGCAAACATAAAGGAGTAAACAGCAAAAGTACCAGCAGATTGTTGACTGACTCATACTGTTTACCAGAAGACACACTGAGTAACGGGGGCTCTAAAATGTAGTTTATTCAAATTATGCAACATGTAGTTTCTACATTCAGTCAATGAAGCCACATGTTTTAAAATGTATTTAACCACAAAAGAAGAAGAGAAGAAGGACCCTTCTTTGTTGATCTGAAATGTGTAGCTGTGAGGAAGCAAAACAACAACACAGCCATCATGCTGCCGCTAAATTAAATGAAGGAACAGACACAACAGGAAAGTAGAAATTTTTCCTAATAAGGAAAAAATTAAAAAGCAAAGCCTACAAACGTTATATTTGTAATGTTTGTAATGTTCCCATTTATGTAGACCAAACCAGTCAGTGCTGTATGAAAATAAATATGATTCAGTTGCTACTTTTTCTTCATAGTGAAACTTAGGCAAGATAAGTTATTGTAAAATAAAATAATATAAAATAGCCTTTGTTGAATTTCACCCTTGTTTTGGCCTCTGTCTTCCCTGAGTGCAGGAGTGCACATATGCAGCCAACCAGCCAACCAGCCAACCACCCACAGCCACACATACACACACACACTCGTTTTCATGTCTTAGTGAGGATATCTCATTGATATAATGCCTTCCCTAGCCACTTACCTTAACCCTAACCATCAAATATGAATGCCTAATCCTAACCCTCAGCCTAACCATAACCTAATTGTAACCCTGACACTAAAACCACATTTTGAGCCTCAAAAATGCCTACAAACTTGGGGACGGGCATTTTGTCCACATAAGTGACTGTTGGTTCCCAAAACTATAGCATGCCAATTTTTGGTCCTCACAAAGATGTCTAAACATGCACACACACACACTCTCCGTGGCACTCACCAGATGTAACAACCTTTGTGGCAGAAACCATGTACATGTTCAATTCAAACACCAGTACAGTGTTTGCCACTTGCTGTGAAATGGTTCAGGGTTCACGTTAGCTACAACACATTGTTACCTGTGTCCATTCAGGTTCACAGCCCTCTGCTGCTTGTGATGCCACCTGTCCTGACCTGAGCTGTCACACTCTGATAGGCTGAACAGTTTCTCCAGCAAATGAGAGCAGACGAAGCTGGTGCCTGGACGAATGTAACATTGTGGGTTTGGAGCAGAGTTAATGGCATACTGTCGTAGCCCTACAAAGAAGCAGTCTGCCATATGATGTCAGTCAGTCAGTGAGTCACTGTGAAGCAACATAGCACTATCCATCTGCTGCTCGCTGCTGTAACATACAGTCTCATAAATACTGAGATTGTGTTACTGTGCGAAGCAGAGGACCAGTCACATACAGCGGATGTTTTTCATGAGACAAAACTCAATTCTTATTGGATTTAGTGTTTATTAAAGTTGTAGTTTCCATGACAACAAGTAAATCTCACATTAGAGGATAAAAGCAATTATTTTGGAGTGGAAAACAGTGGAGGAAAGTACATGTGAGCAATGAGACAACGGAAGGTAGGAAATTGAAAAGCTGATAACCCATTACTGATCAAATTCATCTTGTGGCTCCAAAAAAACCCAACATAGCACAAGCAAAATCATACAAATTAAATCCTAGAGTGCTAATGTGTTAGCTAACAATAGCTTGCTTCATTAGTAAGTTCAAAAACTCTGTGGGTGCAATGTAGACACACACACCAGCTTATTAGTGCTACATGACAGAGTAATAAATACAGAAATTTCCCTCACCAAACCTGAAACACAAACTTCTTCCTTGGTCTGTACGTCACAGTAAACTATAAGATTGCAAGTGGATGTAAGGCAAAAAACAGGCATATCATTCATTGGTTCAAAAATAGTCCACCCAAGCTTAATATAAAGCTTACAGTATGCGAGAAATGAAAAGTAGCTCCATTAGTAAACCTCTGTATCCATCTGTTAATACTGATTTTTGATTTATTCTACCTTGAGAACTGGTACTCTTGCTTATTACCAAGTTGTGTGCTTTCTTGTCTTTCCAGATCCCTATGAAGACCATACAGGCTCTCTGCGTCTCATCACTATCAAGCCCATGACAGCCCAGCCAACCTACTCGTATCCCTCTTCCTCTTCTCACAGCCAAGATTCTGTGGTTGTCAATGGGGACGTGAGTTGGCAAACAAACATTTACACGCATGTCTTCAAAGCTTTCCTGGACTCGGAAGTGGTGACAGAATAGGGCAGAGTAAAAAGTAGGACACCATGAGTCACACAGACAAGTGCAGCATTTGGTAACCACGTTTCGTCTCCCATTGTTTAAACGATTGATGATGTTGGACTGCATCCAAATTGATATCAATCAACTCAATTGATTGAACAAATATTAATGGGTGGTATTGAAGAAGTAGTTTATCAAGCTCTTTAGGTGCATTAACTCAGAAAGATGCTTTTCCATTCTGTTATACTACCCCTCCTCCACCATAGTAGTAGTAACATAACATCTCCTCTGGGACAAATTGTACTGTTACTGAATATAGCTGTTGTTGCTACAAACACTATTCCTCTGTCTCTCTCTAATCTCTCAGTCAGCCCATCACATCTCATTCTTATTCTGCCTCAACCTGTCTGCACCTTGCTGCAGCTCAAACAGCAACACACAGGCTCATGATAAATCCACCCTCAGTCTATTAACATAAGACTAGAAAACCCCATGATTAGAGTGTGTTTCATAGTCTGAATATCTGGATGTGAGTACTAAAAAGAGGCCAAAACAGTAAAAATAACAATTGTGTGTGTGTGTGTGTGTGTGTGTGTGTGTGTGTGTGTGTGTGTGTGTGTGTGTATATATATGTATATATATATATATATGTATATATATATATATATATATATATATATATATATATATATATATATATATATATAAAATAATAATAATTTGATTACTTGAATTTGCAGGCTAACCATAGTGGGCTTAAACAGAAGTCCGACATTGAGCACTACAGGAACAAACTGCGTCAGAAGGCCCGGAGGAAAGGCTACGGAGAATTCTCGCTCTCCGAGACTGGAAGCCACGGTTATAGCCACCGTGACACGAGGCACAGCCGGCACGACAGCGCGGTGAAAGAGCCAATGACTGCCGAGGAAAAGAGGGCGTCCTTTGCAGGGTGTCACAAGAGGTATTGTAATATAAATATAATTAAATATGCATATTTTGGAATATAATTAAATGTTTGTCTTATCACTGACTTGATTTGCTGCAGAAAGTGAAATAAATCTCAATGACTAATCACAAAATTGTATTACGAGGATTAGACCTTATTATGAAATTGTGGTGGACCACTAGAGGGCTCCACTCACACCCAGTGTAGAGGAAGTGTGTTCCTGTGTTTTGTGGCGCGATATGCGCAGTTGATGTTGGAGACGAATAAAGAAGGAGTGAGAACTGAGAGCTGTGTCGTTGATGCTTACCTCCACATTGGTGACCCCTGACTCGAGCATGCAACGGGCCGTAGATAACGCACACTCCGCTATGGATGCATCAGCGGCCGCCGGACCTCCGCCTCCTGTTGCAGCTACGTTCGCTGTGGCGCTGAAACTGCCGGACTTTTGGCTCCATGACCCCCCGTCATGGTTCGTACACGTGGAGGCTCAGTTCGCCCTTCGCGGCATCTCGGCTGACGACACGAAGTATCACCATGTGGTGGCCTCGCTCGACCCGCTGGCCACCCGTCGCGCGATGGCGCTCCTCCGGGACCCACCCGCCCAAGGGAAATACGCCGCCCTCAAAGAGCTGCTTCTTCGGCGCTATGCCCTCTCCGACGCCGAACGAGCCGGAAAGCTCCTCAACCTGTCAGGCTTGGGTGGCGGTACCGCGCTCGAGCTCATGGAGAACATGCTATCGTTGCTCAGGCCGGATGACGGTGGTTTCCTCTTCGTGCACCTCGTCCTTCGCCAACTACCGGCCGCCGTGAGAGCTGTCCTCGCGAACTCTCCGCTTCTGCCTGCGAAGGATTATCGCTCACTGGCTGAAGAAGCGGATCGTATTCTCCTGGCTAGCCGCACTTTCGACGTTCACGCCCTGGCTACGGACACGCCGGCGGCACCTTCCACGCCTCCACCTGCCTCCCCCGGAGCATCCGCCCCCTTGCTGACGGCAGGGATTGCTACACGCCGGCACCGCGGAAAGAGCATCTGTTTCTACCATCAGCGTTTTGGTGACAGAGCGCGTCGCTGCCTGCCGCCTTGCGCTTTCACGGCCCAGGGAAACGGACCCGCCAGTGCGCCGTAGCAGCCGCGACCGCTGGCAATACAGAAAGGCTGCTCTTCATAGAGGACTCGCGCTCCGGGAGACGTTTTCTCGTGGACTCCGGCTCCCAGAAGAGCCTCCTTCCCCCTACCGCTGCCGACGGACTAGCAGCGAACTGTGGGCCGCAGCTCATTGCAGCTAACGGCTCTCCCATCAAAACGTTTGGGGAAAGGTTGGTGACTGTTTGTTTTCATGGCCGGGATTTCCAGTGGAACTTTGTTGTTGCTGCTAGCTCTGTACCTATTTTGGGTGCTGATTTCCTGTGTGCTCATGGACTACTTGTCGATGTCGCTAACAGACGTTTAATCGATGCTCTCTCGTTTTCTTCGCTACCCTGTTTTACTCGGGCCGCCGAGCCCCTGATTCGGGCTAATGTAGTGACCTCCGGGGATGCTTTTCAGCGTTTGCTTTTAGAGTTTCCATCGCTGTCTGTCCCTAATTTCTCTAGCACGGTAACGAAGCATGGGGTTGAGCATTATATTCCCACGGTCGGGCCCCCGGTGTTCGCGCGCGCGCGCGCCGCCTCGACCCCGCGAAACTGTCCGTTGCTCGGGAAGAGTTTGCAGCCATGGAGCGCCTTGGCATTGTACAGCGTTCGAACAGTGCATGGGCCTCTCCGCTTCACATGGTGCCCAAATCGGACGGTCGGTGGCGGCCATGCGGAGATTTCCGCCGTTTAAATAATGCCACGGAGAATGACCGTTACCCCATCCCCCACATTCAGGATTTTTCTGCCAATCTCGCCGGAACGTCGATTTTTTCTAAAATTGACTTGGTGCGGGGGTATCACCAGGTTCCCGTGCGCCCCGAAGACGTTCCTAAAACCGCTGTCATTACCCCCTTCGGCTTGTTCGAGTTTTTGCGCATGCCGTTTGGCCTGAAAGGTGCCGCCCAGACCTTTCAGCGGCTGATGGACACCGTTTTGCGTGGGCTGCCGTTCGTTTTTGTTTATCTGGACGATATATTGGTGGCCAGCTGCTCAGCGAGCCAGCACGAGTCCCATCTGCGCCAGGTTTTCCAGCGTTTGGAAGCGCACGGCCTGATCATCAACCCTTCCAAGTGCCAGTTTGGGTTGCCTGTTCTGGATTTCCTCGGGCACCGCATTTCCGCTGAAGGTGTGGTTCCGTTGCCCGACAGAGTCCAGGCCGTTTCGGCTTTCCCGCGTCCCACGTCGGTTAAAGCGTTGCAGGAGTTCTTGGGGATGATAAATTTTTACAACCGCTTTCTCCCCAGAGCTGCCCACCTGCTACAGCCACTCTATGCTGCCTTAAAAGGTAAAACAGCCAAAGATCCGGTTGACTGGCTGCCTGAACGCGTCCGTGCGTTTTCCGCAGCCAAGTCTGCGCTGGCTGACGCCGCCCTGCTGGCCCACCCGCTTCCGTCGGCGGAGATCGCGTTGACCACCGACGCCTCGGACGTGGCAGTGGGCGGAGTGTTGGAACAGCGGGTTTCAGGTCTCTGGCAACCGCTCGCCTTTTTCAGTCGTACGCTCCGGGATGCTGAACGCAAGTACAGTGTTTTTGACAGGGAGTTGCTGGCCCTGCACCTCGCAACACGGCATTTTCGTTTTTTCCTCGAGGGTCGCAACTTTGCTGCGTACGCTGACCACAAACCTTTGACGTTTGCGATGTCCAAGGTCTCTGACCCATGGAGCGCACGCCAGCAGCACCAGTTGGCGGCCATTTCTGAGTTTACCACAGACATTCAGCATGTGGCTGGTAAGTCCAATCACGTCGCTGACTGTCTCTCACGTGTGTTGGTTTCTCCGGTGTATGTCGGCATCGACTACGCTGCCATGGCCGCCGAGCAACGTGCTGACCCGGACGTCCTTGCCCTTCAGTCAACAAAAACGGGCCTCGTGCTGGAGGACACCCCGGTGTGGGACGGCGGTCCGCACCTTCTTTGCGACGTTTCCACCGGCCGCCCCCGCCCGGTGGTTCCCCTTTCGTGGCGTCGTCGTGTTTTTGACTCGGTGCATGCCCTCTCTCATCCCGGCGTCCGGGCCTCGGTCAAGCTGGTCAGCGCCAGGTTTGTTTGGCCGGGCCTTCGCAAGACGGTGAAAGAATGGGCGGCGGTTTGTATCCCATGCCAACGCTCGAAAATCCACCGGCACACACAGGCACCCCTCGAGCCTTTCCGTGTCCCGGGTAGGCGTTTCGATCACGTTCATGTGGACCTGGTTGGTCCCTTGCCGCAGTCACAGGGTTTCACGCACCTTTTGACTGTGGTGGACCGCACAACCAGGTGGCCGGAGGCGGTACCCCTGGTGTCCACGACAGCGGCGATTTTGTCAACGTGGGTTTCACGTTTCGGCCCCCCTGCTGACATTACCTCGGACAGGGGCCCCCAGTTTGTTTCCGAGCTTTGGTCTGCTATGGCTGACGGCCTGGGAGTCAAGGTCCACCGCACCACAGCATACCACCCGCAAGCTAATGGGATGTGCGAACGGTTTCACCGGTCACTTAAGGCCGCGCTCCGTGCTTCCTTGACAAGTGGCGACTGGGTCGAACGTCTTCCGTGGGTTTTGCTGGGTTTGCGTAGCGCGGTTAAAGAAGACCTCGGGGTTTCCCTGGCTGAACTGGTCCTCGGCCAGCCTCTCCGGGTCCCCGGGGAATTCTTACCTGAGAGCCCTCCCCCATGTTTCGATACCTCTTTGTTGCCTTTTCGCCCCCCAAGAAACTCATTTCCTGTTCCTGGTCCTGTGCACCACTGCCTGCCTGACACCTTTGTTCCGAGTTCATTGGACTCTGCTCGTTTCGTTTTCATCAGGCACGATGCCCATAGGACTCCGCTGCGTCCACCATATGATGGGCCATACAGGGTTCTTAAACCAGGCAACAAACATTTCGTTTTGGACTTTGGCGGTCGGCAGGAAGTTGTCTCTGTTGACAGACTTAAGCCTGCACATGTTATGCAAGAGGATCAGGTGGTCCCGGCCCAGGCCCCTCGCCGCGGCCGCCCACCTGCCACCGGGCTGATGGATTCTGTTTTTTCCCCCGAGTCGTCTTCAGCTTTTTCTGACCGCCAGTGCCAGCCTCGCTCCCGGGCTGGGTTGCCCTCTGTCAGTTCCCCACCCCCCCCAGTTCAGCCGCTCCGGCCGTTTGCTTAAGCCCCGGGTCCTGGACTAGTTCTGCTGGGTGTTCGGGGGGGGGCATGTGTGGTGGACCACTAGAGGGCTCCACTCACACCCAGTGTAGAGGAAGTGTGTTCCTGTGTTTTGTGGCGCGATATGCGCAGTTGATGTTGGAGACGAATAAAGAAGGAGTGAGAACTGAGAGCTGTGTCGTTGATGCTTACCTCCACAAAATTACAGTTCTTACACATGAAATTTTTGTTTCATGCCATTTAAATAATGAATGTTCAAGTGTTGAACTACTACAATGATGAACAATAAAGGCTAAATCCATTTTTTTTCATCTGGAAATATAAACTTAATGTGATGCTGTAGCTGTAAAGCATAGTTGCTAAGCAACACGTAACAAGTGAGTGAATAGAGAGGGGTGAGATTAGGTCAGCATATTAATATTTCACAGGTCACACTGACAGAGTGTCGGTTTTGCTTGTTTTTGTCACTAAGTTTAATACATTCAGCCTGAGGACATTTCACAAATCCTTTGACATCAGACAAAGAAAAGCTTTTATTGCCTTCTGAAACTTAAACTTCAGCACTTCAGCAACTTCAAACTTCTACCAAAAACCATTCAGATTTAGAAGAATTTAGGTCATTTTAAGCAAATCAAAAGAATACAAAAGAATTGTTTTGAATATGACAAAAACACTTCTATAATATTTTTCGTTAACTCCTTTCAGTGAATCTTACCAGAAAAACAAATGACACTCAAATAGTTTAATTAAAATATATGGGTGAATTCCATAACTGCAAACAGGCTGGAAAAAGTATAACTTATTGACTTATGGAGGAGGGGGGAAAAAAAGCTTTTAAAACTTTTAAAATTTTAACTTTTTTTTCAATGCCAACATACCTGTACAGCAGTTTTTATTAGATTTAACTGGTGACTCTGTACATGCAGCTATTAATCTTATGTTGACCATCATGTCACAAAAGGGTTACCAAGACTGAAAAGAGTTGATCTTATTTACTTTTGTGAATTTATTTATCTTCATTTTAGGCCTTTTCCTTTTTCAGAGTATGTGTATCAGGTAAAAAACGTCCATACTGGCAAGCTAACATTTTTAGCTTAATCGCTATAACCACTAGCTTCTAGTAACTAACTGGCTCTTTACTAATAGTACGGTAAGTACTGGTATTTGAATACTGTTAGTAGAAGTTGACGACCTTATTGGGAGAGGGAGGCAGTTCCAGAGTTTAGGATTTGCAACTAACTGTGTACAAGTCAGTCAGGAAGGAGACATTAATTAAAGTTATTGTTCAATGGATCTAAGCAAGAGGCAGACTTATGCTTCTGACATTTATTCATAGAAATCTTAATTTTAAAAAGCTGGCATGTTTATGGTCACACAGATGAGTCAAATTTAAGCAAAGAATAAAAAATAACACAGAAGTTGTTTAGCTGAGTTTTAAACATGATGCCAAGGTGCAAAGACGTGGTCCCAAGTATTGAGAAGCTTCATGTCCTAGTGATAGCAAATACAATAAAAAAAACAATGGGAACCAGAACGGAACCTTGAGGTACACCAGGCCATTTTAAGAGTATTTACCAATGCTGATTATCAAGGACCTCTTACTCAGATAAGAGTAGAGCAATACAGGGCAGTGTGACAAAGTCCTCATGATGGAAGATCAAGCTCTCATTTCACACTGCATCAAACTACTGTTATAGCCCATCTAGGTGCGGCTAGACCACAACATAAAGGGTGATCCATCCCCGTCCAACCCCAAGCAGCACGTCACACAATTAACACTTTGTGACAGTGATTTATTTACAATGAGTGAATTTAAAAACAGAGGAAGGGAGCAAATTATAACTTCGGGGTGAACCCAAGGCCAAAACAACAAACAAAAGGTAGCCTATCTCAGGAGTAAATAAAACTTACCTAGTCAAAAGAACTAAACCAAACGACAATTACTTTCCTCCCTACCTAACAAAAACAGGAGAAAACGAATCAAACAAAAAGGCGGTCCACCCCTACATGCTCCTACATTAAACCAACATAGTTAAACAGTGAACACACGGTCTGCCGGTTGGGTTGGGCCGAGGATGAATGACCTGGCAGTCCCTGGCGGTGTCTTCTTATGCGCTGCCTCCCGATCATTAGCCAATCAGTACGATCCGTCCACCCTGGATGCACCAATATTAAAATTACGACAACAGTCGTAACACTACCCTAAACATAGATGTCAAAGGACTGGAAAAGGACCTCAGTGCCATCAGGAGTAATTGTAGTAATGACACTAGGCTGGTGTTGTATTTCTTTCCACCAGGTACTCTCACCCACGAGAGCCTACATATTGGAGCCGGCAGTCTCTGAGCAGCCCCAGTCCAGTAGAGACGGAGATGGACCTGCTGGTGCTCAGGGAAAGATCCAGGAGGGGCATCCGCAACAATGGCTATGATGTAAGTGACTGGACAACAACCTTCTGAAACAGTAAACCAGGAATGGGGTCAGTAGAGCAGATCCAGAATAAAGCCAGAAACTATAGCTTGACCCAAATTGTAATATGTGAGTATAGGTCTATATAACCTGTGTATTATAACCAAGAGTTCAGACTTAACCAAGGTCTGTGACTTGAGGATGGAGGATTTCCGATAGATCTTTTTGAATCTCTGGACTCAGATAAACTTACTGAGTAGTAAGAAAAAGCAAAGCTTTTAAGTCTGATTCTGTAACGAGCTGTAATATAGCAGCTCAGGTCCAATCTCAGAACAACTGAGTGCCATAGAGCGATGACGAAATGGGTCACTTGATAGTTGTAGGAAAGTAAAGCGCTGCCACTTCGTCACACTAATAAAATAATCTCTTGAGAGCGTTCTAACTTTAATCCTTCCCTTCCTTTCCTCTCCGATGCTTTTAGCTCTGACCCAGTGGATTAACAAATTACCTTCTGATGAACCTTATAAACCTACACAGAGATGAAGAAAAATAAATTAGATAGAAAAGAAGAAAATGACAAAAAGATTAGAGCACAATTCCTTCATTTTTACAGTAGCCAACAGGGGTGAAAAGTCAGAGAGGAGGAGATAAAACGGGGACAGGTAGAGCATCGTGAGTGAAGTCTCTTTATGCTGCTCCTCTGACGCACCATAGTAACAGCATCGACCGTGCTACCTACCTGAATGTCAATGACTCTGAATATGATTATAGCCTATTCATGGATTCAGATGGGAGACTTGATAGCAGTTAATAGCCTCGGATGCACCAAACGGTTTGGAAGGAGAACATGGTGTGTTTCTGCATGAGCGTGTGTGTGTGCAGACAGGACAGAAAAGCAATGTGATCAGAATCCCTTATCACTTTTGTTTTCATGCTTTAGAACGGTTGAGACATATTAAAGCGGTATTAGCGATGTTTGGATTTATGAGTGGCTTTTATGTGGTTTGTGGAATTTATTCCTGTGGTTTTGTACAATGGTTAGGTCATAATTTAATAATATTCTTTATCCAACTTTTAATGGAATCCTGATGTGGTGATGTGATTATGTTTTAATGTCTTGTTATTCATTCATTCATCTGTTAGTCTAATTAATTAATGCAAAATTTAATTAAAAACTGATACAGTGGGTTATTTTAGTTTCTGTTACACACGTCTTACATTTATCTGATGAAAGTCTTTTTTCCTATGTGACGTTTTAACACAGCATAGTCACAAATAGCTGCAGTAGAGCTAATCTGAAAATCTAAAAAAAAAAAGCCGATTTTTATAAGGTAATAAATATATTTAGATATACAGTTCTATTTGGGAAAAAGGCAAAGAATATTAAATATAGATTTGATACTGATCTTTACCCTGTTAAATGTCAAATTTTTTTTTTACTGCTATTAAAAACTAATTTGTTACATTTAACCACATTTTTGTGCTCCCAGAAAACAACTGTTTCCATTTATCTTTGCATATGTCCGTAGCAGTTACTGACTTACATTACTGCATAGTGAGTTGATACTTGTAGTATTTCCTCCACCACAAAACCAGCAACAGTCTTGCTGCTCCTGATGTTCCTTGGAGAGTTTGGGCTAAAATCGAATTTTAGAGCTGCAGCACCGCCATCTTTCTTCTTCTCAATGGACTTTACAGCTCCACAATAATGTGGGTAATTAGCCTCAAGATGCTTCTTCAAAATTATAATAATTATTATCACCCTTGCATGAAATGAAGTGTGAATACCTTCCCAATATAATAACCATCTCGTCTCCCATGACAACCTTTAAATGCACAATGACACAACTGTAAGATTTTGCTACAGCACAAATGAATTACTAAAATAAAAGTATAACTTATTTGCTTGTGTTACCAGAGAAATATTCTCCTTTTTTTTTTTTGTCATTATATCAAGACTAAGAAACTGATTATCTTTGTTGGGAACTATATTTTGTGCTTGCAGCACGGGGACATGAGCAAGCAAATAAACGGTCTTTGGATACCTGGTAGTCTCTGGTGTAAGCAATGAGAGGATCCATTTCACCACCAACTCCTCCATTCATTCCTGTAATTGTGGAGCATCTTTCGCTCTAAAAGCACAAAATATTAATTCAATATACATGGATGCAAATCCGTCCATATGAGATTGGACAGGTTTGTGTTTAGGAACATAAAAATAACGCTAGGAAATCTGTGTCCAGGGACAAGAAAAATAGTAAAATTCTAGAAAGAAAAAAAAAATCAATAGATGACAGCTGTGAGACTTTTTTTGTTGACTAGTACACGACTCCATTGCAAGGAGTCGAGAAGAGACAAACGATGAATCTGCATCAGGATTTTCTCTTTTTTCTTTTTGTTACAACAGAAAAGAGCAGAGATATGTGGTAACAGTGCTGGACTGATTCTTTTTAAATATAACTAAATTTTCCAGATGTATGTTACAGTACTTGTTAAGAGCGAAATGCAATCCCTGCTTATTAGCATTATTCTGATACTGAAGATGGTGCCGTTTCTGAAACTCACTCTTCTAAATGCAACGAGTCTTACGCTGGTTTTGACTACAGCATGACACATTTAGTGCAGTCCCTGTATATATATGAGTGAATGAGAAGACTCCCAAGATGCGGCTAAAGATCAAGAAGGCTGACTTCAGTGGAGGTAACAAAACTAAAGGGTAAAAAAAGGTAAAAAATTAAGAGGAAAATTGAGGTCCAATAGAAGGAAAGATTACCAGAACACTTGATTAGTGGCAGACAGACAATCTTGGATAGAGAGGAGGAAAGAAAGACCAAATGTACACAGGGGAAGGAGAGTTAGACCCTGGTGCAACACGAAGAAGGGGCAAGAAATCTTATCAGTATGAAGCTAATTAGAGCAGGAAATGCAACAGGTATTGGTTTTTCTTGAATTCTCAATTAAAGCCTGTCTTAAGTTCTCAAAATACCAAAAATAATTACACTTGTTACATATCTATATTAAACAAGCTTTTTTCCACAAAGGGGACAAAGTCAAAACAATGTTTTTGTCACTATTACAGCTAATTTGTGCTTTCTTGTGCATTTTTTTGGCCATTTTGTGGTACATGTGGACCTATTTCATGCATACTGAGTTCACTTCATTCACTCCTCCGTTTGAATACCTGCGGTAGATCAGGATCCATACCAGCATTTCCAAAGCGATGAAGTTGCACATACAGTATTTACACACAAGATGCACTGACTTTTACTGACAGACTGTTTTTCTATTCTAAGTACTCATAGCACTTTTTACTACAAGCAACATAATACCCATTGATATTCCTCTATACCCACTTATGCACACACAGCGATGGATAAATCAGGTGCAGTATTTTCAACATGTAGACTGAAGGAGCCAGGGATCTACCTCCTGGGCATTGGCACGTACCAACAGAAGCACCCTGTGTTCTTGTTGGCACGTGCCAGAACAGCATTGAGAGCAAGAGGTAAACCAGCTCTAACACCACATCAGAAGCTAGACCTTTATTAACAGCAGATGTTTCTTAAAATAAGATTTCAGAAACCTAAATAAGAGTTGAGTCCACATGTAAAAATGGTCTTTAATGTAAAAAATTCCACCTGTGCTTTTCCTGCATCAAAATGTTTGCCCTGAATAACCCACCTGGAGCAGTTCATTGACTGCACGTGACTCATGAAAACTCATTTCATGCTTGTTTTATGCTTTGTAGACAGCAGAATAATGGAAATTCCTGTCATATTTTTTTTAGTTTTAAATGTTTTATGAAAATAGGATAGGGACAGGAATAAAAAGGACTAAAAATAAAAAGATAGAAAACAAAAACAAGAAGAAACGATATCTATGTCCATGTGATTGAGTTGAAAACATCCAGTTGTACAGTTAGTGCTATACAGTTATAACTATACAGTTACATTTCTCAAGGATTGATGAAAGCACTCAACATAAGAGGAGAAAAACACGAAAAACAAATGTTTGTGAGTGTGGCTCGTTTTACTGCTTCTGCAATAACTGATGAAAACATCGGCACCAGAATGTTTATCACTTTGGGTTTGTTTATAAGGAAGCCAGGAGTGAAAGGAGGAATGTTATGAGCTTTAAACTGTGGACACATGACCTTGGTGTTTGTGTCCTCGAAACTTATTGGAAAAGCTGATAAACTGCTTTTGTACTGGTTGCTAAATGTTTGTGTGTTCACTCCACAGGGTGAACCAGAACCCTTTGAGGAGACCAACGTGGACCGTCTGATGAGCTCTCTGGGTTATGGAGGTGGATCTACTGGCACTGGGAACGGCAGCTTGGGGGTGAAGGCTCACCGTGGCTCCGACTCCTCCACACTCAGCTCCCAGCCGTCCATTGACGAGGTCCGTACGCAGATGCATATGTTGCTAGGCAACGCTTTTAGCCTGGCACCTCCGGACCATGACCCTCCTTCTCCTCCAACCAAGTAAGTTTTTATTTTTCACTGAAAACTCTTTTCTTTTATAACATCTGCATAATTTACAGTACTGTGTGGGAAAGAAAAGAGAGAGGTCCCCTGATACGCACTTTGAAAGCACATACATCCCACTCCCAAGCTGTTTCTCAAAATCACAGCAGTTTTATCTGATGTCTGCTTGCCTATGCAGTGTGCGCTGGAGCAAGACTAGAAAAATAAAGAGACAGTAGGTGTGTGTGAATTGACTCTATTTCATTTTTTTTCTTCCTCTCTCAGCCATCGCCATCATCATCACCACGCTCACAGCGCCTACAACCCTTCCAGTACCAGCCACTACAGTGACGGAGTGACCAGTGCCCCCGGAACCATGAACCACCCCTGTGGAGGCAGGCAGAGAAGCATAGGCTATGAGGACATGCACCAGTGTAGCCTGCCCAAACCAGTAAGCACTTAAAGGAAGATTAAGGCTTAGAAAAATACAATTAAAGCTACCAACAGCCTTTCCAATAACTTCACTGTCACCATCTGTTTTTAATAGGTTCTATTTTTGAGTAGAAAGTAGTTCCAATAAAAACCAACACATTTATAGCCCTGTCTAAAATTGGAATCAAGGTCTGGTAATAACAGGGTGTAATAGTTTTAAAGAAATTTGCATTTCAGGAACTTTACCTTTTGATAATACTCTGACACTCTCACAGAGCTCAAACTAATCTCACGCCAAGGATGACAATCCTCAGTGACTTGATCTCATAAACAAGATCAAGTCTCTCTGAACATTTCAGCTTTCATGTGGCAATTAACCTGGCCTTTCATGTGTGTTGACTTTAATTAGAGGACCTAGGGATGTTTTTGTTGCTTCAAACTATCTGTCTGTCCCCTGAGTTTATTAAGTACCAGTAGCATCAAACAGCAGCAGGATCCATACGAGCATCTCCAAAGCAAGAAGAGTTGAACACATTCATGCACAAGGCAAACAGCAGTAAAATAGGTGGATCGGATATTATGGAAAATCTATATCTGTACTTTTGTCCAATTCAGGCAGGTGACTCATCACAAACATGGTCATAGTTTAGCAGCTACAGTGCTTGAGTTGATTGCTTACCTCTGTGACAGGTATCAATATATTCTGATTTTAGTAAGTAAGAAAGTCTTCAGTAAGTCTGATTCCTGGAAAGCCAGAATTTTTTGTTTTATTTTTTGTATTTTTCTGTTAGAATTTGAAGGCTCACAGTATTTGGAGTATTGATTTTTGGATCCCATAGCTTTATATAGTAGATTCTTCACTTTTTTCTAACCATTACCCACCAAAATGCAGCCACAGGCAACCTAGCAACCTAACATATTGCAGATAGGTTTAAGTTGTTAAGAATTTTCACCAGTCAGGCAATTATAAATAAATTAATAAAAAGATTTAGGCTCAACATTAATGAATAATTTAGAATAAAACGAGTAAACAGGGTGCCTGTCTGGACCTCAGGCTTTAGGTACACTGTAGCACCTTTCCTCTTGAGTGCTTAAGTGGTCAATTCACCCAAATAGCTTAAAGTGACTATTTCCTGAATAACCTCTGGTTATAGGCATATTAGGCCTAATATGTGTTAGTAATGTGAAGTCCACTGCCTTCAGCTATGAGACTGAACCAAAACATAGAAACATACTGTCTGAAAACCCAAAATAAATAATTGAAAGCTACAAATGAATGAAAGAAATGTTTACACACAAAAGATGCTCAAACAGAAAAGTGGAGACATGGATAGTGATTACATTACAAAGATAATGATGACACCTTACACACAGTAATTTCTTCCAGTAATTTTTCTCCGACATGCATTAAACTACTTGAAGTATAAAAAAGAAACTCTGCATAATGGATGAGAATGTTTAATATTTAGCTTTATTATGCCAGCAAATAGATACGTAAATCCCCAAAGAGCTTGATAAGGTCATGCATGTGTAGTAAATAGTTGCTCATGTGGGGTAATTATCTATACTCGTGTAAGTCACATTGCATTATCTGCCAGATGACTAAACAGCTAAACTGGCTGCATGCAAAAGTTAAAATGTTGGCACCAAGAAACTGACACCGAGAATTTGGACAGTCAAACTGCGTGCCGTCACCAGCTGCTCTGCAAGGAGAACCTTGAGAATGATTAAAGAAACTGAGGACTGAACGCCTTCCAACAAATAAAGTTGCTGCTTGAATCTGAATCTGTATTTGATCTTTCTGTTCCGCTCTGATCAGATATCCCCTGGTTTCCTTACCCTATTTATTTCTTCTTTTTCCCTTTGGATTAAGGTTGTTTTGTGTTCATACTGAGCTGAACAGATCTCTAAATTGCATTTGTGGCTCCTGCAGGGTTTCCGGTTTACCCAGCTTCCTGATATGGGCATCGGTTCTCCACCTCCACTGATCCCCTCAAGACCAGGACCGCCACCTGCGACCTCACTGCGACGGTACTACGCACATTTATATAATCAAACAGTCAAACACATTGCACTTCATATATGGAAGGGAAAACATTTTTAAAGCCTAAAATAAGGAGAAAAAAACATAAAAGCAAGAAACACTCAGTCCCTTCAGTGAAAGATAAAAACATGCAGTGTTGAACATGTGGCCCATAAATATATTTAGACATCAAACTTGAAGGAAATGCTCACATATGGCATTTAAAAGTACTCTGAGATTGGTTCTCAGCCAGTCACATGGCAGCACTGGGGCTAATCACTGGATCAGACAGATAGTGGAGAGTACACTGGAGAATACACAAAATGTATCAGAATTTTAATCAGCGTCATTTCAAGAGTGCCCTCCACGTGCACCCTCGGTTTGTGCCACTCACTTCTCTCTCTTAGGCCCATATGCTAGTCTGCATCATTTGAACTGAATATTCTTCTTCATTTGAATGCTGCTGCTGTGTGCACTGTGTTGCTGGGCACTTTAGCACTGCAGAGAGTGATTGAGTCTGTTGGTTAGCAGTGAGGAGCACTCTCGCCATCTAGTGGGCAAAATAAATAATTAACACTTGTGGGAAAAGAAGGTGCTGCAGAGTGGCAGGAAAAAAAATTATGCAATAAAATAAAAAAAGACAAACTATAATTTACAATCAATCTACTAATACAAATATATTAATTCTATATATAAATATAGATGTATTTATATATATATTTTTAAAATGTTCTGCTTGACAGAGACAGCTTTTAGTTGGACTTCTCTAATTACTGCTAATTAAATTTTCAGATATGGCCACGGGTATGTGACCATTATTCTTGCTTATTACAACCAGAAACGGTCATATTATGGCGGTTAATCAGTCAGCTCGTCACACATCAGCTCCACTGTGCTCCCAGGGAGAAAGAGTGCAGCACGTTAATCCCTCTTTGCTATGCACTGTGAGGCATTAGTGCGCACAGTGCATCATGGTCCTGAGATGTGCCAGTGACATCATCTGTCCTCCGGTTCTTTACTGTAGTTAACATGCACTGTAACACGTGTCTGTACGATGAAGAGGATGGTGCTTCAGTGCAGAGGTGGAGAAAGAATATGACTGCATGGAGAGCTCTAATAAGGCTCAAGGTGACAGGATGGGATTTATGATCCGTGAGGTCATGTGTCCTTCACTGCAGTGACCCAGAATGCCTGGAAATTTCAGCCAGATGTTGAAAACAAGTCTGGGAACCTCTGTACTGTGCATGAACATCACCCCAGAAGCTGTCATAGGGCAAGAGGCAGGTTATACCCCAAACAGGTCACTAGTTCTGTTGCAGGGCTAACCCACGGAAGTCTTTGGAAGCCCAGAGTTCCCATGCAGACACAGGGAAGAACATTCGAAGTGTATACTTAAACCAGGACTTTCTGAACTTGCTATCAGTACCACAGTCTGATGTGACTTAAGATGAAAAGATGTCTGATGGACTTTATTCTTGTTTTATAGATTACTAAAGATTTTATATCTTTTTATGTTGTGTAACTATGTCTTTTCCCATAATATTTAATTAAAGCTGCAAGCCATTTCTACAAACATGTTTCCTGTATCTTTGTTAAACCGTGTTTAACAAAGATCAATATTTGTTTGGTTGTTTTTTTTTTCCAAATGGTGCAGATTTGACCTTTAAACTGATACAGATGAAATTTGGACTGTATATAAAAGAGAGACATAACTGCCATCATATCACCCATTGGTTTATGACTGCATTTTGAAGCCTCACAGCCAACTCTGTTTTTTTATTATTTAAAGTGTCAGACAGCTAAGTCTAAATGCAGCATCTGATAAATAATGGTAAATAGTTAGAAAGTAAGGAAGGGAGATTTGACCAAATTATGTTATTTAAGGTTTTGTCATATTATAATATTCAGTTTTAATGCTCAGTTTATTATGTTATATTGTTGGTGGTGACGCGTCAGTGATGTCTCTGATTTGTTAACTCCAACTGAATTTAAACTGCTTTTATTGCTCACTCTTGAACTCTTGAACAGATTCCAGTTGCTATTATTTTTGCTCTTCTGCCAACAACTTTTAAACTCGGGTTTCAAATGTTTTCAGATTCTCTTAACTGCTTTATTGAATTGTGTCCTGTGGGCACAAAAAGCTATAGTTGTTATTTGCAGGTGTCTGTTTGCTGTACATCGGGTTGATTTCTGCCTCTCCTCTCCACTGACAGTTCCACCCCTGATGTTAGTCTGAAGCCTCGCGTGTCAGAAGCCTCAGAGCTGCAGGCCCAGCAGCACAATGGTGCCCCCTACCTGCCACTCTCCAGGACCCCCTTCCCTGCTGTCACTGTTGACCAGTCCATCAGCACCTACTCAGGTACGACACACTGACAGGACGCTGAATTTCTATTGATATGTTATTTCCGTTCAATCTAAATCTATTTACATCTCACAGGAAACCCAATAACAGCAGTCTACGCTATATCGGCCAACCGCCCAGGTTACTCAGACTACTTCGTCATGTCACCGCCATCCTCATACCGGAGTCCATCATGGATGTCTTATCCACCTGAACCAGAAGACCTGCCGCGGCAATGGAACGACACACCTGTGAGACACTGTTTTCCTTTTTTTAAGTACACAATGTGCTGTGAACACTTTGCAGGAAGTTTCAGTGTGTGTGAAGCACTTCCCCCACTTCTTCCCGCAGAACTCACGTCACCTTGAGACCATCTGCTGAAGTCGTCCGACTGTGACACTGATTTGAAACGGTCAGTAGCTCGGTGGGTCACTTTTTCTCTGCACTGCAGTCTTATACTGTCGTGGTTCTTTGGTGAATTTTGTTTACCTTTTCATCTTTGATTTAGCTGATTTTAGTTTATTGTACAAGTTAAATGTTGTATTCCATCTATAGTTCAACGTATATTTCCATTTTATTTTGGATTTTTGGCATCTGTAGTGAAAATATTTTGTATTTAGTTACTATTTTGTTGATGTCTTAAAGGTAAAAAAAATTAAATATAAGAGTATAATTGTGGCATTATGGAATTGCTTAGTGTCTCACTGTAGACCTCATACTAATTTGGACATAAAATGAGTCGAAGGCCAAAATTTGACTGAAGAGTTGACATTTCAACTGGCTTTTGAAGATTTCCAGAGACAGAGCTTTGCAAATCTCTCAGGGGAGCTTGTTCCAGGGAGCAGCACTGCAGCGCTGAAGGCTCTGTCCCTGAAGGACTACGGTTTGATGTGGGAAATGGAGAGTAGGCCTTTAACTGAGGAACCCAGATGGGGTGTAGGGGAGGAGAAGGATTTTATAGGACATATGGGACTTGACTGGGAGCCAGTGGAGGTGTATAAGGGTTGGGGGTGATATGTTGCCCGTACTTAGTTTAGGTGAGAACTCGGGCAGCTGAGTTCTGAACATACTGCAGCTTGTTAGGCAGACGAAAGCAGAGACCACTGCAGTAGACCAGGCGGGAGGTGATGAAGGCATGAATGAGGGTTTTACTTGCTGGGTCTGAGAGTAGAAGTCAGAGTCTGGAATCGTTCTTTAGGTGGTAGAAGAGATTTAATGGATTTGGTATGTGATGAGTTTGAGAGAGCAGAATTCAGGATGATCCTGAGGTTGCAGACCTCCAGAGATGGTGATCAGGATTAACTATTTGATTTGTGTGTAAATAGGGGCATATGTTGCCTGGCAGGTCTTCCACTAATTGGATAATCCATGGTTTCCTTGGTCTATGCGGTGAAATTTACTTGGGGAAAATACTAAACGGCAGATTCCCCAGATAGAGTCATTGGTGTGTTAGTATGTGTGTAGACAAAGCAGATATTCATAGACTGAATCTCAGTGTGTCATGACAAAGAGCTTTGAATAGATGAGTAATACAGGAAAGGCACTGTATAAATCAAGGCCATTTACCAGATATACAAAAAGTAGAAATCTCATGAAAAAACATGTGAATCCTTCAAAATACTGTTTAAAAAAAAAAAGCTTTGCTTTGTTGACTGTTGTTTTCCTGGCCAAACAGCCTTGGGCAGGTAATTCTACTTTGATAGCAAAACCATTATCTGCTTCAGAGTTCAGACTGCATGCCAGCCTGCAGGCGAAAAGCTGACAGGATCAAATGTTTGCTGTAGTGTTCAGAAAGCAATGCAGTGCTGTACCTGGACCGATACCGTTTCAGGGTTTGTTTGTTTTTTAATTTGTGCAGGGTAAAATATATGAAGCTGATATGGAAATAGTTAGACTTTATCTGTGACACTATTAAGTTCAAAATACACACATTTGAGAGAAATAGCTAGCAAATACTTTCAAGTTAAATGATAAATAGCTATTTGATGATCCACAAATTGAGCATAGGGTTGGTGACTCCTGTGACTCCTCCTAGTGCAGCTCAGTCAGTAACACTGGCAGCTGATCTTATTCAGCTGAGCAACTGTGCAACTTCTTGGCAAGACTCATGTTGAATGAGACTTTTTAGTTGCTTCAAACTGGATAAAGTTGCTGCTGCCACTCCAGCCTGCTCTGCCACCCACCTCCCGCTACTGTAATAGCTATTCAATCTATTTATAACTCCTGTTCCACGAGGGGGTCCTGTTGCTGCTCCTCCTGCCTTCAGGCTTTCCACTTATGCATGTGGAAGGCTCAGTATGTCCCAGAACACAGACATAGTGCCAAATGACTAAAATAATAAAATAATAATCCAGTTTTGAGTAAAGCTGTCCTTAAAGAAAGCAAGTCTTTAAAATTAAAAGTTACAGCCTTTTCTTTTGAGTAGAAAAAGCCTGTAGATGTGATTATGAGATCAAGCAGCAGTTGCACTGTAAAGTGAAACAGATGAATGAGCGAATGGAGTTGTTAAAGTTTGAGAGTTAGAGATTTTCCATTTTATTATTTTATTATGTTTTTGTTCTTCAGCAGTAAAAGGCTGATGGGATTTTAATGTTGCTGTTAATTACTAAACAAAGAAAAAAGTTAAAATCTAACTCTTTTTTTATAGCTTTAACATCAAGCTTTGCTCTGATTTTGCTGGTGTTTCTGGACTTTCATCCTGATGTACAAAGAGATAATCACATACAGTAACTTGTGCTGTGGTAGTAGGTCTGTCATGCGTGGCCACTGTCTTTGTGTTTTGTGCAGGTGTCTCTTCAGATGGGCAGAGGACCTCCTTCACACTCAAAACTCTTTGGAGCTTCATCACCCCTCCTTGGCTCCGGCACAGCGCTCCTCCTGTATGATTCATTCATCACCAGTGGAACCCCCCCCCTGCCCTCACCTTTTCCCACAGCTCTCCTCTGCCTGCCCTCTGTCTGTCCTCTGTCAGCCCACTTCATCTGCAGCTCAAAGCATTTCACATCCTCCAGAGCTCCTCTGCCCCCTAATCCCTCTTCACCTCGTCTTCGATCTTATGCCAATGAAAAGCTCAGCCATAATTTTCTCTTTCTGTATTCTGAGCCCCCGGCCTCACAGGCCTGTGCTGGCCCCTCTGGGCCTATAGTCACTATCTCCATGTAGACTGCCTCTTCTGTGGTGACCACCACTGTACAGTCCGAGGCCCCTCACACTGCTGAGCTGAGCTGCTGTGCTGTGCCTCCCTGCCTAACAACACAGATGCAGAGTGGATGAACAGGGTGATTACAGTACAGCGTGACAAGTTCTGTGGCCCAGCAATCATCGTAGAGTAACTGCCATCTGCCCAGCACACGATGGCAGGCAGCGCTGCGTTATCAGTACTGTAGCGCCCCAGCCGTTGCCAGTAGTCCTCTTCTGAACTGGACTGGACTGGGCCATCGTGGACTTGCCCCTAAGGTCCACCGTAAAGCCAGGAAAGCTGGACTGACTTAAAACTGTGTTTTGTTTTGTTTTTTTGATCAATCCAAATTCCTATGTAAAAACTCAACAGCTGGTTAATATGTGTATTTTAAACTTGAGTGAAAAAAAATAACTAAGGAAAAAGGAACAAAAAAAAAATCTCTTGTCTTGAGCTGTCTCTATTTCAGTTTTTGGATATTTGTGTGCTTTTGTCTTTTACTTTTGTGCATTGATTATTATCAATGGATTATTGTACAAAAAATGTTACTCCAAGGCAAAAAAAATATAACATTCTTTGAAGCAGAGAAATCGGTGGCTTAGTTGTCTGTGGTTATGACGGCATTTCTGTACTTTTTAAAAAGAATTACTTCGTTTACCTTTTTCCTTCATCCGACTCAGCAATGAAAACAAGAATTACTGTATGTCACTATGTTCTGTCAGTCATCTGATTATGACGTTTTTGTCTGCTAAACATTAGACAGACCTGAGTCAGAGACACTCACCGAAATCCTGCTCAGCATGATTTTGGTCACATGCCGTTTCTTGAAAGGCACAAAAGGCACCTTGGATAAAAACATACTTAGTATGAGCTGCTTTTGAAGGGGTTTCAGTTGTGGTTTGACTCAGGTCTCTTACAGTTATGTGAACACACCAGTATTCTTAGAAAAAAAACAGTTCTTTTACTTGAAAGGTGTCTACTGTATTCTACTGTAACTTTGACTTTTGGTTCTTTTGAGGCCGAGGGATTATTATTTGGTCGCCGGACTATGGTTTAGTACTGTTCAAGAGACTCGCCGGGCTCAGACGAGCCGTATATGTAACGATTACATGTATTACTGTATATAGCAGATGATTTAATGAAGAGATTTATGCAAGTAGTGTGGGAGGGAAACTTGACATTATCACGATGCCATTCTTTTCTTTGTTTTAGTCTGTTTGGGTTTCAGATGAAAGAAGGTTGTAACTTCTTGACTTTCTGAAGGTGGCGCACATTTCAGTATCATATTATGTCATAACACAATGCATAAATCATTACATTAAGAAAGAAGAAGAGAGTTTATAGTGATGTGCAGCAAGATAATTTACCGCTGTAATTGCAGTATTCATTAAGTAGAAAAGTTGATAGCCATAATAATAGAAATAATGCATTTTTTTTTTTTATTATGGGGAATGTCTAGAATATATTTAGCCTCATTTTTACTGAGGAAAACTGGAATTCTGTGACCACACTGTACGTAAAGCTCCTTATCATTTAGATGGTATTAAAGGAGATTATAGCCATATATTAACTTTATCGAGTGGATATAAAAGATAAATGATATGTCAAAAAAGTAAATGATACCAAATGAGAATATATTAGACACGGGTGGGTGAGTGGGAGAGATATGGTTGGGGGTCGGAGACAGAGGACAGAGAGATATAGTATAGATATAATAATGTAAAGACAGGATAGTAGGTAGTTAAAGATGAAAGCACTTTTGTGACAAGAAAAGAGCAGAATCAATGCAAAAATGTCAAATGTGTAACTGCACAATTAACACGAAGTTTGAAATACTTTTGCTCAGCAGTAACTAACAGTGAAGACTCCTAACCCAGGACCTTTAGGAAGTTTATATTACATGGTAATACACACGTCTTACAAATTAACACTTTATAGCAGGATTTTGATATTTTTTTAAAGTTAGAATTCTTACATTTTGACAGTCATGGCTAAAAACAAATAGACTGGCTTTAAAGCAACATCTCAGCCACTGAAATGGTCATGGACTGAGATAGATTTTAGGGAATTTACACAAATGTCTAAAAAGGGGAAAGGGACATTTGTAGTCTGCAGACATGTAGACAACTCTTCCTTTACATTTATGACTTCAAGCAAGACATTACAGGCAAATACGTGGATGGATTAACTTTCCAAGTTGATTACTGAGAAGTCAGAATTAAAAAAAACAAAAAAACTTTTTCACTTTCATTTTGTTCTTCCAGAAGGAAATTTGGATTTGGATATTTCTTTTTCACAAAAGAGAAAAAACATTAAACCTTGTCGACAGCTAAAAATAGCTGTGAGTAGTTTGTGTGCAAACGCCTCTTTAAAAAACTTGAAAACATGAAAATGTTTTGTTAAAAGTTTAGGTAACAGACAGGGATCAGTTAACTGTCCTGTAAAATAAGCAACAAAGTTTTTGGACATTTTCTTTGCAATAATCTGAAGATTTTACTATGAGAGAAAAATAACCCCACAATCCCAAAATCGTCAGTTTTGTCCTGTACTGTCTTGCCTCAATCTGCTAAATGAAACCCATGTGTGCAGCAAGCAGTACAGACTGGTTTTCTTCCAGTACAGACGATTATTAACAGCTCTCCGCTTCATAAATCCAGGCCTGCACATGATGAATATTAGTTGTGTATATTTAGCGATAGGAAAGCAAAGGTGTGAGAAGAAAGTCCTGATGCATTGTGGGAGCACACGGTGTGTTTTGGAATGCTTTGAATTGTCAGTATCATTACTGGATGACAACAGGAACCATCACATTTTAATTCATCCTCACTGTACAGACGCACTTTTATCATTTCATTTGACTCCATGCAAAAGAAAGGGGTGGGTGGGTAAAAAGCGAGGCTTGATGCGATGCTCTAAGTTGATGTGCAATGTTTGTGTTTTACACGGGTAGTGGCGAGACGCTTTGATTGATGACGGACTCCGGGACGGACTTAACTATCAGTAGTATTTTTCTGCCGTTTAGGGCATGTCATGAAGCTGTGACATCTTGGCGGCGCTGATGATGTCATACTATCGTCACTCAGGTGTTGAGGAGGTCACAGTGACGACAACCATGAATGCTGTTGGATGTAGTTATGCAGAAAACTTTTTGGTGAATTTAAACAATAAATACAAATTACAATTCTCAGCCTGTGTGTTTTGTTTGTATTTGTGTGCAGTGAAACAGGGCTGCCGTGTATGAACAGTATAAACCACTAGAGGGAGGCAGACACACGTTACAGGTTTAATCTTTATCCAGCTTATGAAAAAGTTGTCAGCTGTCAGATAGTGTTTGTGTTGTTACCGCTGGCAGATACCTGCAAAAGATAAGAAGATTATTTGTGTTTTAAGGTAAGGCAGTTAGGTAATGAATAAAACATGCACGGGGAATCCTTTTTGAGATGAAAGATGCGTTACCGAAACAGCTGCCTGTCAGTGACCTTCACATGCTTTCAGTTAGAACGAGATGTCTCTGCGGCAGACTTCAGCTTGTAAACTGCAAAAAACACACAGCCCTGGATCACAGTTCAAACTCCCCTGTTGTCTTACCTGACTGTAGCCTGAAGGAATAATCTTTTGATTTGGATTTGGGATGTTCAAAAAAAGAATCAAAAGAATAACTCAGTGAAAAGTCTTCTTTCTTGTGTCTAAACAAGATATTTTCTGGGCTCGACATATTTCTGACAGGCCAGTTTTACCCAAGAAGTTAATGTATCTATCTTTGATCACTTCAGGACATTCTCAGATATCAATGGCATTTCTTTTACTAGCTCACTTGGAAGAAGTAATCGATGCTTTTTTTTTCTCCCATCTTTTTACTGGCTACACAGAATATCTCTGTGTAGCCAGTAAAAAGAAAACATTAATGACTTTAAGTTGCTCCTAAATGCAGCAGTTGTACTTTAACTAATTTAATCCAATTTAAAATATCATTAATCCCTCAGAAAGCTTTGAATACTTTGATTGCAAATCCTGCCTTTCATCTTCTAGTCTCTTACACTCGGGATGCAACCTAAGAACAAAAGCTTGCACAGAGGGCCCAGACTTCCAACAATCAACCTTATGCTTCAAACATTCGCTATAAAAATACAAGTTTTGTTCATCTGTATCTTTCCTGGTTACATTTTTTACATTTTGCAATGTCCTTTGACATTTCTAAGCTTTTTTATTTTAACTGAGCATTGGCCTAATATCTCCACTTTGGTGTCAGCTGTGCAGAACTCATGTGGTCAGATGCAACTTGGCAAACCTAAACTGAGCCGTCATCTACTTTTGAAAGAGAAGCGATTTTCTTCAGCCAATGCTTCCAAATCATTTATACATGTTCAACCCTTTTCTAATTGTACTGTTGTGAACTTTAACAATTAACATGCTAACTGAGGCCTGTAGAGTCATAGATGTAGCTTGGATTTTTTGTAGTTTCTCTGAGGACTGTCTGACCATGGTGAGATTGGTAACTGTTATGTTTTCCCACTCATTACTGATGAATATGGAGAATAACTTTAAATTGTTTGTAAATAGGTGTATAACCCTTATTGATGGGCAAAACCTTTTTTCAGAGGTGCCTACACTTGCTGATGATCAGTTATGTGCATTTTAATATCAGCAGCCTGCTGTATGTTTTTCCTCTCAATTACTATAGTTGCACAAAAAATGTACATAGTTCCTCACACGCTGCTTTTGCATTTTAGGTTAGTCTTTGTTAAATAATGATATATTGTAATATGTCATACGTTTCCATGTTCCCATCTCCAGCCTTGGTAGCCTGGGCTTGGGCTGCCAGCTCCTTCACCCTTCACCCAGCTCATGCTGCACCCGACTCCTACGACGCCTCCTGCGGGTGGTGGGGCATGGCCAGAACACTTCACACATGTCCCTTCATTGGACTTGTGGCTCCAAGGCGGGGCACCAGTAACCATATCCTGGGTATGGTGAAAAGGACGCAGTTGAGGTGAGGTATCTGATGAGGATGCCTCCAGGGCACCTCTTGGGCAAGGTGTCCTGGGCACGTCCCACAGGGAGGAGGCCCGGGGCAAATCCTGGACACACTGGAGTGATTATATCTTTTGACTGGTCTGAGAACACCTTGGTGTTCCCCCATTTAAGCTGGAGGAGGGATCTGGGGAGAGAGAGGTCAAGGCTTCTTTTCTTAGGCTGCTGACCCCCCAACCCCACACGGATAAGTGGAACAAAATGGATGGATGGAGAGCATATGAGGTCATATTTGCCTAATTTTAAGACCTGACAAGGACCAGATAGCTTTTCACTATATCCTGACAATAAATCCTTAGAATTCTTTTTCACGTAAATGCATAAAAAAAATTTTATTTGCATATACATGCATGAAAATGTCTGTTTGAGAAGAATTATAAAGTTTAAGCTAAGAAGCTTGAGCAGCATAATCTAACAAAGTTATCTAAGAGGAAACTTATGTATTTACGCTTTGATCGTCAGAAACTTATGATCAAATTGACATAAGATACATTTTTTCTATTCATCTGATGAATTAAGTCCAACATCTCCCCCGCTTTTAGCTTGGTTTTGGTTTCCACCAATGTTTTTTTTTTTTTTTTTTTTTTTTTTTTTTTTTTGCCTGTCCCGTTTGGCTCTTTTGCCATCAGAATTGTTGTCTAAAGGCAAAGAAAGATGCCCAACGGATTTACTTTACCAAATTGACCATCCCAGCCTTGCCGTAATGGTCCATTTGATTCACCTTTTATTGTTCATTTTATTTTCACTTACTGAATACTGGACAGACTTGACTGGGGGAAAGAAGGGGAGAAAGAAAGAGGGAAAGAGAAACAGCTGAGAAGAGGGACGGGGGAGAAGGGCAAAAACCAACAGAACGGGCAGGAAAAAAAAGAAAAAGAAAATGCATATATCAATCACCTGGGTCACCTGCTGAGAAAGAAAAAAGAAAACAAGCAGAAGAGAACAAGAGTAATAGAATAAACAACATCACAATGATATATGGGAATATGACAGTAAATATTAAATATTAAACATTATTGTGCAGCACATAAGATCAACAGAACACAGTGTGCTTTGAGGTAGGAGCCAAAAAGGGTGTAGTTTGTGGGTGTGATCACCCGTGTGTACACCTGTGAGCATGGACGCGCTTGTTTTTTTTTTTTTAAAGGTTCCTTCATGTAATGATCTGCTAGAGGGTGTGGGGGGGCCACAGCCCCGTCCTCCAGGGCATGAAGCAGGTATGGAGGAGATCAAAACTCCAGACATCCAGAGGCCCCCAGAACACAAGAGACCAAGGAAGACCAACAGAGGGGCAGCCGCGCCACTGTCCCAGAAAGAGCTGAGGAGAGTCCCAGATGAGGGCTCACTCAGCAGCCGCGGAGCAGAAGCCAGGGGGAGTTGCAATGACGCGCCCGTGAGCTCCGCCGGCAGCCAGCTGTGCCTGAGTGACCGAGCCCCAGGCCGAGAGGCCGGGGGCACCCCACCTCCGAAGTGGCCCGAGCGAGCCCCAGGCTCCAGGCCCCGATATGCGGCCGCCAAGGAGTGAGCCAGTGTGTACCTGGACGCCCATCCCCGGACACAAAGAACCACCAACGCACCGATGTCTGAGGGAGTCCGCCACTGGCAGGGGAAGTGGTGGTAAGGGGAGATAGGCCTCCAAACCTTGGAGGGCCTAAGATGTCCCCAGAGAGGTGGCACCTGACACCCAACCTGACATATAGACACAGAAATACAGACACACACATATACAAACATCTATCCCACCCTCATGCTCTCATATGCACTTACTCCACACTCAACCAACGTGGAGACAGACATAAAGAGACGCTGTACACACGATCACACTCCCCAAGCGTACTCTACGAACCGGGTCTAGGTACCCTTGCCCCTGGAGGGGGGAACTGCACCCAGACCCAGGTGGTGTTTTTCCCTGCGGTGGGGGGAGGCAGACCGCCCCGACTCCGCAGCAGCAGGGAGGCCCCACACTCCAGACCGCAGTCGGACGGCCAACTCCTCCTCCTAGCCCCCCCGCTCCAGCAGGTCGCAGAGAATGGGGGTGAGAGAAGACTCCAAACCTCCCTCCACCCGCTCATTGTAGTGTTGATGCATGTGTGTTCTAAGGTGCATTTAATGTTTGAGAGAAATATGTAGCTCATTAGCTCCTCAATACTCCACCAATGTTTTACAGAGTAGTGCCAAACGTCTGTGTGCTGCTTGTTGCAGCTAGTGTACATGCAGCTCATTAGAGCTTTAAATAGAAATCTAGTGTGTGAGAAAAATATATGATTAATGAAGGATCTTTAGATTTGAGCAGTTGTGGTGCAAATTAAAACCAAGAAATCTAAAAAAATATTTTAAAAATCCACCATAAGCAATGCCTTTTGCATTACACATTGTATTTTAATTCATTTCTAACAAAAATAGTGATTAGCGCCACGTTAAAAATGTTTTTTTTTCTACTTTGGGGAAGAGCAAGAAGCTGTAAAAACGCAACATGTATTATAATAACTGCATTTCCAACAGATTTATCAAATTCTGCATGCATTTTAAGTTATTGGCCATCAGGCTAAGGTGTTTTCCTGTTTTTCCTTAGAGCCCAGACTTTATATAAAAGACAGACATAACAACTGTGACATCAAGTCATGTTCTTTAAAACTTCAAGGTCCCCAGCTGTTTGAAATGCGAAGATGAACTCGAATGAGTCCCATCTCGACCTTCTGGATACTGATTGAAACCATACTTTGCATAGTGATCAGGATGTTGTATTCAGTAAGACATCAAATTAGCGTTTTAATTAGTCATTAGACCATGAACTAGGAAAGTAAGGATGCATTTACCTGTACTTACCTATCAAATCTGACTTCTTTCTGCAACCAGAGGAAATATCATTTTTCATAACTAGACGTTACATCCATTGTTTGCATACAATGTTTTGATAAAGGCATTTAAATGTAATACTAATAATGGATTGGATTTATATAGCGCTTTTCAAGGCACCCAAAGTGCTTTACAATACCACTATTCATTCACTCGCATTCACACACTGGTGGAGGCAGCTACAGTTGTAGCCACAGCTGCCCTGGGCAGACTGACAGAAGCGAGGCTGCCATATCGCGCCACCGGCCCCTCTGGCCAACACCAGTAGGGTAAAGTGTCTTGCCCAAGGACACAAGGACCAGGACAGAGATCCCGGGAATCAAACCGGCGACCTTCCGGTTACAGATGCGATTCCTAACCCCCTGAGCCACGGTCGACCCTGTATGTAATGTAATGTAACTGCATGTGAGCCTCTAAGTATACTTTTCTATGAGAAACCTCGTCACTCATTTATTCCAGTATTTTTGTGCCATATCCTCCAGACATCAAGGGCCACATTTAGAGTAATACAGAGTTAGACATGATATAAAGGCCTTTTGAAACCAATGATGGACTCTGTGAAAATACAAGCAGCCTGCCTTTGTGCCAGCTCAGGCGTCTTGCATTTGTAATATCATTCATCCTGTCTTGGCTTCAGTAAACTTGTCTCTTTCAGGTGCTAATCCCCTGCATTCCCATATGGGAGGTTAATGTTACAGTCAGCTAAAACCTGCCAGATTTCCCCTGGAACAGCAGCGTTTAGCTGATTGTTACCCCTGCCAGCTCTGTGTGTGTAAGCTCTGTTAGACAATGCTGTCTCAGCTTTCTCTACCTTTGGTAGGGCCGGTGTAATGAGCTCTATTTAACAGCTCTATGCTACGCTACACATGTGCACGTATGTGTGTGTTGCGTATGTGTTGTGTGTGTGTTGTGTGTGTGTGGGGGGGAGATTTCTCTAGTCGGTAATTAATGGCTAATCTCTCTAAGTCAAACAAACGGAAATTAAAAGAGCAGGCTACTCAGCTGAAGATCAGAACATGATTTCAGGGCTTATACCGCTCAGTGGAATTAGATCCTCTCTCACATACACATAGACATACTCACAACTTGTTCAGACCAGTGTGTGCTAATTTACGCAGCTACACCAGGAAGTCCCCAGTGGTTGTTGAGTGTTGTCTGAGTCAAGCATGTGTCAAGTCCAGCTTTCATTTTCCTGTGCAGGGCTTTCTAGTATTTATCACTGACTGGTTGGCTCCTTCTCTCTGCTGCTGTCATTGTCTAATGAGAGGCAGGGAGACAAATAGAGAGAGACAGAGGTGAGGACAGAGAAGAAGACGGAGGGAGAGAGGGGACTGTTTAGCCAGTGTTAATTAAGTTTGGACAGGCTCTCCAGGGAACCATTATGAAAGTCTTATCTGCTAATAAGAAAAAGAAGACACTGTAATTATAGTTCTATATACAGGAGAGGAAAAGATGGTGAGAGGGAAGGAAAGTGCAGCCACGAGTGAAATATTGCTCATACATTAAGCTTTTGGTTCTTGCTGAGCAGCCCTTTCTTTAGCTACGACTAAGGGGCCAAAATGGACGGTGGTTTAAAAGTAATACATAAGGACTATTGGAGGTATTTCAGTGAGTCATTACATCATAAAAAACCAAAATTAAATATTCAACTGTGTAGGTTTTTTTGCACTGCGGGTTTGGGGTTCTTTGCTGAAAATAACTACATAATTGGATGTTAATTGTAGGTTAAAATGATGGTGTCCCGAAGAAATCAGTTTAAACTCAAGAAAACATGAATCCATTATTCATTCATTATTGGTATTCTATATAAATGTTGGAATGTGTAGCTGATCTGCTGTGCACTGATTAAAAGACTTCATTAAAGCAGCAGTTCACTAGTAATGCATCAACTGAAGACGGCTTCAATTTTCTCTTTATAATAAATCCCAAATGATGTCCTTCCTTACAAGAAACTTTGCTGAAATTAATTATAAAATATTTAGGAATGAACTGAATTAAAAGTTGATGTGTTTTGTTCTTGTTTCAACGAGGTGATAAAAGTTAGATATTTCAGTGCAGCGGTGAGAAGACAAGTTCTTCTTGTTTGATATCCGGCAAACCCTCATTCATCGATTTGCCTCTGATTTTCTTCTTTTGTGTCACAACTTCCAGAATTATCACCTGGTCATCTCACTTGCACCATCTTTCCAGAATTAATAGAAAAATGGTTCATCAGACTGGATAACTTGCACTGTCTACACTCATTGACTTTGTGCTGTTCTTTTGGCCCAATCCCAAGAACGAAGAAGTTCAAATACACATATGAACACACTTATCACCACTTAACCGTTTGTCTTACGGCATAAATTTAAAAGGTGTTTTCATCATATCACAGGGATGCAAGATTAATATGTTACCAACGTATGCTGAACCTAAAGCTGCAGTTATCAGAGTCACAAAAGTGGCTCTATGAATGTGACAGGAATCTCCATGGTAACTCAAGCTGCTAATTTTTTATTTTTTTGAATATTCAGCGCTGTTCCTTCTTGAATCGATTCTTTACAACCAACTCATAATGAAGCGAATGAATGATATATGCAAACCTATATCATTCTATCAGTGGCTGTGAACTGAACTATTTACAGTAAAGTAGTAAAAACTTTGTGACTTCCACCAACCTCTGTTACAAATGAAGATAATACAGTTCCTCTAACGTCCATTAAAGCCATTCATAGTGGGTGACTTATTTATTTTTTGTAATTTTCCTATTAATTGAACTGTGTTACCAAGGCTTTAAGTTATACATTATTCTGACAACTATGACTGACAGCTGGATGCTTACGGGCAGCTAGCCCACTTACTGGAAGCACTGATTTGGACCTCTCAACCATATTTATGCTGTTGGCGTCTTTTAATTGTAAATATTAAAATAATGTGGCCTTGTTTTACCTCCATCCAATAAGTCTCTGCTCTGTTTCTGATGTGTGAGATTTCAGTACTTTTCTTGTGTGTTTCTTAGCACTAATGACCAGTTATCTGTGTCCGTGTGTTTTGCAGTCTATGGATGCCCATTGCTCACCATGCCTGCTAGTGTTAGCTGATTACTTAGCACTCCATCTTCTCCTTTAAATACAGTGACTTCTGGCTCTAAAATGAACAAACAAACTACAAAGCCTATCAGCTTTCTTTGGTACCCATTTTCTCACTTTTTCAGATCAATTGATGCAAAGCATGCCTCTATTTATCCATTCTCTTCGTCTTATCCAATTCAGGGTGACGGGGGCTGAACCCTATCCCAGATTCCATAGAGCAAGAGGCTGGGTAGACCCTGGATAGGTTGCTAGTCTTTTGCAGGGGTAACACAGAGATACAGAACCATTTACAATCATAGACAATTTTAGAATTGCCAGTTAACCTAAGCCCACTAACTGCATGTCTTTGAGAGGATGTCATAGTACCCAGAGAGAACCCATGAAAACACAGCAATGAGATACAGTGGCTTGCAAAAGTGAACTTTTCCACATTTTGTCAAATTACAGCCATAAACAAGAATCAATTTTATTGGAATTCCACGTGAAAGACCAACACAAAGTGGTGTACACGTGAGAAGTGGAAGGAAAATCATACATGATTCTAAAACATTTTTTACAAGTAAATAACTGCGAAGTGGGGTGTGCGTAATTATTCAGCCCCCGGAGTCAATACTTTGTAGAACCACCTTTTACTGCAATTACAGCTGCCAGTCTTTTAGGGTCTGTCTCTACCAGCTTTGCACATCTAGAGACTGAAATCTTTGCCCATTCTTCTTTGCAAAACAGCTCCAGCTCAGTCAGATCAGATGGGCAGCGTTTGTGAACAGCAGTTTCAGATCTTGCCACAGATTCTCGATTGGATTTAGAGCTGGACTTTGACTGGGCCATTCTAACACATGGATATGTTTTAAACCATTCCATTGCTGCCCTGGCTTTATGTTTAGGGTCGTTGTCCTGCTGGAAGGTGAACCTCCGCCCCAGTCTCGAGTCTTTTGCAGACTCCAAGAGGTTTTCTTCCAAGATTGCCTTGTATTTGTCTCCATGCATCTTCCCATCAACTCTGACCAGCTTCCCTGTCCCTGCTGAATAGAAGCACCCCCAGAGCATGATGCTGCCACCAGCATATTTGACAGTGGGGATGGTGTGTTCAGAGTGATGTGCAGTGTTAGTTTTGCGCCACACATAGCGTTTTGCATTTTGGTCTCATCTGACCAGAGCACCTTCTTCCACATGTTTGCTGTGTCCCCCACATGGCTTGCGGCAAACTGCAAACGGGACTTCTTATGGTTTTCTGTTAACAATGGCTTTCTTCTTGCCACTCTTCCATAAAGGCCAACTTTGTGCAGTGCACCACTAATAGTTGTCCTATGGACAGATTCCCCCACCTGAGCTGTAGATCTCTGCAGCTCGTCCAGAGTCACCTTGGGCCTCTTGGCTGCATTTCTGATCAGCGCTCTCCTTGTTCGGCCTGTGAGTTTAGGTGGACGGCCTTGTCTTGGTAGGTTTACAGTTGTGCCATACTCCTTCCATTTCTGAATGATCACTTGAACAGTGCTCTGTGGGATGTTCAAGGCTTGGGAAAGCATAAGCCTGCTTTAAATTTCTCAATAACTTTATCCCTGACCTGTCTGGTGTGTTCTTTGGACTTCATGGTGTCGTTGCTCCCAATATTCTCTTAGACAACCTCTGAGGCCGTCACAGAGCAGCTGTATTTGTACTGACATTAGATTACACACAGGTGCACTCTATTTAGTCATTAGCACTCATCAGGCAATGGCCCTTTCTCAGTTCTAAGTACACAAGTACGCACTCACGTTCTCGGTGAGACTGGACTTGCCGAGACTGCACGGGAGTACGGACTTGCCGAGAACGCGAGCACGGACTCGCGATTTGTACAACTGGAACACCAGCGTACTTGATGATGTCACAGGTCCGGAGTTTTTACTGCCGTCCCCTCTTAATTTAACTGTGAGTAATATGTTATGAAGCTTAACTTTAATCACAGCCAAACCGATTTACTCAGGAACAAATAAAACACTCAAATAAACCAAACATTAACATTTAGAAGTGATCTAAGTGACTTATAGATCATGTTTAACCTCAGTAGCGAAATCTCTATTAATAAAAATAGTGTACATGTATGTCCTAATAAAAACAAGCAGGTGAGATGTTAGAACGCCTTTATTTTTATTTTAGTACTATAGACAGCTGCTGGGGTTTGGGGTTTGTTTAACCTGAGTAGCGAAAAGACCGCAGTGGGGTTGAAAACGATGTGCCGGGAGTCCACTGTTCTCGCCGGCTCTAGTGATCCTCGTCCTTGCTGTCTGCTAGGGCGCTGGCAGGTCACAGACGTCTCTGAAAACGTCGGAGCACGTTTGGAAATATATGATATCTTGATAAATCGAGCAGATATTTGAAGTTTACCCAGCTACATTCTCGCTTGAAAATAACTTAAAAGTTCATTTTGTGACCCAGAAAGAGTAATATTTAAAAGTTTTTAGCCCCACTCATCCGCCATTGCCGCGTTTGAGTTTTGGACGAAATGAATTCTGGGATATTTAGCTGTACCAAGTACACACAAGTCACCACCGATGCATGCTCGATAAAACAGGCGGAGCAAGAACACATCCGGGATTTTTTTGCGTTCTCGGCTTGATGCGTACTTCGGATTGGAACAGTACTTGGTCTCCGACTGATGACATATCACGAGTACCCGAGAACGCAAGTACGCACAAGTACGCATATTGAGAAAGGGCCAATGTCTATGGGCAACTGACTGCACTCAGACCAAAGGAGGCTGAATAATTACGCACACCCCACTTTGCAGTTATTTATTTGTAAAAATGTTTGGAATCATGTATGATTTTCGTTCCACTTCTCACGTGTACACCACTTTGTGTTGGTCTTTCACGTGGAATTCCAATAAAATTGATTCATGTTTGTGGCTGTAATGTGACAAAGTGTGGGAAAGTTCAAGGGGGCTGAATACTTATGCAAGCCACTGTACAACTCCACCCAAAAGGCAACGGTCAGGTTGAGGCTCCAAATGCTCCAAATGAACCAAGGAGTCTAATGCTTGACCCATTGAGTCGATGGGTCTTACAAAACTCCCAGGTACAAAACAAGCCTGCTATACAAAACTAGAAAGAAAACAAAAAGAGTGCAAAGCTAGTTTTGGATCATCAAAATAATAATGGATTGGATTTTTATAGCACTTTTCAAGGCATCCAAAGCACTTTACATTCACACACTGGTGCAGGCAGCTACAGTTGTAGTCACAGCTGCCCTGGGGCAGACTGACAGAAGCGAGGCTGCCATATTGCGCCATCGGCCCCTCTGGCCAACACCAGTAGGGTAAAGTGTCTTGCCCAAGGTCACAACGACCAGGACAGAGATCCCGGGAATCAAACCGGCGACCTTCCGGTTACAGATGCGCTTTCCAACCTCCAGCGCCACGGTCACCCCAAAATAAGGTGCACTTACATTTCTATATAAGCTTTTGAAAGCTACCACAATCACTTGAGTGGACATTAAGACTGGTCCATAGTCTTGGAGCTTGTTTTTACTTGTCTTCATGCCTATCGTATGCAAGACTTTGCAGTCTACATTTATGTGACTTTGTGTCATGCATTTAGGCCAGTTATTGAAAACTATAGAAAGAAAAAAATCCCCATTATGGTTCAATTTAAATTAGGTAAGAAGATTGATATTACTTTTATAGAAGATTGATACTTTTTATGTGCCTAGAAAGAAAAATAGCTTGTGACTTTTTTGAAAAATAACATTATTGACCATGCAACATAAGCATCGGACAGCTGGGGATTTGAGACAGAAAACAAATATTGCTGAGTACAAAACTGTGTTATTGTCTGACAGAATTTTGATCTTAAAAGATATATTTTAAGATAATAAGATCAAATTAATAATGTACAACCATTTGGCTTTGGTAGAGCACCCGGCCACTCAAATCATCAAGCCTCTGGCCACATATCGCGCAAGCTTGCCTGCTCTACATTATTTACAAAAATCCCTGGGGAAGATGCAGATGTGATGCTCGCTGTATTTCTTTGGACAAATTCAGGTATTCCAAATGTTGTCAGATGCTCCCTACTATAAGTACTATAAGTTGCCAGGCAACAGAAGATCTTATTTCTTGTTAAATAAATCTTCTTGTATAATATATGATCCATTTACAGAACATGATGAACAGTCTGAGCAAACTGCAGGCAATTTCAACAATATGTTTCAATTTTGTGCTACTCGCATTAGTTGTAATAAGAACCTGCTTTCATTACAATTTACAGATCACAGCGGAAAGGTACAAAAATGATTGCTCAACTGTAAATTGTTAAATGACTTATTTCCTGCAGATGGAGAACCCACAGTTAAGCATTACAGTAGACAATATAGATGTATGGTTTCTCTGTAGCTCCTGAAATTAAAGTCTCAATCCATTTCCGCCACCTCTTAGTTCTATAAGCTCAGAAGTCCTCCGTGTCTGACCTTCTCCAAGCTTCCTCCCTCCTCCTCATTCTGAGCTTCCGTAGGCTGCTCTGTCAACAGTTTGACCTTCAGTGTCTTCCTGCAATACATTCTCACTCCTAACCTGTCACATACTGACACGTCTACCTCCCTGCTGTGCAGTTAACCTTGCAACCCCACATCCACCTTCCTCCCCTCCCTCTCCAGGTGAACTCCCCTGCAGGTTTTTTTCCCCTGCACAAATGAAAATTGAAGCCTCTGTGAGTTATGACCTCCCAAACAGCAGACTTCTCTGTTGTCTCTCTGTCAGAGCCTTCAGTCAGCCTGTTCCACATCCCTCATCAATAAACCCGATGTCGTAACAAAGGGAACATACCTGCTGTTATCCTTAGAGGCAGGTTCCAGCCTGCTACCCCTCAGTGTGTGTAACATGGCTGGTTGGAAGGAGGTTTTCTCTTCAGTTATCTATGAGTGGCACAGACACAGTGAGGTGAAACTGCTCTATTCACTGGTTGTTATCACTTAACTTCCCCTTTCAAGGTACTTGTCAGGAAAATCTTGGTGAACTCGCCACAGTTTTTCTGTAGATCTAGAGGCTCCTCTCTTTTTATGACTGACATCGTGGCTCTGTACTGCTAGTCTGTACAGAATCGCTTCTTCAGTTTGTTAGTGAATGTAACACTAGTCATCTTTTTGCTTCAGTGCCTATGCCAGCTTGTTGAAGACCCCTATGGCATCACATTGAACATAGTGGGCACCTGTTTTCAGTTATGAACAGGCAAGTTTTAAGCTGATTTATGGTCTTTTTTTCAGTTCTTAATCTAACCAAACAGTGAGTGAAAGTGAAAGAAAATAAGAGTTAAAGACTAAATTAAACAGCTAATTAAAACTAAAATTGCAAAGCAAAATTCCCACAGAGGACACAAGCTACAGTCTTCTTAATGACATTCTGGTGATTCCAAAACAATGGGTATCAATCTGCTGCTGTAAGAGCCTCCAATCTTCCTGGGAAGGCTGTCAACAAGAAATCTGGCTTGCAGTCAGTGTTGCAATTCATCCCAAAGGTGTTGGTTGAAGTGAGGTCGGAGTTCTGTGCAGGCTTGGTCACATTCTTCTACACCACCCCAGAAAACCTATTTGGAGCTGACCTTGTGCATGGGGAAGCTGTATTTTAAAAGAATGGCCTGCATCTGATTGGCATCCTGTCCAGGGTATACATCGCCTCTCGCCGTATGGTAGCTGGGATAGCCTCCAGCCTCCCCATGACCCTCATAAGAATAAGCGCAACAGAATGGACAGATGGATATTTATAATTGCGTAGATTGACATTTTTTGCTATTACTGGACACTCAAAGCACTTTATGCCTTTTGATATATTCACATGACATTTTACTCTATGCACTATATGACAAGTAATGTTATGTATCCCGTCTGCATCACAGCCTAGGGATGTGCATTTTACCCACAACCGGAGGTCTGACGAAAAGATATTATTGTAGACAAAGTAGTAAACAAAGGGGGAAGAAAGGTCCTAAAATCAAAGTTTTATTAATACAGTTACCCAAAAATAACTAATACTTAATGTGTAGTCAATTTAGTCACGTACCATTAAATTGTGCCTCAGTTTTAGCAGGATGGAGATTGTGGTTGACAAATGTGTATTTATTGTCACAGTTCTGGGTCGTTGAGGCAGTGTTTTGAGTTTTGTTCTGTTATTGAACTTTCATTTCATTTCATTGCTCTTTGATTTCTAGCTCCATGGTTCTTTAGTATTTCCTGATTTCTAGTGTTCAGGTTTGGTTATGTGCCTTCCTGCCTCACATTTCAGGTCTCTGTTCTCTGAGTCTTCCTTGTCACTCTTGCCTCTGTGTTTCTGTTTCCTGTTTTACTTTGAAGGTCCGGGTCCTATCTCAGTGTATTCTGTTTTGCTTCCTCCCTGTCTCATCATATTTAATTAGGTTCAGCTGTGTCTCCCTCATGTTTGTCATTCCTTGTTTCCCTTCCTGTATATATAGTGTGTGTTCTCCTTTGCTCCTTGTCGGTCCGTTTGCGTATCATTCTGCCTGTCATCCCCTGTGTTCCATCTGCATTTCATGGTTTCAGGTTTGTTAGTTTGTTTTCCCAGTTTAGGTTTTTCTTAAGTTTTGGTCCCTGCCATCTGTACTTTTGTTAATTTTGTCATCACTTGTAAATAAAGCTCACTCACAGTAAAATCAGTGCCTGCACTCGGGTCCTTGTCTCACCACGTCTGCCACTACAGCCGTGGCATTTATTCGGCTTTATTTTGCTTTGGGTTACACCACTAGATTCCTGTATCCACCCATTCTCTTCAGCTTGGTTATCTAGATTCCAGTAGTTATTTTAAATTACAAATAACTACAAATAGTAGTAAATACTAACAAAAAAGAATAATGTAACAGTTTCAACAGCACCAAAAGGGAAACACGGTTACATAATAGTATATGTTGGTTTATTAAACATTAGGTCTCTTTCTTTCAGGTCCCCATTAGTAAATTATGTAATTGATCAAAATATTGATTTCTTTTACCTCAGAGAAACTGAGTTGCAACAGGATAAATATGCTGGTTTAAGTGAATCAGTGCCCTTGAGTTACACTGTCAGAATCCCTGAAGGAGGAGGAGGAGTGCCTGTAATCATTGACTCGAGTTCATCAGTTAACCAAAGACCTTATGATTTATTTAAAAGCCTTAATCTTTGCCTTGTACACCCACAGTTTTATTTGTTGTTCTTTATCACTCACCTGGCCCTTACTCAGAGTTCCTTCCTGAGTTTTTAGTGCCTAGTTTAGATAAAATATTAAATAGGCGCAACTATAAGAAAATAGCATCCTGAATGCTGCTTTAATTCATTGTTAGACTTCTCTTAAAATGAAAATGAGCAGACTCAGCATCTTAACCACACTCTCGGTTTTGTCCTGAGTTATCGAGCAGAAACTGAACATTACATAGTTTTTCCCGAAAACCTTTATTTTATCTGACCATGTCCTGATAACTTTTAAATTTACAATAATGGATTGCATCGAGAAATAAATGTCATTACAGCAGATATGTCTCCAATTGCTGAAACTAAATTTAAGGAAGTGATTTCTCCTTTGTTATTTTCTACCTAACTTTAGTCATGCAGACTCAGAGTCACAGTCTCTGTAGCTCGTCTGTAAAAGAAAGGAACAAATCAGAGAGCCCTTTACTGGCTCACAGTGAAATTCTAAATCCTATTGTCAACATATAAAGCTCTACCTGGACAGGCCCCTAATTACATATCAGAGCTACTGAGACCTTATCACCACAACTGACTTCTCAGATCATCTGGTTATGATCTAACTTTTCAATGCTCTTACTTTAAAACCAGAGATGATCAAACTTTTGAGGCTGTAGTGCCCAAATCTTTGGAACAGTCATCCTTAGCCTATCAGGTAAGCTCAACCTGTAATTTGCTCTATAGTCATCTTTATAGGTGAACTTCCCCTTAATATTTCTCCCATTATTTTGGTCATAGTTTTTAATCTGTTTACGTGGTTCGAAGAGTGTCTGTTGATGGGGGAAGATGGACTCAAACCTGAGGCGTTGCTCTCCTGTTGCACGTGGTCACCTGCTCACCCACTGAGCTAAAGTAACACCCAAACTGTGAAGCACTTTTTACTGTGTTTAAAAAAACTTATTTAGCACTAAAAACTGGAGCTGCCCTTTAAGAACTAACCTAAAATTAAAAACATTAAAAACAAAAAAAGCTTCAGGTAACTTCTTTACAAAGGAACTGTGAACCCCTCTAACCCCACTCTATTCATATATAGATATAATTAAACACGCTGTACTGGGTAATACAACAGGACCAATATTACTTTAGCCAGAGCTCTGGTGGATTTTGGCCTTGAGGCCCTTTTTCATTTTGATTGCTAATTTTCGATTATGATTAAACCTGCATACAAGCTGTGACTTTTAGGCTCCCCATGGCACCTGCTCCATTAACCCTCTAAGTCAGGGGTGGTGCTTGAAATTCCTAGCCAGAGTATGTGGTAGTAGGCTCAACAGTGGAGAAATAACAAGATACAGGAGATTACCAGAAGATGGCACTGTGTGATACACTTGGAGAGATGACAGATCTCAGTACCATCAAAAACATTCAGAAATGTTCTCAAAACTCTTGTTTACAATCTTATATAACACATGTAGGGGTTTACAGAAGATTAGATTCTATCACATTTTTTCATTTTTCACATCAATGTTTTGTTAAAAAGAGGAATATACGGTCCACCTGTTACATAACATTGGAGACGTGCAGCTCTTAAAGTTCTACTTCTCAGGAAATAGGTTATCATGTTTTTGTAGTTATTCTGAGTTGGTGTAAAATTCTCCAGAATCAGATTAGCGGCTGCAGACAGTGGCATAATGCAAGCCGTGACTTTATAAAAGGCATGAGAGGGGTGGCACTCTTAAGCTAAAATTGTGAACTTTAAGCCCTTTAGAGCACCGAATTCTGTGGAAACTATGAAGGACAGCAGGACAGAAGCAATGAAGGATGATTTACTTCCCTGACATCATACAGCACACCCTGACTGACAATGTGCTACGGCCAGTCTTTCCATTCCTGTGACAGCACCATATAAAGCAGCCCAATTTTCCCATGATCTCCCTGAGGGGTTCCCTCCACTCCATCTCACATCACCACCTCTCTCTTCTAACCATGCACACATATTATCTTTTCATTTGGCACTCCTCTACTCTTTCACCTTTCTCCATTTATCAGTCTATCAGCAGTACACTTCATTTTCCTCTCCTCTATTTTTGTATCTGTTTCCACAGCTGGTGTTCTGACAACAAGATGGAGGTGTGATCGTGTTAATTGGTGTCAAATCATTACCTGCTTGACTGGACATGACTTCACACGCACACACTCTGACACACACACGTAAAAGAGAGTGTTGAATTAGCTGTAGATCAGTGGCTGTAACCGTGTATAACATTTGCCATATGGTCAATTAAAAGGCTAATTATGAAACAATTGAATATATTTTAAAAGCAAGCATTGATGTTCATTACCCACTTAATCATTTTCCAGGTTATATAATATATTCCAGAAGGCATTGTCTTGAGGAAATGCTCAGAAGGTCACCATAGAGCTAACACACACATACACGCACATCCACTGATACAATCCATGTGTGCTGCACATGTTGGCATTGTGGAAAGAAAGAAATGCACTGAGTACACATCACAAGAAACACCTGGTTTATCTTATCAGAAGGAAATGCAGGAAGCATCTGTGCAACATCAAGCAAAGTCAATTTAGTAAACTTACAGCTGATCGAAGGCGAACAGCAGCAGTTAGCCTGGAGTGAACAGCAGAAGAATCGCTGCTAATTTGCATGTGTAGTGAAAGACAGCGGTGCGATTTTTCATAGCTAAAGCTAAAAATTAAGTGACAAATACACCAATTCAGTTTTATTTATATAGTTCCAAATCACAACAACAGTTGCCTCAAGAGGCTTAATATTGAAAGGTAAAGACCCTACAATAAAACAAAGAAAACAAAAAACCCCAACAATCATATGACTCCCTATGAACAAGCACTTTGGCATTGTCATTGTACATTTACAACAAAATTGTAGGTGCTCCACATCAACTGTGCTGAATAAAGTATAAATAGTAGACAGCAGGAGTAAGTAGCAAACAGGAAAATATATACAAAAAGGGGAAAAGCACACGTTAGACAGCAAAATAGTTGCAAAGTGCCTGGAAGTAGTGCAAAGAAAAGACTTGGTATGAGTTTAAAGTCCATGTGTGATTGGCTGAGTGATGAGGGTTACATGGTGAGGTGGGTGGGCAGGGGTGGGGTGTTCATTAACAGTCGGAATGACCCAGGGGAAGAAGCTGTTTGTGAGTCTACAGGTGTGGAACCGGATTGACCTGAGGCACCAACCAGACGGCATTGAGTCAAACAGGTGATGGGTGGGGGTGTGAGGAGTCACCTATGCTGGCCCTGGTATTTCTGATTCAGGAGGATCTGGCAATGGCCTCCAGGGGTGGAAGAGGGCAGACGATTATTTGCAGTTTTAATTATCCTCTGTGCAGCCTTTCTGTTCTCAGTTGTAGCTCGTTGTAGCTCTTGCGTACCAAACACCAAGGCAGGAGGAGAGCACGCTCTCCACTGAGGAGGGGTAGAAGGCCAGTGGCAGCTTCTGGTCCACTAGGACTGCGCTCTTCTGGACAGAGATCTCGGATGTTGTTCCTTGGATCGCCTAGCTTGGGAGTCACTGATCGGAGTGCTCTGATTACCACTGGGACCACTGTTACCTTCACACTCCACATCTTCTCGAACTATTCTCTGAGCCCTTGGTACTTCTCCAACTTCTTGTGTTCCTTCTTCCTGATGTTGCTGGCAATTCGGTATCGCTACGTCTATCATTACAGCTGTCTTCCTCTGCTTGTCCACCCCTACTATATCCGGTTGGTTAGCCATTACAAGTTTGTCCGTCTGTATCTGGAAGTCCCACAGGATATTAGCTAGGTAATTCTCAACCACCCTTGGGGGCATCTCCCATTTTGACCTTGGGACTTCCAGGCCATCCTTGGGACTTCCAGGCCATACTTGGCACGGATGTTTCTCTATACTATGCCGACCACTTGGTTATGGCGTTCCATGTATGCCCTGCCTCCTCTTGTTAGATAACAAGGGTCCTCCTCTTGCTCAGGTTTCTGCTGCCTCAGGTATTCACTATCGGTCGTGGCCAGCTTCCTGATGTATTAGTGAATGTTCGTTGTCTCATCCTGGACAGACAACATTGGTCCCCGGCCTCCTTCCTTCTGCATAGTGTACAGTCTCAAGGTGCTGGACTTGGAGTAAACCCCTCCATGCATGGTAAGGAGCTTCCTTGTCTTGATGTCAGTGGCTTCTATCTCCTCCTTTGGCCAGTTTATTATCCCAGCAGGGTACCTGATCACGGGCAGGGTGTAAGTGTTGATGGCCCGGATCTTGTTCTTACCGTTCAGCTGACTCCTCAGGACTTGCCTGACCCTCTGCAGGTACTTGGTGGTTGCAGCTTTCCTAGCTTTTTTTTTTTTTTAGCCTCAATGCTATCTTCATCTTATCCTGTGACACACAACAGGAAAACACATCAGCAGTCGGGATTACTTTATTTAAATAATGAGTGGCAATAGTAGGAGGATTGTAGAATTAGAGTCTAATTAGAGTCTCTATTCCTTTCTTTCTCTCTGTGTCCCAGAGTTGTGGATTGAAGGAGGCTCCACAGTGCGTTTCCACATCAGAAAGCTAATAATGCAGAGCAAGAGAAAACAGCTGCAACTGCCAGAACACAGCAGAGAAGAGAAAGAAAAACAACTACTGCCAGTAATGAGGGATTTATTACAGAGGAGGGTGGCTTTGTGGTGTGTGTACATCTATACGAGTGTGCCCTAATAGTCACCAGAAACAAACTCAAACAAACATTCAGATGGATTAACAGAGGAAACAAGACCCCATAATTGCAGGAAGGGGGTAAATGGATTCCTCTGGAGAGAGTAAAGTGAATTACATCCAAGTGCCACAGCTCCCTTCTAAACCACATGAACTCTATCTCTGTCCCTCCCTTTCCTTTTCTGTCCCCTCTGGGGTTTGTTTGTTTGTTTTTTTTCCTTTATGTGGTTCTCAGTCTGGGTGGCTGTTGGTAATTTACTTTATGCCTCCTTCACCACCTCCTTCTATGTCTTTTCCTCTTCCTCTCTGTTCCTCTCATCTCTGCAGCTTTCCTGGTGACAGCACATCAATATCAGTGACATTATCGCATTGGGTCTTGGTTGTTTCAGGAGGCAGAATAAAATGCTGGACAGCACCACACAGTGAGAGAGAGGTAGATAATGTGAAATGTCAAGTCAAGAGTAATTAGAGGATGTAATGTTGTAAATGGAAAATACAGTTTGAAAGGCGGAATTAGGAAGCACTGGCTAAGGTTCCTGAAGGAGAGCCATAGCAGTCCTGTTGGCTTACCTGGACTTAAGGATCAAGAATAGGAATGGCCCAGCAAGATCTGAGTGACCCTGCCTATTGACAGACCCAGGAACAAATTGGGTGTGGGCTAATGTAGGAACAAGTTGAATCAGTACTTATACTGGAGTATTTTTAACACTACTATATGTACTTCTGCTTAAGCACAGAAAGTCTGTATTTTTGCAGCCTCTGTCAGGACCAGGCCTAAGAGAGGCAAAAGATGTTTTCACTTGTTGTCTCTGTAGTATGTTTTTCATCTTCTTCAGTACAGGAACTAGACCAGATATTCTGTAACACCGGTATCTTCTCCTGTTTCTTACTTGGGTTATAAATGTGCCTCATGATCACACGCAGCTGGTTATTACAGATCCTCGGAAACTTGAAGAAGCCTTTTCCCTGGTGTAGTTTTATCCAACTCCCTCTTAATCTGGTCAGAAGTCAGTCATGTACAGTGAGGTGAGGAATGGGAAGGACGGATCCAGAGTTCACTAAGGATGAGTGCAGCACCATGTTTATATTTTACATACACTTTTCCATTTTGGGGGCCCCTGACAGGTAAGGTAAAAAGGATCAATTTTGGGGTCCATTTCCAGGATTCAGCACTTGCCACTTTCACATACTGCCAATAGGTTATCCTTGATTACCACAGAAACTGTGTGACTGTCTCAGGAATCTACATTCTAATTTACACCCACTTCATCCTGAAACCTGTCACGTTTCTCAACCAATTTACATCTCCTGTTAGCTTGGTCCCAAAGATCAGCTACTGTACACAGAGCAGAAACATTGTAATCTAACAGTCAAAATGTGCAATGTGGGTGTAGTCTAGAGAGATACCTAATGTGGCACATATCACCAAGCACAGCCAGTGATATCTCCAGAAAGAAGTTTGGGAAGATTGTTACTGTAACGTGAAAACTTTCTGTAGTCATGGAAACCCAAGGTTTGATAGTTACTGATGAATATGTTGTGTGTAGGGTACTCTTCATAACACCATTTGCTAGGTATGTTACAATAACAATGAAGTTTAAACTTAAAAAAGTATCTCCTAAAGTTGTAGAAATGTTTAAACTTTCTCATCCATCAGATGGTAACTTTAAAGTCTATGGCGTAATAGTTCATCTTTAAATCTGAAATGTACAGCATAGTGAAGGTTTTGATGAGAAAGCTTATTTCAGTATTTCAGTAACATTCGTACTCACTGGCCAACAGTGAAAAAAGCCAAATAATCAGCTGAATGCCTCAGCTGGTACTGATCCATGTCAGGAGCCCTGCATCATTAGTCTGAAGACTTCAAAACAGCTAAGAGTGAAATGCACATGATTCACCTCCCTCCACTTGCAATGTGGTTAATGCATCCAGTCATGTTCTGCTTGAACTCATTGACCTGGAGTCTGATTCACTACAGGCGGAGTCAGTATCACTGCCAGATTTTCTTTATTCTCTGAAAGAGGAGAACTTTGTACACATAAGGAAACATGCTCAGAAGTTTCTCGTTGGATCTACCTTCACATGTGAACAAACATTTTCAGTTTAACAAATACAGATACAGATACTGTCTCAGTGATAGTCAGCTGTCTGCTGTCCTTAACACTGAACCTTACTTTAACGCACATGCTCAAGACCAAAATAGACTCGATTTCTCTGACTCAACAAGAAAGTAAGAACTGAAAAACTGCAGATGAAGTAATTAAACTACAAGCAAAATAGTAATAGATAGTAATAAGACTTTTGTATTTTGTATGTTTGAAGTGTTTTGTTCACAACAGTTTTCGGGAAAGCTGATTAAATAGTGATAAAATGTTAGCATTTTTACTCCACCCATTTCACTTTTTTAGTGCTATAATTCAATTTTGTAAGTAAAGATTTGCAAGTTGGTAGTGAGACCTGGTATGATTGAGAAAGTAAACACGATTAGAAATTAATATAATAGGAGGACAGCTCAGTTTGAATGGTTTGGAGACAAAGAGAGGCAAGGCTGAAATGGTTTGGGCATGTGCAGAGGAGGGATGGAGCTGAAAACGGAGCTGTCAGGCAGGAGGAAAAAGACCAGAGAGACGATTCATCGATATACTGAAGGAGGACATGGAGAGGATTGGGGTGAAATGGAAGCAGATTGTTGTGGTTGTGGTGAATCCAAAGTTAGCAGCCAAAAGAAGAAAAAGATTACCTACAGTCACTCTAACATCTACTTTTACCAGTAGCAGTTTCATGAAAGGATAAAATTCATACTGAGCAGAACTAAATCCAGTTTACTGGTTTGTCTCTTGACAGCAGTCCCATTTTCTAATTTGGCCCTTTGGGAAAATGATGTTTCAGTGTAAGATGGACTCTGTCTCTTGTAGTCATTGCTACACACCAAGGCTACATCCACACGTACCCGGGTATTTTTGAAAATGCAGATTTTTCTATGCGTTTGCACCTTTTGTCCACACGTGAATGCCATTTTTGGTCACTGAAAACGGAGATTTTTAAAAACGCCTGCCAGGGTGGAGATTTTCGAAAACTCAGTTTTTGCATTTACATGTGGACGAGGAAAACGGAGAAAACGCAGCATCAAAGGTGTGCGCCTTTTTTGACGTCACACTATGCGCCACGTTATTGTTTCAGTGAAATGAATTTCTACAATGGGGGACTTAGACAAAATACTGTTACTGTTAATTGTACTCTCTGCAGTGTTTAAATGCTTACACATACACACACAGTTACTGTCCCTCCACACATAGGACTCGGTTCTGCTTCTATGCCCCATCTTTGTTTACTATTTCCCAGGCATCTAGACTTCTGATTGGCCAACATTTCTACATGGTTAGGAATATATCGCCACCTGTTGCTTTGGCATGTTCCTAGCAGCGTTTTCCTTCATTTTTGCGTTTACGTGTGGACGGGATTATTTTTTAAAACGAAAACGCAAAATCTCCGTTTTCAAAAATATCCGTGTACGTGTGGACGTAGCCCAAGAGTGCCGAAAGCATGCAAAAACAACATCAAGCTTTCTGTAAAACACGACGATAACCTACTTTTAACCTGTCTGGACTGTTGGGTCTGATGTTTATGTCATAATTGCAAAATACTTGTGTGATCAATGAACCATCAAAAGGAGGGAATGTAATGAAAGTTTTAGAGACGCTGCTACTTTCCTGTATCAAGCTGACCTTACAGAAGAAAGGGCTCTGCATCATATTAATCTGTTTCCATGTAACTGCCAGCTGTACCACATGTTGATATGTGAGTTCTTGTTTGTACACAATGTTCTGACTGTGTTCTGTGACCCTGGCAGATAGAACACTTGTCTCTATAAATATTCTAGGTTTACAATCCCTCTGTCCCAAAACAATGACAAAATTTAAAAGAAAAAAGCAAACTGTCAAATGACTGCGTAGCAGGCAGTTAGACCAAAAATGCGGGATTTGGAAATGAGGGGTAAGCAAACTAAAAAGCAGCCTTATTGCCGAGCTTTTACAAAAGCACAAAATGACAGCAGAACAGAAAGAAGGAAACCAAAACTATACCTCAGGGAGGAACACAGCTATAAGTGAGAGAAAACACAGAGCTGATGGAGGCTAAGACAACTGATCCTTACAGGATGAGGAGGCAACAGGTGGGAACACAGCTGAAACTAACTACAGATGGTGAGAGAGGAAGTAGAACTAGACAAAGCACAAGAGCTTTAAAGACCACCAAAGTAAAACAGGAAGTCACAACATGTAGACCTGACAGAGACAAAAGACAAAAACAGAGACGAGACTGAGGGAACAGAATGGGAACACTAATGGCATGAAATCACATGAGATACTGCAGATAGTCGAGCTGACCATGACTGCCTGAGGACTGGCTTTGCACTACCCAGGCAAACATGGGACACATGAAAGAGAACATCTACAGAAACAGTAACTGAGAATTCAAATAAAAATCCAAGAATTAGTATTCAAAAACAAAGAGAAACTGTAAGAGGCGTTTGAGAAGAATAACAACAACAGCAGCAACAACAACTAAGACCATAACAAGTACCAGTCTAATGGGTCAACATTAACATTAACTTATTGATCTGCTTATTTCTTACAGAATGACCCTGCAGTTCATTCCATAATTAATGTAGCAATTGCTTATTCTAATTAATTTATTTGCAAACTTCTTGCTCTACTTTCTAAATATCTAGTTTTTGCACTCATTTAAATGTAATTAAAAGCTTGAGTGACATTTCTTTCTTTTTTTTTTAAGAAAACAGGTACAGAACATTACCTCACTATTGTTTAAGTTTATAATGGGTGGGAATACAGGCCCCTACCTTTCATTTGTATGCAGGGACCTTGCCGCTGCTGGAGGTCAGCTGGAAGTTGGGCAAAGAAACACAGAAATTAGGTGACAAGATGACTGCACTGAATAAAAGCTGTGAACAGGTAATTATTTCTAAGAAAAGCATGAAAATGTTCACAGGATAGTAGACCCTTAATAGAATAAAAGAGCTAGTGAAAAATGAAAGGGTGGCAGTGGTTAGAGAGGTAGGCTCCATTTCTATCACAACACAGCCACGACTTACAAAGGAGAAAAACAGAACAGAAAAGTAGAAGATGAGAGGATACAAAAAAAGAAAACACAGCAGAAACCTGCTTTTTTATTTTTTAAGGGTGTAAGAATTGTTTTGTGTTCTGCTTTTCAAAAGAATCTCTTTATAAATATGATGCGGTACACCATGTGCTAAGAGTAATGTGCACACTCTTTCTCTGCAGCTAAGCATGTGGTCTCTTCAAAAACAACATTATCCCAGTACTAATATACATAGGCTCCTTTTGCTGTCATATTTTCTGCTAACACTGAAATGTATGATTTGTATATCCAGTGGGTAGAATGGAAAGAAATCAGCTCTTTTTTTAATTCAATCAATATTTATTGAATTCCCTCATTAGCAGGTGTAATGTCACCACATACATGGTATTAAGGTTTTAGTCTGCAGTATATCTTCTTCTAGTCTACCTACCTCTGCAGATTATCTCCTGTTCCTTCTGCCTTGTTTGCTAGGCAGCCATGCAAGCCTTAGTCCAGGGCCTCCTAGTGTGCCATGGGCAGTTTGTCTGTGAAGGTTCTCAGTCATCCAGGTCATCATAGTCTAAGGAGCTGAAAGCAACTTAAAGAAGTCCAGATGCTTTTATTTGCAAGCTCCTTAGACCCTGGGCAGTTTGGTTACACAGTAGCAACAGTTTACAATTACAGCATGCATTTCACATTTACTCAGCATCTGTCCAATTATATTCATCTATGTCTCCTAGGCTGAGCTCTGCAGCTTACAATAGACTCACATTTGTATAGAACTTTCCTATTTGCACTGTACTCAAAGTACTTTATACTACATGTTATATTTAATCATAGTTTTACTTTATTCTCAACACTGGAAGTACTTTATATACCTCACTTTATCACAAAATAACTCAACACGCACATGGCATGCACATTCTGGACTATGGGAGGAAGCTGGAATAACTGGAGGGAACTGATGCAGGCACAAGGAGAAAATGTAAACTTCACATATATGTTGAAAGTGAGCATGATGTGCTACAGTTTATTATATATGAACTCATGTGTTGATATACGTATTCATGAAGGGAATACTCATGCTCCAAACTTCTGCTTATAGGTGCACATCATTTATAAACAGAGCGATGACCATGTCCCATGATGCATTGAGTATTTCTTCTTCAGTCACCTTTCTTACTCTCTATGTGTTAATAGACCTCTCTGCATTGAATCATCCTTGTTATTAATCTCTGGCTTTCTTCCACAGCATGTCCTTTATTCTGTCTTCCTCTCTCTCCTCAACCGGTCTTGGCAGATGGCCGCTCCTCCCTAAGTCTGGTTCTGCTGGAGGTTTCTTCCTGTTAAAAGGGAGTTTTTCCTTCCCACTGTTACCAAAGTACTTGCTCATAGGGGGTCACATGATTGTTTTTCTCTGTATGTATTATTGTAGGGTCTACCTTACAATATAAAGCGCCTTGTGGCGACTGATGTTGTGATTTGGCGCTGTACAAATAAAACTGAATTGGATTGAATTGACTCACTTTTTAAAATATTCTATGAAGTGAATAATCTATTAACACTGATGTTACATTTCACACTTAAATAATAAATAAAAAAAATAATTGAAATTATTAACTGTGCTTAGATTTGTTTGGTTGATTAGACTGACAGCTGTACAAATTTTACATCGACAGTGGGTTACCTAATATGTTGTAATTTCAAAGGTGTTCCTTGTAGTTACAAAGCTCAGTGGACCATTTTATTATCTTTCATGATATTTGGTTTTATGGTCTGCAATGCTTCACTTCTTCACTGTTGCAGTTCTCATTAGTCTCATTTACAGCTGCTATTTATGTTCCTTTTGGGAATATCATTTAGAAAACCAACCATCCTCTGAAGACTGATGAATCTCATGAGCACAGAAACATACCCCTAATTTTCAGTGATGATTTTCAAAAGATGACATGGAAACTATAAAGAGTACAGTTCCACCATCATAAATGCTAAGAAAGTCATCACTAACAACCTGGACAGCAGATACAAAGATGTTCAGGACTATCTGCACAGATTTAGTGTCCTGGATACAAGATACAAGTCTCTGCCATACCGTCTATTCTTTTTAAACTGGACAGAATACTTCTGCAACATTTACCTTTTCATTCTATGTAACAGAGAACAACTGTATTATCTCATCTGCCATGAACTTATTTTTGTTATAATAATAATAATAATAATAATAATAATAACAACAACAATAATAATAATAATAATAATGATAATCATGTGGAGAGCTCCATGCAACAGAGACTAGAGCCCCAAAGCCTTTTTTCACCGTCACTCAGGAGGAAATTATAGGCTGCGTTTCTGTCGTTGTTGAATTTGAGAATCTTATAATTTATGAGAATGCATCAATTTGCTGCAAGATCTAATAAAACACATTATTATTATTGTATATATAATATTTATGAGTACACTATTCTCTCAGAGAAAGAAAACTGAAAAAAAGTTTATTTTAAAGAAAGGAAAGTATAGTGCTGCTTGATCTTATTGTTTACCTTATACTGATGGCCTGAAAATAGCAATAAAGGTCTTTTGTTTGCACTAATTATGAGATCACAACATTGAGAGCCATTTCCTTTTGATAAATATATCCTGTAAATATCAGTCAGTTCAGTCTTTCTGTGCTGAACTTGCACAAAACATCTCAAAGACAGCAGTCACAGTGTAGTTTAGCATCAAGGAAACATATTCTTTCGTTAGGATTGGAGGGTGAATAATTGATCATTCACTGTCAAAGTGAATTTAAGGCAAACAGTTTTAAAATATTCTAAAATTAGCAATATCTCCACGTTTACTGCGCAAAAGTCTCACCTAGCTTTAACTTAACCCTGATGCGCTTTACACCAAAGTGCCTCATTCGTTCAGGTTTTGTGTGACTACATGACACGTCCTTGAGAGTAATGGCATGTTCTTGATATTTTAAAAACTGTGAATGGTGGATTATCAATTTATAGCATAAAATACAAAATATTTAAAAAAGTACACTGGACCAAACCAAAAACCAAACCAGTACAAACCAAACCGTTGACGGTGTGTCGTGGCGGGGAGCGCCCACGTATTTTAAACGGACGCAAGAGCAGACACTACAGGAGATGGAGCTGGTTTGTAAAACAAAAGCGAGGTTTATTAGGGATGAATAAAGGCAACAAGAACGATAAGGAGAAAAACAGAAAACGACAACTAAACTTAGTACAGGCAATGAACAACTATGAAACTGAAAAACTGTGAACACTATGACGATTACAGAGTGAAATAACAGATGACCTGAGAATGAGTGAACGGAAACACAGACTAAATACACACTTGGGGTAATCAGTGGAAGTGGAAACACATAAGGAAGCAGCTGACACAAAAGAACCTGAACTATGGTACAGTTGAAGTGAACCTAAACACAATAATAAAGACACAAGACTCTTTCAAAATAAAACAGGAAACACTGAAAACATGCAATAATCAAAGAATGAAACTAAAATACACAAAACACTGAGTTGCAGACCCAGTACCGTGACACGTTGCGACTCTTTCCACTCCTATGCATAGGGACATTTAGCAGCTCTAGCGCAAATTTTGGATTAATTTTCTAATTTTCATTACATGAACCGTTAACTGTGACCTTCTGAAGAATTCATTTAATATAGTTCTTGATTCATTCCTCATCCCCTTGCTAGTTTTTGGACTTAAACATTTTCAGGAAAGCATGAAAATTATAGTCAACATGGGCTGTGTAGCAAACAGGAGTTGGGACCCAGATGTAGGAATCAGAAATGAAGAAAATTAATCTCAAAAGCTGCTTTATTGCCAGACTCGTCAGGAACAAATGATCTGCAATTCCCCTGTAAACACAGAAGGAAGGACACGGTCATGATGGAGAACATAAGAAAGGACAAGGGATCATTGAGAAAATATATAAATGCAAAGGTTAATGAGGGAACAGGCAACAAGTGTGAGGACAGCTGAATATAATTATGAGACAGGGAAATAGGGCCACATGCAAAGCACACGTGACAAGAGGCTATCAAAATAAAACAGGAAATAACTGATATATGGATACACATACTTGACACAGAGACAGACGATGAAGAATGGGAACACAAAAGGGGATAAATAAACTAAAGTAACAGAAAACAGGATCATCATAAGCCCCAGGAATATAAAAATAACACCAGAAGACTAATAAATAAAGAATTTGAAAGCAAAACAGAAAATTATCATAATAAATACGAAACTAGAAAACCCTTACACATCTCCTTCAAAACCCTGCATCAGTGACACATGGACCATTACACTTACTGTCTCACAGTGTTATGACCTGGAGACTTCAGAAATGATACGTATTTCACTAGTGCATACAAGTCAGAGCATGGAGCTGCTTCTGGGCAAGAGAATGAGGAGTCATTTTTTTTCTACTAACAGCTGTGAATAAGTGAAGTACTGAAGATAGCTTGAATATAAGGCTGGGACAGAAGTGGCTAGAAGGGAAAAAGGAACAAACAAATGAACAGAAGCCAGACAAAATATCCATCTTTTGCTCACGTTCAATTCCAGAAAAAAGGAAATGGACACGGAAAGGTGACATGTACTCAGCTACATCATGCTCATCGGTTCACTCAAACCTTTTATGCCTCATTTCCATAATCCAGTACATCTTCTCACCTGCCATGATTTATGTGTACTGCAGATTTTACCATCCTGGCAGTCATGTCATCGGCTGGTAGAAGGTCAGACCCACAAATGTAGTTCTACAATGTCCTCTTTTTTTTACCCTCTGTTCACCATTTCTTGTTTACTTGCATTTGTAACAATTTTTCTCTTCGGGCTAATGCACCCAAATAGAGACCTTTTTTAGGTGTGTGTGTCTGTGTGAGTCTGTGTGAGTGACTCAATAAACAACTTCATAGAGGATGCCTTTAGCTCTTCATGTCAAAAGATGAAATAAAGATGAAATAAAGGCTTCTCTGTGTTGATGTGAGCGTTGTGTTTTCTTGCTCAGGGGGTTATCTGTTGTTGACAATTTTTAAAGGTAGAATGTTCTTAAACATTCTAACAACATTAAATAGCAGAAAGGCAGTGGAGGAAAAACGACAGATACTGATGTAAATGTCAGGTTTTGGTGTCAGTTGCTCAGATTCAAAGAGTAACAGCTTGTTTAATGTCTCACTGGACTCAAATCCATCATAGAAGAAAGAAAAACTATTTTTTCCACCAGCAGCCTCGTTACTCAGAGCGCAGTGCAGCTCTCAGACATACTGTGGTTTGAAAAATAGGCAAGGTTGTACCATAAACTGTTTATAAAAGATGGCCATAACTTCTTTGAGTTCGGAATTTTGGGCATTTTTATTCTTTGACAAAAAAAAAAGTGACAATATTTGCAGGGGTTGAGTGCCAAAGCTGACATGCTTTGCAATAATCATCCATAAATTGTATCCAGACAGATCTAGACAACTGCCACATACAGAAGTGCAAACATGAAAATTAACTTGAAGAATTGCAGTAACTAACTCTATCAGGTGAGCATAATTCAGCACCAAAATATGTCAGAAAGGTCCAGTTCAGTGACTCAAATTCCTTAATGTGTGTTGGCATCAACCTGACACCCAAACCTGCCAAGCTCCAAACAATGGAGTAACTTAACATTTCCCTTGTGTGGCAACTATAAAAAGTACTACAGTCTGTCTCCTGCATCTCAAAAATATTCAATATATTTAGAAATTTTGAGCATGTGGTTTTCGGCCATTACTCCTTGCAAAAACACAACAAAGAGCCAGATGAAATGCACTGTGAAGCTTTAGCGTGAACCCATAACACCCACATGATATGAGTAGAATATTGGAGGCGTGCTATTGTTGGCTGTTCAGCTGATGAAATGTGCTTCCAAAGTCTTCCAGGAGATGGAAATGTATATCCAGAATGGCTGAGTTTCTTTGGAGACGATCTTCCCATTCTTATCAGCATGTTTGACAAGCATGGATTCTGATAATATCCTGAATAGCTTGAACTGGGGAGGTACACTTTAAATCAGATTAGATATTGTGAGTAATATAAATTCTGTGTAAATAGTAGAACCCAGCTGATATATTGGCCAGCTGATCTTATCAGCTTATATTAGCTATTTATCTGTTATTGATATGGCTGAGTAATTTTCATTTATCTGTTGATAAAAACCCTTCAATCATTTCATGAGTGTTGATGTTGCATAGTTAGTCCACTAACTAACACAAAGGCACCGACTAATCCTGTCTTGGGAGTGAGTGGGGATTTTCCAGGGTGTGCAAGAGGTGTCCAGACCTCTGGTGGTAACTTGACTTCCTTGGTCAGTTCCATGGTCCTTCTGTCCTGTATCTAATGCTGCTCTCTGTCCTCAGTTCCTACCAGATTTGCCTACTGCCATGTTCATGCTTCAGTGTTGGTCTGAACTGCTTCAGCTACTACAGTCAGATCTAAGGACTTCCATAGTCACATTGTTCACCCGGCTGCCCTCCTGCCTGTCGTCACTCCTCTGGGACTAGATATCCTCCTTCACCTTGCTCACCCCACTGGACACTTTTATGGACACCTCCCCCCAGTCTGCAGGTAAGCACACCCCAAGGCCATACACACTCACCTCTTGGCTCTCCCTGTGCTCCCTGTGTTTAAGTATTTCTCCGCCCTCGACCTTCCTCAGCTCTAGTTCCCCAGTTTCAGTTTCTAGCCATGTTCTTGTTTAAAGTCACATTTTGTTAAAAAAAAAACAAAAAAAAAAGAAACCTTGCAAAACATTCAACTTGGGTATTGAGTCTGCTCTTGGGTGCCATTTTCGTATTTCCATCAGTACATGACAAATCTGTGCAGAGTCAGGCAGGGTGTAAATCAGTAATCCACAACTTCTTACAATAAATTTTTTTTCTAAAACATGCATCGTTCAGTTCAATATAATTGTATTTATATAGTGCAAATCAAAACAACAGCTCTTTCTGTATTGTAAGGTAAAGACCCTACAATAATACAGAGAGAACCCCAAAAATTAAACGACCCCCTATGAGCAAGCACTTGGAAACAGTGGGAAGGAAAAACTCCTTTTTAACAGGAAGACCTCTGGCAGAACCAGGCTCAGGGAGGGGCACCATCTGATGTGACAGTTAGGGGCTGAGGGGAGGGAGACAGGAGAGCCAGTCATAAATGATTTCACATCAGCTCAATATTGATCAATATATTGTATTTTTTAAGATCACCACTATCCATGTTAAAAATCTGCTTGGGCTAGGCTAAATAGCTTTTCAAACAGCTAAATGAAGGGCTGGTGGGAGGTTGGGTTATAAGCAAATATGGGTTCAGTAATTGATTTATTTAAAATAGACCCAGTATTTAAATTATATATAAAACTGGCATCCCTGGTCTCATAATCAGTTTTGGGCAAGTTACTTTGAAAAAGTAATTAATTATAGTTAGTAGTTACTTCTTCAAAAAAGTAACTGAGTTAGTAACTGAGTTACAATATTCTAAAAGTAATTAATTACTTGAAAAGTAACTATTGCATTACTTTTAAAAAAAACGTTTAACCCTCTGGGGTCCAGGGTATAATTGACCATTTTTAACTACTTTTGATTTTCCCTCCACATTTTCCCTTTAAAAACTATTTACTTTGCCTTGTTTGGTATCATCCTTTTCAGCACAACCTCACGTGTCTGAATTTACAGTTATGTTTTCATTTTGACATACTGTATTAACACAATTGATTTAGAATCAGACAAAAAACATAAAATCAGAGTAGAAAAAGTTATAATTTTTACTGTAACAACCACAAACATGTTTAATGAATCATATTTCATAACTTTGAATGCAAATATAAATTGTCAATTTTAAAATCCTATGCACAAGTTTTGCAAACAACAAAGTTATTTGCATCCATTAACCTTTTACCAATAACCATTTCAAACTATTTACATAACAATCAGCTGTTCTGCATTCAATAAGATGCAACAGAAATTATTTGTGCCACTCCAAAACAATAATTTCTGTCCACTATAAAGGAGAACATCACAGCCTGATACCTGCAGGTCTGACAGCAGCAGGTGTATCACTCCTTTTTCTACCTGGAGACAGCAGTCGCCTCATTGTTCTGACCAATGACTGTAGAAAAAATGGACGACGCGACAGCTCCCCAAAAATGAAGCCAAATAGTCTCTATCGTCCCCTGGGCCCTGTTTCAGGAAGCCGGTTTAGTGGAAAAACTGAGTAAGTATACCCTGAGTTAACGAAAACTCTGGGTTTTCGGTTTCACAAAGCGAGTTCAGATGAAGCCTCAGTGAGTCACTATGACGACACACTCCGTGAAGCTAACCTGCCCCCTAGCAGGTTTACTACAACTAACCCTGACTGTCTCCGCCCCTTTGTCGGAAACCTGACAGTAGGAAGTGTCGGACATGGCGTGCCCCGTCCTTGAAGAGCCAGTAGATCATGAAGCCCAAATTCTCCGCAGAGCTCTCCGCCGGGAGAGAGTGATCAGAGCGCGTTTGGACATTTTATCATTTCCTGATGATTTTCTGTGTGAACGTTACCGTTCTTCAGCACAATCTATAAGTTATTTGGATAACATCCTCAGGCCATATATTACGCATGTGACACATCGTGGACATCCTCTCAGTTCTGTACATATTATTTGTATTGCACTTTGGTTTTTTGCAAACGGGAGCTTTCTGTATAATATTGGTGACGCTGAGCACGTTTCCAAGGCTACCGTCTGTCGGGCAGTCAGGAATGTTACAGTTGCACTGAAACGTCTCCTGTACTCGTTTGTGGTGTTCCCCGGTCACAGACCCACAAGATTCATCAAAGAGGGATGCCACAAAATTGCAGGTATCAGGATGACCAAAACTTAATTTATGATGTGGTGATATTTGAACTACTACTTAAATTTTACATTTATTTTCACGGTTCCCAGGCGTGATTGGCTGTACAGATGGGACTCACATTCCAATCATTGCTCCTTCAGTAAATGGAGGGGACTATGTGAACAGGAAGTCTTTCCACAGCATTAATGTGCAGGTACATAGTTCCCTGTAGCATTTCAAACTAACAAATTATTTCATTATAGTAATGGATGCTAATTTGTGTTCTCTGCACTGTGAAGATCATATGTGATGCTGCCAACATTATCACAAATGTGGAAGCCAAGTGGCCAGGCTCTGTCCATGACTCACAAATATTCCGTGAATGTACACTGAGCACAAAATTTGGACATGGTGAGTTGAGAATACTTTAAAATATATAAAGACCAATTGCTTCAGGGACAGTTGAACTGAAGTGTATCCTTCTGTCTTAGGAGAGTTCACTGGCTACTTGCTTGGTGATAGGGGGTATCCATGTTTACCCTATTTGCTTACCCCTTACCCTGACCCTGAACCGGGCCCACAGCAGCGATATAATCTGGCTAATTGCAGGACAAGAGCCAGAATCGAAATGACTATCGGAATGCTTAAGGCCCGGTTCCAGTGCCTTCAAAGACTCAGGGTCACCCCAGAAAGGGCATGTGACATTATTGTGGCATGTGTGATTCTTCACAACATTGCCACAATTAGAGGAGAACACTGTCCTTCTGAACCAAACATCAGCAGTGATCCAAACCATGAACATCCTGACCCTCCCACGGACATACAAGATGGAAGCGCAGTCAGAGACACCATATGTCACAATCATTTCTTTTGACCCATCACCTCAACATGTTGAAAGAAGAATAAACAGATTTTTTGTTCAACTGGCTTTATTGGTCGCCTGTGTTTCCTGTACACAAAGTATTAAAAGATGTAAACCTCATAAAGTGTCTCTGTTGCTTCCTCCTCTGTAACAGCTGTCAATGTTTCTTCATTATTTTCCTGTAGTAAAGAAATAAACAACATTGCTGTTCTACTGTAAACTCATAATCTGTGGAGTATTACTCACAACTGCATGTTGGTCTGGCTCAACAGGAGGCTGCACCAGATGCAGTACACCACCACCATCAACTGATAGAATATGAGGTTTATACAGGTCACTTATAACTTACAAGGGACCAAATGGCAATTAACAAACATACCAAGCACCTTACACTTCATTGTCATTATGCTCTCAAAGACAACCAAGACTGAGGGAAGGCAAAATCAGTAGGAAAATAACTTCACTACAAAATAATCCATTATGGTAAAGAGTTTATCAAATGAATGAGTAGCACTGCAAAGGTGACTGTGAAGAAAGGATGTATGCACATCATGTATTATTTTGAATTTACCCCCTATGTAGGCACTTGTGTCTTGCGGGGTTATTGACTCAGAGGATGTCCCCGCAGAGATGCCTTCGGCCACAGGGCACCCACTGTTTTGGCTGAGGGCCAACTGCTCAGCCTCTGTGAGTGGTGGTGGTGGAGGACCCCCACCTGTTTTTCGGGCCTCCGCTTTTTTTCTGTTGGCTATAACGGGTCACATTTGAGCATACAGAGTAAGCAAATATGTACTTGTAATGTGCTCAGATAATTTCAATAAGTGCTTACAGAAAGAAAATTAATGTAGCCTCTAACTGAAATTGATTTACATGGGACAAACAGACCAAGCACTATGGCTCATAATACAATTACACCTTACCTGTTTGGACTATATTTTTATATTTCATTTTTACTTGCTGCCAGGAACGTTTGGGGCCTGTTGGGTTGCACCTGCGCTCACATCACATCACAAAATAAAATGTATAAAATAACAAATAAAATAACATATGATAAAATAACATGTTAAATGGGTGGAAATCCCTAGATCAATGTTTATATTAACACTCACGCATTGACTCTGTCGGCTATGTTTTGCCATGTATGCTCCCTTTCTTTTGCAGCTGTGGCTGTGTTACTTTTTTCCGCGGAATTTGCATGTTATCGGCATATGCTGCCATCAGAATTTCGGCCTCAAGCGCTGTGAAATACATTGACCGCGCCTTCTTTCCCTCCGTCTCCATGGTGACTCGCTTAATCTGTGCTCCGCTTATCAGGGCTTTATGTATCCTCGTCCGCGCGCTTCACTTGGGGTTGACGCAACTCCGCGTTGATTGAACTAATTGTTATCAGCCTTTCTGAAACCGAATATTCCGAGTTGGACAGTTCGGGGTTACTCAACCCTGCGTATCATTTTTCACTCTGAGTTTTCTAAACCGGCTTCCTGAAACAGGGCCCTGGTGTCTGGCTGCTGGCTTTTTTCCAAAGATTCTTTCTTTTGTTTTCAATAGTTCTCATCACGCTGATTGATGTCCAAGGGGTCTCCTTTCTTATAAGTTTGATTCTAATTCCTACAGCGGCGATGTTAAATTGGGGTGAAACATCATCATAACAGCTTTGACTCATGCAATAGTTTTGCCCCCTTAGCTGCAGGTGTTGTGCTAGACCAGGGGTCACCAACCTTTTTGAAAGTGAGAGCTACTTCTTGGGTACCGATTAATGTGAAGGGCTACCAGTTTGACACACACTTCTCAAATAACAAATTTCCTCAGTTTAACTTAATTATGTGTTATCATTAATAATTAATGATATTCATCTATGTACGGACACTAATTATGTTAATTATTTTTCACCATAATTATAAAGAATGCAATTAGGAAACAAGGTAGGAAACATAAATATCAATATGCAACGCTTTATTTCTATATATCTCTGCAAGTATTTACATTTTGAAGTGATCACTTCTACAACATTTTCACTTACCACTAACAAATTTTAACAAATCATGCACTGTTACATACATTATTTTTGTATTTATGTAACATACAAAAAATCAACTTTCAAATTTTACAGAACTTTTCACCAAATTGGCAGCATTTTAAAGCAAATTGTCACATGTTACACTTAACAAACACATTTGTTTTTCAATAATTAAATTCAACTTTGACATGACACTGTAATGTTGCCACTGAGAACATCTAATATGGCTTTCTTTGTCTGTTAGTGGGAAACCTGGCATTGCATGCTGTTCACCAGTGTGTTGTAATCTGGGGTATAACTTGACACTGCAACTCTGAGTGAGTCTTGCAGATGTGCATCGGAGAGGCGTGTTCTGTGTTTGTTCTTGATGAAGTTCATGTCAGAAAAGGCTGATTCACAAAGATAGGTTGAACCAAACAGGCTGGCAACCTTCATAGCTGCTGTGCACACACCACTGTACTTTTCTGTGTCAACAAGGCACCAAAAGTTTGGTGCACCCAGATAGGCTTTGAGGTGGACATCATTTTGCAATGTTACAATTTCGATTTCCACCTGTCCAGCATCCAAGCTGAACATTGAACTTAGTTGCTCAGCAATGCATGTTGTGTCCACATTCATGAAAGGATTGGAAACAAATGAGACACATGGCTCAAGCTGATCAAGGTCACAAAACCTGTTCTCAAACTCTTGACCAAGTCGGTTTATGACTTGAGTGTACTTTTCTGCAACTTTGTCAAAAGTCTCAGATGCAGAAGCATTGTCTTTCAGCACCATCTGCACAGAGGGAAAGTGCAGCACCTTTTTTCTCTGTAAATGCACAGAGAAAATGTTCATCTGGGCTTTAAATCCATTTAAAGCACTTATCATGTCAGCAACAGTCTTACCTTTGCCTTGCAGCTCACAGTTCAAATAGTTCAGTTTCCCAGTAATGTCTGTTAAAAACGCAAGGTCAAGTGTCCACTCAGTGTCCTCCAGCAGAGATGTGTCTTCCCCTTTGGATTGCATGAACTCCTTGATTTCACCCAAAAGTGACAAAAAACGAAGCAAAATCCGTCCCCTGCTGAGCCATCGGATTTCCGTATGTAGTAGAAGGTCACCATATTCAGCTGACAGCTCCTCCAATAGCACCTTGAATGTTCTGTGCTGTTTAGCTCTGGAGCGGATGCTGTTTATGATCTTCACGACGGGAGTCATGACGTGCTCGAAGCCGATCACCTTTGCGCATAACGCCTGCTGGTGAATGATGCAGTGGTAATGCATGAAGTTTGGGAACTCTGTGTCACCTTTACAGTGAGCGATGAATCCCGTATGTCGGCCGATCATAGCAGGAGCCCCGTCGGTAGTCACTGATACCAGCTTTTCCAACGGTACCTTTTTCTTCGCGAAAAACTCCTTCACCGCGTTATAGATGTCAACTCCCTTCGTTGTTGTCTTTAGCGGCAGTAGTGTCAGAAGTTCTTCTTTTGTGGAGAAACCATCAAATACCATCCGGATAAAGACCATCAGCTGTGCTGTACTGCTGCTGTCGACGGACTCGTCACACTGGATGCTAAACCAACTGCACTTTGCCAGATCCTGATCCAACTGATCGGCCAAGTTCCCGGACATAGCCGACACTCTTCTAACAATTGTAGTTGCCCCCAGCTGGACATCAGAGAGAGTGGAGATTACATCGTTTCCATATTTCTCGTCTTTAAGCACAGTTTTTGCAATTATCATCATTGCTTCTTTGAAATACTCCCCGTCTAAAAATGCCTTCTTTTTCTTAATCATGAAATGTGTAGCTCTAAATGAGGCTTCGGTTGCTTTTTGAGAGTTTTTCACCGGTCTCGTGAAAAAAGACTGCTGTTTGCTCAAACCTGCCTTTAATTCGCGGGCCTTTTCCGCTCGCAGTGTTCTGCCCTTTGGGTAGTTAGCATGGTAGCTTGTGTGACACGTTCGGAAATGTCTCTCCACGTTGTGCCGCATTGCCGTTGCCACAGTTGCCCCGCAAATGAGACACACGCATGAATCTTTCACAGTGGTAAAAAAGAACTCTTCCTCCCATTCACTGTGAAAATTATATGTTTTCTTCCTTTTTTCCACCATGTTTTCCTCATCTCCTCACCTTTGCCTTTGCTGGTCTTCACGGCAACTGTTTCCGTGGAGACCAGCTAGCACTAAATATTAGATCATGATCTAATATTTAATAATAAACATTTTTTTATATATTATCTCTAACAAATTAACGCAATGCAATTGTGATTAAAAAAAATAGCAAGAAAAAATAAAAATAGATGCAGCTTACTGGTAAGTTGCTATGGTGAGCTATTTTTAGAACAGGCCCGCGGGCGACTCATGTGGTCCTTGCGGGCGACCTGGTGCCCGCGGGCACCGTGTTGGTGACCCCTGTGCTAGACAGTGATCGTGATTACTGCCCGCGGGAGCGCGCACAGCTGCTTAAAGCTGTAGCGCCCAGATTACTTACACCTACTTCTGTGCAACTGATATAAGATGCGGTAAGCTGAACACAGCTTCAACCGTCTGTTTGTTGAAAAATAGTAACGTACCGCATTTTCTTGTTAGTAACTGTAACGGTGTTGTAACGATAGGAATAGTAATTAGTTAGATAGTAACGCCGTTACTTGTAACGCCGTTATTCCCATCACTGCTCATAATGTGAATAAATATGAGAATTGGTAAAAATAAACAAACACTTTTCAATTCTTTACTTCTTTTTTTGACCATTACAAGCTGAGTTCCAGGTTCTGGGAAGACCAGTCCATGACTAATGATGTTCCTGTGTGTATTTCTCTAACCAGGTATGCTTATATTGCATTGACATGTGTGTTTGGGATCACTGACATGATGTTATTGCATGGTAGATGAAAATCTGACTGTACTTTTGTGTTTTCACAAGTTCATCAGTTCTCAAAAATCCCCAGTGGCACTAGTTGGGGATTTAACCCCAAACCATGAGAGAGTCTCTACCATATTTTACAAACACTCACTGTTTTAGCGCTCTCCTTACGGCCTCCATACACTTCTGGTGAAGCTTTTTGGTAGCCAAATATGAAGAAATGAGGGTGTGGACTCTGGAGAATCCGAATTTTACATAGTACCGTACATAATTTGGCATTAATTAAATAGTTTCCAAGTTCGAAGTAATGTGGGCAGGCTAAATCAATGTTTTAGCCTGCCCACAGGTGCTGAAGACCTGCAAATTGTTTTGCAACCCAGCTAGACTGGACATCTTGACATAAATGTCAGTTTGGTGCAGCAGTATAAATTACTGAAGGTGGAAATATCTTCTTTTGATTATCTTGGTCCTCATTGGACTAGATTTGGATGACTATTACTGTTATTAGTGCTAAATAGCACACTTTAATTTAAAAGATTCCTGGAAAGTAGCTGTAAAACCAAGCTTCACTTTCCTTTTTTTGACTCTCTGTAGAAATAGTCACTGTATGGCAATATGAAAGAAACTGCTCTGTTTTTTCAGAAGCAGCAGTAACGGCAGCAGCAGCAGCAGCAGCAGAAAAAGGCGAATAATAATAATAAGTATAAGAATTAAAGAAGGAGAAAAATCAAATGAAGTAGAAGAAGAAACCACTTCATCCGAATACTTTAGTGCAGCTTTTCATTTTCCGATCTGCAATTTTTCAACCTCATGCATGAAATTAAAAAAAGAAAAAAAAAATTATTATAAAGAATTTTTCGTTTAATGGGGAAACAATCAAATTAGGTCCTGACAGCATTAGTAATGTGTAAGAGCATGTGTGTCATGTTTTTGTACAGTGCAGCAAGCCATTCTTCTCCCAAATGATTTTGTAGCACATCATACATAATTTGTTGTTGAAACAGTCCTAAAATGTTCTTTGTATTATAAAGCATATATTGCCAAAGTCAAATCTAAATAATTGACAGAGTTAACATGGCTCTTGGTGATGAGTTTCAGCCTCCACCTGCAGTGACTGTGCATATCAGATACCACCTGGAGTATTGTGGAAGAGAGGGGAAATGAAGACCATTAACAAAGCAGAGCTAGACATGACTATGAGCAAGGATGCAATTATATCAGTAGCCTGCTGTCATGTTTCTGTAAGAACCTGCTCTCTGCATAGTCCAGGTTATAATTGTGGGTGTCAGGGACGATGATGGATGACGGCAGATAGTCTCCAGTGCTGGGATGCAGGTAATAACTTGCATTAGCGTTACTTCATTCAGCAAGGTAATACAAACAGTCATGCTGGCACATATTGAGGAACTTGCCCATTTTACTTTATGACAAGTAGTTTGATATATTTCATTATCTTTTCTGCATATGAGTGATTTTATAACTCCCACTTTTATTTAACTTTGAAAATAACACAAGCATAAAGATGGAAGTGGTTTTTAATAAAGCTCAAGAACTTAAAAATGTCTGAAAAAAATAATATACTCAACAATGCACTACTCATACTGTGAGTAACCATCAAACAGTATGTCAAGTATGTCAAATATGATGGAAGGCAACTATCAACTCTTTAGGCTGGACTTGAGGGTTTGTTTTCCATGTTAACCATTTTGCCAGGTAAGCACAGCATTAGTTCAGATGGGTTACAAACTCAGTCTCAGTTCATCCAAGGACATCAGCTGAATTTAGTTCCAAGCTTACCTCACCTAATGGCTCATCCGATACACTTCTATACATTCAACTGGCAAATGTCAGGTAGAGTGTTTAGCTACTTTACGCTGCGTAAAGTTGCTACAAATCTGCAAGCTGCTTTGCAGCCCACCTCGACTCCAGTTCTACCTATTGTGTAGTTTCTGACTTAAATAAAACTCAAGTCTAGGCTCTTGCTGCTGCCTTTCCTACCTCTGCCTTTTCATATATGCATACAGATAGTGATGGGCAGAGACATGTTCTCTGTTGTGGACGTCTCAGAACAGATTATCGACGGCAATGAGTTTCCCCTTACCCATAATGCCCCTGAAAATGGCACTATTTCTGTTCAAAGAATGATGATTTGTGAAATGTTCATAAAGCCATTAAATCCCGCCAATAGTCGCTGAAACATTTCATCCTGCTCAGCTAGCACCGTGGCTAAAAATTCAAGTTTTGTCCTTCGAAGTGCATTAGAAACTATTAGCGCCAATATAATATATTTCCAAAATGAAATGACTATATATAGACTTAAACAACATCAAAGAACAACAACATGTCACTTCCGGCGCCCCCCGTGTGCGGCAGCCTGTTACAGCAGCTCTGCTCATTCTGAGTTTCTTTCTTTCTTATCTTTTTTCTCGTAATTTTTTTGTAACTAACGTATTAGTAATTAGACTCTGCAACCATGTTCTACCGTTTTGTGCTAGTCCTGGTCGTTTTTCTCAGTTTATTTCTACTTTTTTCACCCGTGTCTGGGGACCCAGAGCAGAGATCCTTTGTTTACAGTAAGGATCAGCTGTTAGCGCTGCGTCCTGCAGCGGTACTGCCGGCGGACAGACCCGATATTCCCAGCGAGCTGAGGAGGAAAAGACGGGGGTGTCGTGCTGGGAAGGAGCGCCGTCGCCCGAGAAGGAGACGTTATCGACCATCTCTTCCTTCTGTAATTATTGGAAACGTAAGATCTTTGCCCAATAAGATGGATGAGCTCATGTCGCTAACCTGGTCACAGAGGGAGTACCGGCAATGTAGCATCATGATGCTAACGGAGTCGTGGCTAACATCGCTAACTCCGGACACAAGCGTGACACTACCGGGATTCCAGCTGCTGCGAGCGGACAGGACCAGAGACAGCGGTAAGAGGAAAGGAGGGGGACTGGCAGTTTTTGTGAACGACAGATGGTGTAACCCTGGGCACATCACTGTAAAAGAGCAACTCTGCAGCAGAGACATTGAGCTGTTAGCCGTTAGCATGCGTCCGTACTACCTGCCCCGGGAGTTCTCGCATGTTATCGCGATAACAGCGTATGTCCCCCCCTCGGCCAACGCGGATGCAGCCTGTGACTCTCTCCACTCTGTGGTCAGCAGACTGCAAACACAATCACCGAGAGCCCTTCTCATAATATCAGGGGACTTCAATCATGCCTCACTGGACTCCACACTGCCCACCTTCACCCAGTATGTGACCTGCCCAACCAGAGTCAATAAAACACTGGACTTACTGTATGCCAATGCAGAAGAGGCATACAGTTCATCACCTCTCCCTCCCCTGGGCAGATCTGATCACAACCTGGTGCACCTTGTCCCTGTGTATGAGCCCTTAGTGCGCAGGGAGCCACCAGCCACCCGCACAGTACAGAGATGGTCAGAGGAGAGCGAGGAGGCTCTTAAGGATTGTTTTGAGTCGACTGTGTGGGAGGTGATTTGTGATGACCACGGAGAGGACATCGACAGCCTTACTACATGCATTACTGACTATATAAACTTCTGTGTGGATAACACTGTACCTACCAGGACTGTACGGTGTTTCTCCAACAACAAACCTTGGATTACCCCAGAAATTAAAACCGTCCTCAAGCAGAAGAGGAGGGCCTTCAAATCCAGAGACAAAGAGGAGTTGAAAAGGGTGCAGAGAGAGCTGAGGGGACTGATAAGGAATGGGAAGGAGAGCTACAGGCAGAAGATGGAGAACCAGCTTCAACAAAACAACGTTGGTGAAGTCTGGAGAGGCCTCAGAACCATCTTGGGCCACAAACAGCAGAACTCTCTGCCTGGGAGGGATGTGAGGTGGGCAAATGAACTGAATCATTTCTTCAACAGATTTGATTCAGCCATGAGGCAGTCTGCAACATCGGCTGCAGACTCACCCACCCCCACTGCTGCTGTTCCACCTCAGACACTTCACACCTCCTCTATTCACCCTGCTCACTCCCCCCCACCCCCAACTGCAGCATCCAATACACACTCAACACAAGGCTCCAGCCTGTCTCTCTCAACCACCCAGGTTAGGAGAGAACTGAGGAGGATTAATGGCAAGAAGGCAGCGGGTCCAGATGGCATCAGCTCGAGGGTCGTCAGGTCCTGCGCGGACCAACTGTGTGGGGTGATGGAGCACCTCTTCAACCTGAGCCTGAGGTTGGGAAGAGTCCCACAGCTCTGGAAAACCTCCTGTGTTGTACCAGTGCCAAAGACTTCATGCCCCAAGGACCTCAACAGCTACAGGCCGGTGGCTCTGACATCCCACCTGATGAAGACCCTGGAGCGGTTGGTCCTGGCTTAGCTTCGGCGCCTAATAAGCTCATCACTGGACCCACTTCAGTTTGCCTACCAGCCTGGCATTGGAGCGGATGATGCCGTCATTCACCTCCTACATCGTTCCCTCGCTCACCTGGAGACCGCTGGAAGCACTGTGAGAATCATGTTCTTTGATTTCTCCAGTGCCTTCAACACTATTCTTCCCTCGGTTCTAAAGGACAAGCTGGTGAACTCTGGAGTGGACCATCACCTCACTACCTGGATCCTGGACTACCTCACCGACCGACCACAGTATGTGAGGACTCAGGGCTGTGTGTCGGACAGGGTCGTCTGCAGTACGGGGGCCCCACAGGGAACGGTTCTGGCTCCGTTCCTCTTCACCATCTACACTGCAGACTTCTCCCACAATTCCACCCAGTGCTTCCTGCAGAAGTTCTCTGATGACTCTGCAATAGTCGGCCTCATTACTGATGGGGACGACAAGGAGTACAGAGGTCTGACCCAAGACTTTGTGGACTGGTGCCAGCTGAACTACCTCCAGATCAACGCCAGTAAAACCAAGGAACTGGTGGTAGACTTCCGCAGGCACAAGCATTCTCCACTGCAACCACTGAACATCCAAGGTATGGACATTGAGGCTGTGGACAGCTACAGGTACCTTGGTGTTCATCTGAACAATAGACTGGACTGGACTCATAACTCAGACGCCCTCTACAGGAAAGGGCAGAGCAGGCTGTACCTGCTGCGGAGACTCAGGTCGTTTGGAGTGGAGGGCCCACTCCTGAAGACCTTCTATGACTCTGTTGTGGCTTCTGCTATCTTTTATGGCGTGGTCTGCTGGGGCGGCAGCATCTCTGCTGGGGACAGGAAGAGACTGAACAGGGTGATCCGAAGGGCCAGCTCTGTTCTAGGATGCCCTCTGGACCCAGTGGAGGTGGTGAGTGACAGGAGAACGGCGGCTAAGCTGTCATCCCTGATGGACAACATCTCCCACCCCATGCAGCAGACTGTGACAGCACTGAGCAGCTCCTTCAGTGGGAGACTGCGGCACCCACGGTGTGGGACGGAGAGATTTCGCAGGTCTTTCCTCCCCACTGCTGTCAGACTCCATAATAAAGACTTTAACTGATCAAGCACACACATCCATACATATGCAATAATAGTAAGTGCAATAATCCTTTCTGTCATCGTTGTATTTTTACTCAGTTGTATATAGTATTTGTATTTGTATTCTATTTTTATCTTATTGTATATTTATTTTATTTTATTCTACTGTATATAGTATTTTATTTTATTCTATTCTGTACAGTTGTGTACTGTATTTATTCTTATTGTATTCTAATTTTTGCCTCATAACTTTTGCACTGTCCACTCCTGCTGTGACAAAACAAATTTCCCACGTGTGGGACTAATAAAGGTTATCTTATCTTATCTTATCTTATCTTAAAAAGCCTAAAGATCATGTAATGGCTAATAGCATAACTGTCACGACCGCGGTGGCAGACGTGTGGAATTGGAGATAGGACCCAAAATGCGGCAGCTCTGGTGCAGATGAGTATTTATTTAACAAAAGAAAATACAAATAGCAATGGCGTGGGTGAAGGTGAAACAGGAAAACCTAAACTGGGTAAAACTAACAAAACAAACCAGAAACGAAGATGCAGGGAGGTCCGGGGAAATACATACGGAGAGACGCAGGGAGACCGAGGGGAAACAACGCAGACGAACCAGCAACGACTAAGACAGAAGACAAGACTTAAAAACACTCAGAGAACACAGGGAGATCACACACAGGTGGGGGACACAGCTGGGAGTGATTAACGTGACAAGACTAGGGAGGCAAACCAAAAACACTCACATAAGACGCAGACCTTCAAAATAAAACAGGAAACACATACACCCAATGACACAATGCAAAAACTTCACACAGACTGGGGAACACATAGGAACATGAAAACAAAACCCAGAATAATAATAACTACACGGAGTCACAAACTCCGTATCATGACAATAACACCAATAACATACTTTAAAGGTAAAGTGTATAAAATATCACCACTAGACTGCAAATTGGAGTCAACTGAGTTTTGTGCTCTTACACATCCCAATTCAAGTTCATAACCCTGGCTACGGTGGCCACTGTAGGACAAACAGCTCTGGCTGCCATTCATCTGTAGTGAGTGTAGGCTGTCAACATACTGTTTACCTCAGCTGTCAAAGCAGGTGCTTGTGTCTATTTACTCTGAGAAGAGGCTGTAAAACTTTGTGAAAGGAGTCCAATACAAGTTTATGAGTCAGTAAAGCTCACTTCTTTCCGATGACAAATACTGAGGTTAGTTGTTGAGAATATCCCAAACTTTTCTGTTGGTACAGGTTGCTATTTTTGCTACTGGTAGCCTCTGTTAGAGGCTGTTAGCTGGAATCAGTGAAACGTAGTTAAAAGTTGACTCTCTCAAAGAATTTGAGAATGTCAAACTGTTTATCAGAGAGCTTTTATAAGCAAGAGTCCACATCGATTTATTTTTAGTGGATTCATTCAAAGTTTCTGAGAATGCATGAATTGGAGGAAGATGTAATTACACACACACCCAATGGATACTTATGAGTAAAATATTCATTTTCTAAAAATCAAATAGCCCCCCAAAAAGCTGACGTTTAACAGAGATTAGGTGGTGGTGGACTCAAATACAGACAATGTCCCACACAAAAAATTGAGGTAATGATGTATGCAACTATCTGAGGAAGCAGCTGGTCAGTTGTAAGGTAATCTAGCATTAGGTTTCTCCAGGTGAAATGGTGGAGGGTGGGCAAGGACGTGTGGCTCCATAGACCTAATCCCAAGCTCTGCATTCTAATAACTAGCAGGGAAACGCAGGTAATCAGGGACATGAAGCAAGGAGACAAGTATAAGGTAAATAGAGGGAAGAAGAGACAGTCAGTCTTACTAGCTGACCTGAAGGACCTGGAAGGGCATTTTACCACCATCAGTTAATGTGTAATTGAATCTGGCAATCAGGTTAATGCATATTACAATTGAGAAATGTTTTATTTGCTGTCACCTAGGATTGCTTGCTGAAACTTAAGCATGTAGCTAGCTACAGTTCAACAAAAATCATCAAACACAAGCTGTTTCTGCACATCTTTCAACAAAATGTAATTGTGAGCTAAATGTACACTTGGTGCATTTCCCAAGGAGAGAAAAACGTCTCAAAATACCGAGAGCTTGCTGGTGAAAATGCTCAGCTTAGGCCAGTATAACCAGACTTGAAATGAATGGGTGACATCAGTGCCTTTTGCCAGCATCACGTCAAAAGGTTTCCCCATTGCTTTTTGTCATCAATGCAATTTAACAGCTATGATATCAGTTATGGTTCAGTCTTGTCAAAGAAGCTTTGAGTGTTCAGAGCATCCATTCTTTTTGTCAGCACAGCCTTATCTCAGTGGGCTCACGCTCACACAGGAACTAAGCACTATTAGTAATGGTGGCTGGTATGAGCACTTGGTCTGTGTCTGGCTGAAAAAAATTTGTAAAAATGTGTACACACACACACACACACACACACACACACACACACACACACACACGTAGGAAAATATTTAGTATACACATCCAGAAATGCATACACTATTATATATTGTACATATATTTATTAGTTTCAGGTTGGCCATTCTTGTATTTTGCTCGTTTGTGTTGTTGTGTTTGCACATCTCTGTTGCTTGTGGGGCTCGCACACAAGAATTTCACTCGCATGTGCTGTGCCAGTGTGCCTGCACATGTGATGTGACAATAAAAGTGATTTGATTTGATTTGATTTGATTTGGCTCTACTTACTCAGTAGTGTTTCAAATGAAAAGGGACCTGGCAAGTGGCTGAGGCCTCCATAATAACCACAATAATTATTTGAATTGTTCAGTGACTGCGGCAAAGTGTTCATACTTTACATAATAATAGAGAGCCAGGCGTTAATGGCTGCAGGCAGTGGAATTTTGAAAAACGGTCATAACCACATCCCAGTGGAGCAATTGTGAATAATTTATAGTGTTTGTTATTCTGGGAATTCAGAGATTTAGTGCTATTAAGCAAAGGAAAAATTAAAAGATACAGTTTGACCCAATAAAATTATATTTTTTAAAAGAGACTTTCTTTGTATTGGGGACTTTTGGACTAAAATAGGTTTTGTGTATGTGAACAGTTGCAATCTGTATAATTTTCTTTAAAAGCAAAAGAGAAAACTTGGAGACTGCAAAGGGACCAATCTTCTAACCCCTGGGGCAGGTGCTGATGTGTTTACTCATTTACCTCACTGTGTGAGTTTGACTATTACTTTTTGCTGTGTGGGCTTTGTATTAGCTAAGAAATAAGCAGCTTTTTAGCCAGTCCTCACTACCCACAGGGCTGGTTCAATACAAATGTATTTAGTCTTGTCAGTTAGAGTTTTGCTTGGGGTTGAGTTGTGGATCACAATGACACTTTTCTTGCAAAATAGCAAGACAGACATTTTCTTGGGGGCGTCTGGAGGGGTGGAAATAACTGGCAGCCAAAATTATGGCACATCCAGATGATTCCTACAAAGCAAGCCATGGCAAATATCGCTGATTAAGGTGGCAGTGCAATTTTAGTATATACTAAGTCAATGTATTTTTAAAACCCAGAGTTACTCTTTGGAAGTACAAGTAACCACTATTAAGCCCAAACAGTCTTCTTGTCCAGCAGATGCTACAAATAAGTATAAATGTGTTCATATGATCTGTAAATCTGTCAAATTCAGTTTTGTCCATTTACAACACAACAGTAACAATACACATAACAACCCAATATTAGGTAACCTTTTCCATTTGGTTGTCCACCATGTGTCTCTGCCCATCACACAGGCTGTGTATAAAAGATGAATAGGTTTTATATACAACAAGTGCCTTAAACCTGCATCCTTTCTAATGGCCTGTAGGGAGCAAATCCTCTGGCTCCAAAAGAAGAACTCTTTATAGGCTCAGTTCTTATAGTTGCAAAATCATATAGGACATAACATGGTGCACATTATGTACAGATTTCCATTAGAGCATGGGAGGCAGAGCCTTCAGTTTTCAGGCCCCTTTTCTATGGAACCAGCTTCCAGTTTGGATTCAGGAGACAGACACTATCTCTACTTTTAAGATTAGGCTTCAAACTTTCCTTTTTGCTAAAGCATATAGTTAGGGCTGGACCAGGTGACCCCAAATCCTCCCTTAGTTATGCTGCAATAGGTGTAGGCTGCTGGAGGATTCCCATGATGCACTGGGTGTTTCTTCTTCAGTCACCTTGTTCACTCACTACGTGTTAATAGACCTCTCTGCACTGAATCATATGTGTTATTAATCTCTGGCTCTTTCCCACAGCATGTCTTTTATCCTGTCTTCCTTCTCTCACCCAAACTGGTTGCAGCAGATGGCCACGCCCCTCCCTGACCCTGGTTCTGCCGGAGGTTTCTTCCTGTTAAAAGGGAGTTTTTCCTTCCCACTCTCCCCAAAGTGCTTGCTCATAGAAGGTCATATGATTGTTGGGTTTTTCTCTGTATGTATTATTGTAGGATCTAGGATTGAGGTGACTGTTGTTGTGATTTGGCGCAGTATAAATAAAAATGATTGAATTGAATTGAATTGAATTGATTCTAATTCAGTCCAATCCAATTTAGTACAGGTTTATTTATTTAATCCAAATCACAACAACTGTAGTCTCAAGGTAGTTTACATTTGAGGTTCCTTACCCTGCAATATTACAATAAACAAAAGAAAAAACACATGGGAATGGTCAAAATAAAATTTAGCAAGCCTAGGAGGCAGGATGAACCAACCCAGAATCAAAACCAAATTGGATTTTGGAGCTGCATCCATCATATCACTTAAATGATGTCCTTTATACAAAGTGTATTAATGTAAAGAATAACAATTTTCTGCCATCTAATCTACAGAAAACAATGCTTAAAAGCTTTACTGCTAGCTAGTTATCAAGAAAAAATGAGCCAAATGCTTAGTAAAGTGTTACATCCATGTTGTGTTTAAATAAAAAATTAAAGTGGACTGACGTGGTTTTCTGTTTTTATTTCTGTTTGGGTTTTGTAAAGAACTAACCATAAAACTGAAAATTGTCACAGCTGGGACTATATTGAATGTAAAAGTTTTATTAGTTTGCCACTTCATTATTTATTTAAACTTTTATGTTAATAACCCAAAATAACAACACCTAAGGACTCTTTAAGTTAAAAAGAAGTGCTGTAGTTAATAGATTATTTAACATCTTCAGGCAGATGGAAGTAAGGCTCCGGTGCAGGTAAGGTCTCTCCAAATCCACAGGGGAATATTTCATTGAGAGTGTGAGTGTGTCAACCAGACACACCAGGACAGAATCTGCAACAACGGAGGATCGGTATATACAAAAGCAGCAAGCGAAGAAGCCTAAATTACTCTACTGCCAGAATAACAATCATAGAAATGGATGGGATATATGTAGATGGTTGATGACATTTGGGTGGGTTGGTGGAAACTGGGGTCGACGTGTCTCCTTCTGGGAGGGGTAAGCAGAGTTAATACTCACATCCACATGTGCACGATAGAGAAAGGAGAGATAGAGCAAGCAGAGGAGAACACAAAGAAGGAAGATCAGAACCTGAGAGGACAAGGAGACCATGATACAAAATGTATCCACATGTGTAGGCTTTTACAGCCAGGCCCTAGCTCAACTTTGGTCAATAACTTTTTAGCACAATAAGTTTTTGACATGAAGTTAGAAACATTTTTTCATTCTTCAAATTCGGCCAATAGGTTCAGTTAATGGATGGCACTAAACCATGACAGAAACGGACTAAACACCTATATGTTCAGATACTGAATAAACTAAGGGGCTGATATAGTCTAAGAGTAAAAGTAATATCCTCCTTTTCAGGTTAGAGTAAAGCGCCAGCATCCTCGGCATCCTCTGGAATTATGGAAACATGGCAGAGTGTCTATATGTGTGTGTGTTTTATGCATTTTGAATGTGGACCGAGTTGGAATAGATGTATGTGTGTATATCTGTATGAACATGTCAATGTAGAACTCCTGTCTGCTGCGTGCTGATAAATGCAGTGCCTGTGTGCCTTTCATCAGAACTGGGAGTCTATTTGCTGTCGCTCTCTCTCTCTCTCTCTCTCTCTCTCTCTCTCTCTCTCTCTCTCTTTTTTTTATTTGCAGCTTCGACTCAAAGAAGAGTTTTGCCGAAAGCAAGAAATGATTTAACTGAGTTGTCTACGTTTGTAGATCGGATAACAGGATGACAGGAATTTGCAGTGAATGCGAAAATTATATGTAGTCAAAGAGTGCCTGAAAATACTTTTGCTCTAACTACATTTGCATAAGTGAATAAAAGACATTGTTAAATCTTCATAATAAAATGCTTTTCCTTTGTGACGGGTAGAAGTAAGTGAATTTTGGATACGTATAATATTCTGCACATAATAAGGGTTCCATTGACCAAGTAAATCCCCAAAGATTTAAAGGCAAATAAAAGTTCAGGTGAATCATTTTCATCTCAAGGTGTCAGGGAAAAAATTACAATTATAACCACTGTGAAAGAGAGTTAATACCTGAGGTGAGACTTTAGCAGAAGTGCATACTATACTTAAAACCATGAGACACAAAGTGTCAAGAGAGGCTGTCTTAATGGTTCTCTTTTTAAAATATGTTTAAACACTGGGTTGCTTTCACACTAGGTCCACATAGCAAGCAGGTCTGGCCTGGATCTGGTATCAAGCCGGCACTGCTGGTTGACTTCTGGCATGATAAGACGTATGTCATCCAGATATGGGCCAGGCATGACATAGATGGCACTGTCTATGTGATGGCATGCCACATCTGGCCCGATTGTGGTTTGGGTTATGTGGCTCAGGCTCATAGAAAACAGGTCTGGCCTGGATCTTGCATCACTTCTGACTGACCGGTGTCATGGCAGGGTGTATGTCAACCAGATGTGGGCCAGGTTTGGCAATGATGGCACTATTTATGTTCCTATTTTCCTATTTTAGTTAGAAGACCTAAATGCCATGTTGCAATACTATACTGCTATAGTAGCCAACGTTCCAAATGCAGGTTTGACAGGTTTGTGAGTGTACACTATATCCAAAACCTGGTGACGATTTACTCATCTTTGCCACCGGGTAGCTGTAGCTCAGGAGGTAGAGCGGGTCACATACTGATCGGAAGGTTAGTAGTTCGATCCCTGGTTCCTCCACTCTGCGAGAGCATGAATGTAGTTAGGACACACTCAGTCTAGAGAAAGTGTGTAAATGTGGCATGTTATGTAGTGTACTTTGAGTAATCCGGAGGAGTAGAAAAGTGCTATATAAGAATCAGTCCATTCACTCTCTGAACAGAGTTTCATCATGTTACTTTTGCACTAATATGTTCCGGCACATGTTGTTATTACATGGCTTGATTAAGGTACACATTAGGCTGACATCTGGGCCAGCACAGGGCCAGCAGCGTGTCTGCAACTGGCCCGTGGCTGCAAACAACTTAAACATGGCCCACATACTGCAAAGAATGACGGCCCTTTGGTGGCCCAGATCAGGATTGCCAGAGGTAATCCACACATAGGCCAGCACAGGACCACCAGTGTGTCTGCAACTGGCCTCTGGCAAACCAGATCTGGGCCACCAAAGGGCCGTCATTCTTTGCAGTATGTGGGCCATGTGTAAGCACATTCTGTGGCCAGATCGGGGCCATACCGATGTTGCTATGTGGGAGGCATGATTGTTCCCTCTCCCCATTTCCTTGTTAGCCCACACTCACACCACAGTTGCATCCCAAGCCCTGAAGCATGTTTCACTTTTTCTCTTTTGCTCAAAATATTTCATCCCACATCTTTTTTTCTCCACCTTTCATTTACCCCAAACTGAAAGACACATCTCAACCACCTCATTAAGATGTGACAGTCTGTGTACACGAAAGTGCTCTGCAGGCGAATTCATCATTCTTTGTAATTTATTCCTTATTTAGATCAATTTTTCTTTTTTTCACATCCATGGTGACTCATTGTCCTCGCACCGTGTAGATTTATTAGTCATTTGTGATTTTTAGAGGCAACTGTTGTGGCAAAAGAATTTGAGGTCTGTGAATGAGCATGGTTAGCAATCACACCAGATGCTTTTTCCAACTGTCCGAGCCACCCTTCTGTAAGTGCACCACAGCATGTCACACAAAAAAAATCACAGGAGCCATCTAGGCAGGGCTGAAAATAATAGAGGAAACCAAAAGATGAACATGAACTGACAGTAAGATGATTTAAGAGGATGTACAGTGGGGCAAAAAAGTATTTAGTCAGCCACCGATTGTGCAAGTTCCCCCACTTAAAATGATGACAGAGGTCAGTAATTTGCACCAGAGGTACACTTCAACTGTGAGAGACAGAATGTGAAAAAAAATCCATGAATTCACATGGTAGGATTTGTAAAGAATTTATTTGTAAATCAGGGTGGAAAATAAGTATTTGGTCACCTCAAACAAGGAAAATCTCTGGCTCTCACAGACCTGTAACGTCTTCTGTAAGAAGCTTTTCTGTCCCCCACTCGTTACCTGTATGAATGGCACCTGTTTGAACTCATCATCTGTATAAAAGACACCTGTCCACAGCCTCAAACAGTCAGGCTCCAAACTCCGCCATGGCCAAGACCAAAGAGCTTTCGAAGGACACCAGGAAAAGTATTGTAGACCTGCACCAGACTGGGAAGAGTGAATCTACAATAGGCAAGCAGCTTGGTGTGAAAAAATCAACTGTGGGAGCAATCATCAGAAAATGGAAGACATACAAGACCACTGATAATCTCCCTCGATCTGGGGCTCCACGCAAGATCATCCCGTGGGGTCAAAATGATCATGAGAACGGTGAGCAAAGATCCCAGAACCACACGGGGGGACCTGGTGAATGACCTGCAGAGAGCTGGGACCAAAGTAACAAAGGTCACCATCAGTAACACACTACAACGGCAGGGAATCAAATCCCGCAGTGCCAGACGTGTCCAGGCCCGTCTGAAGTTTGCCAGAGAGCACATGGATGATACAGCAGAGGATTGGGAGAATGTCATGTGGTCAGATGAAACCAAAGTAGAACTTTTTGGTATAAACTCAACTCGTCGTGTTTGGAGGAAGAAGAATACTGAGTTGCATCCCAAGAACACCATACCTACTGTGAAGCATGGGGGTGGAAACATCATGCTATGGGGCTGTTTTTCTGCCAAGGGGACAGGACGACTGATCCGTGTTAAGGACAGAATGAATGGGGCCATGTATCGTGAGATTTTGAGCCAAAACCTCCTTCCATCAGTGAGAACTTTGAAGATGAAACGAGGCTGGGTCTTCCAACATGACAATGATCCAAAACACACCGCCCGGGCAACAAAGGAGTGGCTCCGTAAGAAGCATTTGAAAGTCCTGGAGTGGCCTAGCCAGTCTCCAGACCTCAACCCCATAGAAAATCTGTGGCGGGAGTTGAAAGTCCGTGTTGCTCGGCGACAGCCCCAAAACATCACTGCTCTCGAGAAGATCTGCATGGAGGAATGGGCCAAAATACCAGCTACTGTGTGTGCAAACCTGCTAAAGACCTATAGTAGACGTTTGACCTCTGTTATTGCCAACAAAGGTTATGTTACAAAGTATTGAGTTGTATTTTTGTTATTGACCAAATACTTATTTTCCACCCTGATTTACGAATAAATTCTTTACAAATCCTACCATGTGGATTCATGGATTTTTTTTTCACATTCTGTCTCTCACAATTGAAGTGTACCTCTGGTGCAAATTACTGACCTCTGTCATCATTTTAGGTGGGGGAACTTGCACAATCGGTGGCTGACTAAATACTTTTTTGCCCCACTGTATATTATATGCACACACTACAGGCTGATAGGGAATTGCAGACAGGTGGGGAGTTAGATATAGCTGAACTTGTTTAATAAAGGCGGGAATAATGAGTTCAATGACAAGGAGGAGATATAACAACACAAAAAACACAACAAAAAATATACACATTAAAAACACATAATAATACCCCTTTATAACCATAAGACACTAAAGATGGAGACAAGAAGGCTTACAATAAGTATCAAAACAGGGTTGTAAATCAGCAAATTATTAATAAAACCATCACTTAAAACCAAATGTGAACCTCTGGCACCTCTAGACTTTCAAAGTTTTAATCAGTTGTACAGAGACACAGATGAAGCCACAAAAAAAAGAAAAACCTTCAGTGATTATGTAGAATCATATGCATGCCTTTATGTGTCAGTGCCCTGGCATTTTAATCAGTCTGTTTGTCCCAAGCTGCCAATGTTGATTCAGAGCATGTTTGATCAGTCTGCTTTTTCTAGCATCCAATATGTCAGCAGATGATAACACTCCCCCACCGAGTGGGCCTTATCTGAATCAGTTCAAAAGTTTAAAAAGGGCAACCCCCCACTGCATGAGAAAGACAATCAATTTCTTTCCCTATCAGAGATAAGATTAAGATCTGAGATGAGATATTCAAACTTGGTGTAGAGCTGCCCCGACATACTGATTAGAAACCGATTTGTTTTTATGTTCTGAGATAGTCAGCTGGTTAAATCCTCCGGCTCTCAGACTGTGAGCTTATCATCTCTTTCTGTCCATGCTGCCGTCTCCTCTCTCTGAAAGAAGAACAAATTGTCTCTCTAGACACACAATGCCACCCACTTAATAATAAAATGTAAATTATGAAATAGAATTACAATAATGTGACTGGAAAAATTGATGTTTTATATAAGTCTGGCTACTTAAAAAGAGAAAAACTTTTCTAAGAATCACTCCTTAAATACATCCATCTTCTTCCACTATTCCAATTAAGGGTCGTAAGGCGGGGTACACCCTGGACAGGACGCCAGTGTGTCGCACGACCAACACAGAGACACCTGTGACCAATTTAGAATGACCAGTTAACCTAACCCCACCGTGTGCTTTTCATTGAACTATTGTGCTGCCCAGTTCAATTTCATTTTATTGACACAACAGTGTCAAGGTGCTTGCAAAAAATCAGAACAGCCTTTCAGAGAGCTGCTATATTGAAAAGCTACACCAAAAATAGGAGCAAAGACTTTAAGAAATCTAAACTGTAAATGAGATTAAGTTAATGAAGCATTACAGATTGTGCAGGAATCATTTTTGATTTCATTTGAAAACCCCACAGTGGCTTCCTTAATGAATGCCATTTTTTATACCATTTGCCCAATTAAAAAAGATTCAAAACTTGAATTAAAAGAGATTAAAACAAATTAACTTAAGCCTTTGCATTGAACATGCAGACAGGATTTTATTTTCTTAAACCTGTGTCCCGATTCCTTGAGTCTCTTTCTCACATGTTTTGCTCACATATTTGGTGGGAGGGACTGAAAGGATAGAAATCAAGGATGTGCAATGTGGGAAATGTGAAAGAGGGCCAAACTAAATGCCAGGAAGAAGGGTATTAGGTAACAGCTGAACTTCATCTGACACTGACATGGGTTGGGAAAAAAGAGGGGGGCGGGTGTGTAAAAACAGAAAATACACGAGGATCTAATTTTCAAAATAAAACTTAGTTAAAAAGGAAAACAGTCACTTTAAACCCCAGGGTTTAAATTTGTACAATATTAGTCAAAATAGACTAAAGAGAGCTTTTATGACTTCAAATGTTGCTTCATCGCTCTATGCATCCCTGCAGTTTAACAACAATTTTCATGGATTTTTACTCAGCTGTGTGCATTTAACATCTTTGTGTGTCCATCTGGCTGCATCTGATGTAGTTTAAACCCTTTTTTAATTTCCCCTTTGGGCTATTTTTGTGTCAAACTTCTCTTTAGAGGTGGAACTGAATCACAAGCAGTACTTACAGTGAGCACTGTGATGTGATGCAAGTGATGACGTTCTTTGAGTGAAGCAAGACTCTGTGTGAAAATAATTTCCCAAGAACCAGATTAGGATGATAAATTCCCTAAAGATTGTGAAACAAAACAACACAACCAATTGCTCTATAGTCAAAAACATCCACAGAGTTGTAATTAATAACAGAACAGGTGATACTTTCTATAAAGAGTGCATTCTCTGTCAGGATGCCAGCATTTGAAATTAATAATAGCTGCTGAAACACTTGAGCTGAAACTGAAGGAATGAAATTAAAGAACCATTACTCTCTGACATGTGGACCACTGCTGAGAAGAAACCAGCCTTGTTGTTATGAGAAAGGCAGCCCGGGCAGAACGCTAAATAAATCCAACACGCAGAGCTTGATAGCTTCCAAATCACACATGTCATGGATGCTCGTTCCTGTAGTGATCTACTTTCCTTTCATGAGATAACAAAAAGCGTATTTTCCCCAGACTGTGTAATCAAGCTCTTACCTGCATCTGTCTCATACGCACACACAGATATGCACACCTTCATACACCAAGTGACTTTTTGCACAATACTCAGCCTTTTGCACATTTCTATTGCACTGTTGTGTCTGCACTGTCTTGTGTCTATATCGTTCTGTCTTCTGTCTTCTGTCGCGCTGCCTCTGCTTTGGGTTTTTTCGCACATTGCACTTTATGTAGTCCTCTGTTGATTGTCTGTTATATGTCATATGTAGCACCATGGACTCGGAGGAACGCTGTCTCATTTCACTTTACCACTGCACATGTTTGGAATGACAATAAAGGCACTTGACTTGACTTGACTAATTTTTCTAAAGTTGGAGTCTAATTTCCAGTACCTAAAAATACAACAACTCAATACTAACTAAGTTTTCTTTAAAGAAATTGTATATCAAGTATACTCTGAGTATATAAGTAGTGTTTTGATGTATTTTAAATTATTTTAGATGACAAACAGCAGCACAACACAACACCTAACATTTTGTAATGTAAGAAGAGAGAAACATTGTTCTGTCCTCTAAAATACCCTGAGCTACTCTCTCCTTAAAATTATGAAAACTTCTCTTCTTTCCTGTAAAACCTCCAAAATCACCAGAGGGTATACAGTAGAACAAAGGGGTAAGTATTTTTAGGGACTGAAAGTTACATTCTAAATTCAGAAAGAAGTCTTAGAGATTACACTGTAAGTCAGAGACTGTAGTATGAAATGCTTATTCTCATCTCACAAATCCTTGCTCATGTATCCCTCCATTCTCTCTTAAATGCCTGCCCCCATCTTCCTTCTATTTGCAGGATATATATGCTCACAAGTTATATTTTATACCTCACGATTCTGCACCCTGACTGCGTTTGGAGAAGTTCCAACATCTCCCAAAAGGCCATGAAATGCACCACTATGACAGTCTCAAACTTTCACACGAGTGGGTTATATTTATGCGTAATGATTCACACTGTAGCTGACTACCTTTTTGGAGATGTTCTGCCGTTTTCCCAAAAGGCCTTGGGAAGCATTTTTTTTGCCTCTTAGATTGCATCCAGAAAGTTTTTCCCTCTTGTAAGCAACTTTATGTAACAAATCATTTCCCCTGATACTTTATTGATGTGATGAGAGGAAAACAGGGCAGAAGAGGCAGCAGAAAAAGTGTAAACCTATACCAATGCTTTATTTGTTCACTTACTAACATTCAATTGCATGGAGCTAAAGTAACAAAGCAACCCAGAGAAAACATCTGAACACAGCTGAACTTAAATGATTTAGTACTCGTGACAGTAAAAAGGCGATACAGGGCATAGCCTGGCTGGGTTTAAGATCCAATGCTCCCCTCTGCAGTTCACACAAAGATTTAAGGCAACACTGCAGTTTAGCAAAAACTGAGCCTCTAAATCAGGGGTGGGCAATCTCAGTCCACGAGGGCCGGTGTCCCTGCAGGTTTTAGATCTCACCTTGGGTCAACACACCTGAATCACATGATTAGTTTGTTACCAGGCCTCTGGAGAACTTCAGGACATGTTGAGGAGCTAATTTAGCCATTTAAATCAGCTGTGTTGGTTCGAGGACACATCTAAAACCTGCAGGGACACCGGCCCTCGTGGACTGAGATTGCCCACCCCTGCTCTAAATTGTCTGTGTCCACAGGCATTGCTGTCCTATATACAGTATTTGAGGGTGCAAACATGAATCTGTCCCCTCAAGGCTCAAAACTGTCTTTCCCACAGAACGATCACATGTGTTCATAATTTCGGTCTTATGTCCCAGATGTTGCAACAGCTGAGTTACACTGTGGGTTTTATCTACAGTACATTTATATTGTTTGTGGGCATGTAACTGAGCATGTGTAAGTTTCACAACTTCCTGCTTAACTCATTTTAGTTTTCAGACACATCAGTATGAATAATCGTGTGAATTATGACTGAATTCCATTCAGGTGCTGTGGACCAGGGTCCATGATGGCATAGCTTACTGGCACACCTAAGTGGAGCAGAGCCACGTTCACCATGAGTGCTTACAGATGTGCGTTTCCCTGCCATGACATGTCAATATCTGCCGTGAGAAAGGTCTGTTATGCTCGTGTCTGTTTGTGCAATGTGAAACCAATTAAATCCAGCTGGACAGTCTATTGTAATTTCCAAGCTGCGGATGTGATAAGTTGGGCTTGTTACAAATTGTCAAGCTGAACTGGGGGGGTTACAACTGTAATTCAGTAACTTCAAAATAGTCTAAATATTGCTTTCAATTGCAAAAGAGTGAAACAATTTATTCTTATGGGAAGGCAATCAGCTTTGTTTTATGTACATGTTTTGTGCTCATGCGGTTGTATTTTTATTGCAGTTCTATGGGATTACGTTAACTGTGAGTTTGTGCATTAAACCCAATTAAGGCTCTCACATTTATTTCTCACTGCTTGTAATGAGAGCTTGGTGAATGTAGTGTATCTTGTGTTAATGATATCAGTGCTACTGTCTATTTACAGTAATGAAGATTTATTCATTCAACTTTTTTAGTGTATAGAGGGCTCGTCAATATCACATTAAGTTTATATCATTAAGTGTCACATTAAATGAGAAATAGTTTTATAATAAACAAAACTAGTTGATGCTATTTGTTTTCTAAGACGGTAAAGTAGATCCTGTGTTATATTATTGTCAGGATAACTGGTCACGGCTGCAGCCCAACACAACATGATCCAATAAACAGGTGTAATAAACTTTCCAAATAATATTCTCAGAAAAAATAAAACTGCTATCATGATATTTAAAGAAGCCTTTAAAATGGATGGAGAACTATTTCAGCCTCATATGACGTCATACTAGTGGAAATAAAACTAAATAGGAAAAACTGACGGGTGTGATTTGGTGCACCCTTGGAAACTAGTTTTGATTTACCCTTCTAAGCTGAGAAAATAGATTTAATTACAGTGTAAATTAGTGGGGAAATTCACACAAATGAACACCAGGAGAAGAGCATTGAAAGTGGATCTTCCCAAATTAGCCCTGTTATTTGCATTTAATGATGTTGCCTTCCATCATGATGGTTACAATGTGTGTCCTCAATGAGGCTTAATTTATAAGATTTGAGTGCTTAGAGCTGCATCACTTTTATCTTCAAAGAGGGGATGAAATTGACAATCAAAAGTTAAGAAAGGTTTTGTGCATTTGTTAAGAAAAAATAGCACTAAAAATACAAGGAAACAATTTTAATGTCTGACTGAGTGGGCAGCCAACAGACAGCCTGCTGCACACCATCTTAGTGCAGACTAGTAGAAAGTGGAAGCACACTTTTTTCTCTCTAAAGAGTTGAAGGAGTTGAGGCAAATAGAAAAGCATGCACATGTGTTTCCTACAGTGCAAACTCATGTATTTACAAATACATGAGTATATCCCTCCTCTCGTGTTAGGGTCGGCACCGACCCATTTTAAATTTCAAATGCATAAAAAAATCACATACATTTGTTTATTGTATCAAGGCTTTTTGACTTTGTCAGGAACCTCTATTTCTACAAAATAAAATAAAAAAAATTATTTTCACTAAATTATAAAATGCCCTAGTTGAAATTATGACCTTTGTGTTGTTAGGGTCGGTTTCGACCCAGGTATAATATTATGAGTATAAAGCAATAATTAAAGCCAAAACTGAAATCATAAGTGCACTGTCAGCTAAAACACTTACAGCAAGCGCCTCTCCTAATCATATGAGCTTTAGGGGATTCTTATTTTGCATGTTTTTTGCAGTATACCTGCACAAAAACAAAACAAAATAAACACGGGCATGTGAGGTGAATTCACTATTTGAGTGGCCATTTGACTTCCAGAGTGCACATTTACAATTTGCAGCATACAAAAAATGAGAAGAAGATTCACAGTGAGCTAAGTTCTGGATCATATTTTTGGTGAAAATGAAGGAGAGGACACAGAGCAGCATAGCGATTCAGATGGGCAGGTTTCTAAGGAGGAAGACAATGTGGACTATCATCCAGAAGACACAGACACATCTGATCAGAGGTGGAGGTCGCTGGTGCTGAAGCTACTCCTGCTGAAAGATTCAAGTCCAAAAATGGTAAGATCTTTTGGAGCTCAGTACCTCATGATGTACATGGCAGGGCAGCTGCTGCAAATGTCATCAAAATGACCCCTGGAATCACAAGGTTTGCTCTGACCAAAGTCAGTGACATCAAGAGATGTTTTGAGATATTTATGCCATTGTCACTAGAAAGAATCATCATTACTATGATAAACCTTGAAGGAAAAAAAGTCAATGGCGACATGATGAGGAATACCTGGATGCTTTCATTGTTCTTGCTGGAGTGTACAGATGCTGCAATGAGGCCACTGATCGTCTATGGGATGCATCGACAGGCAGAAACATTTTCTGGGCAACGATGTCACTTCACACATTTGATATCATTTTGATTCAAGAGTCCTCAGATTTGACAACAGAGAGACCAGACCGAGGTCTGACAAGCTTGCTCCCATCAGGGATGTCTGGGAGAGATGGGTGCAGCTTCTTCCACTGATGTTCATCCCAGGGCCAGTGACAGTGGATGAATGTCTTGTCCACTTTTTGAGGAAAATGCCCCTTCCGGCAATATATACCCAGTAAGCCAGGGAAAAACGGCAGAAAAATCTGGGAAGCCTGTGATGCAAAAACCAACTATGCCTGGAATGTACAGATTTTCACAGTCAAAGCTGCGAGTGGCACCCCTGAGAAGAAACAATGAAAATGTGTGGTCCTCCATATGACCACTGGACTGCAGGATCACAATATCAGCTGTGATATTTTATTTTATTTTATTTTTTACCAGATATGACCTCGGACAAGAACTTCACAAAGGAAACTGAGGTGAAGCTGTATCATTGGGAAGTGATAAAAAGCCCACAATTACCCACGGCTATGACCAAAACAAAGGAGGAGAGGACTTTTTCTTTTTTTTCAGTTTATATTAAAGGTCTACTGCTGAAAAAAAACAAACTTTTTTTGTCTTTTCTTGATGTAAATGTCTATGGGTCGAAATTGACCCGTAACACCATCGATGTCATTTTAGTTATTAATCTTAAAATGAAAAAAATCAATAAAACAGATTTATTTAAGAGATGTGTCCTATACCCCTCAGTAATACTCAGGTAACACAGAAACCTTTTATTTATTAATATGATTCTCTTGAGGTTAATTTTACAATTTTTTTTTAATTGAAATCGAGGGGTATAGTGACAAAAAAAGACCCAGAGGCCCACACCAAAAGTATTAAAACCAACATTTTCATGGATAAGGAAGCCTAACAAGGTAACCAAGAGATGAGAAACAAATTGGATGATAACTTATTGTTTTTAGTATATTTTATAGCTGATTTAATTCACGGGTCAAAACCGACCCGCTAACATAAGAGATGATAACAGAAAGCTAACACGAGAGGAAGGATATAAGGGGAAAAAAAGCAAAAGGGAAAAAAAGGCAAGACTATTTATATCCAGAGACAAAAAGCAAGACGCAGGTGAAAATAATCAAGAAAAACACAAGGAGACAGACAGGAAACAAAACCCCAAGGAAAGCCAATCTTCAAAATAAAAACAGGAAATAACCAAAAAACAGACAAGAGAGGACTGTCACAGGTGTCACAGAGGTTGGACCCAAACACAGGACTTGAACACAAAGGGATTAACTAAGGAAGGTGCTTTATATTGCTGAACAAAATACCCAAACAGTACAAACAAGAAAAAGAAAGCCCCACAGTGGTAGCCCGATATCACGCAGAAATGTCACATGATATTAAACAGAAGCTGTCAACTCCGCTCGGTAGATTGGGCAAACGTAACGAAGCCGTTCATTTCAAGTTATAGATTCAAGCTGCTCTTCACACTGCTTCTGCTTTTCGCCACAAGATGGCACCAAAGAGGACTGTGTTGAAAAGCTTCGAGTAATGAACCCTTTTCAATACAAGCTTCAGAAAGTTTAATTTGGCCATCACTAGAAACTGGGAACTAGGGGCAAAATTGAGAACTGAGGAGCACAGGGAGACACAGCTACACGGGACAACGTGACACCAAGCAGAGAAAGACAGAAGACTTATATACACAGAGGATAAGCGAGTTTAGGCATTATAAATAACTTGGTTAGTTATAGGCACTTAAAATACAATGAAATACAATACAATACATCAGGCCATCTTCAGATGTACCTTGGTCTCAGGTCCCTGTGGTGTAAATGGTTTGTATCTTTTAACCAAAGTGGCTCTATAATGAGGCAAGGTGCTCACCTGCACTCAGGAGTCTTGTCCAAAAGTCAGTCCAAACAACAACCTGCTCATGTACTTGTTATTGTGCAGGGATACACAATATTATAGATACAAAAGATGTATTTCTCTTATCTAACTAATGTGATCTCTTCATTATGTGATAAACCTGTTCCTTGGGCTGCAACAGAAAGATAAGGTTCACCATTATTACATTTGGTAAGGGAAGTAAACAACAACAAAAGAAGATCAGAGACAGCTGACATTTTACTGCTATCGCTCTTTTCTTTGGGCCATCAGACTGATTTTATCTAAGAACAGCATTCAGGCAGATACCACAACTCAGCTTTCAGCACAGAGCTTGCCAAAAAGGTCAGAGAGAAGCTGAATCAGAAATAACGAAAGTTTGGATATGAAAAGAATGAAATACGAAGATTCAATTAAATAGACTTTTGTGCAGCGTAGGCCGGTGTAGGAAGAAGAACTTTATCTGAGTGTATGGAATCTATTCACAGCTAACATGAAGAGCAAGACACTGATATCCTTTGCTATTTTATATGTAGTTCGTTCCCAGAGTTGTCACCCAAGGAAAATCAAATCAAAGTACTTTTCAAGTCCTTTGTGATGAGATCTTGGTGAGTTCTTTGTAGCGGCACATGAACCAGTCCTCTACTTGCAGCATGTTCTGTTTAGAGAGGACTACCGTCGCTAGGTATGGTGCAAGACAGTATGAATTTTAAACCACCCGCAACATGGATATGATCACCATATGTATAGAGGAAGAAAAGAGAAAGAAATAGTGAATGTTAACTTGAACTTTCAAAATAAGACTGCGGAGCTGTTTATTGGCAAATTAATGTGTATGAAATATTACATACACACAAATCTACTTGATAATAGTAAATCTTAGACTGGCTTTTCCTTATTCAGTGATGGTGGGTATTAAAGTGTGTGTTAGCAGCACGCATAAAAACAGTCGGGTATGCAGGTCATAACAACACATAAAATATTTCATATTCAAGCATAAGACCATATATTTATACATAATTTGTATCTGTGGATGGTTATATTGCGTGCAGTGACTGAAGCAGGCAGTTATTGTGACACGTAAATATCAAACTGATCACCAGATTGAGCTGTTGGTATTTACAGAGAGTATAATTCTGTCAGTTCTTTAAAACTGTGGGCATCAGTGGGCATCGGTTAGAATGCAGATGATCTTTTATTGATAATAATAATACATTTCACCTCTAGTCTATATGTGTGTGCGATTCTACAATAAGAAAATAATGACATCATAAATACAAGTTGTCGGCTGTTGAATAAATACGCAGTGTAGTACATGTTTATCTTTCTGTCAGCTAAATAGAGAGAGAAGGAGTCAGAATCATCAGCTTTAAATTTGCTTTAGTTTATGCTGGAGATAAATAATAAGTTTCCTTTATAGCACAGTTCGATCGCAATGAATAACTTTAACTAGTATTGTAAGAAAGATATTACCAATTAAATATCCAAAAGCACTGCATTTATCATTTAAATAGATGACCCAAGAATTATTGGGAAATGATTCTTCTTCACATAACGGGCAAGTGTGAAATGTGTGGAAATGTAAGTTGTAGAAGAAATAAACACCTTTTTACAAGATGAACAATTTGCTGGGTGGATTTTGTAAAAGTTTGAAATCCCATGCACAGTTATGCAGGAACAGAACACACAAACATTCACACACCTTGTTTGGAACGATAAGGCTTTTGAAGTCTGCAGCACATCCGCTTTGGAGAAAGAAGAAGGGAAAAACTGACAGTCTAGCAAACATCAGTAAACAACTGATTTTCCCTTTGTGTTTGAAGGTGAGATGTTCTAATTCTGGAATGGATCAGCATCTATTAGCTAATTCTCACATTTTAATTTTTACCTTCTGTGATCACTCCGTTTCAACTGCTGCACATCTGCTGCTTGTAAGAATTTGTATCTCATTGGCCCTTCAAGTCACATACTGATTTCTTAAAGTGCTTCTTTTTGACATGGCAGCTTTTAATATAAAGCATGACACTGTCAAGTGATGAGTTGGGAACAGAAATATTCATATCTTCTCCTGAACTGATTCCATTTCACTGTTAGCACGTTTGCGTGTGTGTGCTACTTCTTGTGCGTGCTGCAGCATTGGTAGGCTGGATCAAACCCCAGTGCAATCAGTTTTTAATTTCCCTGAAATCAAATTACATGGAAGGGCAATAACCAGCGCACTGGACTGTACGCAAGTCATCTTGGAGATTATAAATCGACCCCTGAGTGTGTGAATGTGTAAGTGCATTCAGTCTATATGTGCCGATGCCTCTCCATGTGCACTGCACGTGTGTGTGTGTGTGTGTGTGTGTGTGATATACATCCAGCATTAAGTCAGATTGCTAATGATATACGTAGAAAGTTGAATTGGGAAACTAATATCAAAAATGGATTCTGAGCAACTAATCAGTCCTGTAAAAATTTGCTTACTGTTTCCTGTAAACTCCTCACAGCACCGTGGCCATTTAATTAGGTTCTTAAAGTAAGAACTACTCGAAGTCAACGGTCTGCACTACAATTTGTATCGATTGGCTACAATGAGCTTATATACGCTTTACCAAAAAGATTGTTTTCCCTCCACATGAGTGGATGGAGGGGGTTTGGCTTGCTCAGTTACACACAGACGTACATATTTTGTGTGGTATTTTAAACCTGGAGTTTTTTCTATGCATTTTAGGTCAATGGAAACTGATCTTGACAAAAAGTCTTTCCGAGTTGAAGATTTTCAGAAACTCAGTTTCTCAGACACAAAAGTAGATTTTGTCTTTCAGCATGAAAGCTGTGCACCTTTATCTCCTTTTTTGATGTTAGTCTGTCGTTTAGGCGTCTGACTGACCAACATTTCTACATCATTAGGGTTACATCAGCAGTTCTGCTTTGCAATGTTCCTGCCAGCTCGTTACATTATTTTTTGCATTTTCATATAGACAGAGATATAACACTTTGGACCTGGACTAGTCAATCACTGGCCTTTACTACCAGTAAGCACACAGAGAAATAACCTGAAATCTTAAAGCTGTGTGAATGTATTTCTGCCATTTGGGGGCAGCAGAACAAGCTGTTAATGTAGGAGGTGAAATCAAATCCTCTCAAGATTTCCTGTTGCATAGGAATGAAGAGCAAAGAAGTCATGTGTGGCAGCAGGTCCAGGAATCGGCATTCTGTATGGTGTACAGTACCTGTGTTGCTAGTGCTCACCTGTGTTTTTGTGACATGTGATACTTTAGCCTTCATGTTGAGGACCATCATGTCTGGCTATAATCCACAAACCAAACAAAGAGAAATTCAGAGGCATGCTTATTACCTGGCTTTGATATTCTCCGACATTTGCTATAAATTCATTTAAAATCTGCTGTAACATCCTGATGAGTGGGAGGGAAAACATTCAGCACAAACAACCTAAACTGTGGTGCATTTGCATCCAGGGCTCCAATGTGACTTTTCACTGTCTCACCCAATAATAGCTGGGTTTGTCAAAGTACGAACTAAACGGGACTGAAAGACTGGATTCAGATAGCATTTGACATATTTAAATGGTTTATTGAAAGTGTTGATAATGTGATGTGGCAACCGAGGAGGGAAGCAAGTGAGCTGCTTCAGGTCAGGGGATCATGCGGCAGTTCTGCCAGATGAGAGAGATTATTAAAGAAGGCTTCAAGATGAATAAAAACATGATACTGAGTCTTGGTTTATTTGGGTGGCCTTAGTTGAGAAAGAGCAAGCAAGAGCTAGGAGGGGTTGCAGGCCTTGCAGGTGGAAATCCACAGATTCCAGGGTAGAGCAGAGAGTTGCTGTCAGGCCAGCAGTCTCCAGTTCACAGGTGAGCTGAGGTTTAGTCAGGTAGGTTACTGCTTATAATTAAACCCACCGTACTGTTCTTCTAGAATATCATTAAATTTAAATAAATAGACTGTGATTTTACATTTCAAATGTAAATTAACGTAAACTCACTGTAAATGTAATAAAACATAATTTTCTTGTTTTTTAAATGTATTTGTCTGCACATATGCATATTTAGATTGTTAAAATACATTCACAAATGTATCATAATTTCACAAATATTTGTCCGTTATTTGAAAGATTGAACTGTTAAATTCAAATGTAATGCTATGGAAAAGTATATAACATGATTCTTATAAACTTGTAATCAGAAGGTTGCCGGTTCGAGCCCCGGCTCGGACAGTCTCGGTTGTTGTGTCCTTGGGCAAGACACTTCACCTACCACCTACTGGTGATGGCCAGAGAGGAATTGTAAAGCGCTTTGAGGGTCTCAAAAAGCGCTATATGAATGCAATCCATTATTATTTAAACCAACTGTTAACTGTATATTTCTGTACATTTAAGTATTTTTATTCATGCATTCATTGACCTTGTTTATAGGTAATTTCATTGTTTAATCACATTAAAATGTTCCTAATTTAATGTTTAAAAGCACTTGAAAAAGGCAAAATCCCATGTAAAATTAGGGCAACAAACTGTATTGTCATTACTGAAAATAATCGTATTTTTATGAGAAAGTTATTTTCTGTTATTTTCTGGTATTATTTTGGTGCCCCAGCTGCCGGAATATTTTTTTACGGTGTAGGGCATGTCACTGATGACAGTTTAAAGCCTTGCTATTTCTGGAAGTGATTTGAATTTTGCCTTGATTTACTACCAGATAAAAACCAGACTCATACAGAGCTGAGCTTTGGTGAACTGCTGCTTCTCGGCAAGAATAAGAAGGTTGTCTCCTGCTACCAAAGCTTGGATGTTGCTTGGATTAACAACATCTGTCTCAGGTGTTGAAGCAACAGGACATATTGACTTGAAATGGGCTACTGGACTGAGGAGGTGTAAGCGGACAAGAGACGGGAACAGGAAAATGAAAGTGCTTACGTGAAGGGCGTGTGAGACCTGAGGATTCTTCGACACCCAACATCTAGACATTAAAACAACTAGCTTGGCATTCCAATATCTGCGGGACGCAACTGAACACGGCGTATAACCCTGACATTACATCTACAGGATGACATTGCTCTCTTGTATGGAAATCACATTTATAATGACATCTTTTTTATTTCTCTAGCTAGAAAGATGAAGAATAGATGCTACAGAAAAGGTAACATCATACATATGAATCAGTTCATTTCTAGTTTCTAGAGCTTATGAGGCTTTTAGGGAAGCATTGTACATCAGCTGAGATCATTGCTGGACATTAGGAATAGCTGCTCTATACCTGGCATCGTATTGAAGCATGGGAGTAATTTGCAGATAGATTGAATGCATTTCCATGCATGTTTAAGGAACATAGGCAGACGGGGAGAGGAGAAGGTGAGTTAAAGCTGTTCGGAGAGGACATTTTTGCGGGTTGCAAGAGATTTAAATCAATCAGCATATGCTCCACAGGGAAATCAGAAGGAGACAAATGATTGATAGATTAGGAACAAGACATGTTCTGTCAACTAGTCACAGCCTGCTTCCAAATCCGGGACATAATGCATCCAAGTAGCTTGATATTCATTATCTGTTGAGGCTTAGTCCTTTTTTGTGTGGAGCCACAGAGAGAAAGTGAGTGTGTGTGCGTTTGTGTTTAACCAAATCCTCCTGCATGAATGCAGCCAGAAGGATTTGGTTTAACATTTAGGATGTGACTTGTTTTGAAACAAGGGAATTTTTCATGCCATTGATCCTCGGCTTAGAGAAAGGCTTTTGATATAGAAAAAAAGTTTAATTGGCCTATTGGTTTCTGAGCTTAAGAAGCCCACTGTCTCGGATTAGTGTTAAACACAAAGCAAATTTTATGTTCACAAATACCTCCATGTACATTCCTTTTTTCTGTCTGAACACAAAACTTTGGCACACAAATTGAATTCGCACAGCATTTATTTTTATCTGTATTCATGCCACAGGCTTTGGAGAGTGAGGCAGCTTTTTCTCGTAATTGTAGAGAAAGTATCCACTCCTGCCTCTGATAACTTTAATCACTATAATCACTCTCGCATTGTCTGAAAAAGCTTTTTTTTTCTTTTCAAACACCATCTTTTGCTGTAGTCTGACTCAAAAGCTTCTATTCTGTTTTTTTCCTGTCACAGCAAAAACATAAATTGATGTTCTCTAGTCACCTCTCTTAAAAAACAAAATAATTATATTTAAATGAATGCAATTAATCACTGGTACAATTATCCCTTATGAGGCTTGACGAACATATTGTGTCTGCATCTGTGTGGTGTTTCAGTAAAGTAATCTTTCTGTTTTAAATCTTTTTAATGAAGAGGTAATTCTTTGGAAAACTTTCCCCTAACATACATTACTGCCACTGTAACACCTTGATTGCAGGCGGCTAGTGTTAAATCAGCTGTTAATGTGCCCCTGATTAAAACAGATGCCACGTAAGGCTAGAGGCAGCTGGTATTTTCATTATACTTTTCACCAGAGAAAGACATAAAAGCAGCCCTGAAGCCGTGCTCAGAGCAGGCGCACAACCAACCTTTGGTGAACACAATGCAAGGACTCATGAATTATTTCTAATTGGTCTATATAAGCCAATATTTAATATCAGTACTGCTAATATAAACCTTCAAAAGGGATATAAATTGGGCAATCATTAATTAATTAATTAATGATACCCAGGCAGTGAAGTTGAAAAATGTAAACTTTCTACATTTTTTACATTTTAACTAACTTGAGAGGCGTCTTTAGAGCTGCTAAACTCTCTGACTTTTCAAAGTCTGTGGTAATACTCAGCTATGGTCTCTTCTATGCAGCAGACCAAAGATCTGAAAATGAAGCTAATTGATGTTTACAAGGCAGGGGAAGGCTATAAAAAGATGTGTAAGTGCTTCCAGCTCGCAATTTCTACCGAGTGAAATGCTATTAAGAAATGGTATTTAAGGACAGCTCTGGATGCCTGTCTGGTGCTCACCTACAAGTAAGGCAAAGTAACCCCTAAAGATTCAGGAAGGTGTAGGTGCTCACAACATGAAAGAATTGTCAGAAGGAAACCGCATTACAAAAGTCAACCCATTAAGTATGCAAAGCAACATCTGGATCAGCGGTAGTCATTTCACAAAGAAGTGCTATGAAGTTTAAATTGAGCTCTGTGGCCAAAATCACCACGCACCTTGTCAGTTAATAAGCATATGACTGAAAATAGTCTTCTATGAGCTTCTGTTGCAGCTAGCAGCAAGAATCTTTGCATGAATCAAGGAAAGAACAGATTCCAATACATATAGTTCCATCTGAGAACTAACCAGTCAGAAAACTAACCAGTCATTTTCATCTGTGGAGACTTTATTTTAGATCAGACGTAAAAAATTAGCCCATAGGAGTTTATCAGCATGAGGCTCAATTTTCTGTTTTATTCAATTTTATTTATATAGGGCGAAATCACAACAACAGTTGCCTCAAGGCGCTTTATATTGTAAGGCAAGAACCCTACAATAATACAAAGAAAACAGCGGAAACTCCAACAATCATATGACCTCTCTGAGCAAATGTTTTGGCAACAGGTGGAAGGAAAAACTCCCTTTTAACAGGAAGAAACGTCCAGCAGAACCAGACTCAGTGAGGGGCGGCCAACTGCCACAAATGAGCGGATGAAGGATGGATGGATGTGGTAGTAACTGAAAGAATTACAAATCCTCAAAAACTGCTAAAGTTTTACTTTTGCATAAATCCGGAGACAGATGTCCAAAATTGCATTGATATTACTATTTTAGTGTTAAAATGTTATTGTACTGTTACCAAACATTGTTCTTCTCTACTCTTACTGCTCTTTTACATGACTACCTTGTTAATATTACTTAGATATAACACTTTTAATACTAAGTTGTTACTTGATAATTTATTTATTTATTCATTTAATACCTCTTTGATTAATTTTTATGCCACTATTAGGAGGCGGAGTTTTTAATTAGTTTTTTTCATTAAAAAGTCCTCCATGAATATGTATTAACATAATTAATATTGCCATTATTTTATTAATACCTTCCAAAACTGCATACAGTTAGCTTCATAAGTTAGTAAATTGTTTAATATTTTCTTTTCTGACAGCTTTTAAGTTGAATGCACGCTCACTCTTTTTTTTACTTCAGCACCTGTGTTTGAGATGCCAGGCCTGACCTCCTCTTCCTCTTCACTTGTTTTCATACTATCAGCCATGTTTGCTTATCCAGTCATTATCCACAAAATCTAATGTCACTCCTAAAGCAGATTCCTTAAGGTTCTTCAGATACACAATACAATCCACTCCTGTAGCAGATTACTTTGATAACTGCCTCCATTCTCAGTTTCGCACTGATGCAACGCACGAGGGAGTACATACCATTCAATCAGTAGATGTGTGCTCTCCCATCAGATCTTCTTTGCAGCTCAAACCTACTCCTTGTTGTTTCTGGGGGGTTTTTTTTTTTCAGATGGAGTGCTTGTCTTAGTGGAAGAATTCTTTGAAAGGAGCTGCTCATTATCTAAAGCATACCACATTTTCTGTCAACCACGGTTCAGACAATGGTATGGCACAAGTATGAACGGTTTCCAGTGGAACCAGGTCACTAATGTTTATTGATCATGTGACTGCTGATAGAAATAGCAGGATGAATTCTGAAGTGTACAGAACTATTCTCTCTGCTCAGATTCAGCCAAATGATGCAAAATTCATCATGGTAAATGGACTGGTTCTTATATAGCGCTTTTCTACTCTGTCTGAGCACTCAAAGCGCTTTATACAACTAATTCATTCACCCAATCACACCCATTCATACAAGCATTTCTAAGCTTAAGTACTAAGTATCTAACATTCATACACATTCACACTCCGATGGATGCATCGGAGAGCAACATGGGGTTAGTATCTTGCCCAAGGATATTTGGACTGGAGCAGCCTGGGATCAAACCACCGACCTTCTGGTTAGGGGCTGATCTGCTCTGCTACCTGAGCTACAGCCACCCCACCCTCACAGCAAAGGTATATCAAATCAAATCATACTGCAAAAGTAACCCGAGATTTTCACGGCGAAGAAATGAGATGTCCTTCACTGGCTCAGTCAGCCGATCTTACCTCAATGGAGCATGCTTTTCAAAACTGAAAGCTGGAAGACATCTTAAGGGAGGAAAGATGGTGCTGTCCATGTGTTCAAGAATTCAGACAGTCTTTGACTTCAGAGGGTTTTCATCCAAGTGCTGTCCTGATATTTAAGATTATGTTACTGTTCACAATGCCTTTGAGCCTCCGAAAATAGGAACCTATGTCTGTATAAACATGGCTGTGCTTCCTTAACAGTTAATGTGAAACTTTTGTTGCTTGAATTAAAGCTCAAGATCTGCACATATATTTTAGCTTGACTGTTTGACTTAAAATCTACAGTCTTAGTATACAGAGGAAAAATTACAAACATTCGTATGGACCTAACTGTTCATGTAATTATTCAGCATTTTCTGGAAAATGGCTAAGAGATCTCATTTAGGGAGTTATGAAGGTTGTTCTCAGGCAGCCTTTGTATCTGATTTTAATAAACGAATGTAGGATTACACTGGTGCAAAGATAAGCCACTGTTGGACTGAAACACGAGGACACGTGTTGTAGTGTTGTAGTGCACTAGTGAAGGTGAAGATTGCATGATGAAATGAAAAATCAAGTCACTTTAAAAAACCTTGATAATAATAAGGTAACTTTTTCTATAGCAGCTTGTTGAGTTAGAAAAGCAGCACATTGCTAACTTACGACAATCTACTAGCAAATAAAATATGGATCGCTGAAGTTTCCAATTTGAAACGTGAAGCGTTTGTCAAGGAATGTGTTGCACTGACATGTGCCCTGTGTCCATATTTATTCCACATAACAATCAGCCATAATTTACACCAACACCTTGCATTGGCAGGCATCAGCCGTGTAATCAGATTGCACTTCCTCAGTGAAATGCAAATAACTACTTCCTGTGTAACAGACTCCCGTTGTGTTTAAAGTAAAATGTTTACTTTCACATCTACATTTTGGAAATATCGTGTCGTCAGTGCAGGGATGGAACACAGCAGTGAGCCTCATCTTCCTGATTAACTGGCTGCAGGTAACAAAAAGGTCAAACTGTTTTGTTTACATGCCACAGAACACATTAGAAAATTCAATATAGCGCTCAATTTGACATGAACCTTTGGAGTATGAATTCAACTTGATATTTTACATTTGAGAATTAGCATGATTAACTTCTTCAGGAATAAATAATATCAAAAGGTGGCAGTTAGATGACCATAATGCTAATTATATTCATCTTAAAAGAATATTATTTCCACCTGCAGTAATTTATATCTGGCAAGAGTCTCTGTTAGCAAGATCAAGTCCATTAGCACAGGTACCTTCGAAAGTTTTGATCATCATCTCGACTTTCTATATCTCTATCATTTGGCTTCCCCAGCATCTGTCTCCTCTGATCGCTTCAGCTCCTTCCTTTGATGATGTTACTTCTACCACAGATAACTCTGCTGCCACCAGATTTATTGTCTTCACAGAGCAGGGCTGTCGATTGATTAGTGTAGAGCTTGTTGACCCACAGCTACAGGAAAATTCTTTGCTTGAAAGGCTCAGAGTTAATACTGACTTTCTTCTTGTCAATCCTCTGTGACACTACAATACACAACCAAGCAATTTGGCACCATCTGTAGAATTTTTACATTTACATTTTATTTTGTTGCTGTACAGAGGTTATGGCCACGAGTACTGAAAGGCTGTTAACTCAACTCTTAACACATTGCCAAACTCACCCGTCAATATCTTGGTGACATCATGCAGTGTTTAGCACCATTAAGACCAAAAAATAAATAAATCTCTATTAACTATTGCCCTTTTACTCATCTAATACTTCTGTGGGTGAATAATATACTACTACAACATTGCTGTTGTCAGTGCACTGTTATCATCATTTAGGATTTATTGTTGCTTTCAAATTTTCAATACTCACTATCCCATCTTTGAATACTCCCTTCTAAATCTGGTAGGCTCTGGTAGAGGTGATATGAACAAGATGCAAACAGCTTTAGGTCCAATATCATTGCCTTCTGGCAGTAGTAGCATATTAAATACCATCAGTTGACAGTAAAAACAAGTAAAAATATAGTCCAATATAAACTAAATAGCACTTTGAAAACACATATTTTAACAGGGGAAAAAATCCATCCCACTTTGATCTTAAGTGGGCCGAGCGAGTAATACTCCCTTTTCTTTCATTGTAAAGAAGGTTAACTATGCATTTTAACCCTAATATATTTAAATATAGGAAAAAGAAGTGCAGTGGCAAAAATAAATCAGAATCTGAAACTTTGTTGTAGAAAAAGAACGAGGTATGTCACACAGCTCTTTGGGCATAAATTGTACTAAATTGTAAAATTAGACGAAAAAAAAGTTCCACTGGCTCATCGTACAGACTTACTGTGAACTCACTGTAAAATAAAAGCAGATGGTAAAAAACAGCGACTTTCTGTCGTATGAATGGTAATAGAAAAGGTCTTCATTTATAGAAAAAAGCTGTAAAACTTATAAAAATACAGTTAGAAGTCTAAAATGTATGCCTTTCCTGACATTTTCCAAGTGGTCCATTGGGCTGGACTAGAGTCTTTAGCGGGACAATTATGACCCCTGGGCCTCATGTTTGACATTAAATAAGGACTGGGTACTATGTTAGGAAAGAAAGGATGCTGGCTTGTCCATTTTGCTGAAATTTCATTGCATTATCTCAGGATGTTACTCTGTAGTTTGTATGGCTTCCACATTCTACTATGCATGCCTTGCAACACTGGGGCATGCTCTGAATGAGATAACAGATGGTGTTCTGGGGATCTCCTCCCAGATCTGGACCAGGGCATCAGTAAGCCACATGAAGCCAGAGTAGCTGTCCTGTTTCCTCAGATTCTTGGTACTTTGGGGAGCTTAATGGAGGCTTACAGTTCCAGCTGTACACTGCTTCTGTAAGGGAAAATTCTTACCTGTAAGTCATCTACCTGCCCATTCGCCATCTCCAAATCCTTCTGCCTGACAGCTACTCCTATGAATCTCCTGCTCAAGATGCAAACAAAGATGGTATCAAAATCAAATCACAAATACTGCAAGATCCACCTCTGACCTTTGCACTCCTCTTTCGCAGAAACACTAGTTCCAGTCATGTATAAATAATAAAGGATTAAATAAATACAAACACTGGCAGGGCCACCTACCTGTTCACTGAATAGTTGTTTCATTTTTACAATAGAAGCTATACAAAATTGATGGGTTCTGCTCTTTGAGTCCAATCTTCAGAGAAAGAGTTCAGGGAGTGATGTATAATTAAGGCTGTTACACCAATTATTGACTTAAATGCTCTATTTCCATGTCAGCATGTGTTTTCAAAAATGCTTCACCTATCTATACCTATAGTTCTATTTTCCTAGCAAAATATAAAGAAAAGAGGGGTGTGAAAGACTTGCACAATATTGTATATAAAACTCATATTTCAAACTATAACATTCCACGTTTCACCTGAAACACATTATATATTACAGAAGTAATTGCAGTGACTGAAATACTGACAAATGGGAAGATAGGAATCAGAAAAACATACGATGATGTCAGACAGAAGTTGGAACAAAGACAGTAAATCTAACCTTATGTTTAACTTTACAGACGAATTCTGCTCTGGCATCCTTTTATTCTCTCTCTCACTCACATACATAGTGGCAACGATCCCAGTATGGCCACTGGCTACTGTCTCACATGGTTCATTATACTGAAGGATCATTATTCCTTCCCCGTAGGTTGCTTTACATGCTGCTACTCTGCACATGAGTGGATCCGCCTGTGTTAAAGTGCTTATGTGCCTATGTGTGAGAATCCAGCTTGTTATATTAAAATGATTCATTGCATCTTGCATTCAAACCTGTATCCGGTGGGTGCTTTTGAATGGCTCTTTTGTTTTGGACTCTTAAGGTGCTGTTTGCTCCGGCAGCACCTAATGGAAACGCCTCCTCAGCGCGTTTACAGCCCGTACACAAAGGACACTCCACCTCGGAAAAACAGACCCTGATCATTCAAGGCACACAATACACTTTAACTGCATCAGCACTCTGTGATGCTATAAAAACCATTTTGAATAGAGGGGAGCATCGAGGTAGTCATTCATAATGGATAATGAACCTTCCCATTTATCTCTCTGCCACTGTCCCGTTCCCATCTTCTGTCTTTCTTTCTCCATAATGGATAAAATATTGTTGGGATGAATATTGGTAGTGTTATTCTTGTTTTATTGAGCAGAAACGGTGGAGATGGGCAAGAATTGTGCTTCCTCAGCACTAAGCAACGTGGTGTGTAAATCAGAGCTTACAGCAGGAGGAGCTCATTAATGTGGATGAAGCGGGACAGATACACTACATGAGGCCCGAGAATATGTGGAGACGGAGACAAGGCAAGAAGACGTGTTAATGGAGGCTGTAACTAGGCATGAAAAAGCAATTTAGTGACCTGAGATGAAGTATTCTGCTTTTCAAAACAGCGTTGTTTGTGTGTGATATTTAACCCTTAAGAACCCAGACCCACTTTTACTTTCAGGAAAACTAAGGTTTTGGTCGATATTAAAACTCGAACAGGAACTTTCCTCAGTGCGTAAAGGTGTGGTGACACCTGTGTCACCGTGGGTTGTCCTCAAATAGTGGCACTTTTTATTCTCAGCTGCTGAACGGGGTTTATATGAAGCAGATATATATTAGAGGCAGGCTTTAATTTCCTTCTGCTGGATTCATGTCATTTGCCAAATTTCAGTAAGCTCACTTGTCCTCGTACATGTTGTTAAAGTTTAAATTTTGCAGTGTTTTTCTCTGGGTTCTGCATAATACATATTTTGGCAGCAAGCAGAGCGGCATTCTCAGTACAGGGCACCTGCATTAACGTGGAGATGGTCATCGACTACACCTACCTACTACACTTGCAGTGTTGCAACACGAGCAAACAAACTATAAATCTCCATACATTTTCCTACTGCAGTCTGGGACCCCCCTTTAAGATACAAGTGCAAGATTTCCTATAATTGTGTTCAATTTCTCCAGAGCTACTTTTACAGACCCTGATTGATAAATGGGAACTGATCCCTGCATGCCCATTATATGTGATTTATTAATGCTGTCCATATTTGTTCTGTCTGAATTATTTTCTGGTTCATTTTGTATTGTGTGTTGTTGGTGTATTTCATGCATCTGTTGGCCCTCATATGATTTATGGAAAAAGATGTCCAATATCCTGCAGCTGAACCTGTCTGTTATAGCTATAGAAAAACACATCAGTGTTAGACATGTTGAAAAAATTACATGAACAGAAACAATTAGTGTATAACATTCTCAGTGAAACTAAAACTGACCCATGATGAAGGTCAAAACTATGACAAAAGCAGTTTTAGACAAAATCTTCAAAACTAAATGCAATAAAACCAACAAACCTTATTATAACATGAGCTATGGGATCAAAGAGGGTGAAGTTCCTGTGTGTAGCTAATTGTTTAAAAAAGCTGGCTTGAACATGAAAGTCAACAACAGCTAACACCAGATATAGAGTAGCTATAGTGCTGGAAATGGTGCAGAAAAAGACAAGAATGCGACCTTGAAAGGAACTGCAGCCAAATTCATATCAGGTAAGGTTTCAGTTTCAGTTTACTTTCGGATGAGCATTCAGAACTTTTAAATGTGTATTTATTTATTCACTCATTCATTGTACATTGTATTTAAAATGTCTTAGAAGTGGAATGTGAGATGTACTTTGTGATTTATTTGATTAAAACTTTGAATGTATTATTAAAGCTGAACAGAAGGCGTATAGTTGGTTTGGTTTGTAGCTCAGCCACCTGACTGCAGTCTCACAGAAAGGTTTATAATGGGGGGGCAGGTAAACTCATTTGCAAACCATTACAAGACTAAACTTAACTAAACAAATAAATAAATAAATGAATAAAATGTGTCTGAAGTGATATGTGAATGTACTGCTCCACTTATCCCACATGGTCTTAAGTCCTTACCATTTCCATGGTAATAGACTTTATATGACAGACCTTTTATAAGAAAGGACACTGGATGTGCACTTAACACCCAGCATCGTAGCACCAGAGCCTAGCAACACCTCTCTTGTTTAATGATGTTTGGAAAGAACTGTGGGCAGTTTTGAAAGTGCCACGTCTGTTGGAGTTTTACAGAAGCGTACAGAGAGTTTCACAAACACTAAAATTTAGAACACTTGGATGACAGTTGCATTATCATGAATTAAAAAAGACATTCAAGCCATTTAGCTCTAGCATCACCAGCTTCATTAACAAAGAGCCACTCTCTTACACAAAACCAAAACAGGAGCACACATACTGTAGCTACAGAAAAACACTGTTAGCAAAGCCATATAATCCTCTATCTTCCTAACATCATAATACTTCCTTAACAAGCTACTGGAAAATTTTTGTTTGAAGTCTCTGGATCAATTATGGAATAATAAAAATAACTTCAAGGGGAGGTATGGACATGTGTACGCTACTGTGTGTCACATTGTCTTGTTTTTCTACCGACTGACTGAGCTCTGATTTAATATCAGGTTTATAGCAGCTTCCCCTGTGTTTTGTGTGTGTGTGTGTGTGTGTGTGTGTGTGTGTGTGTGTGTGTGGTTGTGCAGCTTTAATTGTCTTTTGGTTCACTTTCATTAGAATCAACAGTTGCTATAGGTCAAATATGAAACAATACCAAGCAGCTTCTTTTTCTTTTCTATTCTGCGTTGTTTGGAAGGTAAACTTTGTTTCACTGTATTTCGATGATGTTATCTGTTATCAATAATGTACTACAGAGTGCTTTCCGGTGAAGAAAAAAATGTGACTGTCGTCACATCTTACCTAATTTAGTTGCTCAAACACATCCTGAGGCACAATCCAACACATTTTGCCCTCAAAAGTCTGGTGCTAAGGTTATTCAAACACCTCGTTCCTGCAGGAGCTTTTTTAATATTTGATAAGGTGCTAATTGGAGTGAACTTGTGTGACTTTCACACATGTAGCCATATGGCATTATTCCTTGTCTGAATGTAGGTGACACTAATTAAAAACTTTACTTTTCAAATAATGTCAGGTACAATAACTGGAAAAGTTGACGTCCTGTAGAAGCCACTTCCTCCAGTATTTCTTGCAGCTCTGTGTACTTTTTGATAAATACTTCTCAGCAAGTCAACATGACTTAGCTGTCTCGTCTTTGACAGAGTGGCACACACGCTGATGGTTGCATTCCTTTTCGGTCATTATTTGAGATAATTTGTCAAAATTTAACAGGGACTCTGGCTCCAAAACCACACACTCTTATGTTAAAATCTGCACCTTTACGATAGTAGAAACCATATTAAAAAATGCAGTACTGGCGTTAATGGGTATTGCCTGTACTAGGCCTCACCTGCAGTGGACCTCTCTGCTGTGTGTTTGGAACATTTTAATGATCTGACAAAAACACGGCCTGCTGTGTGGCACAGCCCAGGCACTTTGTGCTTCAGTTTTGCTGAGCGAAATTCTAGTATTTTAGTATTGTAGTACGTTGCTAACCAACCTTGCAAGCATTAGCTGATAAAGACTCCGCTCTCTCATCTAAACATGGTCATCTCTGGCTCGTTTACTACGTACATACAGATGGTAACTGTCAGGCTCAGGAGAGACTCGGAGGCAGACCGTCACTTAAGTTCACAATTTATTTACACACAGACACCATGTCCGGATATATACAGGTGAGGGGGCACAGGAAGAGGGTCTCCGGGGAACACAGGCACGGGAAGGGGATGGCTATGTACACAATCCTTCACTGAAGCTCAGGTAGCTCGGACTCCGGCTGTTTGCAGGTGTCCGAGCCAGGGGCTGGAGCCGTCATGACTCCGCCCCGGTAGAGCGCAGTGCGCGGGAGGGGAGAGAGATGCAGCACAACAAAAACACTTGTGGCCATACAGAGTCAGCCGAGAAGGCACAGGGTCATGCCAGTAACTGACCTCAGAGTGGTGAAACAAGAGCAGGTTGTCTGGCACACAAGTTTTCCATCATCTTCTTGTCAAAGACCAGAGGTTTGTCCCCAATCTCAGCTTGTCCAGCTTACCCTTGTGTTGATGGGTCCATAAAATCGAGACAGATTTAAGTGGAATATAAATAAAAATATAGCACAATAATTAAAAGAATATTCTATCAAAGTACAAACAAATTCTTACAAGTTCTAAATTCTTACCACCGAACACAAAATCGCTGATCCAGCCTATAAATCAAGGTGCTATTCACACATTTAAGCTACTTTGTATACGAATCACCCTGTACCACCTTGTCGAGATATATATAAAAATATATAAAAATAAACATTTGGTCTCTACTTTGCAAATTTTCACCTATCATGGGGGGTTCTGGAATGTCACCCCTGTGAAAATCGAGGGAATATAAGTTCAGCACTAGATATCTTTGATGTCTTTGGCTTCACCTATCCCAATACTGGTAAGCCTGGAGTCACACATAGATGGTTTTCCAACTCATGATACTGCCAGCATGAATTGGAAACACAAAGAAACCGTCTGGCATCATATTTGACAAGTGAAGACATAACTATAATATTAGAAACATCCAAACATTTCAAACACAATACAGCTGCTGCCTAAGCAGGATTGAGTTACTGTATGTGATGGGAAAAGCAGTTTTTATTTATTTTTGTTAAGGTTTTATTGTTTGCCATAGTAACCAGTAAGACTGGAAAATGCAGTGTTTAAAGGCAGGAGGGAAAGCTGGGATAAATGCCAACCTGACTTATTTGCAACAAAACAGAACAGTGGTCAAATTTTATGAAACTAATAGAAAAAATGCTTTTAAGAATTTATATTTATTGTTGATTGTCAGGAACATGAGACAGTGTATTTTAGACCCGGTATTTATGCACAGAGCTCCCGGGAACTTCCAAGAGTGGGGACAATATTTTTCAGAAAACTGAGTGGTCAGCAGACTAAGGTTTTGTTTTGTTTTGTTTGTTTACATGCTGACTCTTTGGAGCATCTTATGTTCCCGATCGTAACCTGGAAAGCAGTAAATCCTCTTTGACACAATTAAACCCAAATGTTAATGAGGTAACTATGTTACCCCACTAAGCCCTTGTTTTAAACAGTACTCTGCTGAATATATGAAAGTGAGCTTCTGTCAGGTTCAGTGCCCAAACTAGTGATGTGCGATACCACTGATTTCCTTTCCAATCCGATACCAAGTAAAATTCAGGATGGTATCGACGATACTAGTCCGATACCGATACTTTGTACAAAAACTTTTTTTTTTTACTGTATCTTTCATTTTATCTCATATTATACCTTCATTATGATTACAGGACATCAGATTACTTGTTCTTATCACTTAATAATGCAGAATTATCATATAGAAATAAAAAAAAACTCCATACAGGTGATCCAGGTGTTTTGTTTGTTTTTCTTTCTTTCTTCCCCCCTTTCTCACCGTCTCTTCTCCCCTCTGTTTTTCTTTGTCATGTCTGTCCCGTCTGTAGCAACCGAAAATAAAATAAAATAAATACATAATTATAATAAAGGTCAATCAAATGGACCAATATGGCAAGGCCATGATGATCCACTTGGTAAAGTAAATCCGCTTGGCATCTTTCTTGGCCTTAAGACAACAATTCTGATGGCTAAAGATCCAAACGGGACAAATATAAAAAAAAAGAAAGAAATAAAGAAATAAAGAAATAAAAAAAACTGAAGTTTTGTGCCATTTGAGCATGTTGCCTGGCTGCAGCACTAAAGGACTCCGCAAGAGACATCTGTCTCGACCTAGCAGCACCTGTCCCTGTCCTCTTCTTCAGTTCGCCTCAACATACGCTCGTCATATTCTGTGATATGATTTACAGTGAGGTGTTTGACGAGGTTTGTGGTCAGAGGAGGAGCCAGACATTTGAAACACCCGGGGCTTAGCCCTAAAGGGTAGTATGCATGTGGGATTTTATTTATTTTTTTTGAGGGGGGGGAGGGGGGGGGGGTGTAGAAATGACTGAAAGATTAATAGGCTCTGTTTTGAGTTTTGTTCAAAAAAGAATGACTTCATATAGGGAAATATATATATCACACATGCAGGACACCTTAAACTAGTTTTTTAATTGAGCAGCAAGACAGAACGAAGTCGGGGCTGTATCAAGACACAGGGACTAAACCCCAATTCAACCAGACCCAGAACTGATCCAGAATTAAAACAGGACTACAACAGTTCAAAAGCAGGATTACTGAGGACTTAACCAAGACATAACCACAATCAGAACTAGATGATAGTAGCACTAAAAATCATCATAGACCTGCACTACACTTATTTATTTAATTCTACCAAAGTACAATATTTAGATTGAGAAAAGTTTATATAATTATTTAGCCTTGTTGTGCAAACAAGCCTGCAGAACTTAATAAATATAGAATTTGAAAAATAGCAAACCTAAAAAGAAACACTAGGTACGAGATACATGAGTACCTATGATACAGTGATACTTTTAGTAAGCAACCATTTGACTAACATGTGTGTCTCACCTGCTCTTGTTCATCTCTGTTCTGTCCTCATTCTCTCTCTCCCTCTCTGTTCCTCTCTCTCCCTCTTTGTGCTGACAATCATCAAATATACAGTTGAAACCAGATATTTACACACTCTTCAGATCAAAACACAAACACTTTTTTAATTGTAACATCAAATCAGACTAAATGTTTATTTTTTTAGATTGCTAAATATAAAAACATATTTGTTAACTTTAAGAGTAAAGAGAGAAACTGTCTGTGTTTTTTAATTGCAAATGGCACCAAATTGTATTCAAACTGAGCCACACTTATGGAGCTCCACGATTCTTTTCCTGGTGTTTTGGTTGATATCTCTTGATGTTCCCATGTCACAGAAACAGACTGTGTGTTTTGCCTTATATGCAGCCACAGCTGTGCCACCAATTTACTCACATGGACTCTACTAACCTATCAGAAGCTTCTTCAGCTCAGAATGGAATCGTCTGGAGTTTTCTTATTAATTAACAATAAACTTAGTGTACATGTACTCCTAAATTTAATGAAAGTGATAAAAAATAGACAGCTCTGTCTCTCTTTATTCTGACATTTAACTAATTCAAAATATATTTCAATATTTATCTAAAACAAAAGTTTACTCTAAATTGATGTTGTACAGTAAAAATGTTTTATGTTTTCTCCCTAAAGTGTAAATATCTGGTTACAAATGTGAATATCCTGCTGTGTACTGAAATCCCTCTTGTTTTGCATAGAAATATACTGAACAACATACAAAGCATAATATATAAAATAACATTTACCTGAGTTTTTTCTTTGAAAGAAGCCTCTAATGTCCATTCTTATATTTCAGTACATAACTGAAACCGAATTAGTCGGGGAGGGTAAGAACTGAAAATATGAAATAAACACACGTAAGCTAAGACTCTCTAAAAAATAGCATTTGTTCGGCTTTTCATTTCGCCATTTGTTGATTCACTTGAAGAGCAAGTGATCAGTTTCATATCAATCTTTCGTGATGCACCGTCATATTTACATTATTTGTACGGTACGAATGATTTGCTTTGGTACCTGCTCAAACTTAAGCTCTCCTTAGTATGGCTGGCTCCGTCTCTCCAACAGCGCACTCACGGGCAGCAGCTCCCCCCGCCCCCTCGCTCAGTCGCTTAGTGCCTGAGCTTGGATCATACCAATATCAGAGGGGGATTCACGCACAGTCGTAAATTCCCACAGTGTGCACTATGTGCTTCGAATATTGTGTGTACTTTTTGTTTTATACAGTTGTCAGCCAGGCATCTAACTATGAAAAAATTACACTCCAAAATACCCCGGGCTTCTGACAAAACAACCCGGGCTTAAGCCCCGTAAGCCACCCCCACGCTCCGCCCCTGTTTGTGGTGTTGCCACAACACCTCACTGTCTTGCCACATGTATCGCAAACCGTGTCTCGGCTATTTGTGGAGGTAAAATACGTCTGCACATGACTCCGTTTATGCTCAGCCACTGTTGTGAGTGCTCACGCCAGGGCCTGCGACACATTTCATAGTCATTCACATGACTATGAAAGGCGGAAGAGGAAGTAGTTCCTTCCAATGTAGACAATCCGAATGATATAGTTTCTTTCCACTCTGTTCCTGTTAATGATAAACTACAAATTTACCCTAAATTAATAAAATATCGATATTTTCATATGAGAATCAATTCTAGAACACAAATGAGTGGTATCGGAGGAAGTGATATTTCAGTATCGATCCGCACATCACTAGCCCAAACCCAACAGTAAGTAAGTAAGTAAGTAAGTAAACTTTATTTATTAAGCGCTTTTCGCAGACAGGCAATCACAAAGCGCTGTACACAAATATTAAAATATTAAAATAAACAATAAAATCAATAGACATTATATACAATGTAAAAGATCAAATGTAAATAATGTAAAAAAAATAAAATAAAATATGTAGATCAACAAAAGGCTTGTTTGAACAGAAGAGTTTTTAACTGTTTTTTAAAAGAATCCACAGAGTCAAGCAAACGTAATTGTAGTGGTAAACTGTTCCACAGCCTTGGTGCAACAGACTGAAAGGCTCTGTCCCCTTTTGTCTTCAATCGTGTACGGGGAACAACTAAGAGACTCTGAGTCTGTGAGCGGAGATGACGAGCAGCATTGTATTTTAAAAGAAGCTTGGATAAGTAATCTGGAGCCTGGCCATTTAGTGCTCTGTATGTTAAAACAAGAATTTTAAAGCGAATTCTAAACTCTATTGGGAGCCAATGTAAAGAATATAAGATGGGAGTGATGTGAACACGCTTGGTAGAGCAAGTTAGTAATCTGGCTGCTGCGTTTTGTATTGTCTGGAGGCGAGAGAGAGATGATTTATCCAAGCTAGTAAACAGGGAATTACAGTAATCTAAGCGTGATGACACAAATGCATGAATGAGTTTTTCCAGTTCAGCTGAGGAAACCATATGTCGCAGTTTAGATATGTTTCTTAAATGATAGAAACAGGAACGAGACAAAGATTTTACATGAGAGTCAAGGCCCAGAGAAGAGTCAAATATTACTCCAAGATTTCGAATATTTGACTTGACAGATGGACAGAAAGAGGCAAGAACCTGACTGATTTTAGAATGTAGCTCAGGAGGAGCTATGATCATGGTCTCGGTCTTGTTAGTATTTAGAACAAGGTAGTTGCTTGAAAGCCAATCAGAAACCTGGGTTAAGCACTGGACTAGGGTGGACAGCCTATCCAGCTGATGAGGCTTAAAGGACATATGGAGCTGAATGTCATCAGCATAAAAATGATAAGACAGGTTGCTAAAAGATTGAATGATACTAGCTAAAGGAAGCATATAAAAAGAAAATAGTAATGGACCTAAAACTGAGCCCTGTGGGACACCACAGGTCAGGGCAGCAGTGTTAGAGGAGAACCTATCAGTCCTAACAGAGAAGGTCCTGTCTGATAAGTAGGAAGAAAACCAGTCTAGGGCAGAGCCAGATACACCAGCCAAAACCTTGAGCCTGTTAAGTAGGATTTTGTGGTCGATGGTGTCAAAGGCTGCACTAAGATCAAGCAAAATGATCACAGAACAGTTCCCTGCGTCAGATGCCATTAACAGATCATTATAGACTCTTAAGAGAGCGGTCTCTGTAGAGTGCTGCTTTTGAAAGCCAGACTGAAAAGGGTCAAGAATCTGTAATTGACATAATAGAGACCTGAACTGATTTTCAACAATTTTTTCAAGTAATTTACTGACAAATGGCGATTTTGAAATAGGTCGGTAATTACTAGCAGAGCTAGGATCGAGATTCTGTTTTTTTAACAGAGGAGTTACCTCAGCGTGTTTAAAATAAGATGGAACACAGCCTTGCCTCAGTGAACTGTTGATGATGGATAGTAATGTGGGACCAATGCTGGTAATAGACCCAGACAGGACAGAGTGAGGTAATATATCTACAGAGCATGACGAGGATTTCATTTTACCTAAAACTATAATTAAGTCATTTAGTGTGATTGGAAAAAAGGAGGTAAATGATCCAGAACAACAAGGGGTATCTTCATAAGGGGAGGCACTTGAGGAAATTTTAGATTTCAAGTCCATCACCTTATTTACAAAGTAATTAAGGAAAGTATTACAATCTTCATCAGAAAGCAACAGAGCATGCTGGGTTGGAGGAGAAACAATACTGTTGATGGTATCAAATAGAATTCTTGAATTATTTTTATGACGGTTTATAAGATTATTGAAGTAAGAGGATCTGGCCTCTTTGACTGATTCATTATATATGTAAAGTAGTTCTTTAAAGTGCTCACGATGGACAGTCAGACCGGTGGACTTCCACAGACGCTCTGCTTTTCGATAGGAGCGTCGAAGACCACGAGTCTGATAATTTAACCATGGTGTCCGGGAGCTAACAGAGCAGTAACTGGTTTTGAGAGGAGCAACCTGATTTAGAATGGCAAGACAGTGTTCATTAAAAGAATTAGTTAGAAACTCAACCTCATTAGAGGAACTTTTAAAATTAAAAAGAGAGGAAAACTCAGAAATTATAGAATCGTCAATAAAGCGCCTGCGCCTAGTAGAACCTTGAGGATGGGACTCTGAATTAACAGATACAGTAAAAGAGACTGACTTATGGTCACTAAAAACAACTTCATTTAAATTCATGTGTGTAGCGGTAGACTACTGTTCCCATAAGGCTGTGTGTGGGGGGAGCTTCCGGGGTTACGAGTAAAGTTGGAACACATCACCCGAACACGCTGCGTCCAGTGTCATCATTTATACGTGGTGTCAGAAGTGCGAACGGCGGTCTCCACAGTTTTTTTTTTTTCTTCTTCTTCTTTTTCGAGTACAGTACGGTGCAGTTAACTGCGAGAGAAGTTTTCGCATTGATAACCCGAACAAGACCGGCAAGCAGGTGAAGCGTGGCCGAGGCTGTGACCGGCGCTAGCAACAGGGCGCGTGCGCGCGCGCGGTCGAGCACGAGCTTCACATGTCGGAAGGAGGAGACGAGGTCGGCGCACCGGAAAGCTTGGATTCTGAACGCGAGGAAGCCAGGGATCCACACGTCACGATGGCGACCACGGTACAAATAACACCCCCAGAAACATTTGACTTTTCTCATCCTGCCGAATGGCCAAAGTGGATCAGAAGGTTCGAAAGATTTCGCATTGCAACTGCTCTTGATAACAAATCAGACGAGTATCAAGTTAATGCACTCCTGTACGCTATGGGAGACGCTGCTGATGATGTTTTGGCAGTTTTACCACTGTGCGATGCAGATAAAAAGAAATATGCAACTGTCAAAGAGGCATTTGACAAACATTACGTAGGAAAACACAACGTAATTTTTGAAAGAGCACAGTTTAACTCCAGACGGCAACAGGAAGGGGAAAGTACAGAGTCGTTCATCACTGCTGTGCACAAACTTGCAGAAAATTGTGCATTTGGAGCACTCAAAGACGAACTCATAAGGGACAGAATTGTAGTTGGCATAAAAGACAAAAGACTGTCCGAGCTGCTGCAAATGGACTCAGAGTTGACTCTTGCTAAAGCCATTGAGAAAGTTAGGCAGAGCGAAACGGTAAAGAAACAACAATCAATACTTCACAGCAGCGCGGCAGTGGAGAAAACACTGAACATGGACACAATACGGACAAATACAACACGCGGGAAAACGCAGACGTGGCAGAAGAAGGAACAAAAGCCAATCAAACAAAGTGGAAAGGAATGTGGCCGCTGTGGTCGCAAGAACAAACACTCATGGAAAGAATGTCCAGCCAAAGAGGTACAGTGTCGAAAATGTCAGAAAAAAGGGCACTTTGCTGCGGTCTGTCGCAGTAGTGAAGCTACAGCACTACGCGAAGTGACAGAAAATCAGAAAGATGCAGACAGCGAGGATTGTGTGTTCTTGGGTGAAGTAGAGACTGGGAGGTCACAGCCCTGGGTGCAAAAGGTCAAGTTAAATGGGGAAAATGTATATTTTAAACTTGACACAGGGGCGGATGTTACATCTATTCCAGAGGGTTTGTACAGTCCAGACAGGGATGGTAAGCTGCAGAGACCCAGAAAGAAGTTACTAGGGCCGGGCAGTAACCCACTTAATGTTAAAGGCTGCTTCGAGGCACAGCTAGCAGTAAAAGGGCGCAGTGTTTCTCAAGACGTCTACCTTGTGTCAGGTCTAGTACAGCCACTGCTAAGCAGGCCAGCGTGTGAGGCTCTGGGTCTTGTGTACAGAGTAAGCACAGTAGAGGAATCGGTGACAGACTTCAGGGCAGCATACCCAGACGTTTTTAAAGGTTTAGGCGTGCTGAGGGAGCCTTATCACATTGAGATAGAGCAAGGAGCTGTACCAATAGCCCTATCTGCCCCAAGACGTGTTCCTCTTCCCCTCAGAGATGCAGTGAGAAATGAGCTACACAGAATGGAAGAAATGGGTGTTATCTCCAAAGTCACTGAGCCTACAGAGTGGTGTTCTGGCATGGTAGTGGTCCCCAGACCAGCAGGAAAGCCCCCCAGAATATGTGTGGACCTCACACCCCTGAACACAGTAGTCAAAAGAGAAAGACACATCCTCCCAGCAGTAGATCAAACACTAGCGATGATGAAAGATGCTAAAGTGTTCACAAAGCTCGACGCCCGGTCTGGATTCTGGCAAATTCCGCTCACGCCAGAGTCAAGGCCACTCACTACCTTCATCACGCCTTTTGGAAGGTTTCAGTTCAACCGCCTTCCTTTTGGCATTGCATCGGCGCCGGAACATTTCCAAAGGCGAATGTCACAGATGCTGGAAGATTTTGAAGGGGTGATTTGTCACGCCGATGATGTGCTTGTATACGGCAGAGACAGGCAGGAGCACGACCAGAGGTTGCACTGTGTGCTCCAAATGTTTCATAAGAAGGGTCTCACTCTGAATGAGAAGTGTGAGTTTGCTAAAAGTCAAATAATCTTTGTGGGACACAAAGTGTCAGCAACAGGCATTGAGGCTGATCCCAACAAGATAACAGCAATCCAGCAGCTGCCGCAGCCTCAGAGTGTGGAAGATGTGCGCCGTCTCATGGGCATGGCCAACTATCTTGCCAAGTTTATGCCACAATTAGCCACAATCACCACACCATTAAAGGAACTGCTAAAAGACAGAAATGACTGGATATGGGCGGAGCCACAGGAAACAGCATTTAGGAGACTAAAAGGGATATTAAGCTCTCCAGAAGTGCTCGCTCAGTACTCCAACTCAGCAGATACACGAGTCGCTGCAGATGCATCGCCATACGGTGTCGGGGCTGTTCTCACTCAGAAACAGTCTGACAACTCCTGGCGACCGGTCACATATATCACAAGAGGTCTCACAGACACAGAGAAACGCTACGCGCAGATAGAAAAGGAGGCACTAGCTGTAACGTGGGCGTGTGAACGACTGTCATCTTACCTCATGGGCTTACAGTTCACTCTAATTACAGATCACAAACCCCTGGTCCCTCTTCTGAGCACAAGAGGCCTGGATGACCTGCCTCCACGCATCCTGAGATTCCGCCTCAGGCTGCTGCGCTTTACTTTCACCATTGTCCATGTTCCAGGGAAAAACCTTGTCACTGCTGATGCTCTCTCACGAGCACCGCTGGCAGGGCCTCCTTCTGCTGGGGATCTTCAGCTGGAAAAAGAGGTGGAGGTTTTCGTGGACGGTGTAGTTTCCCATCTCCCAGCAACAGATAAAAGGCTGGAGGAGATTAAGTTGGCGCAGGAAATGGATGACCTGTGTAGAAAGGTGGTGTATCAATGTGGGACAGGCTGGCCAGAAAAAGGTAAACTAGATCCAGAGTTAAAGGGATACTGGCAATACAGAATGGACTTCAATCTAGTCCATGGTCTTCTCATGAAAGGGGAGAGACTTGTGATACCACCTCAAATGAGAGCGGAGGTTTTGTCACGTTTGCATGAAGGCCACCAGGGCGTTTCAAAATGCAGGGCCAGAGCAAAAGAGTCTGTGTGGTGGCCGGGCATCTCAACCCAAATACGTCAAATGGTAGACAGGTGCGAAACATGTCAAAAACATAGGTTACAGTGCCGTGAACCAATGCTGGCAACTCCTGTTCCCGACCGCCCATGGCAAAAAGTCGGCATGGATCTGTTCGAGTGGTCAAAGAAACACTTCCTGCTGATTATTGATTTTTTCTCAAGGTACATTGAGATAGCTGAACTGAGACACACAACTGCAGAGGTCACTATTAATGCTGTAAAAGAAGCCTTTGCAAGACATGGTGTTGCCGAGACTGTGGTATCGGATAACGGGCCACAATTTTCATCAGAACAGTTCAAGCACTTTGCCAAAGAGTACCAGTTCGCACATGAAACGAGCAGCCCTAGGTACCCCCAAGCCAACGGGGAGGCAGAACGCGCTGTTCGTACCATTAAAGACTTGTGGAAAAAGGACTGTGACTACACCAGAGCACTGCTAGCGTACAGGGCCACCCCACTGGAACATGGGCTCTCGCCGGCGCAGTTGCTTATGGGGAGACACCTGCGGACCACGCTGCCACAGGCTGTGGCAAAGCTGGTGCCAAGGTGGCCTGACCTACAGGCTTTTCGAAAAAAAGATGAGGAGGGGAGGCGTGAGCAGGCAAAACACTACAACCGCAGACATAGAGTCAGACCACTTCCGGAACTATCGTCAGGACAGAAAGTGTGGATTACCACGGAAGGAACTACCGGAGCAGTAGTTGGACCTGCCAGTGCTCCCAGATCCTATGTGGTAGAGACAGACAGGGGTTTTCTGAGGAGAAATAGGAGCCACCTCAGACCAACAGGGACTATTACCAGATCTGGTCGAGTGGTGAGACCTCCTGAAAGACTGGATGTGTAATTCTCTGAAGTTATCCATTCATGCCCTATTCAAAGCTGGGTTAAGCTGTCAGAGATGTTTACAATAATGTGTTTTGTTTAAATGTAAGTGAACAAATGAGGGATGTGTATAATTTTCATGTTTCATGATGTTCCCCATTTCTGTTCTAGTGAGCTGTTTGAGACGTTATGAAGTATGTCTTTAGCTAGAAGGAGGAGGTGTAGCGGTAGACTACTGTTCCCATAAGGCTGTGTGTGGGGGGAGCTTCCGGGGTTACGAGTAAAGTTGGAACACATCACCCGAACACGCTGCGTCCAGTGTCATCATTTATACGATGTGGTCAAGGGAAACACCATAGGTGAAGACCAAGTCCAGAGTGTGCCCAGCCCTATGAGTAGGCCCTGCTACATGCTGAACAAAGTTGAAAGAGTCCATAATGCTCAGAAACTCCTTAGTGGTACTGTTTGTTGAGTCATCCACATGAATGTTGAAATCTCCAACGATGATAACCTTGCCCATTTTAATAGTGGAAGTTAAAAAGTCTTGTAGGTCTGACAAGAAAGCTGCAGCAGACCCAGGTGGACGATAAATTAAAATGCCGTATATGGGCTGTTCTCTTCCAATTTTTATCATAAGCATCTCAAAAGAGTTGTAGCAACTTGAAGAAATCATTTGGCATAAGAAAGTATTTTTAAAGATTACAGCTGTTCCACCTCCTCGTCCAGATATCCGAGGTGCACAGAGAAATGAGCAGTCAGCGGGACAAAGCTCTAAAAGATGTGAGACTTCATTCTCACGTTGCCAAGTCTCAGAGATAAACATGAAGTCAAGCTTCTCAGAGCAGAACAAGTCATTTAAAATATAAGACTTATTGGCGATTGAGCGAGCATTAATTAACATCCATTTAAGGCTGCGACTCACCAGGACAGGGGTAGAGTTTCCAGGAACAGAGTCCGCGCTATGCGGTAAGCCGCGCAGCAAAACAGGGTTCCTGCCGCGATGGGGCTTGGCTTTCCATGCTTTCAGATAGAGCTGGGCGATATGAGATTTTTTCATATCACGATATGTTTTTTTCATTTCAGGCGATAACGATATCTATCACGATATAAGCCAAATAACTATATTTGTAAGATTTAAATGTGCCGTTGCTCACAAGTAAAATGTGAAATAATCAGCAGCTTGTTTTTATTTAAATATTTATTTCCCATAATAAGTTCAACAGGGTAGATGTACTTAAGGAACATGAGACTTTTTCAGATAAATAAAGGCAAATATTGCAAACTACACAAAAGGCAGCCGCTAAAGCGTTTAAGTTTCAAAATAGAACAAACGAAACAGACTAAATTGTCAATTCCACTTAGAAACAAAATATTAATTCTAAAAATAAATCTTAGTTTGTTTTACAGAAGAACAGACAAAACTGACTAACTTTTGTCAATATCAAATAAACTGAGAACTAAAAGGAAATTCTCAATCTCTCCTTGTTGTATAGCTTAGGTTTTCAAACAGTTTTAACAGTTACTTTAGTCTGACAAAAGCCAAATGACGAATTAGCGCTTCCAGTCAGAGACTGAGGCTACGTCCACGCGTACACGGGTATTTTTGAAAACGGAGATTTTCCGTTTTCGTTTTAAAAAATAATCCCGTCCACACATAAAGGCAGAAATGAAGGAAAACGCTGCTATGAACATGCCAAAGCAGCAGGTGGCGCTAGATTCCTAACCGTGCAGAAATGTTGGCCAATCAGAAGTCTAGAAGCCTCGGTGGGTAAAAGTAAACAAAGCTGCGGCATAGAAGCAGAACCGAGTCGTATGTGTAGAGGGACAGTAACTGTGTGTATATGTAAGCATTTAAACACTGCAGAGAGTAGAATTAACAGTAACAGTATTGTAGAAATTCATTTCACCGAAACAATAACGTGGCGCACAGTGTGACGCATGCACCAGTTTATTGTATTTCCAGACTTGCTTTCGGCACAATTTACAGTGCACGCTACTCTGTTTTTTGTCAGACTTGAAATAGCCGAAATACCTTCACACTACGGAACTTCTATGGCTCTTCCGTTCGACAATCTCTCCGGCGTTGGAACCATCATCTGTTTTCTCTTCGGTCACGCTCGGTTGATTTTTCTAGTCGGCACACTCATTTCCTCCATTACCCGCTGGCTCCATTACCCGCTGGCTGCTTCCCAAACAAACACACGTGCGGCTTGGCACTTGTGCTGTACGTAACAAGTCACGCGACGTGACGCTGCGGCTGTGATTGGTTCGGCTCTGCGCTACTTAGTTTGGATTGGCTGTTCTTTTTTTTTTTTTTTTAAGAGGACAAGAGCGGCGAGGTCTATCGCGATAGCTTAATTTCTCTATCGAGTAAAAGTTATATCGCGATACATATCGTTATCGTTCTATCGCCCAGCTCTACTTTCAGATGACAGCCTGGGTTGTAAACATAGTGATTTGTGGGGATTAATCCAGTTCCGACAAGTTTCAGCCGAATCTCACCGGTAGCAACCCAGGAATAGAGCCCCCGAAGGTCCATCTCTTTCCGAAGACGACGGAGCAGAACGTGAAGGCCGGCTCGCTTCCCCCGCTTTCTCCGACGAGGCCGCTGAAGAAAAAATGAGCTAGCCTGCAAGAGTGGAGGTAGACCTGGTGCTGCGTCGCGCTCTAACGGCGGTAGGAAAACAGCCTCGTTTCGTTGACTCTGAAAGCTATCCATTGCAGATTTGATCGCTAGCAACGCATGACGATCATAAATCCGAAGGGAGGTAACACCAGAAAAAACTGTAGCAAAAACACTTCCATAGCAAATAAAATAAACAAACACACGGACGAAGGCAGCGGCACAGCCAAACACAGGCGCCATCTTGACCTTCTGGCTGTAGCAGAAGGTTCTAAACAGAAAGGAAAAATTATATCCAAGACAAGGAAAAAATGTTAAAATATTGTGACATTCAGCAGTTTTTTGTTAAGCAAGATGGTACAACCCCCATTAAATGATGCACTATAATAATAGCCATTAAAAAGGCTGGTAGCAAAAAACCACAAAACAAAACAAAAAAACATGATTCTGTGTACCTAAAATGTAAGTCTATTTCTAATTTCTGTTTCTTGCAAATTTTACCAGGTTTTCCTCCACTGAAATGTTTTATTTTTATTGTTTGTTGTAAGCAGGTAGAAGGAAAAATGGTTTGATGTGACATTTTAGCTACATACAAGATAAGCAAATTTTCTTTATGCTTACAAATAACAGTGAAAACAGACGACTATCTTTTGTGTCTGTTCTTTTATTTTACTGTTTTTATTTATTTATTCATTTTTACTAATTCTGTTAAACTTTGTATATTGTTTTTAAGAAAAAGGAAATTTAAAACATATTTTAGGAAAAGGTTACAGTGTAAATCGATTAAACAATAGGAATATCACCCTGTCACACTATTTATTAACCATTTCTATCAAGCATACAACCTAATAATTAAGTTACTATAAAACATAAATGTATATTTATGTCACAGTTTGCTAGGAAACAGCTGAAACATAAAAAAAAAACCTGAGATGGGGACCACAGAACATGGATTCAGGAACATGGGAAAAGTGATGGGTGATACAGAGACGAACCAGCAACCAATGGAGGAAAACACAGGATTTAAATCAAGGGCGTAGATTTGGTTTTGTCATTGGTGGGGACGGATGATTCAACCACCGAACTCTGCCCTGTTTCTTTTTTTTTCTTTTTGGCTTTGCTTCTTAATAAAAAGAAGAGAAATATACTTTCCTACATATGCTATTCTACTTGCTTTTAAACCATTTAAAATCACAATTCATAGTTTTATATGTGAATTATATAATGTTAAATTACTATTAAGCAAATGACTAAGTATTTTAGACTTTAGTTTACTTCAGCTATAATCCATATAAATCAGGTATCATCCAAAAATAAAAATAGCTTCAAATACAGTCATGACAATAAAAGGATATGACTTTAAGGACTTAACAACATCACTTCAGTTATAGTACACCAACATCTCTGATAAATTAGCACTAAGGGAACACTGAATGACCTGGTGGTTTTTGTCCATAAAACTACTCATCTAAGATGACCACAAAGTAAAAGATCTCTCAGCAAAATTAGCAACATTTTAGGCACTATTGCCCTGATCGAATCAGTGAGCTGGGATTTTTTATTCTAAACATGAACTACTGTTACAGCAACAGACATGGACTACTGGTGCCCCACACAACAACTCAATGTCCACTATGTGAAGCAGCCAAACACGTGCCTGCTCCTCTCGTTAACTGAGATAACCTGCTGGCATATTTGTTTTACATATATACTGTCCAGTCTCTTCTGGTGGACATGGCAACACGTTATTCACGGTTATATACATATATACAAAAAACTTGAATCTTACAGTATTTATTTATCGGATAAAATAAGTTAAATGTCACCGTTATTATTGTCCGGACGGAAACAGGCTGGGTGTGTCCAAACTCAGAGGCTGCGTCCACCTGAGGACCCGGCCTTCACGGTCTAAGTGGGCCGGGTCCTCCGAAAGCCCGGTGGGCCGGAAGTGAGCGACTGTGATGTTCTAGCCTTCAGAATGACGTCACGAGCTCTCTCGGTGGAGTGAAACTCAGCTGTCTGCTCCTTGCTATCTAAAATATAACTGCCGTAAATTTTCGACCATCTCACACTTCTGTTTAATCAGTTTTCTGTTTTTTTTTTTTAAATCAAGTGTTTATTAAAGTTATGCAAAAAATAAAATGAAATGTACAATATTTGATGGCTTCCTTCATTCTTAGACTCATATATACAGTAGTGTGGATGACCGCCATCACATCAAGTTCTTTTTCTACACATGAGTATGAAAGAAAAAAAACAAAGAAAGAAAAGGAAGAGAAGACAAAGCAAAACACACAAAACAAAGAAACATACGTACAGACAGGTATAGTAAGTAACTATATACATCCAGAGAGGGGGCAACTGAAAAGCCAACACTTTCAGCAGCAGGTGGTGACATAGCATTAGTACATGTTATTATCAAAAACAAAATAAGCAAACAAAGATTTACCCAACCATTCCTTCAATGCTGAATATCAGCGATATCTGGCCTTATAGGACTCATATAGCGGAGCCATTTTCCCCAAGTGTTTTACAAATTTCTCGTACTCAAAATTCACTAAAAAAGTAATCTTTTCCAGCTTGTAAATTTCAAAAGTTACATCAATCCAGCTGTTTAATGTTGGTGGATCCTGTGTCAACCAACTTTTAGTCAGTGCCTTCTTACTTGCAGCCAGCAGCACACCAAATAAGTATTTATCTATACCCTTTATGTCTGAGGGTATGTACCCCAAAAATATGGATTTAAAATCAAAGGGTAAATATGTACCAAATATGTCTTGCAGCACTTTATGGACTTCTCTCCAATAGTTCTTAATATTCTTACAATCCCAAAATATATGGTAGTGGTGTGCTGTTTCGTAGTTCCTCCAACATTCACAACTTCCTTCATCATAATGTGCCTTTACAGGGAGTGCAGAATTATTAGGCAAATGAGTATTTTGTCCTCATCATCCTCTTCATGCATGTTGTCTTACTCCAAGCTGTATAGGCTCGAAAGCCTACTACCAATTAAGCATATTAGGTGATGTGCATCTCTGTAATGAGAAGGGGTGTGGTCTAATGACATCAACACCCTATATCAGGTGTGCATAATTATTAGGCAACGTCCTTTCCTTTGGCAAAATGGGTCAAAAGAAGGACTTGACAGGCACAGAAAAGTCAAAAATAGTGAGATATCTTGCAGAGGGATGCAGCAGTCTCAAAATTGCAAAGCTTCTGAAGCGTGATCATCGAACAATCAAGCGTTTCATTCCAAATAGTCAACAGGGTCGCAAGAAGCGTGTGGAAAAACCAAGGCACAAAATAACTGCCCATGAACTGAGAAAAGTCAAGCGTGCAGCTGCCAAGATGCCACTTGCCACCAGTTTGGCCATATTTCAGAGCTGCAACATCACTGGAGTGCCCAAAAGCACAAGGTGTGCAATACTCAGAGACATGGCCAAGGTAAGAAAGGCTGAAAGACGACCACCACTGAACAAGACACACAAGCTGAAACGTCAAGACTGGGCCAAGAAATATCTCAAGACTGATTTTTCTAAGGTTTTATGGACTGATGAAATGAGAGTGAGTCTTGATGGGCCAGATGGATGGGCCCGTGGCTGGATTGGTAAAGGGCAGAGAGCTCCAGTCCGACTCAGGTGGAGGTGGAGTACTGGTTTGGGCTGGTATCATCAAAGATGAGCTTGTGGGGCCTTTTCGGCCTTTTCGGGTTGAGGATGGAGTCGACCTCAACTCCCAGTCCTACTGCCAGTTTCTGGAAGACACCTTCTTCAAGCAGTGGTACAGGAAGAAGTCTGCATCCTTCAAGAAAAACATGATTTTCATGCAGGACAATGCTCCATCACACGCGTCCAAGTACTCCACAGCGTGGCTGGCAAGAAAGGGTATAAAAGAAGAAAAACTAATGACATGGCCTCCTTGTTCACCTGATCTGAACCCCATTGAGAACCTGTGGTCCATCATCAAATGTGAGATTTACAAGGAGGGAAAACAGTACACCTCTCTGAACAGTGTCTGGGAGGCTGTGGTTGCTGCTGCACGCAATGTTGATGGTGAACAGATCAAAACACTGACAGAATCCATGGATGGCAGGCTTTTGAGTGTCCTTGCAAAGAAAGGTGGCTATATTGGTCGCTGATTTGTTTTTGTTTTGTTTTTGAATGTCAGAAATGTATATTTGTGAATGTGGAGATGTTATATTGGTTTCACTGGTAAAAATAAATAATTGAAATGGGTATATATTTGTTTTTTGTTAAGTTGCCTAATAGTTATGCACAGTAATAGTCACCTGCACACACAGATATCCCCCTAAAATAGCTAAAACTAAAAACAAACTAAAAACTACTTCCAAAAACATTCAGCTTTGATATTAATGAGTTTTTTGGGTTCATTGAGAACATGGTTGTTGTTCAATAATAAAATTATTCCTCAAAAATACAACTTGCCTAATAATTCTGCACTCCCTATATAGCTGGGGTAATGAAAAAACGAGTGAAACTTTTCCAGCAGAATTCCTTCCATACATGTGATTTTGTACTTTTCCAATGAAAAGAACAGATGTTCTGCCATTCCTCTTCTGTGATTGTCTGACCTCCCTCTTTCTCCCATCTTTCTTTTATATACTTTGTTGAATAATTGCTGAGATCATGAACACTTTTATATATTTGTGAGATTACGCCTTTCTTAGTTTCTGACTTATAGGCATTTACAAAGAGTTGGATAAGTGGCCTTGCTGAAGTGGGTGTTTGGTTTTTGATGCTTCGGGTGTAGAAGTTTCTTAACTGCAGGTATCTATAGTGGTCTTGGTTTTCTAAATGAAACATTTAGTTTGGAAACTCATGATTTCATCCTCCTTTACTATACCACATATCGATGTGATTCCTTTATCTATCCAGTTTATAAAACTAGGGTCCATTTGATTTGGTGTAAATTTCGAATTGTATGCACACCATTTCAATATTTTTATATCCTTCTCCAACTTATTTTCTTTTACCACCATTTTCCAGACCCCTAGTGTGGCCTTTACCAAGGGATTTCTTATTTCAGAAATGTAGTCCTGTAGATTTTTATCCGCTAGAACTGCCTGTATATGCATATTGGATAATATTTTGCTTCCAATTTCCTTCCATGCTGCTTTGTATGAGGGATCACACCAGTGCAGCACAGCCCTAAACATTGCTGAAGTATAGTATCTTTTTAAACCCAGCCGCATTCTCTTTAGGCAGTTGCAATGTTTTGTATCGTATTCTGGGTTGTCTCCCTTGCCATATGAATCTAGAAATCTTTTTATCCCATTCAATAAAGTCTTTTTGATTAATCTGGAGTGGGAGGGTCTGAAACAGATATAAAAATCTTGGTAAACCATTAATTTTGATGGTTTCTATTCTAGAGCTTATGCTCAAACATGGCATATGATTCCGTTTTGTAAGGTCCTCTTTGACCCTTTGATATAAATGGTTATAGTTTTTGTCAAATAGTCTACTTGTATCTTTAGTAAGTGTTACCCCCAGGTATTTAATTGAGTCTGTGTTCCATTTCAATGGATGTAAGATAAGATAAGATAAGATAGAACTTTATTAATCCCTCGGGTGGGTTCCTCTGGGAAATTCGACTTCCAAAAAAAGCACAGCAACGACCGAAGTTACAGTTACAGAACTGTTATATATATATATACACACACACACACACACACACACACACACACACACACACACACACACACACACACACACACACACACACATATATAAATACAGAGACAAATATAAATAAAATATACAAAGGGGATAAATAGAATAAATAGGAATAAAAAATAAAAATACAAGTGAATTGCACATTTCAAGTATTGAGTCTATTGCACTGTTGACTATTTACAAAAAGTATTGCACAAGGTATTGTACAGTGAGGTGCAGAGGCACTACAGCTTAGTTGTTCCCCCCTCCTTTGTCCTCCTGTTTCCTGTTTCCCCTCCCTCTCCCCTCCAGAGAGGAGTTAAACAGTCTGATGGCGTGTGGGACAAAGGAGTTTTTAAGTCTGTTAGTTCTTGTCTTTGGGAGAAGCAACCTGTCACTGAACAGACTCTTCTGATTGTTTATGGCCGTGTGCAGAGGATGCCCAGCATTGTTCATAATGTCCAGCAGTTTCTTTAATGTCCTTTTCTCTGCCACTGTCACCAGAGTGTCCAGCTTCATGCCGACCACAGAGCTAGCCCTCCTGATCAGTTTCTCCAGCCTGGATGAGTCCCTCTTTGCTGTGCTGCTCCCCCAGCACACCACAGCATAGAAAAGTACTCCAGCAACCACTGACTGGTAAAACATCCTCAGGAGCTTCCTGCAGATGTTAAAAGACCTCAGCCTCCTGAGGAAGTACAGTCGGCTTTGGGCTTTTTTATACAGGTGCTCTGTGTTGCATGACCAGTCCAGTTTATTGTCCACCCACAGCCCGAGGTACTTGTACTTGTTGACCACCTCCACCTCCTCCCCCTCTATCTGAACTGGCAGTGGACCTGCTCTAGACCTCCCGAAGTCCACAACCAGTTCCTTAGTCTTTGAGGTGTTGAGTTGCAGGTGGTTTGTGTGACTCCATGCGACAAAGTTCCTCACCAGACTTCTGTACTCCTCTTCCTGATCATCCCAGATACACCCCATGATGGCTGTGTCGTCTGCAAACTTCTGAATATGGCATAATTCAGAGTTGTAGCAGAAGTCAGAGGTGTACAGGGTGAAGAGAAGAGGGGACAGCACAGTTCCCTGTGGTGCTCCTGTGCTGCTGACCACTGTGTCAGACGTGATGTCCTTCAGCCTGACGTACTGTGGTCTGTCGGTGAGGTAGTCGGAGATCCAAGCCACCAGGCAGGGGTCCACCTCCATCCTGTTCAGTTTTTCCTGAAGCATACAGGGCCGGATGGTATTAAAGGCACTGGAAAAGTCAAGAAACAGGATCCTGACCGTGCCTTTTCCCCCATCCAGGTGTGAGTGGGCTCTGTGTAGGAGGTACAGGATGGCATCCTCCACTCCGACACCCGCCTTGTATGCAAACTGTAGTGGGTCCTGGGCATGTTGTACCTGTGGTCGGAGGAGGTTGAGGAAGAGCCGCTCTAGAGTCTTCATAAGATGTGACGTCAGTGCCACCGGTCGGAAGTCATTCAGCTCATTGGGCCGGTTCTTTTTGGGGACCGGGACGATGCAGGATGTCTTCCATAGGGCGGGCACTCTCCCCAGTCGCAGACTGAGGTTGAAGACTCGTTGTAGCGGCTCCCCAAGTTCAGCAGCACACGCCTTAAGCATCCTAGGACACACCTTGTCTGGGCCTGCTGCCTTTCTGGGGCGAAGCTTCCTCAGTTGCCTCCTGACCTGATCCACTGTGACACTGGGAGATGTTTGGGAGGAGGGGAGGGGGGGAGATGTCTTGCTGCTGAGAGAGGGATTGGAGGAGGGGGGTGTCATGGTGTCAGGAAGGGGGGGAAGCGAGGGAGGCAGGAGTTTGTTTGTTTAAGCTTTTCAGATGGACTATAATTGTATGGAAGGGCTTCAGTTTTATTTAGATTCAGTTTGTATCCTGTCATTGGGCCAATGTTTTTAAGACAATTCATTACCTCCAGCTAGGGTTGCCAACCGTCCCTTAAAATACGGAATCGTCCCGTATTTCGAAACAAAAGTACACGTCCCGTATTGAGCTAATAAGGGACGCACTTTGTCCCGTAATACAGTGAGAATCAAAAGTAGTCTATAACTTTTAATGGAATTAACGCTTTGTTTGAAAACATAATTCCCAGCCCCTCTCCTGCTTTGTGACCAATGAGCTGACAGCACACTTACGAGTATGACAATTCAGATTACCACTCATCTCATTGGTCGAGGAAAGGTCGCTTACGGAGAAAATACCGGAAGACAACAAATGACCACAACAAGAAGCATGGCCAACAGGGAAACAAACGCAGACACTGCGGTGCAAGTCTCGGACGACAGTAAACCTAAAGCTGGGCAGACACTGTGCAATTTTTTTCAGTCACGTTATTCAGCTCCTGCTCAAACTGCACGATTGACTCGCAGTTGGTAGGTCACGATGCAGGTCTCACACTATACCGCCCGATGCTCTGATGCGACCTGAGTGCTCACACTGTGCCTCCATAAAATGAAGGTTATAACAGAAAATCTGTCGCGCTCTCTCTCTCCGTCTTACACTCACACAGACAGACACACCACCACCATCAACTTTGCTAAATTGCTAATGAAAAACATGATCAGGCAGCTGTGATTGAGCAGCAATGTAAATCCAACTATTTTCACGGTTGTTGTGGTCGTGATAATTTTGTGATGCCACATCGAAAAGGCTCGGATGAGCTTTCCAAAGTTCTACAAGTTGTGCCTCCATCGCTTGTGTCCAGATCACAGGCTGCACAGCCGTGCTGCTCCATCTTTTACACCAACGTTTATGTGTTTGCGCGCGAGCAGTGTGAGCGGCTGTGGTGAGACCCTCACGAGCGATTGATGATCGGGAGCTGGTCGTGAGGTGTTAATCACTTCTCGTTACCCCACGTATACTACACGATGCACGATGAAGGCCAAAATCGGTCAAAAATCGGCTCAAAATGGGCCTAAAACTGTGTAAGCCCAGCATTAGAGCAGCAATGTTTGTTCCCCTCAGAGAAAGGGAAGAATGGGAAAAGGAAAACACCTGGCTGGAAAAAGTTAATATGGGCATGTGCAGTGAATATCAGTGCTATGTGGCCAGAAGTGTGATAATATAATTTATTTTGTGTAATAAACAACTGCAAGGATAGATGATTACAACAAATAGATGACTAATACATAAAAGTAATACATAGATGAATAATGATGATGAGTTAAGATGCGTAATCATGGGAGCAAGTGGGTTTACAAACAGGAGCAGCTGATTAGCATTAGAAAAGCTGAAATAATACCTCAACTGAAGCCAATTGTACTAAATGCACTAAATGTGCACTGTTACAAGAATGTTTTTCTTTCTATTGTTTTCTATTATTTTAAGTTAAGCAGGACAGAGTTAAAGAAAGATTTACTTATATTCTCAAAAGTTAAGCATGACAGGCTTCTGTTTAAGAAGGCGACCTGTTTTATTGTGTTAATGTTGTCATTTTGAGCTAAAAATAAATGGCTAAATGATCATTTGTTTCACATGTGTTCATATCACAAAGAATACACATCTACTTAAATCAAATTCAAGTCAAATGGTTAAAAAAATAATTTCACACACAAAAAAAGAGCTAGAAAATTCACCACACTGGGAAGGGTGAAGACAATTGGGTCGCCCGGCCCTGGCCACGAGGTGTCCCTTATTTATTTTTCAGGGAGTTGGCAACCCTACCTCCAGCAGAGACTCCTCAGGTGTTTTTAGGAATAAGAGTACATCATCGGCATAGCATGCTATTTTATGTTCCACATCATTTATTGTAATACCTACGATCTTTCTGTTTTGCCTAATATGTTGGGCAAGTGGCTCCAGAAAAATAGCAAAGAGAAGAGGAGACCAGGCGCAGCCTTGTCTCACTCCCCTCTCCAATGTTAGAGATTGAGTTCGGTGGCCATTAATCCTAAGCCTTGCAGACGGATTATCATATAATGCCCTTACGTTATTTATTATCGGCTCATCAAAACCAAATTTATGCAATACTCTATATAGGTATTGCCAAGAAACAGAGTCAAATGCCTTTTCAGCATCAAGACTGAGGATCACAGCCTGCTCTATATGTTGTTGTATAGTTCATTATGTGTAAAGTGCGTCTTGTGTTATCCTGGGTTTGACGTTTATGTATAAAGCCAGCCTGATCATTATGTATGAGGTTAGGGAGTATTTTTTCCATTCGTTTGGCCATTATGGATGTATAGATACGGTAATCTACGTTAAGTATAGAAATCGGCCTGTATGACCCACACTCATTCTTGTCCTTGGCCTCCTTCGGAATAAGAGATATAATTGCTTCTTTCCAGGTGGGAGGGATTTGTACCTTTTCAAGTGCCCAATTGCATGTATTTCTCAATATAGGAATGAGATCCTCTTTGAATGCTTTATAAAATTCGGAGTTGAACCCATCACTTCCTGGCGATTTGTTAGCTTTCAAGTTTCTTATAGCATTTTCTACTTCCTTTTCTGTTATTTCAGAGGCTAGTTGTTTATTTGGGGTTTCACTCATGGTAGGTAAATTGAGCGTTTCAAGAAATGTGTCCATTTGATCAAGTCCGACATCTATAGTTTTAGAGAAGAGTTGTTTATAAAAAGTTTCAAAGACCGACTGGATCTTGTCCTGCTTACTTTCCAATGTGTTTTTCTGGGGGGTCTCTTATTTTGTATATTGTATTGTCCACTTGGCGTTTCTTGAGTTTCCATGTCAACAGTTTTGTGAATTTAGGGCCATTTTTGTAATATCTTTGTCTAGAAAATAGCATCTTCTTTTCAATTTCCCGAGTGTACATTAAGTTAATTTCGTTTCGTTTTTTAATTCGTTCTAGCCTAGCTGGATTTTGGTTTTGTTCATGGCTGCTTTCTAGCTGTTTCAGTTGTTTTTGGGAATCCTGTAGTTTTTCCTGGTAAAGTTTCTTTTTCCTTGAGGCAGCTGCAATGATTTTTCCTCTTATCACCGCCTTTGCTGCATCCCACAGTATCGGTACCTCTTCATTATCATTTTCTTTCATGTACAGTTGGATTCCATTGCTCATTTCTTTCCTAAAATTAGCATCATTGAGTAGGCTGGGGTTAAATCTCCAGGGTGGGGTGGGGTGGGCTGCTTTTAACCATGTAAAGCACTTTGTGCTACATTTTTTTTTTGTATGAAAAGTGCTTTATAAATAAAGATTGATTGATTGATTGATTGATATTATATCTCTTTTGTTTCCCTCCAAGTCAACTACAATATGCATTGGAGCATAGTCGCTAAGATCTATTGTTCCAATGTCTGAGTCAATAATTCTTGAGCTGTCTCTGCTATAAACAAGGAAATAGTCTATTCTAGTGTATGTTGAGTGATGTGAGGAATAGTAGGTATATCTTCTTGTATTGGGGAACATTTCCCTCCATACATCAATCAAACCCATGTCCTTCATCAGCTCTTTCACTTTTTTTTTTGCCAATTGCTTTGTTGGAGCCTGTTTGTTTTGATATATCAAGGTTTGGGGTTAAATGTATATTCAGATCACCTCCACAGACCAGGAATCCTTTAGACTGAGTAATCATCAACTCTATTATCTTCTTGTAAAAAGAAAAAGTGCTACCAGGTGGAATATATACACTGATCAGAGTGAAAACAGATCCTTCTATCATTCCCCTGACCAAAACATATCTACCGTCCTCATCTTTCTCTTCATACATTTTTTCAAAAGAAACCCTGTTAGATATCAAAATTGCAACTCCCCTCTTGTGCTTTGATTTATGTGATGAGAAAAACACCTTAGTGAAACCCATCTTTTGTAGTTTTTTATGTTCTGTGTTGTCTAGATGCGTCTCTTGTAAATATCAGCCTTATCAGCGTTTGATAGGGTTGAGTATTCCATTGACATTGAAGGAAAGAAATTTCAGTCTTTCATGTACCATATCTAGCAAGAAACAGTGACCCTGCTACATTCAGCCTCCCTGGAAACAGTGCCCTAATAACTAAGGGAAAGTAACTTTGGAGAATGTTTGACGTTTATTCAGCTGTGTGAAAACCCCAGAGGAACCCATCGGAGGGATTAATAAAGTTTTATTTAATCTAACCTCAAGTCAAGTCAAGTAAGTCAAGTATTTATTTATTGTCATTGTCAAAGAACAATGAAATTGCGTTTGGGGCTTCCGTACAACCCGTAAAAAAACAAAAAAAACAAATACCCCTTAAAACCCAAGTGTAAATATTTAACCCAGTGTGACTTCAGTGCAATGAGACAATCCTTAGCAACAACATGAGAACAAGACAGGTAATGTTCATAGGACATTCAGACAAAGACCTGAGAAACATGACAAAATGCAACAATGCAACCCGTTCAATATTATTGTACTGTGTGATATGATGGTTGTCTATTTAAGAAAGAGGGGGGGGGGGGGGGGGGGGGAGAGAGAATAAAGATATAATGCACCAATGCAAACCAGTTCAGTGCTATTAAGAAGTTGGATATGGTTATTGTCCGTGAGAGGGGGGCAGAGAGGGGAGGGGGGCAGAATTCAGGAGCCTCACAGCCTGTGGATACAGGCTGTTGGCCAGTCTGGATGTTCTGGCCTGTATAGACCTGTACCTTCTCCCTGAGGGCAGCAGGTGGAAAAGGTGGCGCGCAGGGTGATGTTGGTCCCGCAGGATACTGTGCACCCTCCTCAGACAGCGAGTGGGGAAGATATTACTAATCTCTGGCAGAAACCTAATCTAATAACTTTAATCTCAGCCAAACTGATTTACTCAGGAACAAATAAAACACTGAAAAAGGCCAAACAATACCATGTTTAAGTTATTTAAGTAACTTCTATATCATGTTTAACCTGAGTAGCAAAAGACCACGGCGGTTTGAAAACGATGTGTCAGGAGTTTGCTGTTCCCGTCGGCTCAGATATTTGAAGTTTACACAGCTACATTCTTGCCTGAAAATATGTTAAAAGTTTATTTTGTGACCAAGAAAGGATTATAAGAGTAATATTAAAACGAAGTAGCTGCAGTAATAGTAGCTACTAGTAATAGTATTGTTGGAAACTGGAATTGGCCAATCTGGGATATGGTTTTTCAATTTTGTTGTGGTGGAAAATCGGGAGAATTTGGGTGGTGGTGGCTCCAGGAGATTTTCGGGAGGGTCACTGAAATTCGGGAGTGTTGGCATGTATGGCCTAGCATAGCCTGTAACGTTATTATGACGGACACATTTTATGAGTGAACTTGACTTTAAGTGACTTACAGGTTTCTTTGAAAAATACTTTCTTGTATCCAGGTTCTTCCTTTTTGCTATCATCCTCTCTTCCTTGCAGGCTTGCCGCTGCTAAAACTAAACAGAGCTCCCTGAAAGGCACAGCCAATCACATTGGCCATATTTGTCATAGGACTCCAGTAGAGAACGTAATTTGACTCTTTGTGTACCGTGGGTGAATGAGACGTTGACAGATCGGTTTTTTTTCTTGCTATCGGTTTTGTGATACAAACAACATGGCGCCGAGTATGGCAGCCTCGTCGCGAGCTCCCCCAAGCAACAGCTTTTTTCTGTGTTTAATTTTACTTTTCCTTCATTTTTTTCACGAGTAGCAGATGTCTCCTTGTGTACGACCGACAAACCTTACTGGACATAAAAGACGGTCTTTCTTATAACTTTCCAGAGTTCAAGTTTTGCAACACGGACGCTCCGTTTGCAGACCCCCCATTCATCTCACCTGAGACGCCTTTGTTCTCTGGCCCTGGAGGCCGCAAACGCCGACGCAGAGGGAGAAGATCTGGCGTTCTGGTTCGACTGAGACGGCACACTAACAGACCACCGTTACCCAGTTTATTACTGGCTAATGTGCAGTCTCTGGAGAACAAGCTGTGCGAGCTTCGGGCACGGATCTCATTCCAGCGAGAGATGCGGGACTGCTGCGTGATCTGCCTCACAGAAACCTGGCTATCGGACAAGGTACCGGACTCCGCAATACAACTACCGGGGTTCTCCGTGCATCGCGCGGACAGGTCACAGGATCTTACTGGGAAAAGCAGAGGCGGTGGTGTGTGTTTCATGATCAACAACAGCTGGTGTGATTATGCGAACGTGCACCCGGTCAAATCCTTCTGCTCACCGGACCTGGAGTACCTGATGATTAAGTGCCGGCCATTCTGGCTACCGAGGGAATTTACAGCAGTGATTATTACGGCTGTTTACATTCCCCCACAAGCCGACACTGACCGAGCACTCAGGGAACTGTACAGCGCAATCAGCAGCGAGGAAACCGCACACCCAGAGGCAGCGTTTATCACAGCCGGAGACTTTAATAAGGGAAACCTGAAGAAAGTCTCACCCAAACTCCACCAACACATCCATTTTAACACTCGTGGAGACCGGCTACTCGACCACTGCTACACCTCTTTCCGGGATGCGTACAAAGCCCTCCCCCGCGCCCCATTCTGCCAATCAGATCACTGCTCCATCCTGCTCCTGCCCGCCTACAGGCAGAAGCTGAAACAGGAAGCTCCAACCCGGAGGGCGGTGCACTGTTGGACGGACCAATCGGAGTCTGCGCTGCGGGACTGTTTTGATCACGCGGACTGGGAAATGTTTCACGTGGCTGCTAGGGACATTGACGAGTACACAGACTCAGTCTGCGGATTTATCAGGAAATGCGTGGAAGATGTCGTCCCATCCAGAACAGTTAAATCCTTCCCAAATCAAAAACCCTGGATTAACGGAGATGTTCGCGCGGCACGGAGCACCGCCTTTGCCTCCGCGAACACATCGGACTACAAACACGCACATTACCAACTCCGGAAGACGATCAAAGCAGCCAAACGTGAGTACAGGGACAGGGTGGAGCAACAGTTTGACAACCCTTGGAGTATGTGGCAGGGACTAAACACGATCACAGACTTTAGAGGGAAAACCAGCACACCGCAGACCACGGCCTCTCTGTGTGAGGATCTAAACGTATTCTACGCTAGATTCGACACAGCGAACACCATGAGACCGGACAGTGTGCGCACCGCGGATGACGTCAGTGCGCACACTGTGTCTGAGGAGGATGTGCGGAAGTGCTTCAGGAAGGTGAACGCACGCAAAGCTACTGGTCCGGACGGGATTCCCGGCCGCGTCCTCAAGTCATGCGTGGCTCAGCTGGCTGGAGTGTTCACACACATCTTCAACCTTTCCCTCTCTCTGTCTGTAGTCCCAGCCCGCTTCAAAATGGCCACCATTGTCCCTGTACCCAAATCCTCCACCATCTCCTCATTGAACGACTGGCGACCTGTAGCCCTGACCCCCATCGTAAGCAAATGCTTCGAGAAGCTGGTCAGGGACTTCATCTGCTCTGCACTACCCGACTCACTGGACCCTCTACAGTTCGCATACCGCCACAACAGGTCCACTGATGATGCCATAGCCCTGACACTACACACTGCCCTGTCACACCTGGAGAAGAGAGACACGTATGTGAGAATGCTGTTTGTAGATTACAGCTCAGCATTCAATACCATCGTTCCCTCGAAGCTGGACAGGAAACTGCAGGATCTAGGACTGAGCAGCTCCCTCTGCAGCTGGATCCTTAGCTTCCTGTCTGACAGACGCCAGGTGGTCAGACTGGGCAGCATCACCTCATCCCCCATCACACTGAACACTGGTGCTCCACAGGGGTGTGTACTGAGCCCTCTCCTATACTCACTCTACACCTACGACTGCACAGCCACTAACAACTCCAACATCATTGTGAAGTTTGCGGACGACACTACAGTGGTGGGTCTTATCACCAATGGTGATGAGACGGCTTACAGGGAGGAGGTCAGCGCCCTGACCCACTGGTGTCAAGACAACCATCTCACCCTCAACGTCGCAAAGACAAAGGAGTTGATAGTGGACTTCTGGAGGTGCAGAGAAGCACACACCCCCATCACCATCAGCGGCGCTGCTGTGGAGAGAGTGAGCAGCTTCCGGTTCCTTGGTGTACACCTGGCTGAGGATCTTACGTGGTCAGTACACACAAACAAAACAGTGAAGAAGGCGCAGCAGCGCCTCTTCTTTCTCAGGAGACTGAAAAGATTCGGCATGAGCCCCCGCATCCTCAGGACCTTCTATCACTGTGCCATTGAGAGCATCCTCACTGGATGCATCACCACCTGGTATGGCAACAGCACCGCCTACAACTGCAAAGCTCTCCAGCAAGTAGTGCGGTGCTCTGAACGGATAATTGGAGGTGAGCTTCCCTCCCTCCAAGACATCTACAGGAAGCGCTGCCTGAGGAAAGCGGGGAGGATCATCAAGGACTCCAGTCACCCCAGCCATAAACTGTTCAGACTACTTCCATCAGGAAGGAGGTTCTGCAGCATCCGGTCCCGAACCAGCAGACTGGGAGACAGCTTCTTCCATCAGGCCATCAGACTGATGAACACGTCATAGACACCTCAGCTTCACTACTGGAACTTTAACATTATGCACTCCATACTGTACAGTAATGCCACTGTTTTGTACATGTCTCAACTCTGTATATTTTTATATATTTTATTTATTGTTTACTCTATTTAATTTGTAAAATATGTGTACACACACACACACACACACGTAGAAAAATATTTAGTATACACATCCAGAAATGCATATACTATTATATATTGTACATATATTTATTAGCCATTCTTGTATTTGCTTGTTTACATTATTGTATTTTGCACAACTCTGTTGCTTGTGAAGCTCGCACACAAGAATTTCACTCACATGTGCTGTACCAATGTACCTGCACATGTGATGTGACAATAAAAGTGATTTGATTTGGTTTTTCTTTACTGGAAGAGATCAAATTATTGGTGGGGACAATTTAATAATCGCTCAATATTGGCGGGGACATGTCCCTTCCGTCCATGCCAAATCTACGCCCTTGGCTTAAATACACAGAGGGATAATGAGGGAATGAGACACAGAAGAGGGAAGAGCACAGCTAGGAGTAATCAAAGGCTGTATCTCAATTCAGGGGCTGCATCCTTCGGAGGACCCGCCCACGGAGACTGCGAAGGTCCTCCGAAGACCAAGACGGCCGGAAGTGCGAGGCTGTGAAATGGGATGCTCTAGCCTTCAGATTTGCGACACCACTGTCTCGGTGGAGTTTAATAAACTCAGCTATGTGCTCCTTGCTATCTAAAATATAACAGGACACTGGAGTAAATTCTCTACCATCTCACACTTCTGTTTAATCAGTTCTCGTCAGGGTTTTAATAGTTTTGCAATTTTCATTAGTTTTTATTTTTATTTAGTTTTGACTTCAGATTTTCAATTTTATATCAGTTTTAATTAGTTTTTACCAATTGTTTGCTAGTTTAGTTTTTATTTTTTTTGAAATACGCTGCCTTACCTGGGGTTAGCTTCTGTTTCTGGGGATGAGGGTTGAGTGTGCTCCTTACCTTCTCAAGGTAAGCTAGGTTAGCCTTCTTGTGTGAGCTTTTCAAGTGCACTTTAAGGTTTGTGGGATTTTTTTCCCTTTAGAAATGTCCCTCATAATTTGTCTCTTTCCACTACAAGACACTTGCTTTATCCAAAACACAGTCATATTCAAAGTAATCCCAAATTGGACTCTGGCGCTTTCTCCCGACTTTTCCTGACATGATTCTGTGCGTGGACGGAACAGCAACACAGACGACTCGACTAACGTACTGCCACCTGCTGGCATAATGAGACACAGCAAGAAAAAAATCTGGAAACTAAACTTCATTTTCACCCTTGACTATTGTATGACACGCACACATCAATGAAAACTAAACACATTTTTGCTATAAATTCAGTTAATTTTAGTTAGTTTTGTGAACACTCATTACAGTTTTAGTTAGTTTTCCTTTTTTTGTTTTTATTTTTATTTCCGTTAACGAAAACGTTTTTTCACTTCTAGTTTTCGTTATTTCGTTAGTTTTCGTTAACGATAATAACCTTGGTTCTCGGTTTGACATTTATTCAGCTGTGTGAAAACTATAACTTTAATCTCAGGCAAACCGATTTACTTGCAAACAAATAAAGCACACAAAAAAAAGCCAAACAATAACATTTTTAAGTTATCTAAGTGACTTATATATCATGTTTAACCTGAGTAGCAAAAGACCGAGGGGTGTTTGAAAATGATGTGCCGGGAGAGCGCTGTTCTCGCTGGCTCCAGTGAGTCTTGACCTCCCAGTCAGCTTTTGAGCTGGTGGGTAACAAACGTCTCCAAAAACATTAGAGCACTTTTGCAAATATGTGATATATTGATAAATCGAGCAGATATTTGAAGTTTACACACCTACATTCTCGCCTGAAAATATCTTGAAAGAGTAATATTTCAAACTCTTCAGCCGCGCTCCTCTGGGATAGTTTAGGCCATGAAGGATGCACCCGACTCATTCTTCAAATTCGGGGAAATGAAGAACGAATTTGTCAGCCGTATTTGGAGCAGTCTTCAAATTGGGACAGCCTATGTCGCGTCGCTGTGAAGTAATCAGCCTTCAAATGCGGCCTCCAAAGGATGCACCCCTTGAATGACGAGACCAAGGGGAAGTAAAACTGACACAGATGCAGACTGTCAAAGTAAAACGGGAAACATAACACAGAGACACAAACTTGACAAGGAGATATGGATGATAGGGGCGACAGAGCAAACATGGAACAGAGAGACAGAAACCAAAAGACTAAGAACTCTAAATAACACTGAAACCAAAGACAAGAGACTGTAAATAAGACAAAAACAAAGACTATTAATAATAAACAACACAAAACACTGGGTCACGACCCAGGACCGTGACAATTTAGGGAAAAAATGTGCAACTTATTTACACATTCAGATGAAACTTTCTTACAAGAATAAAGTTTTGTTTATTAAATTCTTTCAGTGCCTGATAGAAAGCTTTCAATATTCTCGGCCCAGATTGCATCGTTGAAACTGATGAAGACCAAGAGACAGTTCAATCCTCATCATCTTGTCCTTTTGTGACCATTAACAAAGCAATCACAGTTCTCTTCTACAAGATGATGGGTGTTTTGAGCAATCATTATCAACACAGCCAAGACAAACACAAAGCAATACTGTAATCAAGTCTTTTGTGTGCAGATGGCAGACGTGCATATCCAAAGACGTGCATTTGTGGCAGTGGGTATCCAAATTGTAGTCACTTGCTTAATCTGAAGCTTTTGAATCAGTGTAACAAGATGACAGCTGTGCAGCAGAATATAAAGCAGTGTAGAGAATGATGCCGTAAAATGATATAATACCAGAGGTGTGGACTCGAGTCACATGACTTGGACTCGAGTCAGACTCGAGTCATTAATTTTATGACTTTAGACTTGACTTGAAAAAATGTTGTAAGACTTGTGACTTGACTTGGACTTTTACACCAATGACTTGGGACTTGAATTGGACTTGAACCGGTTTACTTGAAAAGACTTGATATTTTACCCCAAATATAAAATTTAACATGCATATTATATAGAGATTGAAAATGTGACGTCATTCACGGGTAGAACCGCAAAGGATTCTGGGAACTCGTGGCAAGCGGTACTAGCGCACGCAGGCTTTCAATTAAAATCAGTTATACAGCGATAAAAAGAAACACAAAAATGTCAAGAAGCTGTTGTATTATTAACTGCAATAGCCGGTCGCATGACAGCCACGGGAAGCCGACGGGTAAAGAGATCGGTTTATTATCGGATTACGTCGTTGAAGAGAAATTGTTCAAGCCATGTTTCCGAAGTAACAAAGACGCGACGGATGGCCTGGATTGCAGCCATTCAAAGATCAAATATAACGTCCCAGAACACTCCAGCTCACAGGTTAGTCTGCTCCAAGCATTTACACGAAGGTCAGTGTTTTTTAGTAGTTAATACGTCATTTTTCTTAACATAATTGGTGATATAGGTTACAAGCAAGTCTGGCGCTGAACAGAAATTGTCGCGCTATGCTCCTTTATTTATTGTGCATAAATAGTGAGTTGTCCTGACACAATATTGCGTTTCGCCTCTGTTATTATGGAACATTGACAAAAACATATACTTTTATTCACAGGATAAAACAGTTTTTTTGTATCACTAATTGTCCAGTACGATTACAGCATACAGTATTATTGTCACTGCTACATTTCTGTGATGGGTACCAGAAATTATTTCCACTGCTAATTAATTACCGTTGAGCTCAAAGGTCCTATTAATAAACTGTTAAGGAATGTGTATTTATGACGACAATTTGTGAGACTGGTAAACTTATGATACGTACGATGGTCTTTCGTTCTACACGGTGCATTTCAAGGTCCTGCACCCATCCGTCGGTAAACTGTACCTGGGCTTGTTGCAGTGACCTGAAGTTACTAAACTTCACGAGTGTATGCACTCACTCCAAGAACCGTATAATTATAAATATGCATATAAATATGCTAAGATGAGATAGCTGACTTCATCTAACTAGCAAATGTTGTCCAGGCTACGTTGGTGATACAGTTTTTTTTTAATGTGTATGATATTTTTGTCATGCGATTTTAAAGCTGGTCCTACAACCGCATCCAAGAATAACATGCAGCTTATCTCAGAACTGTTGGTGAAAATTATTCTTGGAGCTAGGTTTAATTGAGCTGCATTTTAAAGAGGTGCAATTTCACAATTTGTGTATATTTTCTAAGTTCACTATTTTGTCATGTGTTGAGAAAAACACAGATTTTAAAATTACATGGTCTAATATTTACATTTACCATATAACTGCAACATTATTTTTTCGTTTTTTTTTTTTTAAAGACTCGAAAGGACTTGAAATTCAAAGTTTCAGACTTGTGACTTGACTCGGACTTTTACACCAGTGACTTGAGACTCGACTCTGACTTGCCTGACATTACTTGAGACTTGACTTGAGACTTGAGGATAAAGACTTGAGACTTACTTGAGACTTGCAAAACAATGACTTGGTCCCACCTCTGTATAATACCAGCGTCTACAGTTATCAACATGGCGACGTTCCAATTTATGAGGACTGAATCATTGTTATTACATGAAAATTGGGTACTCATCGGTCACACCACACCCACTTTTGAACAAACATGCTACTTTCAGCTGCTCCCATGTGACAAGAGGTCACCAGCAACGACACTGCTTGTTTGATTTGGCATTGTTTTAAGTCGGATAACTTTCCTGACCCAACTGCAAAAGGAAGCATATATATGACTGTGGCCAAATGGTGGCAGATAGAAGGATGGTGAACCAGTATATACAGGACAACTCCAAGTACCCGTATTCCACAAATGTCAACATGAATGATACTAAAAGCGTAGCCACGGCCAAACAGCTCTAGTGAGTAACACAGGTGCTGAGAAGCTGGTTAAGCCACATGCAGAGATAGATGCCACTAATGTCAAGACAGAAAAACAAAGCACCGGGAGTTCCACTCAAAGTCCAGCAGCCTGAAGCTCTCAGAGCAATGAAAAGAGGGAGGGCGATGATTGGTGAGTGTCAGAGCCACGATCCAGGAAAAAACAAATAACATCTAATATATCAGGAACAAGGCCTCCCCTTAGATGGGCGCCTTAGGCAGCTGAAGACAGACAGTGACAATGAACAGAAGGAGAAACTAATCCCCTCCACTGGATGTGCCACTGACAGACCAAGGAAGTTCCTGACATCAAGAACAGCAGTGGCAAGAAAAGGTTGGCCTAACAGACAGCACAAAAGCTCTGATTATGGCTACACAAAAACAGGCCCTAAGCTCCAGCTTCATAGAGGCAGGACTCTATAACAGCTGACAGTACCCAACCTGCAGGCTATGCAGAGGTGTACAGGAGACAGTCCTGCACATAGTAAAAGTTTATAAGATGCAAGCTCGGATATCAGTGAAAAAGAGACAAAGATGACATCTTTCACTGTCAAGAAGGACATCTCAGTAATTTTTAGAGATGGAGCAGATGCATGGGACAAAAGAGAGAAAGCCCTTCAACTGTAGAGTTGATAAGGCAGCCACTCTGCTGACCCTTCAGACGTAACAGCTATCATAACTGGACCTGTTTAAAAAGTGGCTGAGAAGATCGAAATGAAAGAGAAGGGCCCAGAGGCAGAAACACAAGCGCAAGGAAGAATGTGCAAGACAGCGCATCTGTATGGACTGCAGCATCTTCACAGAAAAGACAAGCACTTTGAGAAATGGGCACCTTAGCAAAGGGTGGACTCCAGAGGAAGATGAGGCTGCGGGAGAAGAGATTTTGTAACAACATAAGATCTTTTTTTTAAAATCCATGAACCAACACACAACCCTGTCCAAAAGATGCGACTCTTCAGACTCCCCGTGCTTCATGGTCTCTGTGGACAATATTTTCTAATTACTTTCACTCCCATCTAGATGGAACATTTCTGTGCAGAGTTTGCATATTCTCCACAGCTGCTTGGATTTTCTCCCACATTCTCCAAACATGCATGTTAGGTTAAACCAGACCTTCCCAAAGTGTGGGGCCCGCCCCCTGGGGGGGGGCAGAGCCGGGTGCGCGGTAAGAAAAGGAAAAAAACTAAATGCTTGGACACTGCTAGCACGGGGCTCCCACACAAACGCAAAGCAGGAGATGAAGCATAGCTGAATATGTTTCCAAACCAACTTCATTCTAAGCCAAAGACTAGAAAATATGGTGAAGCATATCTTCTCTTTGGTTTCACCTGCACAAGTGCCGAGGTAGGTCTCCCCTGCAGAATTGGTTTTCCCTTTGTTGGGAGCATGGGCTGGGCTCTTCAAATCACAGACAAACAGTATCCCACATTCTTGATTTTTAGTTCACAAACACTTCTTGTAATGACTAACTACTCCTGACTTTTTGGAGATGTTAGCTCTGTATACAGTAAAGTTACAGCGGGATACAAATAATATCAGGCCGATCTTGCCACGATTTGTTCAAATCACGGACAAACAGCATCCCACAGTTGTTCATGTTTTTAAACCCATTTTGCACAGAGAGGCATTTTTTGACAAATGTATTGATAGCAATGTTGAATATTATTACACAGAAGAAGAAAAAACAACTACATGTAAAATAATCACATGGTGACGCCTCTGCCTTTGTAAATGGAGGGACAGTAACTGCATGTAAAACCTGAAGACAGTCAGATTAACAGTAACAGTATTTCGTCTCGATCTGCCATTCTGCAATTCATCTCATGTAGCTGAGTACACTGCCTGAGAGTATCATATTGTGCTTTATTCACCGCATCCATCTGAATGTATTTAATGACAAAATTGATGCTGTATTCCGAAACAACTTTTCCCCAAACTTTTTTTTACAAAATCATGACAATGTGCTCAGTTAGCATTATGCAGGGTCACTCACACTGGAGACATATTGGAGGCGTTTATCTATATCCATTTACAAACACCAGAGCTGTGGACAAAGGCGTTTGCTAATGCAGGCTTGAGGAAGAAAAACATATCAGGTACAGAAAAAGGAGGCATGTCTTGGCAGGAAATCTCTCGGGACACCAGGGTTCACTGAGCGCTGGTGGTCTTTAAACTCCCTTGCTGCTGAGGGTGTGTTTTGCTGAGACAGTGATTCATTAACATACATATGAGAGAAGTGTACTCACAGGAGAATTAGAAGATTTAAGTTTTGAACTGTGTAAGGCTTTGACAGGCGCGTGTGTGTGTGTGTGTGCTCTTGAGGTCATATTGAAAGTGTGTGAAAGAGCGTGTTCCCTATTTGTCCTTGATGCTTTATTTCCACAGAAAGTGGTCAATTAGTTCCAAAAGTGTATCAGGTGGATTTAAAAATATGATAATGCATGCAGCAAAGTGGACGAGTTTGCTTAGGCACGATGCTAGGCAATTTAGTGCTTCACAGCTATTGTAGCTGCTTTAAGACTGCAAAGCCTTAGGCTCTTTACAGAGTAATAAAGGGTGGTCAGTCTGTGCATAAAAGGCAGCAAGGAGTTGAGTGTTTAAATACTTAACCGCTATGCATATACATGCAGGTTTTGTAGGAATTTAAATGGGATTTAATGTTTCTATAAAACAGACACCTAGGGGTTGAAAATATTCATCTTATAAACGGCAGTCTTTATTTATGTTTTTCTTTGAAGTTTTTGGGACATGCTGATAAATTATCTAGCTAAAAAAATGAAAAAGTAATTCAAGGATACAAACTATTTAAGGTTGATGCCAGGCAAGCCTCACTTGGTTAGTGTTTGCAAGGGAAACACAGCAGAAGTAGCTTACAAAGCAAATAAGAACATTGTTATGGATTCTTTGCTATACGTAAAAGCATGAGTAGCTGACAGTTACACACCAGTTCATGTTGGTAGTGTTTACTTTGTTATTTGTTATTTAGTTTTGCTTCCCGGTATTCCGTGATTACTGTTGCCTGTTGATAGTTACTTCCACTTTCTTATTTGGGTCTTAATTATTTACACAAAGCATCATTATGTCATAATATTCTTTTCATTATTTAATTCCTTTTTTAAAAAACATGTGTGACCAAATGATTGTACACCACTGCTGCCTTTTTGGTCAGGACACACTTTTAAAATACATTTTTAATCTCAATACTTTCATTTTTTTTCCCTGGATATATAAAGTTTGAATAAAATAAATTAACACTTCTGTATTTTCATATGTGAACCCAACTCATTTACTTAACAGCTGCAGCTTTTTCTTCTTTAACCTTAGTGCATGGGTTGTAATTAACTAGCAGAAACAAATCTGTGATACAGTGACAAATTCAGCCAGTGCATTTATTGGCATTTGTAGCAACAAGGCCAGTGGAGGAGCTGGGATCAAACCACCAACCTTACATTTAATTTAGAACGCATGATGCCTCCTTTACTCCAACTAGATTACCAAATGTATTTATTAAAAAAATAGTTAGCAGTGTGTAACATAATAGCATTTTCCACTGAGCGAGCAATTACACTCCTTTTTAATAGCACCACAACAATTAAAATTTGTTTCAAGGGAACCTGTAAAACCAAATTGTAAATAATTGTATCCAGACTGAGAAGGTTCATTCAAAACTGCAATAATATTACAGTTTTTTTTCACAAAAATATTTCTGACAGTATTTATGACCAAAAAGGCTTTGGGGGGCTTTCAACCTGGAAGTGCAGGATTCAGAGGCTAGTGTTGCTAAGCTCGTATAATACCCACATTGTGTTGTAGTTTATTTGTGTTGGGTAAATTAAGTTTACATTTACAAATAAGCTGACTCGTCCACTTTGCCATGATAAGAGCAGGAGCAAAGCCAACACATGACACCATCTGCTGCCACAACAAGCATCACCTGTAGGCAGTGCTGTGAGTGGCAAACACTTGTCCTTTAATCAAAGCAAAGGGCTGCCAGTTAATAACCAAGGAAGAGGAGGTATAGATGCCAAAAGCAAAAGACAACACCTGTTGTAACAGGCTAAAACCCTGCTAGCAGCTGTTATAAGGAGAAGTAAGAGTGTGAACAAGCATGCAGACACTTTCTCATACTCATGTGGGTGGAGGTGTTAAACGGTTTGACTGAAGGGTGGTACTAGAAGAAAGGTCACAGGGTTGTTTATCCACGAGGATTGTTTAAGAAAATATTATGTGGCGATTTTGTGTGCAAAAATGGTATTTTGGCCAAAAGGTGAGGGAGATCACAAAATCAATATTTGGTATTTGGCGAATAAGGTGATTACCATTGGAAGGATCATAAGTAGGGATGGGTACCGGTATCCGATGCCATTATGGCACTGGTTCTGACATAAACGGTAGTAACCAGACCGAAAAACAGCGCACATTTTGGTGCTTTTTTTTCCTGAGATGTAATACACTTTGGATTCTAGCCAATCATTTTACCTTTCCAAGGATAGTAGGCGGGCCCAGGTACATACGTTCTTTTACAGCAGAACTACAGATTAAAAATGGCCAAGGTGAAGCGGTCAGAAGTCTTGCTGTACTTCACAGTAGTGATGGGATTTCCGGCTTTTTTTAGAGAACCGGCTCTTTTTAGAGAACCGGCTCTTTTTAGAGAACCGGCTCTTTCGGCTTGGCTCACTAAAAAGAGCCGGCTCTTTCAGCTCCGAACCGGCTCTTCATGTTATTTTGTTGCTTTAATTAATTTATTATTAACAACAATATAAAATTATGCACAAATGGAATTACTAATGTAAAAAAAAAAGTGGTTTTATTTATATATATTTATATATAAATTAGTGCTGTCAAAATTATCGCGTTAATTGTTAAGATCAACGCGAAATGTTTAATGCATTAAAAAAATTTAACGCTGATTTTGTTTTTTTATTAATTTCCTGTAATCTAAGACCTTTAAATTCATGAGCACCTCTGGAGGAGGGGGCAACAGTGTGCTATGCTGGCATTTGGCCTGACAGAAATGATTAGAAGAAGAAGAAGAAGTGACACCATGCTACTATCTAGCTAACACTAGCTAACACACGCAAGCATGGACGAGGGCGGACTTTTGGGTGGAAAGTTTCTCTTTAAGAAGTTGCCTGATGGCTTGTTGGACAAAACGAGAGTAAGATGCACAATTTGCAACGCTGAATTCAAGTACCACAGAAGCAGTTCATCACTGGCGTATCACCTGAGAGCAAAACACCCAACTGAATCCACCTCTACGGGACCTCGCCAGTCTACGCTTCAGGAGTATGGTGCTTGTGGACGAATAACAAAAAATGTGAGAGAAAAGGTAACCAATTCCTTGGTTGTTTGGATAGCTAAAAACTGCCGACCAGTTAGCATAGTAGAAGATGATGGACTGAGAGAAGTCATTCGTGCTGCATCAGGAGATGAGTGTTACAATCTGCCCTCGAGAGGAACCATTGTGTCGAGACTGCACACTTTGTATGGGGACCAGAGGGCTCAGCAGTCCAGCAAGCTTGTGCAAGTAAGGAATGTCGCTCTCACCGGAGACCACTGGACTTCGGTGAACAACGATAATTACTTAAAATATAAAGAATAAAAAAATGTAATTGGAGCCAGGCTATTAATAAAGTAATTGAGATTAATCGCAATTAATAACAGAAAATTGTGAGATTAGTTAGTTAATTTTTTTTAATCTATTGACAGCACTAATATAAATATATGCAGTGGCCACTAGAGACAAAAAGCACGTAAAAACTCCAAAACACATTGCTAGCGTTAACTGAGCTTCCAAAACAGAGCTACCTAGATCACTTAAATTAAACAATTGAAAGCATATGTGTATTGTTTGTGTATTTATACACAAGCACTCATATATATTCAAACAATTAAAAAAAAAAAGTTCATTTACCTGTTACTACCACACACCAAATCCAGTCGTTGGTACTTGCTGGGTTGTTTAGCTACTAGGCAACAAAAGCTCAACACTGCGCCCAGCATCCTGGAGCACTTCTGCTGTCTTTTGTACGTGTTTTGGAGTTTTTACGTGCTTCAGGGTTTGTACGTGTTTTGAAGTTTGTACGTGCTTTGTCTCTAGGGGCCACCATAAATATACTTTTATTTATTCACTCCACATAAAATTTAATAAATAAATCATATAATACAAAAACCAACTATTCACATTTCAACTTTTAACTATTTAAATTTTCAGCTTTTTCCTTTTAAACAAATTTAAAGTGAAACATACGGTGGCCCTGAGAGGCCAAACGGACTGCAACTTCAGAAAACACTTGCAAAAAGAAAAATGCTGCAAAAAGAAAAACACTGCAAAAAGAAAAACACCTGCAAAAAGAAAAACACTGCAAAAAGAAAAACACCTGCAACACCTGTTTAATCCGAGTGACCACCTGGTCAGCTGGTGGGTAACAGGCATCTCCGAAAACATTAGAGCACTTTTGCAAATATGTGAAGTCTTGATGAATCGAGCAGATATTAGAAGTTTACACAGCACCATTCTAGCATGAAAATATCTTAAAAGTTTATTTTGTGACCCAGAAAGAGTAATATTTCAAACTCCACCACTCTGTGTTTCTCCACCACTGCCTTGTTTGAGCTTTGGTCGAAATGGATTCTGGGATATTGCATTTTGTCATTTTGAGCTGATTGGAGACCAGAACAGCCAATCAAATATTTTTGCATCCAAGTCTGTGATTGGTTGGTTTTGTGGCACAAATATAACGGTGTACAGAAAGAGTTGAGCATGCACGGGCAGAAATGTTGAGAGCGTGAGCAACACATTGCGAGCGAGCGCAAGTGCAAATAACTGAGCAAGAGAGGCTGCTATTGTGTGTGTGTGGATAATAGCAAACACTGAAATACATTTTTTGCACGCAGCAATGAATTTTGTTCACTCAAATTCAGCTTTTCTTCGCTCAAAATAAATTTCTCCTCAAAATGCAACACTTGCATCTGCAATTTGTTTTTTATGTGCGCTCAGAATAGTGGCACAAAAATAACGCCATATAGAGCTGCAGAAAAGGCTAACGTTGTTGTCTTTTTACAAAAAAAACCCAGCTAAACATGAGAGGTTTTAGGACAAAGTTTGTGTTTTCCATTGTTTAAGCACCAGTTCCAACCAAATGAGGTATGTTGTATCAACAGAAAAGGCTAACTTGGTTATCATTTTGCAGAAAAAAAGAGACTTCTAAAAATAAAAACATAAGAGGTTTTTGGACAAAGTTTGTGTTCTCCATTCTTTAAGCACCGTTTCGACCACCGTTTAAGCACCGGCACCGTTTCAAAAGTACCGGTTTGGCACCGATATCGGATAAAACCTAAACGATACCCATCCCTAATCATAAGGTCACTAAACAGACCACATCATCTACATGTTTGTATGTGGCTCCCGATGAAAGAAAAGGTGCAGGTGTTAGATATCATGGTAAAATTGTCCACTGGGGATAATCAATAACCAGAGTTACCATTCTCTGAGTCTGCGCTTTCTAATTTTTATGAATGGCCACACCACATTCAAGATGTTGATGGACAAAAATCTGTCATGAGCCACAGCATGATGTTAAAGGGAATAAAATAATGTGATAACCTTTTTCATATAAAATTAGAAATAAAATTGCAAAAAAAACCCCTAAAACAAATCCTTGTCAGATGCCCGAACCACCTCAACTGGCTCCTTTCAATGTGGAGGAGCAGCTTCTCTACTCTGAGCCCGTCCCGAATTGCCGAACTTCTCACCCTATCTCTAAGGGAGAGGCCAGCCACCCTTCGGAAGAAGCCCATTTCTGCCGCTTGTATTCGCAATCTTGTTCTGTCGGTCACTACCCACAGCTCGTGACCATAGGTTAGGGTAGGGACGTAGATCGACTGGTAAATTGAGAGCTTCGCTTTTACATTCAGCTCTATCTTCACCACAACAGAACGGTACAGCGTCCGCATCACTGCAGCTGCTGCACCAATCCGTCTGTCGATCCCCCGCTCCCTTCTCCCATCACTCGTGAACAAGACCCGGAGATACTTAAACTCCTCCACTTGGGGCAGGGTCTCGTCCCTGACCCGGAGTGGGGACTCCATCCTTTTCTGCCTGAGGACCATGACCATGTCAACTGGACCAGCGCAGATGCTGCAGGACCGGATGCGCTGTCTACGCCGGCTCTCTCTTACCCTTTACCCGCCCCTGTTGCTTGTCTCGTGTTTCTATGGTGTATTGATAGTCATGTGCTTTTGTGCTGAGGTGTTTTTTCTGTTATCAAACTGTTCTCCCACCAGGAGCTCAGTCTGAGTGGAGTTTTTTTTTCTCCTCCTCTTACCTCATGTAGTGTATTTTCATTGTTTTTTCCTATCAGCCTACCTTTCTGACATGTCTCCCCAATGTGATGTTTGTGTAAAGTTGGTCAGAAGGTTCCTTTGTGAGTGCGCATGCGCCATTAGCGTGCTGCCTGCTGTAACCCCTAATTTCCCTCGGGATGAATAAAGTATTCTGATTTCTGATTTGATTGTATGCATTAAATTTTTTTCACACACAGCAAGAGCTACAGAATCTTACTCAGAACCAAAACCCTGCCCATTACCCTTATCTGTCCTTGATTTGGAAAATGTTTATGTATTCACATAGCTGACTAGTAGGTTAACCCTAGGTTTAACCTGAAGTATTTCCATGCTTTTCATGGAAGACACAAACTTATTAAAGAATAGTTAGGCTATTCTTTGGCGACTTTGAAGTTTACTTTAGGTACTTAAAGATATATATTTTGCATTTATTTGCCCCATTAAATACTTAAATAGGAGTCTAAATACTTGGAAAATAATTATCAAAACAAAATTAGGTTTAAACCCAGTCTAGTGAGCATCTTCTGCACGTTGTCCTGCTTCCAGAAGGACAATGTGACCATCTTTACAAAGAAAAAGTAAAGTGTGAATTTTTAATTTTTATCATTAGTAACCAGATCTGGCAGCACGGTGGCACGGTGGTTAGCACTGTTGCCGCACAGCAAGAAGGTCCTGAGTTCAATTCCTCCATCAGGCCGGGGTCTTTCTGTGTGGAGTTTGCATGTTCTCCCCGTGTTTGCGTGGGTTCTCTCCGGGTACTCCGGCTTCCTCCCACCGTCCAAAGACATGCAGCTTGTGGGGATAGGTTAATTGATTAATCTAAATTGTCACTAGGTGTGAATGTGCGAGTGAATGTCAGTGTGAATGGTTGTCTGTCCCTGTGTGTTAGCCCTGCGACAGACTGGCGACCTGTCCAGGGTGTACCCCGCCTCTCGCCCTATGACAGCTGGGATAGGCTCCAGCGCCCCCCGCGACCCTGAAAAGGAGAAGCGAATGGATGGATGGATGGATGGATAGTAACCAGATCTCAATCCAACAGAGCACCTTTGGGATGTGCTGGAACAGGAGAGTCACATCATGGGTGTGCAGTCAACAAATCGGGAACAACTGTGTGACGCTATCATGCCTTTTCCTGAATTCTTTTCAAGCATCAGACGCTCAGGATGATGTCCATGGCTCCGCTCGTGTAAGATAAGATAAGATAAGATAACCTTTATTAGTCCCACACGTGGGAAATTTGTTTTGTCACAGCAGGAAGTGGACAGTGCAAAAGTTATGAGGCAAAAATTAGAATACAATAAGAATAAATACAGTACACAACTGTACAGAATAGAATAAAATAAAATACTATATACAGTAGAATAAAATAAAATAAATATACAATAAGATAAAAATAGAATACAAATACAAATACTATATACAACTGAGTAAAAATACAACGATGGCAGAAAGGATTATTGCACTTAGTATTATTGCATATGTATGGATGTGTGTGCTTGATCAGTTAAAGTAACAAAACAAAATGAAATACTTATTATTGATGGGAAAAAAACTACTTGGTGAACAAAGTTTGTTGTGCTAGGAGTTTACAAGAGTACAGCAGTTCATCAGAGATATTCTAACAGTCCCCCCCCCCTTTTTTTTTTTTTTGTTTTCTGTCTTATAACAAGATTTTGCAAGTAATTTTTCTGCCCATTCATCATGCAATGATCCAAACCAGGTGGAGGAAATTTCTGCTATTCCCAAAACAATGGATTGTGAAACCTTTAAGTGAACTGCGACAAACATTACCTTGAATCCTGAAACCAATTATGTGCTGTTTGTAGCAAAATCCTTATATGCATTCTTGCAGGAAATATACAAAATAAAATCATGACTGAGCAGAAAGAATTACAAGCTGGCATTCATTTTAAGTGAGATGTGTGCAGGACAGCAATTCTAGCGTGTGTGTGTGTGTGTGTGTAAGGTATACTTTATTTTTAGCTGAGATCTGTTTGTTCAGGGTTTCAGTTTTCAGGAACAAGAAAAGATGTCATGAACTTTTCCAGTTATATATTCGTGTGAGATTCCTCTGGATGAACCCTGCAGTAGACAAATCCACGGTAAAAAGACCACCAGAGGCAGTGACCCACATGATGAACAGCTTAATTTTTTACCTTCAATCATTCTATACTCATTCTATTATTGCACATGGCAGAGAGATCAAAAGTTCATTCAATATGCTCGAGTATGTTGGCCACAAATGCAGTCTGAAATAGTCATTATGGTCCTGAGCTGCAACAGCAGGCCTCTTTAACATCAAAAGGATTTGCTTTTTTGTCATTGTCCGAGATTTTGGTTTGGGGTGAATTGAAGAAAATTCAGGAAGGTAAAAAAACAAAACAAAAAACCAAGCAGTGAAAATACTGCAGTGCATTTATTTGGTGCTATGGTTAGGAGGTTACTGTAGATAAAAAGCACAGTTTGAGCTTCTTCTGCACTTCAATCTCAGTGTTGTAACAGAAGAAATATCCAGACTGTGTTTGATCCAGGTGGGAAACATTTTAACAATTAACAGTCAGATGAACAAAACAAAGCTTCAACTGCTTCAATTGAGTCTTATTTCGTTTCCAGACCTTGATATCACATGTCCACTGCACTTGCTGCTTTCATAGTTACTAGTCTGTCATATTTTAACCAAATTAAACCCAAGATAAGCATCTTTTTGGACCACATATAGTCCTAATATAGCCATGAAAATCTGATCCCTCTTCTTTAGCATATACAGTGCCTATGAGCCTCACTGAGCACGTTTTCACTGATCATCAAACACACACAGGAAATTTAATAATGAAAAGTAAATGAATGGTGTTTGGGCAACACTAAGAAAAAAAGACCATGTCCTCTGTATACTATGTTCTGTTACTCAAACTCACGTACTGGAAAAGGTTAACAGCTTTAATTAGCAGTTTAGAACCCAGTGTTTAGAGATTTGTCTAATTTCAGCATTTCCTGATTTCTCTTCATATTGACATTCCTGGGTCTTGTTTCTCATCTGCTTCTATTCAGTGGTTCATTTTATTTTTTATGTATTTTTGCCTCCCTTGTGTTCTCGTGTCAGTTCTGATCCCATCTCTTTGTTTTGTCTTGTTTCCGTTTGTGTCATGTTTGCTGTAATTTCTCTGTTTTTCCCTTTGTTCTTGATATCTTTAGTTTTCTTCTGTGTTTGTGTTTCTAGTTTTATTTATCTGGGTTCTATTTTCAGTTAAGGTTGTATTTCCATTCCATCCCTCGTTTTTGTTAGCTTCCCATCTGTTTCCATTTCTTATCATGTTTTCGTCTGCCTGTGAGTTCGTGCTTAGTTACTTCCTGTTTTATTTTGTTAGTCCTTCATCTTATGTACTTTCTGTTTAGTTTTCCTTCTGTCTTGTTTTGAGTCTCAGCTGTATTCCTACCTGTTTCCACTGCCCTCGTTATCTTGTTTATTGTCTGTGTCACCTTCTGCTCATTGTCATGTTCTCCCTCATTACTGTGTGCTTGTCTGCTCCGTGGTTCCCGTAGTTACTGTTTGCTGTCTTTTCTCTTGCTTGTGCTTCCCAAGTTTCCCTGTGTTCCCTAGGAGTTTATATCCCCCAGTCAGCTTTTCCAATGGATCATTTTGCACTTATTTAAACACCCAGCAATAAAGGCTTGATTATGTGTTCCACTTCCAAGTCCTGCGTTCTGCATTTGGGTCCACTACCTGCTCGCTACATGATAAAAATATTGCATTGATAGCTTTAGTTCACAGGTGAGTTTCTCCAGAGGCCTGCTATTATGTATCCAAAGTTTCAAAAATCCCCTTCTCTGATTAGCTGACCTCACAGGTACTGTTCGTTTTAACCACATTCTTTGTTTAGCTGTGCTCTCAGGTAAGTCTCTTCAGAAGGTAGAAGATAGATAGGTTTCCAGACCCACCGAGAACACTTGCTTGACAAGAAGGATAGGCTGGGTATGTAATTTTAGAAAACAAAAAGCAGTCTGGGCTATTCTACCAGCTGAGCAACTCAACAATCTGGTGATGAATGGTGAAGAAAGCAGGGGTTACATAAAGCAGATAAGTGTAATGACAAACAGGTGCATTAGCTAGAGTTCAGAAGGCCACACCGACTCCTGGGATGAGGTAATTCAACACACACACACACACACGAGGGACCACGTCATCTGTTTCAGTTGTTCCTTATGCATTTAGTGCTTCTCGGTCTTCACTGGCTCTTTCCTGATGTTGTCGGCAGCTGGATTTGGACCTCACATTAAAGTTAAATTGATTTGTGTTGAATTCATTGAATGACAGTCTACATGTTGTTCCATGATACAGTTTCTGAAAATCATATTAACTAATTTTATAAAACAATGTGATTTCAACTTAAATGTTATCATCATAAAATGATTAGTTCAGTAATTCACCTCAACTCGATAAAAGATGTTTCATGGCATTCTGCGTATTTTCTTCTCCTGATTGTATTTTTGGCATGCTGCTAATCAGCCTAAGAGCCGTCTAAAGAAGATCATTAGTCTGGCTGAAGGGGCTACAGATGGCCTTTTGAAAACAATATAATATTTTTAAAGAAAAGAAAGATTAAGAACACAGTGGAAGAGAGGCTGTCAAACGGAGGAGGATGAGAGGGGAAGTGGAGAATGATGAAGAAAAAATTATCAAAGGGGGCAAAAGAACATTTTTATGGCCTGCGATTCAGCTGTCTGACTTTTTGTTATGATGTGAAAGCTCACCAGAAGCAGTGAATGAAAAAGTCAAAGCAATGTTCCAGACACGGCTGTGCTGTATTCAGAGTTCAGCAATCACTAAGGCCAGTGAAACAGTCCTGACGAAAGTGACCCAGCACAGAAAGAAATGATGAATGAGATTTGTCAATGAGGTGATCCACTTTTTGCAGAAACACACTGCAAGTGCCAGTCAGCCTCGAGAACAATATCACAGGGCTTTAGACACGGCCTGCCATAACCACAGAGGAGTCTAAGTAGGATTGCTTCCCAAATATACAATAATAATCATCATTTTTATTATTAAAAAAAAATGTATGGCAGCAAATCCTTTTTCACAGCACTGTATGTGCATAAATTTGTATTTTTGTATTGACTATGATTCCAGTTGTATAAAAAAAAAGTAGCCATTTTTACACTGGTTTTAAAGGTCAATAAACTCATTTCCATGGTAAGTTTTTTGGTTTAAATACCTAGATTCAAGCCCTATTTAATGGATTTAATAAGTTTTGATTTTAAAGTGTTAAAAAAAGAGATGAGGCAGGATATGTTTTGGAGGGCTTAGAGTGTGGCTAAATTCTAGGAAACTGGATCCATAATGTTCACTGAATTCAGCCTTTTACATTGTTACATTGTTAGCATTGTAACATTTAATGAATAGCACCATTCACTAAATCTGCAGCTGGTAGGAAATTAATTTATCCAAGAAAAAAAACAAACAATTGGTCCAAACTTTTAAAGCTAGCAGTGATAATGATGACTAAGCAAACCCATTATGGACTGAACCTCTGAGGCCCTGAATACAAATGATCACAACAACGCATGACTGTTTGCTAGCTTCGTTTTGTCTTGACAAAATTAAAGTATGAACAGCTCAACCCAAGATCAATGGACCAGGCTGGTGAGGCAGAACAGAAACACAAATAATTGCATGCAGTCAGTAGTAATTTGATAGAAAAATAAATTGGTTGCAGGTAAAGGGGCAGCAGAAAGAACTGAAAGTTGATCACTTGCTCCGTCTCCAAATGCCATCTCAATTATTCTGTCTGGCAGTAGTGTTGTGGATTTCATACTGTTCAATCTACATTTGAAAGAGATTTTTGTTCTTATTAATTCTGTGAACTAAGTTATTATTTTTTCATGCCCACTCTCAACATCTATTCCAACACAATTAAAAGACTTAACTATGTTGTATTTTTCTCACGGCAGTCATTAATTGGCCATCAGAAGGCTTGGGCAACCTGAGGTGAAGCCTTTGGCTGGGTAAACACAGGATGAATATAAGCCCGAGTCATTACGTGCTTCTCTAGCCTGTGGTTACTTTAAGTCACTCCTTTGAATCTGTTTCTTGGTCTTTTTCCTTTTTCCTTTTTCCTCTCGTTTTGAGGGCAGTCACCAGCACATTTCCTCCCCCACCTTCCTCCACCCCATCACTGCTTCCTCCATCTATAGCTTGTTAAATTTGATTGACAGAACCAGATATTTGTGGTGAGTGTCAGGGCGCCGAGGGTTTGGAAACGGAACAGAGATGTCCACGCATGGGGTCCGCATGAAAGTCATCTCCATATATGTTCTTTCACGCCGTTTTATCTTCACCATTTGTCATGAATGATTTAACATGAGCACGTGGAAATTACTTTTCAGACATTAAAATATTTTTGAATAAGTGTGGCTGATTGACATCTTATAATAGATGTTCAGCCCCTATAATTTGTTGGCAGACACACTGTTGCATAGCCATCAGCCGTTTCAGAGCAGTGATTTTCACTGGGCCCAAACTGCTGCAATCCAGTGAGAAGTGAGAGAAAAGAAGCAGACTCTAATATAGGACTGTGTGTGTCCCTGTTTCTGGTAGAACAGACTGGTATGTCACTGGCCTATCATCATCTTCCACAATTCCACATGAATATCATGAATTCAAACTTGTTTGCTTTTGGACAGGCAGTCATCTCCAAACAATTTCCATTTTATTTTCTTTCAATCCTATTTATGAAACCAATCAGTCAGAATCCTGCGCTGCAGTTTGTATTATGCATACGACTAATCACAACAGTGGACATTGCTTGAAATATTTGTCGAATTAATCTACATGCAAATGATCATTTGCTTATGTCCACAGACTGTAGCTACATCCACTGCTGCAGGTTTAGGTTTTTTTTTTTGACGTTCTCCTTAAAGTTTGCTGTGGTGGGATTTCAATGCCCTGACTGATATATTTAATGATTCTCTTGCAAATATACCTGCAGTTTGGACAACTGATTAATGGCCTGGAAGACCATGAAAGAAAGCTAAAGCAGATAATGACAGAGCTCTAAAATAAATAAAAGTCAAGAATACATTTAAGGAGGTAAATAGTCAAAGTCTACAATTAAGACCCCTCCTTTGGTGAACATTAATACAAATAATACACCTCAACCTGGTCAGCTTGGTTAGCTAGACCAGTAGTTATGAAATACAGTAAGTCCACTTGTGTTGCAAAAGTGACCCTTCTTATGGGTTTAGCTGGAGCAGGGATGCCAACTGTTCCATTGCCAAATACATCATTCGGTAATGCTAACATGATGCTAAGGAAGCTGAAGAACTTGGGTTTTAATCGGAGGTGGCAAGACTGTTTAGTGGATTGTGTCTGATACACGGTGGGTGTCACACGATGTCTACATTCAGCAAATAGACCATCTGATTGTTGTCCAAAAAACACAAACCACAATAAAAAAGAACCAAATACATGTCAACTAACATGAAAGCAATTTTGTGCTACAAAGCATGTTCGGTGCAGCTTTCTTTAGCAGACCTGGCAAAACCAGAGATAATAGGTATCATGATTGGTTATTAGGTTTTTATTTTAACCCAGACTTTTTGCTTGAGCCTAAGTGGTGCCCTCATAAAAGAGGGTGTTTCGGTGCATCAGTTGATGCCCCCCCCCCCCCAAAAAAAAACAAAACAAAAAAACAACAGTAACAACCGCAACAGTATCAGGTACTATCTGCTGCAAGAGGAGAAATGCTTTATCTCATATTTGGGAAATTCTGGGTTAGAACAGATAATGGATGGGTATCCCAACAAAAAGCAACATTGGTGCCACAAATGAGGCTGGGGAAGAATGCCTTACAAAATCTGTAAGCTTGTAAAGGTTGTAAACTTCAAAACTGATGCATTTATACATGATATTCAATCAAAGCATTTAAGCCTGACGCTGTCCCACAATGAAGGAGATGCAGAAATCACTTTAGCATTACACAAAATCATTATTTTTCTTAATGTGATGTTCTCTGTAGTGCAGCATCAGTGGAAAACAGCCTCAGAAAGTACATCCATCCATCCATCCATTCGCTACCGCTTATCCTTTTCAGGGTCGTGGGGGGTGCTGGAGCCAATCCCAGCTGTCATAGGGCGAGAGGCGGGGTACACCCTGGACAGGTCGCCAGTCTGTCACAGGGCTAACACACAAGGACAGACAACCATTCACACTCACACCTAGTGGCAATTTGGATTATCCAATTAACCTATCCCCACAAACTGCATGTCTTTGGACGGTGGGAGGAAGCCGGAGTACCTGGAGAGAACCCACGCAAACACGGGGAGAACATGCAAACTCCACACAGAAAGACCCCGGCCTGATGGTGGAATTGAACTCAGGACCTTCTTGCTGTGCAGCAACAGTGCTAACCACCGTGCCACCGTGCTGCCCTGCTGTATATTTCCACTACACATGTATAGTTCCATACATACTGGGTAAAACACACAAACACACTGTCTGTCGTAATTATGTTTCATTGAGTCTGATCGTACCTGTTTGATCTTCTTTTATCTGTGCAGTGATACGATCAGTGATCACTTGTCAGTGCTTTGGTGGTGCTGATGGTGTGTGTGTGTGTGTGTGTGTGTGTGTGTGTGTGTGTGTGTGTGTGTGTGTGTGTGTGTGTGTGTGTGTGCCTGCACTCTACAGTGTTCTATCCTTATTAAAGACATCGTGACACAATGATGAATGCCTCTCCAAGAGAGCTGAGATAACAGATTTTGCTGCTTGGCCTTGAGGCCAAGAGGTTACAAATGACATTTCAACTAACTTTATACAAGAGAAGCCCATAGTCCTCAGCTTTGAGGGTTGTTTCTTTTTTTTTTTTACTTAATTCAACTTTTCTCAATTTGCTTTCAGTAGTAGATACACTGGATTTCATCAAGTATTTTAATTTGATAAATAGATCTCATTTGTCTCTGATGCCTATCTGGATCCCAGCCATCCACGGTTTCAATGTGGAAAGCCTGTGTCCTACATTATAGTGGGGCAAGTCATCATATAATCTGAAAAGATCAAATTGCATCGGAGTTTAATTTAAAAGCAAAGCTTTTAACCCTAAATTGTTGCTTAATGACAGCAATCATTAAATAATGTCACAATGCTTTTTAGGATTTTAGTGAGGTTTGTTTTAGACATTTTCCAGTATAAAATATTAAAGAAGGTTTTTAAACTTTTTTACATTTAGATACATAGTCTCCATCCTTCCCAGGTTATTCAATATTAAGTATCTGTCAAACAAAAGCATCACATTTCAATTAGACACACATAAATTAAATAAATTAAATAATTGCTGTCAATCCATGACAGTAATCTAGTGCTGTGCTTGTGCAGCTTAGCTCTGGAGCCCATTTAATTAAAACTTTCAGATACTGTCTTATTTCGCGGTGTAATCTTCATACGCTTTATCCAAAGCACACTCTGTGTTGAATCACCTACTAATTATATTCACGGTATTTAGGGATTCACTGTAGCTGACTCGCTAGCAGCATAGCCTCTTCACCTGTCCTTTCTGCACCTGCATGTGCAGTGCAGAGCAGCTCCCTGAGTCCTACTCATACAGAGGTCAATTATCTTGGTAATAGTTGTACATCTTCACTCTATACGACTCTGGATACTGTGGGTCTGCTGAAAAAGAAAGCCTTGAATCAGAAGTACTTGATGTGGTATAACTCTCAAATGTGGACCTTAAAGCAGATAACTCATAAGCTGGAGAGTAAATGGCATCTCACAAATTTAGAAGATTTTCATTTAGACTGGAAACATAGTTTGTTGCTCTACAAAAATACCCTCTGTGAAGCCAGAACCTCTTGTTATTCATCCCTGATTGAAGGAAATAAGAATCCTGGGTTATTCTTCATCACTGTAATGAGGCTTGCAAAAACTCAGAGCTATGTTGAGCCAAGAATTTCTTTAATCATAACGAGTAATGACTTTATGAATTTCATCACAAATAAATTTTTTTTAAATTACTCATAACCATCTCACAGACATAAATGGCACTAGTGAAGGTTATAAATTATCTTCTTGTGGCTTCTGACAGTGGACTCATCTCTTTCCTCGTCCTGCTAAAACCTCAGTGCAGCGTTTGATTCTGCTGACCATATTTTATCACAGCGAGAGCATACTGTAGGTATTCAGTGCGCTGCATCATATCTATCTAATAAATTCCAGTTTGTTCATGTAAATGGAGAGTCCTCTTCACACAATAAGGTTAATTATGGTGTTCCACAGGGTTCAGTGCTAGGACCAATTCTGTTTACATTATACATGTTTCCCTTAGGCAGTATCATCAGAAGAATACATTTTCACTGCTATGCAGATGACACTCAACTTTATCTATGCATGAAACCAGATAACACACACCAACTAGCTCAACTACAGGAATGTCTGAAAGACATAAAGACATGGACCTGCTTCTAAATTCAGATAAAACTGAGGTTATTGTACTTGGCCCAAAAAATCTTAGAAATTAGGTATTTAACAACATTCTTACTCTGGATGGCATTGGGTTGGCCGTCAGCAGCACTGTGAGGAATCTTGGAGTTGTTTTTGATCAGACATGTAGGACTGCTTTCTTCCATTTGTGCACCATCTCTAAAATTAGATAATCATCATCTATTTATTGCTTCTAGGCTGGACTACTGTAATTCATTTTTTATCAGGATGTCCTAAAAGCTCCCTGAAAAGCCTTCAGTTGATTCAAAATCCTTCTGGAAGAGTACTGACAGGGACTAGAAAGAGAGGTTCCTCTTCATTGACTCCCTGTCAAATGCAGTTTTAAAACTCTTCTCATCACATACAAAGTCTTGAATAATCAGGCCCCATCTTATCCTAAATTGTACTGTATCACCCTAGTCCAGTACTTTGCTCTCAGACTGTTGTTTTACTTGTGGTTCCTACATGGGAGGCAGAGCCTTCAGCTTTCAGACCTGTTTTCTGTGGGACCAGCTCCCAGTTTGGATTCAGGAGACACCTTCTCAACTTTTAATATTAGGCTTACAACTTTCCTTATTGATATTTGTAAATTTAGAGATTCTTCCCTTACTTACGCTGCATTGGGCCTAGGCTGCAAGAGGCGTCCTATAATGCAATCAGTGTTTCTTTTTTACTCACCTTTTTTGTTCACTCACTATGTGTTTATCCCAAAAGGTTGATTCTGTTCATCTGGACATAGTGTTTTCAGTGGGAGAAATGTGTGTTTATATACCGATCTGCATTTAATCGTTGGTCATTATTTATCTGGCTCTCTTCCACAGCGTGTCTTTGTCCTATCTTCTTCCCTTCACCCCAACCAATTGCGGCAGACGGCTGACCCTCTCTGAGCCTGTTCTGCCTGAGGTTTCTTCCTGTTTAAAGGGAGTTTTTCCTTCCCACTGTCGCCAATACGCTTTGTCACAGGGGGTCAAATGATTTGGGGGGGTTTTCTCTGGTTTTTTTTGGATTATTGTAGGTCCTTTTCTTTACACTATAAAGCGCCCTGAGGCAACTGTTGGGATTTAGTGCTATATAAATACAATTGAAATGAATTGAATTAAATAAAGAAAATGCTTTCTATGTGCAGAAAAAAAGGGCTTTGTAAAATGATTAGAAATTCTATTACACACTTGAGCATGATATCAAGAGCTTTTTTAGAATCTTTATGGTCCATTAGAGGAAATGACTTCCACACTCTAAGATCAGTGCAATTTTCATATTTAATACACCCTTTTGGCCTATACTTCCTGCATTGGAACCTTATTACCTTCATGCAAGTCTTATTTAGGCAGGCAGATTGACTAGACAAGACAGATGCAGTGGCTACAGGACTTTTTACACAAAGGAGATATTTTACACTCTCGTATTAACTTATAGTCAGGAGACAAAGGAACTCATTTCATACTACTACTCTGCTGAATTCTTCTGACTTCACTGGTAAAACTTGCATAACCACATTTAATGTAAATACTTAATGAGATTAAACTGCTTCTTGCTATTCTACAGTATTAAGGAAAACATGTTCCAGAGGACCAGACTAGGACATTTTACACCAATACTCTCTCCTGAAAAGCTTTGTTTCACTGCAGGAATGTTTCTGGCTAGCATACAAGCAGGCTGTTTTCATTCTGAGAGGCTGATGAGTTGTTCGGACTCCACATCTTGGTCAAAGCTTTGCTACAGACGTCAGACATCCGTCAGATAGCTTATAAAGCAGAGTACCTCCAGATGGGCTCTATCACAGGCAATACCGTTTAATTTAACTATTTCCAGCTCTACTCTGAGTTAGGTAATACTCCCTAGGTATGAACACATGCACACATATTTGGCATGCAGATACAACATGTCAATTATAATTGCATGCAAGTTCAGTACAAGTTTATTTTGTCCAGCTCAATTCTGTGTGTCATATATTATTTAAACACACACCCACGCGTACATTTGTTCTCCCAAAAAGCTGTCATTGATGATATCGGTTAAATAAAAGCAGAAATTAAAGTTACTCAGAGTTGCTTTATATGTCAGACAGAATAAAATGAGGGCTGTAAAATGTCATAAAGGAACAAGATAAATTTAAAAAAAGGGAAATGGATCAAAATATCATCTAACTTAAACTTCTTGCTTCAGCTGAGTCCAAACTACACATTTAATATGAGCCCTAAAACCCACACCCCGCCGCATTTCCATAATCCCTCATACTTTTCTCCATACTATAATAAAACTTGACGAGATGGAAGAAAAGTGCGGTGATGAGAAGAGTGACAAGTTTACCAAGTAGCTTAAGGCGCAAAGATACTTTGGCGTCACCTGCTGGACGGAACAAGCTGCCTCCCGGTTTAACTGACTGGCTTCCATAAATAATTAGAAAGCGGTTGTGGTTAGTGTGTTTGTAGATGCAAGGGGAGATGAATTGGTGCTTTACACGAACTAGATGTGTGAGGGGGAAAGATGGAATAAAACAGTGAAATAAATTATTATGAGAATGACGCAATTGAAACGATCACTTACGCATTTTTACGGTTCATTGTTGTCTGACGGTCAAGCTTCAGAGACTTTAATGTTGTGTTTATGTGTCACATGTGTCATTCATATTAAACTACAGGCAAATGGACAAATACACAAAGTACATGAAAGAAGCAAATGATATCGCTCACATTGGGCCAATGTGGATAAAATGCGCATAGCATTTCAGGAAAAAGACTCACAGGTCTGTTCCTGCTTCACTTTGCAAGTAACTAGACTTTTACGGTTGTAACGACTTCCTGGTGTCTTTAAGAGTGTTTAAAATCTGTTTTTACATTAGACCACCAGGCAAAACATTTGTAATTTCCCCCACGAGAACCACACAGACTGAGTGTTACTGTGCGTATTTCAGGCGAACGGAGGAAGGAGGGTGGGAGGTAAACGGTCCTCATTAAGCTACCGTTTGGACTTTCCCTCAAGTCCTTCAAGTCTGCTTTCAGTCTCTCTATCAGCACCACTGACTGATTTAGGAACAGCAGCAGCGGCAGCAGCTCTTCATTCACTCTCCCCTCTCAGGACCGCTTTACCGTGGTGCGCCCCAGACGCGCGCTCTCCTCACTTCAGGATGGACTCGTCTCCTTCTCTTCACCTTTACCACTGACTGTGACGCTGCCGTAGTTCAGTGGGAGTTCCCGGGGGAGGGGGCAGGAACTGTTCTTCTGTCCGCTGTTTCGCCTTTCCCCTGCTGGGTTGTGTATTGTTTTGATTGAACTGCCAGCGTACGCTCCATCTCCGGGCTGCAGTTCCGAGATGGGGATGTATCTGCATCTGCTGCTTTTGCAGTACTATTTCGTCTCGAGTTTTGTGTGCAACGCCATCGCGTTCGTGGAGGAGCCCTTCGGAGGGAGGTCGGACGGGTACTGCGGGCGGATCCTCCGGGCGCAGACCCACGGGACCCGGAGGGATGGGCACCATGAGTTCAGGCTCAGAGTGGAGGGAGACCCGGATACCTACCGGCCTGGCAGCACTTACAGAGGTAGAGTTGGCTTGTTTTGACACTTTGCGCAATTAGCGCGCAATCCTCAGAAAATTTAGCAAGTGGATTGTTTGCCAAGTTGAAACAGAGGCACGTGTACTTTTCAATTTCTGCTGTGTTTCACTTCCAAAACCACAACTATGTGTAATCACATGTTCTCACTGGCATCAAGGTAATAACCACAGCAATCACATTTTATTAGAAAATTGTAGCCTGAAGGACGCAATTTTCCAAACCCAGTCTGCTTCCTCTGGCCCCTTCTGGGAGAGTACTGGTTTGATAAGGATACTTAGAGTTATAATGTCTGACCTATATTCACTTCCTCTTCTCTCGTTGCCAGGAAATGGACGCAAACACACACTAACATACAAGTATCCACAGGAAGACTCACACAGATCTGGCTCCAATTAAGCTGACCCCTACAAATTTAAACTCCTCCTATCAGATGAATATGAGCACGTTTCAAAAAAGGCCTCTTTGGCCTGTGGCACAGAGATTGTTGATGAGTTTAGAAGAATCACTAATCAATTGTAATCACAATTCACTGGCATGTTTTAAGTACAAAGCTTCTTTTTTTTCTAAAAATTGAAATGAGTCCAGTGGAAGAGTGTTGGATGTGACCTGATGTGCTGCAGTTTTGCTGCAGGCATTTAAAACACGGATTGTAAAAAAAGAAAAGAAAAAAAAGGTCACCTTGTTTTAAAATCTCCCTGCTGTGATCATACCCCTGATCATGCAATGTTTTTGGCTGTGACACCACATTTCAGCAATCCATGTCTAAATTTTAATCAGCTATCAGGGTCCTATGAAGGACACCACCAAAGAAGAAATATCCCCCAGCCTTCATGGTGCTTAAGTAGGAAATAAGTTGACTAAAAAAACCAAACAGATAAAGCTGATAATATTGACACTTCTCCTCAGCGCCAGGAGCAAATTTAAGACAAATAGTATGAAAGTCAAGGTAAGGCTGAGCCAAATAAAATTTCACCCACATCTCATTATCTGGCTCCTGTTCCTGGCCTGTTCCCCACACAAAACTCCAAAAAGATTTATAGTTTTATAGTCTTTTTTTATTCTGCTGTGAGATGCTAAACTAGTATTTATATCCCTCACTCTTCCACATCAGTCCAATACTCAAAGGAGTGCTGCTTTTACATGTTTCCCTGGGTGACCCTCTGTAACAGCAAGACCCTGATGTAACAATGTAAACGCCTCTTTTGTGTTATTGTTGAGTTTCTATGCACACATCTTTTACAGTGGTCCTCCTGGCAACCAGCCCTGCTTATTTCAGAGGCTTCACTCTCATCGCACTGAAAGAGGGCAGAGAGGGCACCACAGATGACGACTACACCGGCCAGTTCCAGGTAAGGCTAAGCAGGTGTGGAGAGAAGGAGGAAGGAGGTGGGATCGCTGCATACCGAATGTGCTCTTTGCTCCTTGGGAAAGTTCCCAAAAGATGAACTCATTTGTATGCTTTAATGCACATGGGAGTCGACTTAGCTGCTCCCTGCTGTCTTCTGGTACGGAGGTTAAAGGAGGTATTGCTGACAGATGCAACACAGCTTCCCTGGATGAAGCTAGAAAGCTGTTGTGGTGGAAAAAGAAAGAGATTCTTGCTACCGCTTTGGTGCAGCTCTTTCAGGGTGAGGCAGACATGGCATCATTCCCTGCTAAATAGCAGATATTTCTTTCAGCGGAAGAAGGGGAAGGCAGAGGAGGAGAGAAAGAGGCATATAGGGACGGAGAGAAAAGAGATAAACAAGGAGAGTTAAGAGAGCGAGATGTGAAATGTTTGGTTCAGTAGTAACACAACTCCCACTGAGCGGCAGAGAGCTCCTGAAGAGAGGGCCAGACTTCCTCAATTACCTCCTGCTCAGTGTAAACAGGAACACACATCTGTAGCTGTGTTTCAACATGCTGATCCTAACCAGACTCTTACCAAACATGAGCGAGAGGCCGCTTTCATGTAACCATGGGTTTAAAGAGAGGACTGAGAAGGTTTAACCACTTGTTTTAGCCAGTGAGTGTCAGTTATTTATCAGTCTCTTTGTCCTAAACCACAAGCTTCCATTTCAATCATGCTAGGAACATCTGTGTTTGCTGGACCTCCATGGCTTTGGTTAAACAGCTTAGTGGAAACCCGATGATCCCAGTAGAAAGAGTGAAAGTTGGAATCTGGACAGCCAATCATTAATGAACTTTCCCACGTTTGAAGCAGTTATCTTAAATCCGTAACACTGTGCGGAACGACTTCTCTCTCTTTTTTTCAGCATTTGTCTTATTTACTTCAAAACACACTAATTAAAGACACCCCGAGGAGAGTTTGACCACAAGGAGAGCAATGTTTTTAAAAGTGGCTTTTTTTTGAGCTGCTATCAGACGGTGACTGAAATGAAAACAAGTATGTGGGTGGTGCGATGCTTATTCCTGCTGCTGGTTTCACACTACAAAATCAAACCATTAGAATATTGTGACTCCTGACCACTCCACCACCACCGCCTCCATCTGCCCATCAGGCCTAATCATCAGAGAGTTTTCTGTTTTTTAGGCACAAGCTGACAAACTAGCTCATGTATGTAATTAGATTACTACAGCCTTTAACTGTTATTTATGCAGCCTAACAGGCTGAAAGAGCCTCGAAAGTTAGTAGAACTAAAGACCTTCACAAGTAAAATTAAAACAGTAAGTTTCAGGCAAGTGCTATGACTTAACACAGTTTGCCTTAACTTGTTCCGCTGATATTCATCCACTACCAATTATGGTACGCTGAATCAGTCACCGCTTTCTCTGCTCTGGCAGCGGTGTATATGAAAACTGAGTCAGCAAAAGCTTGACCTATGTTGTTCTGGTTTTGACACACACAGTATGCCTTATGGTGGGCTATCGGTTGTTAACCCCCCTACAGAGGTGGGTCTAACAGCTTCTCTGGTGGAATCCCAGCTTCTCATTCTGTTGAACTTGGAAAACAGAGGTCTGTTGGTTGTGCTCTTTTTAAAAATGTATTTAAGTTTCACATTCAAATGCATTTTTTTGGAAAATTTTGTTTCTGTGATTGAATTTCTAGTATTTACTGACAGCTTTATTGTACATTAACATTTGTCATTGCAATGAATAAGCAAATCAGCGACACAGGCGACCAAATGTGCTAATAAAGATGGATGTATGCGAGGCAGTCTTTAAACTTCCTAAACATCACTAAGGGCTACATAATGCTTCAGCTAAATACAGTGTTTAGGATTGTTATAATAATCTTAACGCTGTCTGCTATCTCAGTAGCTTTGCATGAATCACAATCCAAAATAATTCTTATGAATTGGGATATAATTAAATTAAATACAATTTTATTTATACAGTGTCAAATCACAACAACAGTCGCCTCAAGGCGCTTTATATTGTAAAGCAATCATATGACCCCCTATGAGCAAGCACTTTGGCGACAGTGGGAAGAAACCTTTGGCAGAACCAGGCTCAGGGAGGGGCGGGGCCATCTGCCGCGACGAGTTGGGGTTAGCATCTTGGTGCAGCCCCTTAGTTCACTCTTTGTCTGAAACGAGCCGTATTTGCCGTTCTTCATTTAAAGACACTCACTTTTTCCAGCTTGCCTCACTTCAACACCCAAAAAAGTTCACATCAAACAACAACAAAAGACGGTTTCAAGTTGAACTTTACTTGAATAACGGTCAGGAAATCCTTGCCTGTTTATTTTCTAAGAAAAAAAATCCTTCACCTTACCTTTACTTTATATTTTCCACCTGTTTGTCCAAGCCTCACCTGCGGTGTTTCTGCACCCCATCAGTGGGGCTGGCCCTGACAAAAGGATTCAAGAGAAGAAAAAAAACACCTTTATTTCTTATACTGCAGATGCACTTCAAGGTGCTAAAAAATACAAATAATTAAACCTAGACATAAAAATTTCACTTATCAGTTCATCCCCCACGTGCAACCTGGGTTCTTGGTTGCACACTGCACACTGTGGTGGGTCCCAAACACAGGTGATTCTGAACATTATTCCATTTGTATTTCTATATTTTTTATAGACAAACTTTAAATGTACTTTTAAATAAATCCATGTTGTGACATTAGTTTTCTTTTAAAGCATCTTTTTAAAGAAATGCATAAAAATGTCCAGGCTTTGCTGAAATATCCGTTTTTTCCAACATTCTTCAGGTGAATTGTTAATTCACAGTCATTTGTTCTGCCCGCAGAGACTAAAAGAGAGGGAGAGATTGAACTGATACTTAATATATTTGTTTACTGGTTCATTGGTTCATTTACTGGGCTGCTTTTGCTCTGGTAATTCTATATAGTGTGAAGTCTCACATGCCTGTCTTTGCCTCCTGCAGCAGAGTTGCCTCTAGGTTTGTTCTCCAACTTCTCAAACAAGAACATTTTTAATGAACATTCTTTGCAAATGATAAATGACAAACAGCAGCCAGAGGATAAACAACAACACACACCCCCAAAAAAGTCATCCATTAAAAACATTGAACACGAAAGAGAAAAACACCAACTGTTGAAACTAGCTGTGTGCTGGTCTGAAAAATTGAGTTCTTGAGGATGAAAGTGTTGTGAAAACCTCTTAAGGCAGAAAAAGTAAACTTTATAAATGTGGATTTTTCTTTCTAGCTCACTGTAGGAAAACAAAGATTCCAGAAACACCCCACATTGTTTGGTCGCTCCCAATAGGACCTTGGTTTTGTCTGAATTCAGATGAAGGACATTCGGTGACATCTAATTCAGCTGGGCAGTCATGCAGTTCAGCTAACTAGCTTTTTGGTTTAAACAGTTCAAACTTCTGTGTGATTTCTGCTCCTTGCACCTCCCTGTCTCAACCTCAGAGTCCCAGCAGAGTCTGGAGTGAAGCTGATACCAGGGAGTAGGCAGAGAGCAGAAACTGGAACAGTGTGGGCTGAGCTTGAACTGAATTAAAGTTGACAATCTGCCTTTGCAATCTGTTTGATACATATTGGTAGAATCCATCAGATTCTCTTTGTTCTTTAATTGACAGTTGTGATTTCCACTTTTCCCAAAAATGTGGGAAATGATTAAGGACCAATGAGATAAGCTCTTGTCAAAACCTTGTCAAGACTGCTTGGTTTGGAAAAGTTCTGAAAAGTTAATGTGGGGGTTGAAAAACGGATACCTAGCATAGTTCACTTGATTATCGAAATGCAAACTTTACTTTGGATTCACTTGGTAACAGAAACAAGTTATTAAGATGACTTCATTCATTAAATACGCTGTCCTTTGTGTCCCATTTTATAATAGTGGGCCGATAAGTGAAGATGCAGCATGACAGTGAGTCTGGCTTTTTATCTAAATGACCTAAATCCATCAAGCCAGGCTTCTCTTTATCATTGAGGTTTACATAATAATACTTGAAATGAGTTATGCACAACAATGCCTGAAACTTTATTTTCCTCAAGTTAATTATGCTGCTAGTTCTGCAAAGTCATGATTGTTATTGCGCATAGAAAGAGAAGCCAAATGAACACAGTTGTGTTTCCCTGTATGGCTGTTCTCTCTCCTTGCTCTCCGGTGCTCCGTTGTCTCTGGCAGCTGTCCTGGAATGTGCCCGCCTGCTGCTTCACTAAAACACCACAACTGAGAGCTGCTGCTCATAGTTTTTTTTTGCTTAAGCAATAATCTTCTCTTTGTCCCCATTACTACCATTAAAAGACTTCTGCCTTAATGTGTCAGACCTTGGAGAACATGTGCTGCCAGTGTGCATCTGTGAGGGAGACTCGGTATCGCACTCACCCGGCACTCATTGTCTGCTCTGAAATGTGTGCCTTTGTGCTTATACATGCGCTGAATGGGCATACGGGTATAAGAGTGGGACTGCGTGTGTGTTTTTCCCAGCCCTCCTTGTGTTACTGTGGGACGTGGGTCATATTTATCTAGGCCAGCAACGTGTTATTGCTCAGGGAGACAAACGGAGCTTGTTTGGATAAGCGAAGCGTTGAGCAGACGGGAGATATTATCTTCTTCTTTTTTTCTTGCACAGATTATCCGGGGTTCTGAGTTTAGCTGGGGATAAACAAACTCAATCCGTTTAAAGCCATAGGCTTGAGACAGAGGCAATTACACAAGCCAAGTAGAACTTGGAGAGCTATAAAGAAAAGGGTGTGAAGGATGTGTGCAGGGTTGGAATGATGGTGACCTGATATGTAGTGTAATCACCCTCTAAAGTAATCCTGCAGTAATTATTGCTTCTGTTAGCACCCAAAGCCCAAGCACCGCCTCTAACAGCCCGTCTCTGTTTTCTGATGGGCAGAAGATTACAAGGACAACTGTGTGCTTATTGACTTCAAGGAACTTCCAAGAGTTTACACAACTTCTATTTATTATGCCTGGCAAGCTGGTTGCTTCAGATGCTTGAGGCTTGCATAAATAATGCACGCTGCTCTGATTAAGACTTATTAAATACATTATGCATCAAGACAATGAGTACAGGCCTCTTTGATTCTTTGGGGATTCAGTTCTAGCTCTTCGAGTGTCTGACAAAATGAATTCTCAGAAGTAGGTGACATATCATTTTAGGGCATTTTATAGCCATCCAAAACATATAAATAAATGATCGTTATGCAAATCTGCATCGCAGTTTAATCTAACATTATGGTTATTCAAGCAATACCCAAATACTGAGCAAGAGCATTTGCTGCACTTTGGTGTCTGATAACTTTATTCTGCTGCAATGAATGTGAATTTTAAATATCTGTCTGCAGGAAATATTTATTTGGCATAAGTAATTACAGCTCCATCACTGATTAAACTTAAACAACAGAAAACTGGTTCCCAGTAGGTTAATCTTCAAAAAAAAAGAACTGATCTCATACTTGGTTCCTCACAACCATCACTCTTATAAGAACAACTAGAGATGGCATTGCCAGGAGTCGGACTTACAATGCACAACAGATAATTGAAAATTTTAAGATGTGTCAGTTCATTTCAATGACTAATGTCATCGATCAAGAAATGCACAAATCTGATGTGTCACCAACAAGCAGCCCTGATGAGCGGGCAGCTAATCTACTGAAAACACAGGCACATATTATTATTTGGTAAAATTAAAAGTAACAAAGTATCAGATTTTAAGCACTAAGAGGAAGGCGGGGTATACCCTGCAAAGGCACCATATGTTGCAGGGCTCATATTGGCAGACAACCATTTAGACTCACCAGCTAACCTAACCCTCATGCATGTCTTTGGGAGGAAGCTGAACATACAGAAAGGACCCAGCCTAGATTTGGACCCACGACCAATGAGCCATTACTGAGAGGCAACAGTGCTAACAGTCAGCCGTTGACGGGACTGTATGGGTCCTGCGGCTATTCTGAAGATGAAAACTGACAGCTCACATGGAACATAGGATTCATCAAGAGTGTGTCTGCTTTATTACAAACGTTCCCGACAAATAAATATGGAGTCTGTTTAATAGCCGACATGTTTAAAACGTAGAGAACACAGGATTATTTACCTTCAGATTCTGATCCATCCGGCGTAAAAGATTTTATTGCAAATGCACATATCACTCTTTGTTTATGGATGGTGTGTAATGCTGCAGGTATGTATTAAAATCAAAGGCAATAATCTGATTCACAGCCAGCTATGGGCAACAAACAGGAGATCCACTAATGTTTCTACAAACTCCCAAATTACATTTAGTGAACGATGTTATTCAAACAGGTTCAAACATCAAAAACACTTCATATTAGAAGCTTTGTGATGGATATTTCAGTGTTCAGGATACAATACAAGAGAAAAGTAGCCTAAAAGAGAAAAAACATACATCACTGTCCTCTAACATATGCACACCCAAAGCGCTATTTTTTATTTTTATTACCTAAATCAAAATATTATGTGCTCATGCTTAGATTTTTGTTATAAGCAATTACCAAACTGGTAATATTTCCTTATTGATACATTGGTTGTTTTTGAAATTTTATTTGCTGATAAACCAGAAAAACATATTGGACCCCAAAACCAGTAATAGAAAACACTACTGCAGCAACACCACTGCAAAACAACCAGTGAATAGCTTGTTTGATGGAACACAAAATAGAGGTACCAGGTCTTGCAATTAAACTCTTCTTCTTCTTTTGAAGTAAAGTTTCGCCCTCTGACATTATACTAATTACACTGTTTGACTGACGGTCGATCGCTGGGAAGTTGTGTGCAAAAAATAGCACAACGAAGCTCCAAAAATGAAGACCAAATTAGGATCCAAAGATTTCCTCCCACTTGACAAATTCCTAATAACACAGTATTGTGTGAAATTGTGGTTTAATCTACATTACTGGAATAATAGCTCAGGCAAAATTACTTGCAAAAGGAAAAACTTTAGCCCTGCGACAGACTGGCGACCTGTCCAGGGTGTACCCCGCCTTTCGCCCTATGACAGCTGGGATAGGCTCCAGCGCCCCCCGCGACCCTGAAAAAGGATAAGCGGAAGCGAATGGATGGATGGATGGAGGAAAAACTAATTGCCACTGTTTGCTGTCACGGAAATTATCATCACTTCATTTTTAGTGTTTGGAAGGAAAAAGTGATCGAGGGTGACTGCAGTGGTCTCCACTCTCTGTGACTCACTTTGGGTCTGTACAGGAGCCTGTATAGTTTGTTCATGCTGTTTCGTGCTGGCAATAGCCTAAACAATCTCTGTGGGCCAAAAGAGGTTGGAAGACAGGCACATGCATACATACACAAAGGGACCCAATGAATATGCATATTAAACATGTTTATCTGTTAGAAAAATGACTGGATAAGGTATTATTCAAGTTAAATTGCTACCGTGGACTCTAGGCGAGGCTTTCTGCCATTTGGAATAAACCAGTAACCTTTCATACAGTTATTCACCTTTTATGTTCCTCCCATTTGAACTGTTTATATATGCTTAATGTTCATTGTACCAGAGATTTTGTTTGACTAAAACTAAGGTCAGCTGCTTACTGACTGATAGATAAAGGTAACTTACTGAAAAAGTCTAATGTTCTGTTTTTAAATGTATTTATTTAGTTATTTTTGTTGGTTTTAACTTCTCCAGATTCACGCATACACAGAATGAAACAGCTGGTTACCATGGAAGCGAAGCCAGCAATCTGGTAACCCATTGGTTATCATCTGATGACTTGTCACTGAGTGCTGTCACCAGAAGCAATGAGTCTTCCTGTGTAACTATCACATATTCAGATATTTGATATCTAACATCATCAAAGCATCCAGGTCAAGACTTCCTGTTTGTGTGCCGGTCATTGTTTACAGCCTGACTGTAACAATGCAAATACATTCTTCAAAATCTACTGTGATATTAAAGCCAAGGGTTTTTGTGGTTGCATTAAGGCCCATGATTTCATATAGAGAGTACCCAGAAAGCTTGCAGTACCGGGATTTTGCCTGCTGCCTACAGATTCTGCACATTGATATGCAAATGTATATTTGTAGAGATCGAAAAGTCAGTGACTATATAATTAAGTTTGAGAAACAGGTTAAAAACAGTTTTCTGTCATACAAAGTCTTTTTACTGTGGGTCAGTCATTAAGTGTGCCCCCTAAATATGCTGTTTTGTCAAGGTGACAGACTTGTCTGATGTTTTCAGCGCTTTTATCACCACATGTCAATAATGTGAGAAAAGAGAACACAACAAACTGAAAGAAGGGCAGGAAGCAAATCATTTGAGACTTCATAAAAAACCTGGCAGACCATTTCTAGTGTGCATGAACACAAACAAGAGATGAAGACTCTTTGGTCTGATCTTTGTGACAGCAAAACGGTTTTAAGAGTTTCTCTGAAATGACCCCCGCAAACCATTAGTGCTCTATAAATGTGGATATCACTGTAAAAGAAGGAGATTTTTAAAAAGAGCTTTGGGGCTTTTTTTTTATATGAAATAGACCCAATGAACAATGCACTCCCTCTTTTTCAGCGTTATTTTGTGTAATTGAATGCCAAAAGCCACAGAATTGGCTCCATTTGCTAGGAAATAGAGCCACACACACACACATATGTCTGATTTTTTTCTTTTTCTTTTACAGAGTAGCTGTTTGGATTTGTGACACTTCTCCCTTGGTTGGGTGGCTCAGACAAAAAATGTAATATGATGCAATATTGGTGATAGCCCCAAGATCTCGGCGGTGTTCTGCAGTAATAGCACAGCTTTGATTGATGGAAAGCTCAAGGCAAAATGTCGGTGCCTCCAAGGTCTTCATCAAGACAAGAGAACTTTGTTACTTTCTGAAATAAGCTCGTCTTCAAGTGTTGACGTGACATTTCAATCTATCTTTCTGTCTGCTTATGTTTTTCCTCTGAAAAGTTTTATCTTTGCACTCAAGTCCCAAAGGTTTTAACTGTATTCATTCCTTTGTAACTGCTTTGCATTTAATTACTAACTTGCAAAGTCTGTGCACACACCAACCGAAACCAAAAAAAACGCCAACACGCATAGCATTGCACACTAATATCACTCTTATTGTCAGATTTCTCTGGGGATCGTGGGTTTGCATTGTCTGTCTTGAGCTCTCTGTCTCTTTGTTTTGTGTGTGTGTGTGTGTGTAAGCACAGTTCTGCGTTTGCTTGTGCAGGGACTCTGAAGCATCTGTGTTTACTGTCTCAACATGGAGCAAGAGATTGAGAGAGCGAGATTGAGACAGACATCATACCAGGCAAAATGTTTCCAAGTTTTTGTTGTCCAAATCTGGTCAGCTTTTTCAAATTGTAGCCTCAGTATCCTGTTTTTACCCGACAGGCGTGGCATCCAACGCTGTAGTTCGTCTGCTTCAAGATTTGATGTGTTGTGCATGCAGAGATGGTCTTCTGTATAACTCATCTGTAACCAGGGTTTATTTGTCTTACTGTTGCCTTCCTATCAGCGTAAAGCAGTTTGACCATTCTCCTGACCTCTAACATCGTGAAGGTATTTTAGCCTAAAGACCTGCAGTCACTGGGCATTTTCTCCTTTTCAGACTGTTCTCTGTAAACTCTAGAAATGGTAGCATGGGAAAATCTCAGTATGTCAGTAGTTTCTGAAATACTCAAATACTCAGAGAAGTCTGTCTGAGACCAACGATGTTCAAAGTCACTTAAATCACCTTTCTTCCCCTTCAATGTACAGAGTTGCTGCCATGTGATTGGCTGATTATATATATGTTTTACAAACAGTTAAAAGCATCAACTTAACAAACTGTCTGGTTAGAATTAATTTTTTTTTAAAGTATTAAATAAAAAAAACAAAACAAGACATGACCGTGATGCTGAGTAAAGCGCTGGGTCAACATGACAGCACTGTTCTGAAAATAAGCACTGCTGTGATGCATTCATTTTTGATCTGTTCTTTAAGATAAGATAAGATAAGATAGAACTTTATTAATCCCTCGGGTGGGTTCCTCTGGGAAATTCGATTTCCAAAAAAGCACAGCACCGACAGAAGTTACAGAGTTATACACACACACATATATATAAATACAGAGACAATATAAATAAAATATACGAAGGGGATAAATAGAATAAATAGGAATAAAAATAAAAATACAAGTGAATTGCACATTTCAAGTATTGAGTCTATTGCACCGTTGACTATTTACAAAAGTATTGCACAAAAGGTATTGCACAGTGAGGTGAAGAGGCACTACAGCTTAGTTGTTCCCCCCTCCTTTGTCCTCCTGTTTCCTGTTTCCCCTCCCTCTCCCCTCCAGAGAGGAGTTAAACAGTCTGATGGCGTGTGGGACAAAGGAGTTTTTAAGTCTGTTAGTTCTTGTCTTTGGGAGAAGCAACCTGTCACTGAACAGACTCTTCTGGTTGTTAATGGCCGTGTGCAGAGGATGCCTGGCATTGTCCATAATGTCCATCAGTTTCTTTAATGTCCTTTTCTCTGCCACTGTCACCAGAGTGTCCAGCTTCATGCCGACCACAGAGCTAGCCCTCCTGATCAGTTTCTCCAGCCTGGATGAGTCCTTCTTTGCTGTGCTGCTCCCCCAGCACACCACAGCATAGAAAAGTACTCCAGCAACCACCGACTGGTAAAACATCCTCAGGAGCTTCCTGCAGATGTTAAAAGACCTCAGCCTCCTGAGGAAGTACAGTCGGCTTTGGGCTTTTTTATACAGGTGCTCTGTGTTGCATGACCAGTCCAGTTTATTGTCCACCCACAGCCCGAGGTACTTGTACTTGTTGACCACCTCCACCTCCTCCCCCTCTATCTGAACCGGCAGTGGACCTGCTCTAGACCTCCCGAAGTCCACAACCAGTTCCTTAGTCTTTGAGGTGTTGAGTTGCAGGTGGTTTGTGTGACTCCATGCGACAAAGTTCCTCACCAGACTTCTGTACTCCTCTTCCTGATCATCCCAGATACACCCCATGATGGCTGTGTCGTCTGCAAACTTCTGAATGTGGCATAATTCAGAGTTGTAGCAGAAGTCAGAGGTGTACAGGGTGAAGAGAAGAGGGGACAGCACAGTTCCCTGTGGTGCTCCTGTGCTGCTGACCACTGTGTCAGACGTGATGTCCTTCAGCCTGACGTACTGTGGTCTGTCGGTGAGGTAGTCGGAGATCCAAGCCACCAGGCAGGGGTCCACCTCCATCCTGTTCAGTTTTTCTTGAAGCATACAGGGCCGGATGGTATTAAAGGCACTGGAAAAGTCAAGAAACAGGATCCTGACCGTGCCTTTTCCCCCATCCAGGTGTGAGTGGGCTCTGTGTAGGAGGTACAGGATGGCATCCTCCACTCCGACACCCGCCTTGTATGCAAACTGTAGTGGGTCCTGGGCATGTTGTACCTGTGGTCGGAGGAGGTTGAGGAAGAGCCGCTCTAGAGTCTTCATAAGATGTGACGTCAGTGCCACCGGTCGGAAGTCATTCAGCTCATTGGGCCGGTTCTTTTTGGGGACCGGGACGATGCAGGATGTCTTCCATAGGGCGGGCACTCTCCCCAGTTGCAGACTGAGGTTGAAGACTGTCACATTTAGGCCATAATAAAAGGCTCATTATGCAGTGTAAACGCTGAATAGATCAATGGTGGAATGAGTGTTTTGAAAAGTTTGCAAGGTAGTCATGCTGGATATTAAATGCTCTGAAAGTTGTATTTCAGCCTGGATAAAATGAAGTTAAAGTGCTACAGTTTCCAACTTGAGAAACAGTGAATGATGTCATTTCTGTGGATCAACCTTTAAAGTCAACTTGAAGATTCACATTTAGAAATGAGAAAACTGTATTCTTGTCTTTCTGACATAGATCTCGGGTAGCACCACAGCCATCCTTTGTCCAACTATGATTTTAGCATCTTGTTTTCACTTACACCACTAAAGTAGAAGGCAAGCAGGGACAAGTTCCCCTTATAATTAGAGCATGTGCATTTACATGCAAATTAAGTATCTGAAGGCAGTCTTCACTTTACTCTGCAGAGTTAGCAAGTTCACTCACTCTTCAGACAGAGAGCAGTCGAGAACTGCCATTATGAGTTACAGTTGACCTTGGCCTGAAAATTCTGTCTTGACATGGAAATTAACTTTCTTGACCCAGGTGCTTTTTCCTTACCTAAATTTGGACTGGGTCTTCCCTGTGTTCACTTTGACAATCTGAAATATCTATCTTGACTTGTTTTGGGTTGGGTTAAGACGTAACTGTCTTAAATATGCATGGGATATGTTTTAACCTATAATGTACACTATATGCCAAAAGTATTGACTCACCCACCCAAATGATTGAATTCTGGTGTCCCAGTGGAAGTGATTAGGCATGCAGACTGCTTCTACAAACATTTGTAAAAGAATTGGTCGCTCTCAGGAGCTCAGTGAATTCCGGCAGATAGGATGATACCTTTTATAACCCAGTTATGAAATTTCCTCACTACTAAATATTCCACATTCAACTGTTAGTGGTATTATAAGAAAGTGGAAAGACAGCAACTCAGCCACGAAGTAGCAGCCTCCTAGTTCAAGTGAAAGGAACTCTTAAGAACTCGCTTCAGCATACTTAGACAGTTTGGAAAATCGCCTCCTTCCAACTTTGTGTGAACAGTTTGGGGATGGACCCTTCCTGTTCCAACAGGACGGCGCACCAGTGCACAAAACAAGGTCCATAAAGACATGGATGAGTGAGTTTAGTCTAGAAGAACTCTACTGGCCTGCACAGAATCCTGACCTCTGTTCGGAAGTCTATGCAGCTTCTGAACGAAAGGACAAAAATTCCCATCAATAACTCCTAAACATTGTGGAAAGTGAATTGTGCGTCTATTGTAAACAGACTGCAGTGCTGTCTGATAGGCAAACCAATCTGATATAACATGAGGAGGATCACACACTCTGTAGCACTGTTGTGCTCTTTCTCTCAATGTTAAATGTTCACCAGCACTGTTACAGAAATTAAGCAGAGTTTTCCTCATGTCTAGACTGCATCTTTGCGCCATCCTTGTACATGTTCTGTTTTGAATCCACCTCGTTATTCTTAATATATGTTTAGATTCCTCTGTCAAAAAACTCTGCCTTTCTCTCAACCCAATGAAGAAGAGTCTGTGACTCTTGTCTCCCTCTTTTTGTCCTCAGGACTTTGGGACTGGGTGTTAGGTCATTGTTATTGTTGAGGCGAAGCAGCTGTAGAATGCTAGCTACTAGGTCAGAGGTCATGTGTGGATGTGTGCTTTTGTTTTTTGTGTGTGTTTAGTCTATTAAAATGTCTGACAAGGTCCAAGTACCGAAGGGACTGTGCTAGACATGTCATGAATACACAAGTTTGTTATTATCCAAAGCCTCTCTCAGGGACTCTCAAATTGTCTGCTTTCCCACAACTTTGCTTTCAGCCCAAACTGGTGTCATTTCTGTGATTCCGAGTAGCAAAAAGCAGCAATTGTCAATGTCATCAAAACTGCTTCTGATATTGTCTTAAGATTAAGCATAAATGGTAAAACAAATCATATTAAAACTACATTTACACTCTGTTTTCACCATCATATAATACATGAAACATTTCATTTTTCTTGCCGTGTGATGAAGATGAGACCTCTCGTTCTGTGCATCAACTTATACTATAAGCGTATTCTTGTGTTCTGGCTGTCCTGTAAGTATAGTTTTGTTTTTTTGTTTTGTATCTTTAGCCATCAGAATTGTTGCCTGAAGGCCAAGAAAGATGCCAAGCGGATTTACCAATTGGATCATCATGGCCTTGCCATATTGGTCCATTTGATTGACCTTTATTATAATTATGTATTTATTTTATTTTATTTTCGGTTGTTACAGATGGGACAGACATGACTGGGGGATAGGACAGGGAGAAAGAATGAAAGAAAGAGAGGGAGAGAAAGAAAAATAGAGGGGAGAAGAGACGGTGAGAAAGTGGGGAAGAAAAAAAAAGAAACACAAGCAAAACACGTGGATAACCTGTATGGAGATAAGAAAGAACAGAAGAGAAAACAAACAAAAAGAGCAATACAATAAATACAAAGCCATCACAATAAACTAGCTAACAGTAGATAACAGCAGATACTAAATATTACATGTTATTGTGCAGTACGCAAGATTGACAGCACACAATGTGCTTTGAGGCAGCAGCCAAGAAAGGTGTAGTTTGTGTCTGTGAACACCCGTGTGTACACCTGTGTGCACACCTGTGTGGATCAGCACACTTGTATTCAAAAGGTTTCTCCGTGTAACGATCTGCTAGGGAGTGTGGGGAGCCATAGCCCCGTCCCCCAGGCCATGAAGCAGGTATGGAGGAGATCCAGGCCCCAGACATCCAGAGGCCCCAGAATGCGAGGACCCAAGGAGGACCACCAGAGGGGCAACCGTGCCACCCTCCTGGGAAGAGCTGAGGAGAGCCCCAAACGAGAGGTCACCCAGCAGCCCCAGAGCAGAGGCCAGAGGGGGTTGCAGTGACGTGCCCGCGGGCTCTGCTGGCAGCCAGCTGTGCCAGAGAGGACCGGGCCTCAGGCCCAGAGGCAGACACAAACGTGCATTCCCACCCCTATATACACAAACAAATACTCGGCACTCACCCGACGTGGAGACAGACACAAATAGACACTGTACACACATTCACACTCCCCAAACATACTCTATATCCCACGTCCGGGTATGGTTTGTCCCTCTGGGGGTGGGGGTACCCGGACCCAGGAGATTTAACCCTTTTCTCTGTGGTGGAGAAAAGCAGACTGCCTCCTTATCTGCAGTAGCAGGGAGGCCCCGCATCCCAGACCCCAATCCGACGGCCAGCACCTCCTCCCAGCCCCCCAGCCCCGACGGTTAACAGAATGGGGGTGAGTGAAGACCCCAAACCTCCCTCCGCCTGCTCATATGTAGTGTTGCTGCGTGCTGTTCTAAAGTGCATTTAAAACACAGGAGGGCATGGTGCTTCCTGCCAGAGAGCAGCACGGCTCCTCCCGAAAACCCTCAGTGTCTATATGCATTTAAAATTAAAGGGTAGGGCACCAGCGCCAGAGGGGGGTTTGAATACACCGACCATCCTCTGGATGCTGTATAATGTACCCACCCCCAAGCCCCTATATGTATGTGTGATGAGAGTATGAGTAATGTGGATGTCTAGGTTGCGGAATAAAATTGACAGTGTTATTTTTAGAAACTCCCACCATGCTGTTAGAGAAGAGCTGATGTTGACGCTTTTAAAGCATTCATGTTGTTTGATGTTTGAGCTGGTAAATGGTAGGTCTGAAATCTCTAGATTATTACATAGTGCCTGTTCAACATCTATCCAGGGTTCATCTAAGAAGGTGTGTTTTAACCATCTAGAGATGAACTGAAGCCTGTTGGCTAAAAAGTAGTGATTAAAGCCGGTCGGAGGAGGCACGCTCCGTTTTGCGTAACTATTTTTAAATCCAGGTAGCAGTGCAACCACATAAGCTAGCGCAATAGTTTTTTTTTTGCATATGAAACCGGAGGAGTTGTACTTACATGTTATGCCATCAGCTTGTCCTAAGTCACAGTTTCCTTCCATATATAGCTTTGCAAAAACTGCATAAAAAGCACTTGCAGCAACAAAAACATAATATTCCAGAAACACGCTTTGCCGATCTGATCAGCTGTTTGTAACACTTCCTATGTCCATCAGCGCGAACTATTGCATGTCCGCCATGTCCTGGAAACCGGAATTGACGCCATTTTGCAGAAATGTAGTTTTTTACCATCAGGGCCTTATGAGCCTGTACTGGTGTTTTTAAAAGTTATGTTTGATTTTATGACTTTCTGTGTCGTTTCTCGGATGCTTAGGACTCATATTGCACTGCTGGAAATAGTTTATTTTGATGCATATGCTGTTTTTTTTTTTGCAAATTTGCATTATAATATTTATTTTCTTTTTGCCTGCAGTATATAAAAATTGGTGTATTTCAAAAATAAAACTATGGCGACACTCAAAATAAATTTCCTGTGGTGGGAAACTATTTTGTGCAACTTTTTGTATTTACAGTTTTGAGGGATAAGCCTCTTAAATTTCTCTAACTAGAAACAGGGCTCTAGAGTGCGACCAATTTGGTCGCAAATGCGATCGTGGCGATCGTGGCTCAAGAGTTGGGAGTTCGCCTTGTAATCGGAAGGTTGCTGGTTCGAGCCCCGGCTTGGACAGTCTCGGTCGTTGTGTCCTTGGGCAAGACACTTCACCCGTTGCCTACTGGTGGTGGTCAGAGGGCCCGGTGGCGCCAGTGTCCGGCAGCCTCGCCCAGGGTGGCTGTGGCTACATTGTAGCTTGCCATCACCAGTGTGTGAATGTGTGTGTGAATGGGTGGATGACAGGTTGTGTAAAGCGCTTTGGGGTCCTTAGGGACTAGAAAAGCGCTATACAAATACAGGCCATTTACCATTTACCAGTCTACCGTTGTTTACAGCGCTGTCGGCTGCTGTCTTTTTCTTTTCTTTTTTTCACTTAAATGACCTCGGACAAGAAAGCTTGTTTTTTCTGTTGTTCAATACTGAAGAAATTTAAACTTTATATGCAGAACATTGTAGAATATTTTAAGGTTATCTGCTATAAAAAGCCAGACCAGGAAAATCTCCTTCATGTTTTTCTGTGTTTTATTCTCAGTTACTTTAACACAAAGGCATCTGCTGTGATGTTCACAATTCTGATGAAGTCAGTACTGATAAATGATCAGAATTATAATATTTCTGACTGTATGAGGCTAAGTTGAATCGAATCGGGACTTTGAAAACCGGAATCGAATGGATTATAGAAATCAGTGATGATACCCAGCCCTAGTGAGCAGCCTAGGCACGACAGAAGTGGATGTAGCTGTAATAAGAAAGGAACTATTGCTAACTTTTCTGTTAAGTTAAGGCCTGATCCTTCTGAAATTCATAGCCAGTGCTCTGACACGGTGTCATCAATCTTTGAATGCTAAAAAAGCACAGTGTATCCAGAAAAACACATTATATTATATAAATTATTATAAAATTTGTGTGCGCCTAACTTTGGTGCTGGTACGCCTAACTTTTTAAAGTTAGGCGTACCGGTACGCCCATGGCAAAAAGTTAGTCTAGAGCCCTGTAGAAATATATGTTAAAAAAACAAAAACGATTATGGAAGGAGCAATTAATCGGAAGAACTGTTGATTTTGACCAGTTAATTGTCACGGTTCTGGGTCCGTTGGACCCAGTATTTTGAGTTTATTGTGTTTTGATTTAAGTTTGCATCAGGGATTGTGTTCTTGTTCTCTTGTCGTGTTATGGTAATGTTTATGTCTATTATTAGAGTTCCATGTTCTGTTTATCTGGGTTTAAGATGTGGGTTTAGTTTCATATGTCATTTCAAGTCTGTCTCTGTCTAGTCTTTGTCTTAGTAAAGTGTGTTTTGTTTCCTGTTTTATTGTGAAGGTCTGCGTCTCATGTGAGTGTGTTCAGTTTTACCTTTGTCTCGTCTTGTTGATTATTCCCAGCTGTGTTTCCACCCTGCGTCATCTGTGTGTTTCCCTGCCGTCACCATCTTGTACCGTCGTCCACCTTGCTTCATGTTTGAGTTCCGGTTTGTATTCAGTAGTTTAGTTGTCTCCAGTCTAGTTTAGTTCGTGCTCCATTTGCTGTTTGTCTATATTTATTTCGTGTCCAATAAACCACCTTCACTCCTCCACTACTGCCTGCAATTGGATCCTCATTTATTATTTTTATACGGCTCATCTCACTCGCCGTGACATTAATTGAATAATCTGAGACTCTTGAGAAAGAGTTTATCAATGCAATTACCACAGAGAGATTGGTTTGTGAGTTTTGGAGAAAAAGTAACACATCATCTGCATAAAGGCTGATTTTATGTTCTACATTCTTACATTTTATGCCCTTAATTGTTGTAGCCTGTCTAATTGCTGCTGCTAGTGGCTCAATAAAAATTGCAAACAGTGAAGGGGAGAGTGGGCACCCCTGCCTGGTGCCCCTCAGGAGACAGAAGCTGGAGGATGTTTGGTCATTTGTTCTGACACAAGCTGTTGGGGAATTATATAATATTTTTAACCAGCTTACGAAAGAGTTTCCAAAACCAAATTTGTGTAAAGTTGCAAATAGAAATTTCCAGTTAACTCTGTATAGTTTATTATAATAATAGAAAAGCCAGCACACAATCTCACTCCTTATGTGCTGCAGAAAGTCATTAAATACAAGGACAGCACGCAAAAGTGTTTTGCTTCTATTTCACATTTTGTTGAAACATCAATTTCTGCTACATTTCTTTTATTCTGAAAACCTACAGAATATTTTATGTTTTGTGTAATTGTTCGTCAGTTTCAATAAACTTGAAGAGTGTAATCTGTTGTCACTGATGCCTGCTCTGTTCTGTGCTGCTACTCTACCTGCCTCTGGTTTTTAATGCACGCTCTTCTAAAATAATATAAGTAATCATTGTCTAATAAGCTATTGTGTGTACTGTGTTTGATATATTGTCTATGCTACTTGGCAGAGCATAGAGGTGCAGTATTGCATTGTGAGGCTTGCTTGTAACATTGTTTTTGAATTCCCTTGCCTGGATTGATCTGGGTTCTCTTTTTCCAGGGAATTTTTAGGAACACCAACATTATATGATGCCATAAAGTTCAAAGTGACCTTTTCAGAAGCAAAGCCATTTAATACTGAATGCTCATCCTTTTCTTTCTAGATCATTGATGAAGACGAGACACAGTTCATGACCAACTGTCCTCCCGCGGTGACAGAGAGCACGCCTCGCAGACGCACCAGGATACAGGTCTTATGGACAGCACCACCCAGTGGGACTGGCTGTGTTATACTTAAGTAAGTTTTTTTTTTTTTATTAATCCTTTATTTATCCAGGTAAAAATCTCATTGAGATTAAAAATCTCATTTACAAGAGAGACCTGGCATCATAGCAACAAAAGTCACATACCACATAGGTATATAACATTTAAAACAAATACAATATCCCATACAAACATGTGTAAAATATACAATGACAGATCAAATTTTGCTTTTACGATTATTCATCACAGAGACGTTTAGTAAAGTTAAAAGAAAAAAAAAACAGCTGCTTCTTGCGTCAAAACAGGTTTAAAAGTTCAGATTGATAACGCCAGTTAAAGCTTGAATAGTACATGTTTATGGAAAATCAAACCTTAAAGATAACACATAGTGAAAGATTATTTGAACTGTGATAGGCACAGGTGTCTGGATTTAAACGCCATGATGGCAGATTTTAAATCAGTCACTGCTAGCTGATAGGAGTGTTTTGTCTGTGTGTGGGGTTTTTTTTTTCTTTTTTCTTTTGTACATGGTGACAAAACCATAAAGGTCAAAGTGACAGATAACTTTACTCAAGCAAGTTTGAGCAAGTTGGTTTTCATGCTGCTGGAAATCAACAGTATCTAATAGAAAGGAGCATAAGAATAGGTCAGATTAACATCCATGTGTCATCTTAAATAATTCTACAACATCAGGAGCACTTTACTCCCTTTTTACTTTTTCTTTTCCTTCACAAAACAACCGCAAAGCAGAATCTCTCCTGTTAGTGAATGTAGTTCACTGGTGTGGTCATTGTTGCTTTTACAGATACTCGTAATCGGTTATAGGCAGCACATTAAGTAAGCTGATGCCAGGTGTTTCTTTAGTTGGTGCGCGCATTAGCTTCTGTAAAGGGACCAGCTCTACAAAGGAGAGATGGATGGTGATTACTGGGGGCAATTTGTGGTTTGAAGCAGGTGGGGCTCTAAACCTCTGTGTAATTTCAGGAGTGTGTGTGACCTTAGCTTTATGTGCATGTGTGAAATGGCGCCAGCGACTCTGAGGAGAAATGCTGTGAAACTCTAAAGAAGGTGCACGGTATCAGGAGGTATTATTTTGTCTAGACACGCACTGGAGGAACAATAACTGTTCAGTGTTGTGCCTTTTATTAGTCATTTTAAAGCCTCCATAAAATAAGAGCTCTTTTTTTGATAACAGTGTTTCCTTAAATAAATAAAAAAGGCGAGAAAATGCACTGTATGTGAATTCTAATGATAGGAAGAACATGCATCGATATATGCATACCCGACATATGCATATATTGGTTGGGGTGTAATATGCAGATGAGCCACAACATTTACACCACTGATTGGAGGATGAAGTGTGGTCTGGCTCTTTCAGTCTTGGGGCTTTTAGGGCGGATCCCTACACAGCTGATGCTCGACAATAAGAACTTTGTTTTTTTCATTGTGTTCCTAGAGTCATTCCTGAGCAGTTTTTGAGGTGTAGCAGAGAGTGTTGGCCGTCTGGGTTGACCGTTGCCTTTGGGTAATGTTTTTATTGTTCGCAATCAGTCAGTAAAATGTTGTTTTTATGTCCATTTTTACAAATGCATTAGCAAAATGTACAGGTGTAGAAACAAAAGGAAAGAAATGTTTCTCTCTGAGATTCAAACTAATCAAAGGCATTTATTCTTATTAGACCATTTTTTTTAAAGGCTACTTGTTTTTCTGGATTTTAATGAAAATTATGGGAGAGAAACAGAGCGGGAACATACAAAGCTGATTTTAGTGAACGAAGGGGATGATTGTTATGCACAATGGCTACACTTTATGCTTCTACAAATTTAATATTCTCAGAAAACAAATAGCTCTTCCCGTTAATACATGATGGAGTGTGACGTATAATTCAAGCCATGTGCGAGGAAAAAACAAATGATGTGTGGGCTCAGACAGCTACAGTGACTTATGGCAATATGTAGCTGTGAGCCACTCTTTGACAACTTGAGAATACAAATGATAAACTGAGATAACTCAGAGGGAGCACACCTCTGAAGGCGTCTGCCTCTCTCCTCTTCTCTCCACAGGTATGCCTTCTTTTTCTTAGCTTTCTCTCTCTCTCTCTCGCTTGTTTCCATCTCTTCAATCCGACTTCCCAAAGGGAATAACCTCCCTGACATGCATCTCTTCCTCCACTGAGCGAGTTGCTATAACTTGCCCTCACCTCCACCGTATACTCACAGCTGTTACTTTTAATTTATCTGCTTTTGCTGTATGACAGATGGCACATCCCGGTGTCTGCCGGTTCAATAAATCTAGCCCTATGTAGTGGAACATCTGCTATGCAAATTCACCTCGTTTTTCTGTCACTTTTGTCTGTCAGCTGCGAGATAGAGATTTAGTATTACTTCATTTAACATCTTCGCCTTCCTCGTCTCACTTCGTCTTCTTTCTTAACGGTCTGCTCTCTGCTGTTGTAACGTGCCCGTCATGTTATCTTTGTTCGGATCTATTCTGTTTTTCCCGTGATGCTTTTCACAGTGTCGAGGAGCAGATTCACATCAGCCAGGAAGGAGATACTTTGCAGTAGGTTTGCGCTATAAAACACCGCTTTAGTGGACAACACAGGCAGCTGTCTTAAATCATGTAGCTTTCAAGGCACTTTCAAATACAGCTTCCTGCAGTTGGGAGCGTTCCAGTACTTCTTCCCCCCCGTATGAGCCCACTGGTCGTTTCAGTGCTGGAGAAAGCCTCTGGGATTGTGTATTTCATTCGATGCCAACTTCAACACCTGCTATTTTGGAATCATTGCAATTATAATTTTTTGCAAGGGGGGGTGATAAAGCTGTTAGTGACAACTGTAGCATTTAAAAAGAGGGTCTTGTTTTGTTTTTTTAAATTGCAAAATCAGCTGCAGGTTTTTATTTCTTCTTATTAAAAAAAAAATATAGTGGTGAAAAGCAAGATCTGCTTTCAAACTTTATAAGAATAGTTGCTTTGTGTTTTATACACCGAACATGAGCAGCAGCGCACAGGTTGCTAGAAGAAAAACTTGCATTGCATGGAAGAAACTAACACACAGGGGTCAGTGCTTTGGAGATGTTAATTGTTTGTTACAAAAGCAAGTTCTGTTTGTCTGTTTTGGTCTTAACTGCAAACCAAGAAATAAAAGGCTTTCTCTGTGAGCTTCTTTTATTTAGCTCTGTCTCATTATGTTACTTTAGGTTTAACACTTTTTGGGAAGCCTTTTTTGTTCTTATTGTAGTGTACTTAATTGCTATTACATCCACTCCTGTATTTTGCGTGCTTTGTTGCTGGGAAAGTGAACACCCAGTAAACTGACAGGTTTAGAAAGATCTCCAGTGTGTCCTGGGTCTTCCCTGCAGCCTCCTTCCAGAAAAGATGAGGAGGGGAAAAAATGTCAGTGTCCTCCACCTGTAAAACCACTCCTGTTTTGCAGGTTGTCTCGTTGTTGCCCCTCTTGTGCACCTGTTTTTAATTTAACACCAAAACAGCTGAAACGGATTAAAAACAGCCTCTGCTACCTAAATGAGCCGATCAGATTCCCAGAAATTTAATTGATTTGTCACTATACTCGGACTAAAAAGTGTTCCTCTAATTTTTTTGAACAACATATTATTTATTTGTTTTATTTTGTTGTCCAAAGTCTGTCAGACTGTCAGATTAATTTTAAAGAAACTCCCAAGAGAATAAAAATCGTGTCTGTTACTCAAACTGTCAATTATAAAACTCCATCAGAGTTTTGAGCTGTAGTGCATGTAAGGGATTATGTCTGAGGTTGTGAGTGTGCCTACTGTAGCTAACCTGATTGAACTGTAGGTTTGCTTCCTTTCCGTCTGACTTTTAGTGAAACAACTGCCAGATCTTAGCGGTTTCTATGGTAACTACAGTCCTATAATAATCAACATTGATGAATTACAGTTTGAATAATCAATTAATAACTAAACTAAACAATTAACAACTTTTCTGATTCCAGCATCTAGTTTTGTTTTATTATAAGTGATGGAAATTTAAAATGATATTATTGCACTGTTGACTAAACACCTCAGATGCACGTCGTGCCATCACAAAACAGGGGCTCAAAGTGTCGGGGTCAGTGGGCCCCCTTACTGGTTTTACCCGTTACACACTACACACACAGACTCACGTGATAAAAACATTAGTAGCTACAGTGGCGTGGATAGTAATAGCAAACTCAGTCAATAATATAATAATACATTTTGAGAGTTTACATAATAAATGATAAGTAAAAACTGTACTGATTAGGCAATGATGAAAATATTCATGTTATCACGACTGCTATGTCCATACCTGACATCGCTGCTTCTTGGAAAAAGCGATTTTCTAAAGTTCACACAGTGAAGGAATGTGTGAGCTGAGAACACCTGAAAGAAGCCGGCTGTTAAACACGCTCATCGGTTTCTTGGCAAGCAGAACATGTCTGCAGCTTTTAAATAGCGCTCTCTATCATGTGCTATACCTGCTCAGCTCTCGCTGGCAGTGGAACTAACAACAACTGTGTGTAACTTCTCTCCTGGAGGCAGGTAGTGTACCGTCAGGCCTGCCCTCCTCCCCCTCAACTGGTCAAGTTGTCGTCATTCATCTGGCTTTTTTGTCTGTCTGGAAACAATGTGTAGCCTCCGGCTGAGGGAAACAAGCTGTAAAAACCCCTCACAGGCACTGTATGCGTTATTTTCTACTGCATATTTAGCTTCACTGTATTTATTTTTAATGCTTTGGCTCTAATACTACAAGTATAACACTTTTATAAATAAACTATTTGTATACGCTATATACTTAGTGTTATATAAAGCACAAAACTGTGTCTACCATCGTCAGTGTCTGAACGCCTGAAAAGAGGAAATGTTTAAATATTAATTTTGCCAGCGTTTGTTGAGTAAGTTTGTTTTATCACTGAGCAGAATTAGCTCTGGTGGAAACGCTGCGTTTTTGTTTGTTTTTTTAGTGTTGGCCTAACTCGTGTTTATCTGTGATGACAATATGAGAACAGCTGTGCAGAATTTCAAAATCCGAGGACATCCTGAACTATGCTGTGACATCGTCCAAAGTGGCCCTTTCCTACATGTACACATCTTCCCATCAGATGCATTCTGACAAATGGAAAATGCTCTTGTTGGTCTAGGCGAGGGTGCTGCCTTGTTAGAGAGCGCAGAGAAGCTCTGCTGGGAAATGTAAGAAAAGTATGGGGCGGCCGTGCAAGTGTGAAAGCAGCTATATGGGTGGACAAAAGCTTTACATAGCAGCTTCTACAGGCTTGCTCATACTATGATCTGCACTCAATGTGTGCTTTAAAATGTCTCACTTCTCTTTGTGGTCAGTGGTCAGTTGCAGAGGCTGTGACCCTTTCATACATTCAAATCCAAAAAGGTATCCCTTTTATCATTTCCCTAAATTTAGGGATGTTTTGTTAAATATAAATAATAAATTTTTAAATGTACCTTACATCACTATGTTTAACAGCAAGTTGCTTACTTTGAACATGTGACATCTTCTGAAATGTCAAAAATCAAGATCCATTGGCAATAAATGAGAACAGTAGCGTCACTAGTTAGTAAGGTTTTACTACTCTGGACCTTATATAATGTCAGTGAGAGTGGACATCCCTCACATGCTCATCTCAGGGACAGAACCCTTACCCATCTGTTGTTCAAATCTGTTGTTTAGAAGGGGCAACCTCCCTTCAAGCCTTCAATGTGGCTTGAAGGGATCTGGGGAAGGAAACTAAAATACTTTTTTTAGACAGAAAATGAACTGAAGAGCTGTGTTGAGGTCTAACATAAGAAAATAAAGTTTATTTGTTGAGATTATCATTTATTTTGAACTGTGATTCATCGAAAAATAGAGTTCACGAATGAAAATATGGCGCTGGGAAGGAGAATAATACGTGCCCTTTAAAAATAAAGCATATTCAATCAATATCTTCTACTTCCCCTGCTTCCTTTAGGGATCATCTCAGTGGATCATCTGCCTCCATCTCACCCTAACTGTAGCATCCTCCTCTGTCACACCAACGCTCTGCATGTCCTCCTTCAGTTCATGAATCTTCTTTTTGGGCTTCCTCTTATCCTGCTGTTATTAGGAGGCCTATATTCACTATCCCTCCTTTGCACACGTCCAAAACCCTCTAAAACTTGTCTCTCTAACTTTGTGTGCAGGCTCAATATATAAATTGGTCAAATCTAAGAAAAGTTATGACTTGGCACTTGACTCTGATTTATATATAAAAATGCTGGAAAAAATAAGGTAACTGTGTAGCCCACATCTTTTTTTGTGCTCATAATGCATTTTTGCTCACAAGTACAGGAGGAAACTACATGAGATTTTCAAGAATGAAAAACACATTTGAAACAACCAAAATAACCTTATCAATTTGAAACACTTTTTCCAAACAACTTTGTTATATAGCCAACTTTGAGCTTGAATATAAGAGAATATTTCAAAAGCAAAAATGCATCACTTTAATGTCTGAAATGCAGTGGAAGAGAAACGAGCATTGATTTGCTGCATGCCTTATCTGTTTTCTGATAATTCAGTGGAAAAAAGAGATTATAGCAACTGAATGATCTGCCTTTTACTTATATTTTGATAACAGGCTTATTCCTCTAGCTTTCATTTCTTTCATGGTCGAATAATTGGCTAATATAAAATATCAGATTCTATTTACTCAAAGAATTAAAACCATGATATTGCTGAGTGAGTCAGGGCTATATGTATATACGTAGCTTGTACCGATCAACTTTTACCATTTGCTGATGACATGAGCCACATGCTCAGTCCTGATAATCATGATGTCATAAAAATAAGATTTTCCCAACACCAACTTAGAGCAAAACACGTTGCGACAAAATATCATTGATTTGGAAACTTGAACAACTGTTGTTTTCACAAAGGAGATTTGCCAGAAAACTTCCAATTACCAGAGTTTTCAACAAACCCACAGGCATCACATCCTGTCACCACGGCAACTCTTCTGATGGTCTAATTCACACATCTCTGGAATTACTCAGTTCAGTGTTTCAGCCAGTGATGTTGTTGACAATAAGACATCGCTCTCTCTGAGACAGTCCAAGGAACCCACAGCCCATCACACCCAAATCAAACAAAGCTTACTGCTCCAGGTTTACATAGAATTTGAATTTTTAATTATGGTTTGAGTTTCTTTTGAAGTTGATTTGGTTATTTTTTTAACTGTTTCTCAGCCCTGAAATTTTTATGTTGCAATGATTTTTCAGTGAGCTTTAGTGATTTCCCCCGCTGACACAGCAAAAAGCTGTCACTACAACTTTTCATGTATGACATGTAGTTATTTGAGCCGCAAGCCGTAGTTTCTGTAACTTTTAAGGTTTTCGTCTTCTTCTTTTGGTGCTAATATTTCCATCCTTTGAACCAAAAAGCAAAGCTCCTAATCTACCCACATAAACTATCATCAACTATCAAAAGAAAACTCACAGCACTAGAGCACTCGTCGTTTCGAAGTGATCTTCAAACCTCAGTAGATGAAAACTCTTGGCTTTACAGGGTTTTGTTTATATCTTGAGACTGTAGTAAACATGACTTGATTGCATTTCTTTTTTTGTAGGGAAACTGTCAAATCATATCAGATTACTTTAATAATGGTGAGCCACCCATATTTCCCCTCCTTTTCCGCATCTTCAAAGCATCATCCAGACTCAACTGCTGCATGTTATGAAGAGAGCTCTGAGGAGAAAGGTTTTCATATTTCTGCCTTGTTAGGACTTTTATCTTTCAATAGAGTGAGGAGCCTGTATACTAATAACTGTGGATGTAGGATATGTGTTTGTGTATGTGTGTGTTTGTCTGTTTTCCACACCAGGTCACTAAGGTCCTTCTGTATCTCTGATGAGCTCAGCCTGAATCTGTTCTTTAATCTTTACGAACTCCTGAAAAAAATCTTTTAGTGTTGGGAGACGTTTCCCCCGAGAGCTGAGCTTGACAGAGAGATGGATAGCGATGAGAGAAAGTGAGTGTGCATGGGGGAAGATGGGGGGTTGATCACTTTGTTGATCGGGTTTACACTTAAACATCTCCCTCCTCTCTCCAATTCTGCCCTTCAGCCATCTGTTCATCACATTGTCACCTCACATTGACCTCCTGCCTGATCTTTCCATCAGTATTCCAAAGCCGTTAGTGGAAGGACTCCAGGAAGGGGATGAGGCCACAATTCATCTGCTTGCTCAGTGATGGCACGGGTCTGACTGCACTGAATCTGTTTGACAGCAGAGTTTAAACTCTTGTGTCCTGATTCTCTGAGAAACGAGAGAAAATGCTTTTTCACTGATTATAAAACTAGACTATTTAAAGTATGGCCAGCCTTTAAAAACACAGTTCTTGTTAACGTTGTGCTTCTCAGAATACTAAAACAAATACATTCATAGAAAAAGAAATTGATCATTTCTAGATTGATTTTTGCTTTGCCTGCTGTGAGGCCCAAACATGTTGGTGGGTTTATTCAACCTTCACACTTGTCCCTGATTCCTGCTGGACTGTTTGACCTCACATGGGGTTTTGGACCCCCCTGTGTTTAGCCAGCACCACAGGCAGGCAGTGGTGAATCCTGACATCACAATAACTCCCCGTATTAACGACTTGTATTAACAAGTTTTCGGTATAGGCTGCTACAGCAATTAGATGGACTGCAAATAATTCCCATTCAGAAATTTATAGTAAAACATGGTTTATATAGTTCCTTTTGGTTATTCCCTGAGTTCACCAGATCCACCATAGTGCAGTCAAGGATCGTCTTCAGTTACGATCCTCGCTGTAATGTGCTTCGTGTAACACACAGCTCAAAAACAACACTTAATTTCTCATTAATACAATGGGCATTTAAATTGGCCAGAGGTCCCCAAAAAACATAATGATGGCATTAGAGTTGTGGAGTTAAGTGTATGAAATGAACTTACCCACTTTGACATGCCCTCCAGCGTTTTTCTTACCCTTTAAATTACTAAGTTGAACTCAATTTACAGACATGTTTTTTGCTTTCACTTCCACTTTAAACAAACCAACAAATGCAGCCTTATATAATTAAAAATTTATTCCTGGTGCACCCAATGCGATTCATAGTCGCTTATCTGCAAACTGTAACATAATTACTCTTGTACAAAACGATGTTTCGTCAAACGTTTAATAAAAAAGAACAAGCACTGAATGGTTAATTCATATTTTTATGGATTCGCTCTCATCCTTGTTCATCAATTAACAGCTTCCTATTTGCAAACATAAATACATCATTATGTAACTTATGCCTTACATTTTATTGGATTGTTTCCTGCACATACACAGTTTTTGCTTATAGTTGAATAAATGCTCAGAGTAGAACTGAACAGGATAATTGATTCTTGATCTTTTCATCTAAGTTGAGTTTCCTCTCCTTACTTCTGTGTTGTTTGTTATTGTTCTATCGAGCATTTATCATGCAGTGAAATTGATATTTTTGTGTGAATAGTTGCACAGTTGTATGTATTGGTTTTGCCACCTGGGGCTCTCCCCACATGAATCGAAACAGCATACCAAAGATTCAGCGGGGAGCGCCAACGAAAGCCTCCCAGAAGAAGAGTGAGCAGACATTAGAAGTATGATTAATAAGAAACCTGAAGAGAAGAGAGATGAAGGAAAAGGAAATGCCAGACAGGAGTATAGAAGGCTGGAAACTGTAGCAAAAATGCAGACTGTGTGCATCAGTGATTTTTTTTCTTCATTTTTTTGCTTAAAGGTCAGCGGATGTGTAACCCATAAGTAAAACTTTCTCACTAACAGAAATGCTCACTTCTGCAGTATTCACAAGTGCCAGTGTGGTGTTAGAATCATCTTTCAATGAGCCACACGGAAGGAAGAAGGCAGACTGCCCCTAATTTCAAAAGGTGTTGAACACAACCTGCACAAAGGTGACGTAAAAACCTGAGAACAAAGAAAAACCAAAGAAAAACAAGAGAAATGACAAATAGGAAGCCTGAACTAAACTCAATGGGGAATGCAAAAATAAGAGGTAGTTCAGTAGACAGCCTATGGGGCTGCAGAGAACGGACAAAAAACGCACTAGGAAGAGAAAGGTAATAAAGAAGAGGTGGATGCCCTAAACTTCAAAATAAAACTGGAAGTAGCCTGAAAGGGAGCCAAGAATGAACAAAGACCCAACATGGAAGACAAGAGAAAGGAAAAACCTTCAGCAACATAAAGGGAGAAAGAGACTGTTGATCATTAGAAAGGCTGTAACATAATTGCTGCAGGAGTCCAGACTTAAAAGGTCACTCCCATTAAAAAAAATTAAAATGTTTTATTCACGTAAAACGTATGACAAAGACTGACACTATTGTGCCACCTGCCTGTAAGGCGTGTTAATAATTGTGGTACGCAGAGAACAGCAGAACTACACGTGTTAACTAAACAGGTGACGTTGAAAAAATGTCATCATTCAGCTACCGACAGTAGTTTTAGCGTTTTGCATAAATTGTCCAGCAGATACGTTGCAACAGTTTTCATCCGGTGCCTATAGTGTGTATTCTACCATATAGCCCCTATTTGTACACTGCTGGAATGTTGTATTTGGTCATCTTTGACCTTTTTAGGACCAGCGGGAAAAGCAGCAACAGTGTTACAACTTGTTTCCACCCACACATCTCTAGTGCTCTTTTCTGAGCTTGCACTGGCCTGAAATTGACAAAATTTCGCAACTAAATTGAATAAACATGCAGACTTGATTGCACTGAAGATGTACGTCTAGTAGAGGGAGGATATTATAAAGTGAGGAAAGTGTAGCTGGAGGCAAGTTAAAATGTATCTTTTCATATTATCAGATATATTGTTGTTTATACATTTAACCAACTGATAATTAATGCCAGTCAAACTATTAACACATTTACTTTAAATCTGTCAAGGGCGCCTAAATAATAGTCAGCATATTTCACTTTTGTTTTTCAATTTCATGCCCAGGCAGTCAACCCGTGTTGCAGGGTATATTGCACCATTCAGCCTATGTAAGATTTATAGGAGCAATATAACCGATAACTCCTACTTAATATCGCCCGTCCCTCGTCTGTCTCCACCGTCACTGTTGTTCAGCTCACTTTCTTTCGGTTTATGTCTCTCTACAATATGAGGTGGAGTCGCTGTGAAATTCCTGCTACTGTGAGACATTATCTAGGATAATAATGGGTGTATGCTGTGTAATTGCATAATATCTGCAGAACCTTAGGCTTCATGACTGAAGCTTGATTACCTCCGTGTGTAGGGGGGAAGCTTGTATAATTTCAGTCCCATAATGCACAATCAAGTTGGTTCATTTTCTCAGGACAATCTATGCAATCAACATGTGTTGCTTTTATGAGGTTCTTGATGTGTGTGATTTTTGGCCTTTGAAAATCATATTTGTGGGGCTGTGGGGGGATTTGAACACACACAAAACAAATCTTTTTTTGTTTTTCTCAAATTCTGCACCACTTCTCTGTGTCTCTGTTGAAGCCTCGCTGGAGAGTACAAAACTATCCCTGGTTAGGAAGAGGTTAATGCAAAGCAGTAACATACTGTCCATTCGTTTTCTGCTAGACCCTTTTTTTAATCTATGAAAGAGGAATGAAAAATGGCTGCATTTAGTGTCAACGTTATGGATATCGAGTGGAAAGGTTAGAGGGAAAAATCCAAATCCCCAAATTGAAACCTGAATACCTACCTAACGAGCAGATATTAAAACCAAGACACTAAAATCAGACATTAAAGAAAAGACCCACAAACTTAATGCAAGTAATTACATTTTATAATTTAAAAGCCTCTGCATCCGATCGACACAATTTCCATTAAAATGTAGTCGTTCTGGTTTTTTTAGTCAGAGAAAAAATATGAAGCTTATAACTTATAACTAATCCAGTGATTTATTTTATGTGCAAGCAATACAAACATGAATTATTGAAAAAGCACTGCAAAGTCACAGGACTCAAGATCATCAAGGCAGTTCTCATTCTTTTTCCTGTCCTTCAAAATTTGACCAGGAAGATTTTCTGGTTTTCTGGCAGAGGAAGAAAATCAGAGTTACTGTAATCAAATATTTAAATGCAATTTGAAATTTGACATTGGTATTCATTACTCTGTACTTGTTAACAATGACCTGTTGTCAACAATATGCCTAATTATATATATTTTTTATTTATTTGCCTCTCAAGTCAAGGGTAGTGTGTCTTAAATGATGTGTCTCATTCTTTTTGGCAACTGGTTCCTTCGAGTACATTTATTATATGTATGTAAAGCCATTGATGAGCAAAACTATAGTGATTTAGTTAATTATAAATAAAATTTATATAATACATAAACATTGTTTATTCAATTATCTGTTTGTCTGGAGAGATAATCAACCTTCTTATCCTCTCATAATAAACTACATAAAGCAGTTATGCTTCTTAACTTTTTGATATCTTTTTTTGGCTTTTTCTGGCAAGTTATGCTCTTTAGAAGGGTCTTGTGAATTATTCCAGTTAATGATCACCTTGGTCAGAACAGTTTCTTTAAAATGTCACTTGCAGGTTGTGTGAGAGCTTCGTTAACCATAACCATGTGTTGATCTGTTCTGACCTGTTCCTGCCTACGAAGATGTCCTTTTATGCTGCACTGAACCATTTCACAGACCAATAGTTTAGCTGTGTGAAAACACACCCAGTGTGAGATAGATGCCCTTCCAGAGACCAAGACATTGGAAAAGTAAGTTTAGCGAGTTTTATTGGGAAGAACAAGTTTATCAAGGATAAAACGTGTCTTAACTCGTAGTTTGCAAATGTAATGGCAGCAGCTTGGTGTTCGTGATAGTCAATTTTTCATCTATGAAAAGCTGTACTAAATATATAAGAGCATAGGAATGATTTCGAACTCTATATAACTGTTGCAAATCTATTGCAAAAGTGTTGTAAGACCATCATGCCTTAGTGTTCCTCCAACAATTTCTTCATCCTATTTTCCTGTCCTTTTCCTCAGAGATTCAATAGCAGTGCCAGAGCACACAGAGTTTTATCTGTGCAGTGTGAGTAATGCAGTTCCTTTCTCCTAAAGAGAAATGTAAATAGTACTGGTAAAACAGCCTATTTTCACTGGGGGAGTTTCATTTGCAGCCAGTATTAGCTCATAACTTAGAACCGGGCTTCATCTAAAATCCATGGAAAGATCTATATTCCTTCTCTGACTGTAATCCCTGCTCTCTCTTCTTCATGTCCATGGGCATGATTGCTGTGATACATTTCATATTGCAGCAGGATGACTGTATCATGGGGTTTGGAGAATAGGACGTTGCTCCTGTGAAAAGATGTGTACTCCCTGTCTAACCTCGGGGAGCCCATCACCCTCCCCCTTCCGCTGAAGATTAAATGGATCATGTAGTGGAAAAAACACTTCGGTCACCTATTAACCATCTACTACTCTTATTGCACTCCTCCCACAATCAAACTTTCTCTCTGTTTTCTTTCACTTTTCTTCTGCTTCTTTGCCTTTCTCACTACATGTCTCTCTGTGTCTCCAGGGCAAGTATTGTCCAGAAGAGAGTCATCTATTTCCAGGATGAAGGCTCTCTCACCGTTCAACTGTGCGAGAAAGGTAATAACAGCTGCCCATCCAGTCTTTCTTTTCATTCTTGATTGCGTATCATGTTGCTAGTGTCCTGTGCTCTACGTGTAGTTTACCCCCCCTCCGTCTTTGGAGCACATTACCTCCCTTTATTTCATACTATATTTAAAAAAATCTCAAACCAACAAAGCCAGCTGGGGAAAATTGTGAGGACAACAAATCCTGGATGTCATGGGAATTTAAATATTGCTTTCTGTTTCGCTGCAGAGCCCAGCCACTGCTTTCATGCTACCTGTGATTTCATTGCAGAGAAAAATGGCACTCTAGCTTCCTAAAGCTCACAGCCAGCCTGATAAACACTGCGCTCTTGCGAGACAATAAGGCGTCAGGACTCTCTCAGCTCTGATGCACACATTTATTGTACAATAAAAAAAGAGAGCCTGGACGAGTGGTTTCTCAAACTTAATCTCAGGGGAATTTTACTTTCATAAAATCCTCCTTACCTCTCCAAAATCTAATTTTCCAGGCTATTATGCAAGCCAATCAAGCCGCCCTGTTTCAATTTGCTGACGTAAGTTAGGTCTTGTGAGTCATCCTGCTATAACTTAGATGTCAAGTGAGGCTTTCTTTTTTTAATAATTTGGTGATTCATAAATATTCAAGAAATCCCCTTGACCTACCTTTGCAAAACATTGGTCCTGGGCAAAATCTGAATATTTATAAGCCTGAGTTAAAGCTAATGTGTCATTTTAATACCGGTTTATTCCGGGGATGTAATTTTGTGTCATTCTCGGTGATTCCAAATTGTCAGTTGCCAGGTAATTTATGCAGGTGTGCATTTATATCAAACCTTGCACCTCGGTGTGTCTGTTTGTTTACTCCAGAAATGTGTTTTTTAGGATTAATCAGGGCCCTGCGTCCCGATTAACCTTAAATTTTTACACCCGAGTGTCATTTTGTTTGTGCTGTCATCGTCGCATTCTGTCTCCTCGTAGAGGGTGAAGCTACACAAGCTCCTGCCATTGAGTGCTGTGCCTGTGGAACCGCCAAGTACAGACTCACCTTTTATGGAAACTGGTCGGAGAAAGTACATCCTAAAGATTATCCAAGTGAGTTCAGTTTCTCAACATCTTCTGACTGATGCATACATGTACACAGTGCACTGTGGTACCTGGAAATGCTCTGTAGGTCTGCATGAAAAATGTATAAAAGTATTGTAAGATGGCAGCGTGATGACAGAAACGATAAAAAAACTGTTTGATAATTTGACATTTTGACATTTTTTTAAGTTCAGCTCATAGTAAATAAATAAGTGAATAAATAGGTGGAAGGTGCTGGGTTTGAATCCAGTTTACATGTTCTGCTTGATAAAAATCACTTTTAGCTAGGTAGGTAGAATTAGCGCTTTCTTCATCTTGATGTCTGAAATGTGATTGATGTGTAGCCCAGATGGCAGCCACTGAGGATATGAAGTGTATAGCATTCCTATAACTCAGCTTTAGGATATGCTTGCCTTATACACTCACAACTTGGCAAGTGTAAGTACACTGGTATAGACACAACAAACAAGTCTGTGTTCTATGAAGGTTTAGATGACATATGTCTATATAGTATTTGGCTTATAAAGGTTTCCTCGTGGTAAATGACGAGATTTCACTAAGTCTCTGTACACAGTCCAACACATAACGCGTGTACAACTGTAACTTAACCAATTGTGGTAACTTCTGGTAACTGAAACTGCTAGTAGAAATAAATTAAAGATGTTAAACATGAGCACAGAGTCAGGATGAGTGAATGAAAGAACTGAAACAAAAGTTTTCTTTTAAAAAAATCATAAACATGTTGTCATAAGCTTCAGTGAGTTAAGAGTGTTCCTGACTTCCTGTGTTGTAGGACGTGCCAACCACTGGTCAGCTCTGATTGGTGCATCCCATTCCAGAAGTTATGTGCTGTGGGAGTACGGAGGCTATGCCAGTGAGGGAGTCCGTCAGGTGGCTGAGTTTGGCTCCCCCATCAAGATGGAAGAAGAGATTCGACAGAAGGTAGGATTACCATCATACGGATTCTCTGTGGGTTCTCACCCACTCCGTTTTTGAAGTGTCAGTGTTATTTTCCTATCTTTTCATATGATCCTTTCCCATCATGTTGGATTAAAAGTTCTAGTGGCACGACACATCAAAAGTATAAATAAAAACCACCAATTCTAGACCATAACAGTGTATATGGTATAATCATCATTTGAGGCGCTCAGGTTCGAGGGTTATTACAACATACTGTGAGATTAATGACAGGTTGCTCGAAGAACAAGCTGAAATATTGCTCACACACACCAACACGCACGCTGAGCAAACACGCATTTTCAAAGCTGCAGCTGATGAACGTGCAGCACCACAGTGACACTCCCATCTCCACATCATGTCTCGGCATTATTATCTATGATCTTTCTGCTTATTAAAACAGATGCATATTGACAGCTTTTAATGCTAGCCACTGCATGAAATCAGATTCCTTTGGAAACCATCAGCAAACTTCTTTTGACTGAACTATGCCTTTAGGGGATCGGATATTTTTGGAAGGCATTCACTGGATAGCACACTGGGAGGACGAGCTGTTGTCTCAGCTCTTCTTCTTCTTCGTGTGTGCGTGTGGCAAAACTGAAACATAGCGCAGATAGAGAAGAGTGCATAACAGGACACAGCTGACAGGTTTGCTTGAGCATGTGTGTGTGTGTGTGTGTGTGTGTGTGTGTGTGTGTGTGTGTGTGTGTGTGTGTGTGTGTGTGTAACCCAAATGCTTGGATGTCTGTCAATATAATATATAATTTCCTATAGCTATATGCTGGACTACCAAAAGGCATTTTTTTCATACATTTATGTACTGCAATTCTTAAAGGAACAGTGATTTTTACATCTTGGGATTAGTCCCAGCAACTATAAGGTGGCGTGGAAGGATTCAACTGCAAATTGCATAGCTTCATCCTGAATTAGAATTCAACCTGCCGTCTATAAATGATATTCATTCATTCACTTGGAGTTTACTTGCTGCAATACGTGACTGAGAACTGCATTTCAGACATTTATAATCAGCACAAGACCTTATTTTTATCCTCAATTTTTCCATTCATCATGTAAAATCTTATATGGATGAATTTGTGAATAAAAGGTTCTGAAAACCAGCCTATAAAAGCCAAAATCTTTACCCAATCATATACAGACCAGATCATATTCAGACTTTTGTTTTTAGATTTTTTAGTTTCCGTTCTGATGACTCGTGCTTGTGTCTCTGCAGTCCACAGTGTTTCTGCTCTGTTGTGTCAAAACAAGTATTTAGCTTTGATTTAGTAAAGTATAGCTGAAATGTAGAAAAAGGGTAGTGTTTAGAAAAAAGACTTTTTAAATCACTGAATTTCTCAGTGGCTACAGCAGCAAAATTAAGCAAAAATTTGTGAATAAAATGTAGTTATTTGGAAGTTAGACTCTTTAATTACTCAAGAGATTCCTGGAGATTTCTTCCTGTTAAAAGGGAGTTTTTCCTTCCCACTGTTGCCAAACTGCATGCTGATAGGGGGTCATATGATTGTTGGGTTCTTCTCTGTATGTAGGGTTAAAAAGCAAATGCAAAAGTGTCTGATGAGTCCTTCTGCCTTACATGCTGGGACATTAAGGGTATTATTGGTCACAGACTTTCAAGCACAAGAGAAAAGTAAAAGTTGAGTTCTTTTTATCTTATAACGTCAATAAAATTACATCATCTCGCTGCATCCCCCGCAGGGGTCCATCGACCACTCCTGGATGAACGAGTGCAGCAGCAGGTTGGGTCATTGTAAGGCACTAATGGTAACAAAGCCCAAAGGCTCCCTTGCAGGATCCTGCAAGCGCTGAACCCCCAGTCTAGATTAATTCTTCTTACCATGAAATTCCATTTAAGCTCCTGGTACAAGTAACTGTTGTGTTGGCTACACAGGTAGCTAACTGCTGCTGAATGTAAAGATTTAAAGTGGATTGCATGTGGTGGAAATCTGATACATTTGATTCTGACTCTGGTGAAAGGACCTAAAAATCTCGTTTTCCATTTCCCTGTTCTGTTTTTTATTTCTTATTTTGGTTGGGGAATATAGCCTCAGTTGCAGCGTCATTTGCCAATAATCATTATGCAGTAACAGAGGATGAGAAAACAGGATTAATGTTAAGAATATAACTTTATGTAATTATAACTAAAGTGCATTAAAGTTACATAAGCAATCCTGCTCTAAGGAGAATAGCTGGAGCCCATCGTTCTCTGTCCAGCACCACTACTATGAACACAATGCCCTTTCTTCCCCTTGCCTGCAATGCAGGTGTGACTGTTTAGGAATTTTGTGAAGGCTTCTCTTCGCAAAAAATGAATTAATAAATACAATTTTTAAATAATACAATGATATAGTTCTAGTTTATTTCAGCCGTTTCTTTCATTAATTCCTGTCTCCCTGTTTGCTTTCCAGAAATATAGAAGGAGCAAAGAGCTGATTTGTAAGACCTGATTATAGGATATTTCCAAACTTTAAGGGAATGTCAAACTGAATTTTCAGGTCTAAAGCACAGAATCACACGATGTACTGTGGAAACAAAATAAGGTTATAATAAACAGATGTCATAACAGGTAGACTGGGGAAAAATAAAATGATGTCAGTGATTGCACATAGCAAAAACGTTGGACTGCATTAAAAGAGCCTATTTTGCTGTATACCACTAACACTTTATAACGTGCATTTATTTTACACAGAAATATTCAATATAAATAGTATAAGCTCTCTTGTCCATCTCTCAAAAGAGCTGGCAGTCATTTTAGTTTACACAGTGTTTCAGTTTACATTAACATTAATGTTCAGTATGTTAGTGTGTTATAAAACTGTGATTACTGTGATAGTGCATTTTAGTCTTCTGATTAAAATGTTACATTAATGTTGCTTGTGTGAACTGCTTTGACCTAAAGTATATGGATGTCTCTGCGTGTTTTCTTTCTGCCTCACGCTGTTTCTGTGGGCACTGATAGGTGCGTCCTGGCCATTTGCGAGGGAACAATAGCGTGGTGCTGGTGGGCTGTCAGTGTGGTGTGTGCCTGTCAGTTTAGGTTTGGGCTGTTGTGTGGAGACATTATAAGCTGACAGACAGCCCTAACTCCTCTCTTGGCTGGCTCTGTCTGTCTCTGGGGCTAATAACCACCCTGAGACAATGAAAACTTCAGCCTGTCTCATGGTAGAATGAGATGGCTTGATTGTGTACTGTAGACTGGAATGTTAGCTATTGAGCTGTTGGATGAAACAGCCCGATTGTACACTGGAATGTCAGCTATCAAGTTGCTGGACTTTGTACCAAGTCTTAAAAACTTTTTCTAATACGCCCATGATTCAAAAGGTTGTTTTTATTTTAATCGGTATGTCCTGTTCATGTGAAAATGTACTGTAGACCTGCAGTGTTTCAGTCTTTCAATATGCTAGGCTGGCTTATTTTTATTTATCTAAGATTTTTATATTCATATCCGTTAAGATACACTAAACCTATAACATATATAAGTTAAAAAATATATAAATACAGTATCAACCCAGTAGTTCAAAAATACAAAAAATGAAAATAGTCATATACAGTAAGAATATATTATAATTGTACTAGTAATGTATACTAGTAAATTTAATAATATGGTATAAATTTATGGAAATGTCATTTGGTTTCTGTACCTTTGTCTCTCATTTCTAAAGAGTTTAAAAGATCTGTAGAGTTATTTGGAGGAACAGATGCTAAATGCCTTTATTTACAGTGTTAACACAAAGCTGACATTTCCACTTGGATTTAAAAGTGTTTCCATACTTGTGTTATATGATTCAGTGAATTCAGGAACACATTATCAACATTTTCTTTATTTTGCCTTCCCCAAATGATGACTTGCCTTTGTTAGCTGGTCTTTCAAGCATGCAGTGGTTGAAGTTGCAGTGTGTTACACTTTGTTGACTGCCCATGGTTCATATCATCATCCTGTTTGAAAGCTACTTTTGCGCTGTTTTGGACTGGCAGCGTGTCAGTCGTATCCTGCTCCTCATCCAGTGTGAGCTTGGATAGCTGAGACAGAGCGGCTACACTACTTCAATAAGTGGCAGTGAAACGGATATTTATGTATTGTACAGTATTTAAAATTGATTCCAAAGGAAAAGTCCACAATATGTGCTGAATGCCAAGTGTCTGTTTCTGGTTTTGGCTTTTGTCAGCATCACAAACCTAAATCTGAAGTGCTGTAAACAGCAAATCATCAGCAAATGATCAGGATCTGGTACAGTTTTGTTTTGGTTTTTTTGGAAAACTTCTAATGCTCTCATTTATATGTGCACTGACTAAGATGAATTTTTATGTAGTTTTAAATGCACCTACTGACTGCCTCAAAATAGCAGCTTGAAATGTGTTTTGATGTTACACTGACGCATAAGAGGGAGAATGGCACCTCTTTCATGTTGCTCTTTTGTTGTTGTACTTTGCTTGAGGTTGTCGATTCGCTAGTTTTTAATCATAAGCCAAGTCAGCCCATTTTTACACTGCTAGAGATGTTGATGAAAAGAAAGAACATCTGCTTTACTCAGCTTGGAACGGAATTTTGTGATACTGGCGTTTACTATACATGTTAAACTGCAGATAAGTATGAATGACATTTTTCCTTCTTTTCAGTTTGAAAGAATGATTTCATATCCTAGTAATATCCTAAAGGTGAACGGTAAAGAGTAAATTGCTATGGACAGTAAACTGATGATTTTGAGTTTGTTGCATGAGCTGTGTTCCAGATACAGCATCCTTGGCCCCTCAACAATCCTGGCCTTTATTGACATGACACCATCACACAGTTGCTGCAACTTTTCTGTAAATCTTCCATATCATCCATGAGGAGCTCTATTGAATAGAGATCTGGTGACTGTGGGAGCCATTTGAATACAGTGACCTCATTGTCCAACGAACCAGTCTGAGATGCTTTGAGCTTTCCGACATGGCACATTATCCTGCTTGAAGCTGCAATCTCAAAAAATGTGCTTGGTACCAAAATACCAATACCACACAGGGCCCTGTGCTTTGTTATTTTAAGCTGGGTTATGTATAGTTGGGTATCTGTTTCAAAAATATATATTAGTTAACTTTCCAAGGTTTCAGGCACAAGAAAAGTAAAACACAGATACACACATACACATTTTTCTTTCAATTCGCTGGGGCATTAAGGTTCAGACTGGGTGAACATCGAAGTGGCTGCTGTAAAGGTGGGAAGCCGACATGGGTCAGTAATCCCTGTCTTAGCTGAGAATCCCAACCATCCAGAGGAGCAATCAGCTGTGGTGATGTGTGGACAAAGCCTTAAGACCAACCTCTCCATCGCAGCGCCAGCCAATGCTCCCCATCTAACAAACGCCTAAGCCCGGCACAAGACAAGCAGACTGGCAGACAGAGACACAGACAGGCCGGGGAGGGGAGATGAGACCTCAGGGCTCTCACTGTGATGATGTACCTACAAGCCAGAACATCTCTGTCAGAAAGGTGCTGCAGCAGAAGACGTCATATACTCTATTAGAAAGTAATTACATGAGATTTAATAACCTATTGAAAGTTAAACACAGGGTTTTCTGTACATAAACATTTAGATGCTAAATATGATGTTGACAGAGCCGCGTGTGTCGCATTACAAAAGAGTGAACAGCTGTGACATTTTTTCACAAGGCCTCTGCGTTCATTAAAGACACGACTTACAACAGTCCTCTCCTGCTTGGTCAAGCTGAACTTGCCGATCTTGCCGTCCGTCCTCCTCCTGCACCTGGCATCCACTCCCGTTTGCACAAATGCCCTGCAGGCGCAGCCCAACATGCATGAGCCTGTGGAAAATTTGCTCATATCACAGTGCACATAGAGCATTATATTGCAGATTTAAACATGCCAGTAACCTCAAGTGCTGTTGGCAGTTTACTGAAGTTAATAAGCTGCAGACCTTTTATAGTACCTGTAATCCTACGACTACACTCAGGTAGAGTTTAAAGGATTTTATTCAAATTTTTTAAAACTGCCATTCCATTGTTTGTTTAATCAGCATCATTAGCAATATTAGGATATATTTAATGCAAGTTGAAGGAATTTAATTGGTAACGCATGCGAATCACCATAAGGTAGAGCTGGGCGATAGAACGATAACGATATCTATTGCGAAATAACTTTTTCTCGATAGAAAAATTAAACTATTGCGATAGACCTCACCGCTCTTGACCTCTTAAAAAAAAAAAAAAGAACAGCCAATCCAAATTAAGTAGCAACCAATCAAAGCCGCAGCGTCACGTCACGTGACTTGCTACGTACAGCACAAGTGCCAAGCCGCACATGTGTATTTGTTTGGGAAGCAGCCAGCCGCCGTGCCGCCCGGGTAATGGAGGAAATGAGTGTGCCGACTAGAGAAAAATCAACCGAGAATGTGACCGAAGGTTACCCAAGAGAAAACAGATGATGGTTCCAATGCCGGAGAGATTGTCGAACGGAAGAGCCATAGAAGTTCCGTAGTGTGAAGTTATTTCGGCTATTTCAAGTCTGACAAAAAACAGAGTAGCGTGCACTGTAAATTGTGCCGAAAGCAAGTCTGGAAATACAATAAACCGGTGCATGCTCAATCTCTCACTGGAAGCGCTAATTCGCCATTTGGCTTTTGTTTTAAGTAACTGTTAAAACTGTTGGAAAAGCTAAGCTATACAACAAGGAGAGATTGAGAATTTCCTTTTAGTTCTCAGTTTATTTGATATTGACAAAAGTTAGTCAATTTTGTCTGTTCTTCTGTAAAACAAACTAAGATTTATTTTTAGAATTAATATTTTGTTTCCAAGTAGAATTGACAATTTAGTCTGTTTTGTTTGTTCTATTTTGAAATTTAAACGCTTTAGCGGCTGCCTTTTGTGTAGTTTGCAATATTTGCCTTTATTTATCTGAAAAAGTCTCATGTTCCTTAAGTACATCTACCCTGTTGAACTTATTATGGGAAATAAATATTTAAATAAAAACAAGCTGCTGATTATTTCACATTTTACTTGTGAGCAACGGCACATTTAAATCTTACAAATATAGTTATTTGGCTTATATCGTGATAGATATCGTTATCGCCTGCCTGAAATGAAAAAAACATATCGTGATATGAAAAAATCTTATATCGCCCAGCTCTGTAGTTCCACAGCACAATGTGTTTAATACAGATGTGTGTATAACTACATTTTACCTGGTCTGACTACTTGTATTGCAAATGTTTGTTGTGATTAATGCATTGAATTAGAACACTTTCACAAAACCTGCTGCCTACATTACAAACGATGCAATCTGGGAACCCATTATCGGTCACCTGCTGACTTTGCTTCTGGGGACGCTGGACAATATTTCAGGGCTTTTGGTGTGGCAAGCACACGCGTTGCTGGCACTCTCTCACTGTTAGTGGATGCAGAAACATTTTTTAAAGCTAAAAAGTTATCCATTCCTTCTTTTGTACTTCACACAGACTGTTTATGTGGATGCAACATAATCAAAGGTGATTTACAAAATGCTTCTTAGACTACAACACGAATTAAGAAACGTTGAAGTATAAAAGAATCATATGTTCATATGTTGATAGATGGTTATCAAGATTATCAAAACGCAATTCACCTGGCAAAATGTGAAATCCCTGAAATTCAGGGGTGCTGTGCTACCGTCAGCTGTTGTATCCTTTTAGCGGTAAAGCACAGATGCAGTGTTTGCTTTGGAGTGATGATGGGAACATGGGCTTTGTGAGGGCTTGGGCTTGTTTAAAGCTCGATGGGATTGAGATCTGGAGACTAGATTAGCACCTTGTGTTTTTTGTTGATTTTTCTCATTCATAAATTAACCAGCAAGTTTCCACTGTGATGGAGTATGTTATCCTAATGGGAGAGCTCACTGCTAAGGGGAATTGCCACTGTAATGACAACTTGCTCTGCTCATGCTGGCTACAGAGACATTAGTTGAGGAATGAGGTCTGCAGCAAACTTTAGGTGGGTGATGCATTTGAAAGTGACATCCAGACAAAGGGTCCAAGTTTTCCCAGCAGAACATGGCATTGTAATGAGATAATGCATATCCATTTTGGGGTTTCTGGAGGTCTTGAGCTCGGAGGCTAGAGGCGGGATTCACCCTTATTATGGGCGAACACAGTGCAGGCTCCAGGAAAATATGCAGACTCCACACAGGCCCCACTGAGCCACTGGGTTTGGACCTCCTTACTGTCGGGAAACAGTGATAATCACTGCACAGTGTAATCCCATGTCAGGTAGTTTTAATCTGATCAGTGTGTGTTTTTAATGTTGACGTTTCGCTTATGGTTTGGCTGTTTAAATCCTGTTTAAAGACGTGGAATCTTCTTATTGGCAAGTTGTATGGGGCAGCTTATTAAATATGCTACAAATTCTTGATCATCCACAAATGATTCCTAAATAACCTTTGGTGCCACCACTGCGATAATAATGCTAAGTGTCTGGTTTTTACTTTAGTGAACTAAAGTGAAAATCACTCATGTCAGCAGGTTAAGAGCAGACAAGTATGAGAGATTTTTGTCCCTTTGGGACCCAAAAGTATGTTTTAATGTCACCACTCTCCAACTCAAGAAACAAAATTACACGCCGCATTTAATTATTGATTGGTTTCAAATGTCACATGAGGCAGAGAGTTTATAACCATCACATGAATGGAGGTTGTAAAATGTAAAGTGCTGCTGGCCAGGGATTACGTTCTCATCCTTGTTAATGCCACAGCTCACGATAGAGGACACAAAAAAACCCTGCAGCTACCTGATTTATTACTTCCACTGAAATGCCACGTACTCTCAACCAGCTGTGATCACGTCAAGATCAGACAGAGAAATGTCAAGAGCTGCTGGCCAACAAGAAATTTGTATCAACTTTAAAATGAAGAAGTGTTGGTCACATTTTAATTACCTTAATTTCGTTCTTTGCCTTAATGGTGATTTTACTTGTACACTCCAGCTTACCTCTGAAAGGATTTGTGAATCGCAATCTTCTTCTTTCCGCATGCATTGCTCAGCAAGCGCTTCAGGGCACTGTGTGTTATGACTACAGCTGTTGTTGTGGAAACCATTTTTTTGTTCAGCTTTTAGCACTGTAGGCAGCAGCCAGAATCCATGTTTTTTTTTTTTTTCCTTTTAAAACAGGGACACAAAGGAGGCAGGGGTATAAAGAGAGGTGGACAGAGGTGGTCACAGACACAGGTTTTCGCTCCAAACGTTGCCCTGAGCCATAGACCTGACCATTTACTGCCCTGAGCTACTACCTATCAGATCTCCCTGGGGAAAACTGCATCTGACATTTTCTCTGCCCAAAAGTGATGCTTTTAAAATCTCACTTTCACGAAAAGTTTGAAATGTGTCACAGTGACCTCTGTGCCACAGAGGATGGTCATGGCAAGAGGTTTGTGGCTTTCTGCTGCTAGTCTGAACCTATTTTCATTATTTCATTTCATTAGGAATTGCCTTTATTAATATCTATTTTCTTTTTTTCCCCATTCCCTCTTCAAAGTGGAAAAACTTTAGTTCCTTAAGTTACTTATCTTATACTTTTATCTTCTGTCTCGCTTTTTGTTTCTCTTTGCAGTTTCTTTTTTGTCCACTTTGTTCAAAATTTAATTATTAAATTTTTTCATCCATCCTTAAAACATGTCAGGAAATTTTATGCTTTTTTTTGAAAGTTCAGTTTAAATACAATTTAAATTTTTTTATTATCAGTTTACAAAAACAGTGATCTCATGGTGCTTTATATTGTAGGTTAAAAGTCTTTCTGTTGCGAGGAAGAAGTCCCTTTTAACAGGAAGAGACCTCTGGCAAAACCAGTATCAGAGAGGGTGAAAAGTTGGGATGGAGTGGGGGAAAGGGAATGCTGACCTGCTGTAAAAGGTTACTTTCTTCCTTTGCTATTTCAGCTTTTCCAACTCTGATGTTAAAAGCAGGGACGTGCAGAGAGGTTTAAAGGGGCGGGTGCTCAAAGTTAAAAAGGGGCACATTGAACCATGCTGAATAACAACAACACACATTCATCAAGAATCTAATATGGGAAGGGCAGGGCTGTGTTGATCTGAGACTGTAGACATTAAAAAGTCCACAGGAGAGATGGTAGCTGATTAAACAAGTGTCATGAGATAATAACAAAATGCAAAGATTGGTGACAGCGCTTGGAACCATAAGGCAACGAAAAACTGCCTTTAGTAGCCTCATACAGCTCCTACTGTTTCCTCCTCATGTCCTTACCAGCCATGTCTGCACAATGTTATATCATGAGTAATATTTTTTTAAATCCAGCTAAATAAAACACACACATGCACGCACACACAGTGACATTTTAGACCTTCTTCAGAATACTGTATATACTATGGGCATCCTTACATTATTATTTATTACTAGAGCTACAATAATAACGCAATGAGGAGGGGGAAGTAATAAATATGAAATAATGTATTTATGATGATTCCATTTGTTTCACTATCCACTCTGTGCAGGGCAAAGCTTATTACATTTTTAAACTGTAGAGATACAATCATTTTACTGCTGTAAAATCCAACTTTTGTCTTATTTAAAATATAAATCTAATATAATCTGCTTCTTAATGTATGTTCTTTAAAATACAGCGTGTGTTTTTTAATATATTATAATTATAATAATTATTATGTGGACATGCATATTAGATCGTTTTTTAGTGAAATATAATCCCTCCAGAAAGGCAGGAAATGCCCAGAAACTTACTTTAAAACTAAATATGTTCCCTAAAACGGTGACAGAGCTACAGACCCATGACAGCCAGGTAGCCAGCAGCTGTGACCAGCACTACTTGTGCAGTTAATAAAAGGACAGGTAATGTTTGTCGCGCTGTTGCACACACAGCACGCTCGTTTGTTTCAGTTCGTCAGTTGCAACAAGACAGCTTACCAACGTGTACGTAATAAGCTAATACTCCTGGGTGCTACACACTACAGTGTGCGCTGTACACCTACTTACTGGGTTTGTCGCATCAGTCTGTGTCTCTGAGTTAACTTGTGTTTCTCCTACAGCTCCGGACCGCAAAAAATGCGCGTGCTCTTTGTGAGCTCGTTCCCGGCTCGTAACCAGCGCGTTCTGCCGTCGAGGGCGATCATTGGTTAAATGTGATCATGTGACTGATGCAAGCCAGATCCTTTTATTTAGCAAAACTATGATTAATAGTTAAATATTATTGTTGAGGGGCACAGACAGGACTCCGCACGCACACACACATAAAAAAAATAAATAAATAAATAAAAAAAATTTAAAAGTTGCCTCAACAAAAGGGCACTTTGGGCACTCATCAGGAAAGGGGCGGGTGCTCAAGCCCCTCTAGCCCCCCCCTCTGCACGTCCCTGGTTAAAAGCCCGACCTCACAAGTACTACTGTTGTGTATTGAGTGAGAAAAAACTTAGCTGATCAAAATTAGCAGGCTTATAAGAATAAAAAATAAGAAAGAAAAGTTAAGAAAAGTTGTTTGTACAAAGGGTAACAAAGGCCATTAGATGTTGTTCACAAAGCAACCATGGGAGCCCAAATCTGTCAAGAGACTGACGACCATTTTTCAAGAAATTTAAGAGGAAAAGCTGTTGCTAATGATTGGGTCATAGACTCGGTTCTAATAAATAATTAAAATATTTGTATTTTTTATTTTTGGGAAATTAACATGTTTTAAGCCATTTTTATGTGTTAGTTTCTTTTCCATGTCCCAGTCGCCAGTCTTGGCGACCAGTGACGAGGCCTCCACTCCTGGCCGCCACCCGGCACACAATGCACTCAACCCCTAAGGCCCCTCCTGCGGGTGGCCTGCAGGAGGATGGGCTCCCATGATACAAGCAGAAGAAATTAGCTTTCTCCGAAGGGTGGCTGGCCTCTCACTTAGAGATAGGGTGAGAAGTGTCACATATGACTGTGTGGCCACTACCAGCTCCACCACCATCATCAAGTTTGCTGACGACACCGTCGTGGTGGGCCTGATCTCTGATAACAACGAGACGGCCTACCTGAAGGAGATTAGGAATCTGGAGAACTGGTGCCAGAGGAACAACCTCCTTCTAAACGTCAGTAAGACAAAGGAGCTGATAGTGGACTTCAGCACTAAGCAGGAGAGGAACTACCAGACCCCTGTCATCAACGAGTGCCCAGTGGAGAGAGTGGACAGCTTCAAATACCTCGGAGTTCACATCACGCAGGACCTGTCATGGTCCTGTCACATCAACACCGTGGTGAAAAAGGCCCGTCAGCGTCTCTACCACCTCAGACGCTTGAGAGACTTCCAACTGCCCTCCAAGGTGCTCAGGAACTTTTACTCGTGCACCATAGAGAGCATCCTGGCGGGAAACATCTTAACCTGGTTCGGGAACAGCACCATGCAGGACAGACGAGCTCTACAGAGGGTTGTGCGGTCAGCTGAGCGCACCATCCGCTCCGAGCTCCCTGACCTGCACTCAATCTACAGCAGGCGGTGCTGGACCAAGGCCAGGAAGATCGTGAAGGACCTCAGCCATCCCAACAACAGACTGTTCTCTCTGTTGAGGTCAGGAAAGCGATTCCGCTCCCTGAAGACCAACACAGAGAGACTGAGGAGGAGCTTCTTCCCGCAGGCGATACGGTCTCTCAATCACACCACCACACAGTACTGACCCACACATATGGTTCTTACACACACACTGGACTTCCTGGACTTTGTTTTTGCACAACACTGGTCACTATATTCTTCATTTCCGGTTAATACTTGTACAGCTGCTGTTATTGTGTATATATTTATTTATATTTAGATTTCTTCATACATTCTTATATAGTTCTATATTGTGTATTGTGTATTTTGTTGTACAGTTATTTTATTTTCAACTTTAATTTATATATTTTATCTTATTCTTCCCAGTTAAATTTACCCTTCATTCTAATTTGTGTTGTACAGTTATTTCATTTTTAACCTTAATTTATATTTTATTCCTTCCTAGTTAAATTTACCCTTTTTAATTTTTCATATTTATTTCCTATCTTATTCATAGCCTTTTCCTTTTTTGTTTTCTTTAGGTCACGAGCAGTTGTCCAAGCATTTCACTACATATCGTACTGTGTATGACTGTGTACGTGACAAATAAAATTTGAATTTGATTTGATTTGAAGTTCAGCCATCCGGGAGGGGCTCAGAGTAAAGCCGCTGCTCCTCCACATCGAAAGGAGCCAGTTGAAGTGGTTCGGGCATCTGATAAGGATGCCTCCTAGGCGCCTCCTGGGTGAGGTGTCCTGGTCATGTCCCACCGGGAGGAGGCCCCGGGGCAGACCCAGGACACGCTGGAGAGATTATATCTCTCGGCTGGCCTGGGAACGCCTTGGTGTTCCCCCGGACAAGCTGGAAGAGGTGGCTGGGAGAGGGAGAGGGCTTCTCTGTTTAGGAACTCTGTTTAGCAGTCTACAGATTTTATGTATTGGAGATGCATTATAGCATGACAGTAAAGTCCAAACTATTTCCAGACCACGGACAGCTATCCGTCTATAAAAGTGAAGGTAATATGCTAACCTGCTCCATAGCCAGTCCACAATGGTAGTGCAGAGCTCGAGGAAAATGACCCAGCAGCCAAACAGTGTAATATAATAGTAACAACCAAAGCTTCACTTTCAACAGGTAAGAGAAGCAGAGCTGTACAGGCGTGAATGTTGTAGAGGAAATGTTGCCCTTTTCTGCAGTAGAATTGTTGCTGCTATCTTTCTGCTGCCTCTCACCAACGTTGCTGCCGGCTCTGTGATAGAATTCAATACATAAAGTCAAACTGAAAAAGATGTCACATAATGAGCAGTGTAGCAAATGAATTTCTAGAGGAACTAAAGAAGTTCATTAATTATTGTTTTTTTTTTTCATGTAGCGTATTTATTTACAAAGGGTAATCTCAGTGTTCCTGGAACAGGCCATGACCTTAAATTTGAATGTCATCTTTTAATTGAATAAACTCAAAAAGGCTTTTGTGGCTTCCTATTTTTATTCTATTTTCTCAGCTTGTCTTTTTTTATAATGTTACTGTTTCTTCTCGGGATTTTTGCTTCCTTTTCGCCGTTCATTTTCTTCAAACACCTCACTGCCTAACTGACTGGCATCCCCTCCCAAACACCCAAAAATGTTTTCCTTTTTCTCATGCTCTTATGAGCATGATCAATCAATCAAAGGCATATGCTACATTCCCTTTATGTAAAGCACACAGCATTTACGTGCAATAAAATGTGCATCCAATGTCTTATCGGTTTTCCAGTTTCTTGACATTCTCATCCTAATGTCAGTACTTTTTTTTCTTGCTTTTTCCTTTCTCTGTAATCTCATAGTGTTTGCATTATCTCTCCCTGCTTTGAAGGTCCTTATTTCAGAGAGAATGTCAGAGAAAGAGGGTGGGGGGTAAGATGAAGATGAATAGACAGAGAGGGAGAAGAGGACCAAGAACTCCATCCTTCACTTTCCTCTCTCTCTGCAAAACACTTCACAGGAAATTGCTACAGACGTGCCACTAGACAGAAGGACAGATAGGCAGGCACGCATGCACTCACACACAAAACCACTCCCTACATCTTTATTGCTTCCCATAGAAGTCAGGAGCGCACCGCTGAATAAAGAGAGACAACGCAAGGCGCTCGGAGAGTGCTCCAAAGCTCTCCTTCCATTCCTTTCTCGTTGCTGACATCTGTCACATTTAGAAGCGAGGAAGTAATGCTAAGTGATGTACTTTCTCTGCATGTTCACAAACCGTGACGCGTTGACAAAATGTTTTGTCAACTCGTCACAGCCTCTAAACTCCATTGAGAGAACTGTCTTTTGGCTCTGCTCAAAAGGCCTCAGTGGGGAAGTGAAAGCTCTCACCTGTGAGGGTACCACGCAAACACTCACATGTGAGGGTAAGTAGTTGTTGTGAATACACGTCATCTGTTTCACATCGTGTGGTCCTTTCAGGGAAACGGGTGATAGGCAGCTGGTCAAGCCTTCCAGGTACAGCGTTTCTTGATGGAGACGTTGGATAATTCAGTTTTTATTACAAGATTGTTTTTCATTGTAGTAGGACTCTCACCTTGATATCTCTTGGTGTCTTGGACGAATTCGCGCTGCTGCCGTACACCACACTGATAATTCACACACTTTCTCTGCCTCTAGGCAGCTTCTTTCTTTAGTCAGATACATATCATCCTCAGTAAAATACAACTAGAATATCTTCTCCTTTTATCCCCAGTACTGCTGCTCTAGAGAAAACAATGCTTAGCTTGTGTATTTTTTATAGTTTAGACATTTTATTTCACGCACTTTATCACCTCATGCATGTTTGTGCTGTATGTGCTCTTTACTGGGTGTTGGGGTGATTTGACAGCAGGTTACTGTGAAGGGTGTTGTCAGCTGCACTATCTTTGGACTTCATTTGTCTGTGAGAGCAGGAGGAGGCTGGAAAAATGAGAGACAGCTCAACCCAGTGTTGGCTGTATGTGTGTCTGTGTGTGTGTGACTTTTCCTCTGCATGTATCTTGATTTGTGAACTTGTGGGAGTAATATTATGGATCTTGCGTTAGGTTTGTTAAGTTAGAGAGCAGCCGATAACAATAGGACGCACACACAGATGCACACATCGTGTTCACAGAGTCAGTCCTGGGGGATTTTTGAAAAGCTTTTGGTGGCTGACAGACAGACAATGTCTCTCAACTGGCTCTAATTGGCTGAGAGTTGCAGGAGGGAGACAACTGGACGAATGAAGTGGGGACGGTGACAGGCAAGACACATCCTCCCTAGTTTTAAAAATTATTTCATGTCAATCTCACTCATGCATCAGTGTGTAATACCAATTAATGACTGCATCTGGCATCTCTCGTCTTTTTGTTTCCTCCTTATACTGACTGTGGAATAATCTTGTTAATATTAAACACAGATCCTTGTCTTCGTAGTGAGGAGCCGGCTTCTTCGAGGTAGCGTGGCATGTGAAGTGAATGAGAGGATGAGAACAGTGTTTCTTTTTTCAGGGTGTTTCTCTCAGACAGCACAATCTGACAATTTGTTTTTACTATAAAAATGTTCATACGTTTGGAGGAAGTCGTTTATTAAAAGCCTCCTTTTTGCATCAGCTGATTCATTTTAAATCCAATATTTTAGTTTGGCAGAGACTTGATTTCCACTGATGGCAACATGAGGCTGCAAAGCAACACCTGTTGACTGTCTGAAGGTTCTCTGTCATCCAGGTCATCGTAGTCTAAGGAGCTTGGAAAGAAAAGCATCTGGACTTTCACCTCTCACCTGAGAAACTTCTTCAGTTCTAAGAGCAACTGGTGGAGAGTCCCAAATTTTAAGCCCTATGTGAGTGTCCCCCAAGAGGGTCATGGGCCCCCTATTGATCCTCTACCTAATCACACGAGCCAAGGTGTAAAAATCGGAGTGAAAATGGGTATTGACTGCAATCCCGAAAAGTTGATTTTGTTCATCTGGACGTAGCGTTTTCAGTGGGAGAAGCATTTCATCACTCATCCAAGTGACTTCTTCAGTCTCAGCTGGTTGCAGGTTTCCCTGACCTTATAAACAGTACATTTGTACAATGACTGAAAGGTCAGTTCTGTGATCATTAATATGCATTAATATGCAAATTGTCAAGACCATTGATCATCATTGATCAATGGTCATGAGTCCCATTCACAGAGAGTTGGGGAATGGCTGCAATCACAGCATTGTAAGATGGTGAAAGATGTACCCTTTGGCCCCGTCCTCAGTAGTTCACAGATGTTTTTCCCTTTTCACGTCGTCTCCTTGACTCTCTGCTCAAACCAGCGTTCCTCCCTGTCCAGGATGTGTACATCCTCGTCATTGAAAGAGTGTCCACTGGCCTGCGGGTGTAAATAGACTGCAGCGTACTGGCCTGACGAGGTGGCTCTTCTGTGTTGTGTCATCTACTTTGCCAGAGGTTGTTTGGTTTCCCCGATGTATAAATCCTGGCAATCCTCCTGGCACTTAACAGCGTACACTATGTTACTCTGTTTGTGTTGGAGGACCCGATCCTTGGGGTGGGCTGATTTTTGGGGCACCATTTTTTTGGGGTTTGAAAGCCACAGGTACGCGGTGTTTCATGTGTCTCAGCTGTTTCGATACTCCTGACACATACGGGCTCACTATGGTGGACCGACACATCAAGTTCACCATGGAGGATATATGAAAAATGACAGGCTAGCATTCTTAGACTGTGAGATTTCCTGTGATGGGGATTTCCTGCAATATAAAAATGCTCAAGTTAACCCTGCAGAAAAGACTTTCTAGAGTCCAGGGCAAAAATACAGTTTTGGTCAGTTTGAGCTAATTTCCCCCTTCACAACGACTGTAGCGTGTGACCTTTCAGGCTTAAAATTACACGCGCTGCCAATTCGATTAACTCGTGTGCTTATCAAACCTGCCAGATGTTCACTAGGCCTCACTTCTACTAATTTGAGTCATTGACCTGGACTCTAACATTAAAAAGCCGATCAAAGACAAATGCAAATAAATAATTTGCATTTTTTTTAAAATACTTTCCTCTCTGATTGAGGCAATCTGATGTACCATTCGGTCTGCTTTGAAAAATGTGTCTCCATCACAGCTTCATCACTTTCGGGTTGGAATATTAGGAATACTTTTTAATGTAGCTGCCTGTCTCTTTTCAGTTATGTCTATAGACTGTTCCCTGCCCATTACATCACATCTCTGCTGGTGTGTTGTTTTGAAATGACAACACTTTATTCATTTATATGACAGTGCCTTGTTTCTTATGGATACATGGGCCCCTCTTTGCTGTACTCAGTCCCTCACCTGTCTTGAAATTGTCTACATTCAGCACAAATGTTACTTTTTTCTGTCACTCGTCTATCTCAATGGTAAAAATACAGTTTGTACACCTACAACATCTCTGAAGTTAGACCCAACTGCACCATCCGGGTTTAAGCTTTTTAAAGTTTCAGAGCTGCACAGTGAGTAATACATCTTAGTTCATTTAGCTCTACTGTAGTTGCAGCACTTTCAGACATTTATCAAAACTCTAACACATTTATTCAGCTTACTGTCCTCCACCCACAAGCGTGTGCACGTTATAGCACCTCAGTTGAAACTTGCTGAGTTCACAGCAACACTGTTGGGTGTAAATTGAAACAAAAGAAATCGAATCATAAGCTCTGTTGTATTCTTCCCAATATTTAGATTCAATGTTCTGTGTAGTAAACAAATGTTTGTACGAACTTGAGAGAATTTAAAAAATTCAATTACAGCTACTCAAGCAAAATGTGCTTGCAGTTATATTTAACACGTGGGCTATCAACAATACTGTGATTTAAACTGGCTGTGTTTTATCTGTGTAGGTGGGATGTAATTATGTGTTTTTGAATACGCGAAAACATCAATGTGTTTGCATGCTGATTTTAGCATTTAGCTCAAGCTACAGCTGTGCCTAAGTACGCCCTCATAGTTACTATTGCAGTTTTAAGCTCTTGGACTGAAACATGCTCTGTGCCTAAATTGAATTCTGGTGTCAGGTATAGATCCTTCTACCCCCCCAGAGGAAGAGACCAATTCAAACTTGAAAAGGCAAATGCAGACTTTCACTAACAGCACTGGGCAGAACTCCAGAGACAGCTGGACTCTCTGACATGAGATATTTCTCACCTTCATCCCCGTTTGATATAAAGCGGGACACATCAGCTAGCCCAGTGAACATAAATGTCCATTTTATGGACATCAGCACCCCGATTTGAGGCATTAAAATTCACTTTCCACTTCCTGCCATATGGAGATTCCGACATGAAAGCTGTTAGTCAGGCTTTCAAAAGTCTTTAATGCAGAATCCAGAGACTCCCTGAGACAAATAAAGTTTAGACAGACTATGTAATCCAAATGGGATTTTATAGCATAGTTATTAGCAGCAGTCATCAAAGAAGGTTTACAATTACATTCTAGTGTTAGGCAGGATGACGACGGCGCTCATAGCACATCTCATGCCTCTGTCTGTCTTTCATCTTACTTTGAAAGGCTTTAATGCTTCACTTTGCAGTGGGACTTCATTTAAGCTCAATGATCAGATGCACTTGGGGAATTTTCGCGTTCACAGGTCTCTGCTGTAACATATCCTCTTTACTGTGGAGATGACTGCTGGCTCTAAAGGGCCCTTTATTCTGCAGTTTTCCCACATTTTAATTCTTTAATGTTTTTTGCGACACTTCAACTGTCTGTTGAATTATCTCCTATCAAATGTGATATGTCACAGTGTTCTTTTTTTTAAATATACAGTATGTGATCCCTATAAATGAGTGATCTTTTTAAAGGCCACTTTGAAATTCAGTCTGTAAAGATAATGTGACAGCACAGCCGAATGGATAATCCAGTGATGTATAAATGATGAATTAGATTAATAGAATTGTGGTTGTAATAACGTGTGCCTGGTCATAAATGTTTAATAAGGTATTTCAAAATGCACAGCACTGACAGAAACCGGTGTCCCCGATGGATTGTTTTTACTCAGGGCTAAAGATCCCCTGTCAGCAAATCAATGGGGGAGATTAAGGCTGTGGCGAGACAGTTTGTTAGGCTGGCTGGCACCGCAGGGCCTGTCTTGTCCTTGGCATGTCTTACTTTGTTTTATTTTGTTTGGTCATTTTATTTCACTGTCAGGGTTTCTTTTCCCTGTTTCAGAAGAAAAGGGAGGGTGGTAAAGGGATTTTACCTAAGCCTCATTGGAACGGAAAAGGCTGAAAATGAGAGCGAGAGGAGAACAAAGGGCATTGAGTGTTCCAAAATTTGCCATTCAAATGATGATAAATCCACAAAACCAAAAGCAGAGCTGTGTTTTAATGTTGTGTCTTTTATTGCAGTTCTAAGAGTGCAAAACTGTTCACACTGAACACATCACATTATAGTCCAAAAAAAACCCCCAAAACATAAAACCTTCCTTAAGTTCTCCAGTAAATGTCTGAGAGGACCCCATGTACAACTGGAGTATGAAGATTATGCTGCATGGTTTGAATTTTTTGATGTGACTGAAATCTTAGAAGCATTAAAAAAGATTTGGGCCTATAGTGACAAATGCACAAATGTTGGGGACTTGAATCTTTACAAAAAGGCAAAAAGCAAAGGATCGCTTTGTCGACACCTAACAAGCAAATTGTGTTTTTCCTTCCTGCGTTTTCCTTTTGTCCCTCTGTTCTGACTGTATGCCCCATTCTCATTGGTTCTCTTGTTCCCATATGGATTTATAGTCCTGTTACCTTTGTACTTCGCCCCCTCCAAACTTTGTTCTTCTGGAATTCTGGACATTTTTGTGAATTATGAAAAGCTTGCCTTTTGGTCCGTGTCCCTGCTTTCAGTGTTCTGTGTTTGGGCTTTCATTTTGACATGCACATAACCTGTTAATTGTTTTCTTGACCTTATCAAAGTAGCACTGGCTGCTTGTTGGTAGATTGCAGACTTTAATACAACAAATTGCTTAACACAAGTAGATTATTTTGATTGGCTAGTCCCTTTAAAAAAAATCAGCCTCAATGATGTCACCATTCACTTTGAGTACTTTTTTTAAACCTTCTAATAGTGGGAGTAATCCACATCCCTTGCTGCAGTAGTTTTTAATTTGCCTGCAGTTTCTACTTGATGTGTCCTCTTGTACTCCAGCTGTCATAAACCAGACGCAAAAAGGTCTGAGTCTACTTTAATTGCTACCCTGTCCTAGTAGCAATAAGTTTTACAAGCCGTGGAGGGTGAGTGACTGACTTTCTTCTAGGGGTTGAGCACCGCCTCGAGGTGGTTTCAAACTTTTTGTGAAGTGAATTTTATCTGCGGTTTCATCAAGCTATCAGAAGATTGCCTCCCAGGGTGCAGGAATGAAGTCTCTGGCTGACTGTTGAACCAGACGCAGGAAGAGCAATGCTCATTCTGTGGAGCAGCTGTTTTCCCTCCAGCCCCCTAAGTAAAAACCCAGCACTCCCCAACCCACCCGACCCCAAGCATCTGATTATTGGACTTAAACCATTTTGTCCGCAGTGTCTCACAACAGCAGACAACCATTATGTCCTTTTAGTATGGCCAAAGTGAGAGCTGTGTCTGCTCATCATTAAGTCCTACTACGAGCCTAGATTTTGTGCTTTAGTTTAAATATTTTTAACACGCATAAATGCTGCCTCATTTGCTGCTACACAGGGTGAGTTAACATCTTCTCATTAATTTTGTATGAAGTTGCTCCCAGCCAGAAGTTTGCACTCAGTCTGAAAATGTCTTTAAACTAAGATCTGCAAACATTCAGCTCGACTGAAGATTGAGCTGTAAAAACACACTACAATTATAACACAGGGACAGATAAAATATTAAATGTCATTCAGCAGTTAGGTCAAGTAAATTAACTGTGAATGTGAAAATTTGATTAAAATTGTAGCTGGAATAGAATTGCAACGATAAAGCAGCTCTTATTATAGACGTGAACCAAACAATAATTTAATCATCGAGTTCATAAACACAACACTAAGCAGTAGCATTTTTTTTTTACAATTAATTAATTGTTCAAGAGAAGCTAACAATAAAAATCTATAATAACGAATGTCAGGAAATTGTTGCTTTTACTTGCAGTAATAAGCAGATTAGTTTTGGTCTTCAGAAAGAAATTCAAATTAAAGTTGCTCTTCAAGAAGATTAGCTGAATGTCCTTCTTGGGCTTTCTGCCTCGTACGTTGTGCACAATGTTAATTGTTAATTAGAACTTAGAAAAACAACGAGTGCAACGTGGGAAGAGGAGGAAGCAAGAAAACGTGCCAGGTTTAATCACACTCCGCCTTTCACTGTCAACACTTAACGCTACATATTTTAAATATTGTGATGTGTACATGTTTTAAATGCAAACACCGCAGGTTTTTATCATTTTTAAGTAGATATACATTATTTGCATAAATATGATTTTCTAAGTATAAAAAATAAACGTCACTAATATCTGTGTGTATGAAAGAAAGACATGTTTGGGGTTTTTCTTGTATTATGTTTTTTTTGTCGTTGTGGTTAGGGCTGCCACGATTAGTCGACTAGTCACGATTACGTCGACTATCAAAACCGTCGACGACTGATTTAATAGTCGACGCGTTGTTTGAAGCTTTGAAAGATCACAAAAGACGCAGGAATAAGCAGTTGGATTTAAGAGTGTAATAACGGACTGAAACAGAAGATGGCAGCACTGCATGTACAAGGATGCCAGCTGCCGTTAAACCCCGAAGAAGAAGTAGCTCTGTCCCAGAATTCATAGCGCGGCCCAGCTTAGTTTCCAACAATGGCGGCAGCTAGTTAGTTTTAATATTACTCTTATTATTCTTTCTGGGTCACAAAATAAACGTTTAACATACTTTCAGGCGAGAATGTAGCTGTGTAAACCTCAAATATCTGCTCAGTTTATCAAGACACCACATATTTTCAAAAGCGCTCCGATGTTTTCAGAGACGTCTGTTACCCACTAGCTCGATAGCTAGCCGGGTTCAAGGCTCACTAGAGCCCATGAGAACACCGGACTCCCGGCAAATCATTTTCAAACCCACCGCCGTCTTTCGCTACTCAGGTTAAACATATATAAGTCACTTAGATAACTTAAAAATGTTATTCTTTGGCTTTTTTCAGTATTTTATTTGTTCCTGAGTAAATTGGTTTGGCTGAGATCAAAGTTATAGTTTTTACACAGCTGAATAAACGTCAAGCAGACAGCTGATTATCAGAAGTGTGAGATGCTGGAGAATATACTCCGGTGTCCTGTTATATTTTAGATAGCAAGGAGTTTATTAAACTTCACCAAAACAATCTGCAAATTTCATTAAAATGTAATAAACTATAATCTTTTCTTTATTTTTACCTTAAACACTTAAAGCTGTAAGCTAATGATAGTTATATAAGAGCAGATGCTGCTTACGTCCAATGGATGATGATTAGTCGACTAATCGCAAAAATAATCGGTGACTAGTCGACTATCAAAACTATCATATGTGGCAGCCCTAGTTGTGGTAATATGTTCAGTATCTCCTGGTTTGTAAGAGAGTGTCTGACTACACCACCACTGCATGTGGAAACATTTCCTCTGGCCATCTGCCTCATAACAAACTGCAGTTTTTGATATCAGACCTGGACTATTTTTGGCCAGTGGAGCAAATGATATTTACTGGTTTCTTTTTTTCTCCATATGATACAGTGAGAACAATCTGCACTTAGCACCGGTCTATTACAAACCAGCTGGGTCTGCACCTGTGATTTTTAGTTATATTTATTTTTTAGGCAAGCTGTAAGTGGTAATGTACCTTACTGGGCTGCGCTTCTGTTTACTTCTCCATATAAAAAAAAAAAAATCACATAGAAAAAAAGCTATAAAGAAGTAAAGAACCAGGCAATTTTAATGATGTTTAGCTGACCGCATGTCTACATGTTGAGTCATTGGTGTATGTAAATGAAGTTAAGGGTGATTGTGTGCTGTCCTGCTGGGATGGACATGCTGGAAATAAGAGACAATGCCACCATGTCCCTCTTCTCTCTTCCTGCACATACGATGTCCCACCTCATGCGTGCAGGTAGTGCTACATGAGCTCATTACAGCATTACATGTTTCACTTTATTCCCCACCTTTGCGTTTATTGCACCCTCCCTTTATTGCAGCTGCCCACTTTGGCAACTTTTTATCCAAAATGTAAGAAAATGACAATAAACACTGATTAACAAGTTCACCAAAATGTGTCATTTTCTTGATTATTCTGTTAAACTTAATCGCATTGTGGTGAACATCTTTTTTTTACGAACTACCACATCCAAGGTCGCCTCAATCTCTGCACTCACTCGTAGCCACATCTTCAATTTTAAGCTTTCTATCCAAAGTCAGCGTCGACCTTTTTGAGGCTGAGGACAAATGATTACATACCTTCACTTCCCCTTTGTTAATCCTTTGTTTCTACTCCACAGGGAGCGCCGTTGCGTTTTTACAGCTGCCACTTTTCTATGTTTGCATCTGCAGCTTTTGTGTGTTCGTGCATATGCGTGTGTGTCCTCTCCTAATTGGGAATTTGTATTCATTAAAAGCCGTGAATGGACGCTAAGATGCAAGTCCACACCTGTTGTTTATGTCAGCAGCGTCTCTGTTGGAGGCGGGTCAAGATTAACAGTGGCCAACCATCCCCTCTCCTCTATCATCAATAGTCACAATCACATCATGAATCTCCAATTATCTCCCAAGCTGCGGGCCCCGGGGCGAGATCCGAGTCTGTCTTCCAGTCTTGAAATAATGAGCAGATTTTTTTTTAACGTATTAGCATGCTTCCCACCATAGATTTTCATCCTAATTATTTTTTTTCCATTGTATCTGATTAGGTTGGAGAAGAGAGATTAAGCTTTGATCAGGAGACGTGTGTTTGGGCGTGTGGCTTTTTGCATGCATGAGAGAGACAGAGGTGAGGTGATCAGTTGTCTAGTTGGTAACAGGAATGCACAGATGACTAACAACAAATAGGGAGATGTACAGTAGCTTGTTAGCTTCACACGCCTACCAGGTAGCAATATGTTGGGAGTTTTATAATGAGGCTGCTTCTTTCATGTGGACCGAAGCTTTAATCCCCAACACATCAGCAGAATGACATATGGTAAACAGTGCATTGTTTGTCACCTTCTTTCTTTGATGCATTTCACTTATTCTCCTCACTTTCTTCTCAAATCAGCTTCTGCTTTCCTTACTTTTTGCTTACATATTATACTTTTCACTCCTTTTTTTATTCTGGATGTTTTACTGTCTCTCTTTTCCTTCCTTATATTTTGTTTTGTATCTTTACCCCTGACCATTTCCTCTTCCTTCCTGCCCTGTTTTTATCAACCTAAAAACTTCTTACCTTAACTTGTTCTTTCTTATTCTTTTGTTGGTTTTCAGATAAAATTGAGATTGTGATTGGCTTTGATTGCTGCTAGAGTGTTTGCTCAGAAGAACATTGTCTTAGAGCCTTGCTTGTTGCTCTTGTATTCAGCCTAAACATATGACTTGGTTTCTTTACAGAAGTTGTAGACAGCACTGTTGCGATTGCTAAATGGTTAAATATTACCTATATATATCACAGGTTCAAAACAGAGTAAATGAAATTAGCCTGTGATTACTTGTTCTTTCTCCCTGTGATAACAATTTAACATTCTGTGCATGCCAGTAGTTATATGAGTATTAACACCTGCTGTCCACAGGTGCCATGTAGTCCTTGAAAGGCCACTTGAGACTTTATTATTGGCTTCCAAGCATATCCAGCTCTCCAGGTAGTCTCCTGCTGGAGGTCTTTTAAAGTTTTTCTTTGGGCATTGGCTGATTTTTTTTTTATCATTTTCAGATTAGTATTATTTAAGCTACTTATTCAAGCATAAAAAAGACACCTAACACAAGTGATGAACCAATGTTGTGTCTACACATAACGGGCAGCTTGGCAACGAAACCCATTTTAAATTATATCTTTAGGCACTTTTTTACTAGCAGGCTGTTGCCAACACATCATTTTTTCCCGTAAATATTTTAACGAAACTGTTGGACGAAAGAAGTTGATGCCAAAAAATATCCGCAGCAGTGTCTGAAATGTCCTAAAGGGGAAAAAAATCTAGCAAAGACCTGACACAGGACCTGAGAATGCATGTGACCCTTCAGTTTATCCATCTACTGTTTGCTGAAGCTTCATGAGAGTGGTCTCAGTGGAAGGGTAGCATACAAGAAGCCATTCCTAAGGAAGGGAAACACAAGTCATTGTCAGTGTGTACAGAGGAGGTCGGGTCAGGAGGAGAGAGGTTCAACAGTAAGTGTCTACACTGTAAAACAGTGAAAGTTCTGCTGTGGTTTGGAACTGTGTTTGGGGATTTTGTCAGATTTAATGGAACTATGAATGCAAAAATGTGCTCTTATATATTGATCCATCATGCAGTACCATCTGGAAAGCATCTAATTGGCAACAGCTTAATTTTTCAATATGACAACGATAGAAAAACACACATCAGTCATGGATTGGCCCAAAGTCATTTATGTAAAGTATACACTAAATCTGTCCTCACAGTACTTTTCCCCTATATCTCAAGAAATTTAACTTAAAAATAGTCATCATTTCATTTTTGTTGGCTTAAATAATTTGTTCACTTTTCATACCCTGTCACACGCAGACATTATGTCTTCCTCTATGCTGTCGACTGTCTGTGCTCTCCCATTTTCTGTCTCCATTTCTTCCACAGATTTCTCTCTTCCATGTTATTCCTGTCATTCCACTGTTGTTTAACAGTTATCAGTCGGATATTGGATGATAAGGTGTAATCAGGGCCATCATCTCAACCTCAGTGGCTGTGTCATGCGGGTTGACATTTACTGCGTGACAGCAGCTTGACACCAGTTCACATCCCTCTTCATTAGTGACGCTGGAGCCATTTATATTTTGCGCCAATCAGCCTCGGTGTAATCAGTTGTGTTCAACACACCAATCTAGCCCCATGACAAGATAATTACCATGGGTTCCTCAGGGAGACAGGTAGTACGGAGGACCCAGGAACTCAAGTACAAGTTGTAGCAGCAGTCGCATCTTTAGAGAGCAGTGTCATTTCCATCAAGTTAATCAGGGATTTTTAGTGGCTGTTTTTAGGAATGCGTAGGTAGAAATGTTTTCAGTGGTGGTCAGTGTAGAAAGTGCAGAGTACTTGGCAATCTGCAAGAGTGTTCGTAATATGCATAAGAGTGCCCATAAATAATGAGACTAACATGTAGTTTACGGAGTAATTACTTTTATAGAAACTTGTAGCCCTCATTTCAGAGAAAAATATGGCCCCGCTATTTATTTCGGGTAACTTGGGACCTAATTTAATCTGACAGGGTTAAGGGGCCAGAGTAATGAAGCCCTAGTAAGTTTGGTTATAATTTAAGTATTTTAAAATATATACAACGTAACCATATTCCCAAAAAGCTTTTGACAGAGGCGCTCGGAAACGGGCAGTAATCCTGCAGAGACATTCAAATATTTTTGTTGTTGTGAATTTGCAGGTCAAAAACGTGCATTTAACCAAACTGTAATCTGTATCTCTAAAGTTTGCTTATTTTTCCCAGTTAGGCAAGTATGTCGCACACCTGTGTTAATAGCAGGTTTGGTGTTCCACCCCATGCAAAAGATGTGCCTCCTAGGAATCTAAGTAGTCCTATCCTTTGCTGAACAAGTTCTAAGTTCTAATTAACAAAATCTTTTATTTGGTATAATATTGAAGCATGTTAGCCTAGCTCACTAACTTTAGCAACGCTGTGCTGTTTTGACACATAATAACAGGGAGGAAGATGGTCCAGGTGTGGTGGTAAATTGCCCAAACTCCTAGTAATGGTTGCGTCTGCACCATCAGCACATTCTGCTAACAGTGCTGACGCCTCCCAACTGACTAACTTGTAACAGGTACGGCATCAGTTGAGGATTTCCTATCGAGGTTTCAACCTATAATAGAGTGAGTTGTCTGTGATTAGAATCAGGTGGGTGATGGGGTTATACTTTTTCAGTATTAACATCTGCTGGTAGCAAAATTTGCAAAGAATCAGCATTTTCTGTTTGATTCATTTTATTAGGTACAGAGTTTGAGAAAATAAACATGCGCTATATTTCACATTTTTTTAAGGGTTTTTCGTATCAAGTAAAATATGTGTCTACATTTTGGCGTTGGTCATCATCAAACTCTTGCGTATTTGTTTATTAGAAAAAAATGAAGGAATGAAATTGTCTCGAACTTCAAGGACTTTTTACCACTAGAACAATGTGACATCATTTATGTGCTCGAAACACTATGAAAAGCAAGTCGTATAAAAGGTCATTCTTCATACAGTGGGTGACATGGTATAAGGCGTTCAGAATATGACATTTTCCTGTAGCTGCTATAAGACTTATGAAAGTTTAATGAGCAGGAAAAACCTGCTAATGTGTGCTGGAGCTTCTATAACCCCGGAAAGAAAGTGAAGAGAAGCTCTGCGAGTGCCGCTTTCTCCGAGTCCTTCTCCAGAGCTCGGTCTGTCAGTGGTCATAAACATTCGTCTGACAGGTCACACAGCCAAAATAGATCTTCCCCAAACGTGTTACAATTATTTCTACTGCACTTCGTCTTGTTTCTCTGGCCTTTAAGCAACCCCTCCAGCTCACCGTTTCCATTTACTGGTTTCCCTCTGCAACTGTGAAAGCTGCCCAGCAAGGCTCTCTTTCAGTGACTCTTCTGTCCTCCCTCCATATTTTTTTCCAAGTGGTCATAAACAAAAATCCCTGCGAGCGGTGGCTTTATCCCCGCGACAGGGCCGAGGGCATGGAATTCATCACTCGCTTTGACTGAGTTACACCTCAGCTCAGCTCAAGGTCAAAGCAATTACTGGACTTTCACTCCCTCTCTGACCTCCCCCCTCTCCCTTTTCTTTGCTCTCCTCTTCACAAAACTCTACTTTTCTTACTCCCCACCCTGACCTCACTTCCTTCGCTCTCATCGCGCTGCGTGGGCTTTCTCTCCATCGTCTGTTCTTACTTGTGCTTTGTTTTTCTTCCTTGCGCTTTTCTTTTTGCACCTTAGTGAACTTACTCCCCTCTACTTCCTCACTCATGTCTTTCTGCTTAACAAGTGTTCAAAATGTATTTTTTTCAGTCACATTGATGCTTTGATTGTACTCTGTAACACAAATTCAGTTGCTTTTAAATCACACTTTGTAGTTCTGGTTCACATGACTTTTACTGCTGATACCACAGCAGTAAAAGTCAGCAGCAGTGACCTTGTATCTGGAGTGTAAATCAGTCCCTGATTAGATATAACAGACAGATCGCAGCAGATTGGTTTGATTGTGGTAAAAGATTTCCAGCTACTTCATCCAAACAGACCCGGTGATAGCCTCAGAAGAAGTCTGCAGGTCTGATTATCTTAACATACAGCTTGTCATTATCATTACAGTTCAAAGTAAAAGATTTTTTCAGAGGTAACTTTTGACAGAGAACTAACCACTCAGACACAGATTTATGTGATAATAGCTTGGTAGCCTGCCAGCACTACTTTGACTGTCAGGGAGAGATTACTTTCTACGTAAAAGCAGTTGTATAATGTCTTTAGTGGCTCTAGAGGGAGCTGTGTGAAGTGTATATTGCCTCAAACGATGTCCCTTAGTAAACATTAGTTTAACTTCTACGTATAGATGCACCAACCAATCAGTGAGTGACTGCTGTCTGTCAGTTTCTGTGTAGCCTCAGGTGTATCTTATTGCCTGCTGATCAAATTAGCCATGCGTCTGTTGAGCAATATAACAAAGTCAAACCGGAACAACTTGCATCGTTCCACTTGCTAGAATGAGCTGTGCAAATATGCAAATCAGTACAAACTTGGCAGCTTGATTTGGGCAAAGAGATTTTTTTTTGAAAAATGTAATTGTGTCTAGCTTTCTCATAATGCTAATGCAGCAGCCGGCTGTCCGACGTTTCCTTTGTTTTCGCAGCTTTGTGACTCTAAGTAACTCTCAGCTCTAAAGATTAAGCTTTTTTGTTTGATTTCAGTAAAAGTAGTGAAATGTTCTGCCCGATCTGCATGGCATGAAGCACACTGAAGAAATCATTTTGTAGAAAGTTGGATATACAGATTTTATTTGTGGAAAGATGCCCTGCCCCTGTAACCTGTAGAATTTTTGGTAGGAAAAAATTGAAAAAAGGATAAAAATTATTTAAATGGTCAGTGTTTTATTCGGTACGTGGACTGATATTTACATTAACCCTTTTACACAAAGTGGTCACTACAGTGGACAGCTATTCAAAGGCTGTTTTCTTGTGTTTGTGTCAGTGATGATGGTATACTTGCACATAAACCACTATATTGGACATTGATGTCTCACTCCATACCCTGCCACCTACTGGTCAGCTAGTTGTCCACCTAAGTGGACATGTAAAAAACTCTTTGAAAAGTACATGTTTAAAATTTTTCATGCCTAAAGATGAATAAAAATACTTTAAAAAATCCTGATTGCGGCTGTCACAATTCATGCATGAAAGGGTTAAAGAAAACGTATGAAAATGTTTGATGATGCTGAAAATCAGAGTTATTGTCATGATCAGATTTAGATAATTAGATCAGACTTGGGAGGAAACTGGAAATAAAATTGTACCTGGTGCATTTCTACTAGCAGACCTTAACATCTGCCCTCACCGGCACAAACACGACTTACTGTGAAGACCAAACAGGTTTCCTTTTTTTCTCTGGTGTTTACAAAAACCCGATTCAGGCTCCAAAGAACGAATGGAACAAATGTGTTTAAAGGCAAGGCAAGGCAAGGCAAGTTTATTTGTATAGCACAATTCAACAACAAGGTGATTCAAAGTGCTTTACAGAGACATTAGAAACAAGAACAAATAAAAAGCATGATTTAAAATTGAATAAAACAAGCAAATAAACTAACTAACTAATTAACAAACAAACAAACAAACAACAGTATATAAAATCAAAACAGATAAAATCAGAACAGTAGATAAAATCAGTAGTTAAATGTAAGTTTTGAAATTTAAGCTTAAAGTGTGGATTTGGTGCTTTATTCAAATGCAGCTGAGAACAGGTGAGTCTTCAACCTGGATTTAAATAAACTGAGTGTTTCAGCTGATCTGAGGCTTTCTGGGAGTTTGTTCCAGATATAAGGAGCATAAAAGCTGAATGCAGCTTCTCCGTGTCTGGTTCTGACTCTGGGAACTGATAAAAGACCGGATCCAGATGACCTGAGGGATCTGGATGGTTCATACTGGGTCAGGAGGTCATTGATGTATTTTGGTCCTAAACCATTCAGAGCTTTATAGGCCAGCATCAGAACTTTAAAGTCTATCCTCTGACGGACAGGCAGCCAGTGTAAGGACCTCAGAGCTGGACTGATGTGGTCCACTTTTTTGGTCTTAGTGAGGACTCGAGCAGCAGAGTTCTGAATGAGCTGTAGTTGTCTGACTGATTTTTTAGGTAGACCTGTAAAGATGCTGTTACAGTAATCAAGCCTACTAAAGATGAATGCATGGACTAGTTTTTCCAGGTCCTGTTGAGACATCAGATCTTTTATCCTTGATATATTCTTGAGGTGATAGTAAGCTGACTTTGTTATTGTCTTAATGTGTTTTTCTAAGTTTAGGTCTGCATCCATCACTACACCCAAATTTCTCGTCTGGTCTGTGGTTTTTAGGTGTATAGATTGAAGTTCTCTGGTGACCTGTAATCGTTTTTCTTTGGCGCCAAAGACTATTACCTCAGTTTTGTTTTTGTTTAGCTGGAGAAAATTGTGGCACAACCAGTCATTGATTTCCTCAATGCATTTACCAAGAGCCTGTACAGGGCCTCGGTCTCCTGGTGACATTGTGATATATATTTGTGTGTCATCTGCATAGCTGTGATAGTTTATTTTGTTGTTGTTTATAATCTGTGCCAGTGGGAGCATGTAGATGTTAAACAGAAGGGGTCCCAAGATGGAACCTTGGGGAACTCCACATGTGATACTTGTCTGCTCAGATGTGAAGTTACCTATTGATACAAAGTATTTCCTGTTTTCTACGTATGTTTTGAACCAGTTTAGTACAGTTCCTGAAAGACCTGTCCAGTTCTCCAGTCGTTTGAGTAATATGTTGTGGTCAACTGTATCAAATGCTGCACTGAGATCCAGTAAAACTAGGACTGACATTTTTCCACTGTCTGTATTCAGACATATGTCATTAAACACTTTGGTCAGAGCGGTTTCAGTGCTGTGGTTCTGTCTAAAACCTGACTGGAAGGCATCGTAGCAATTATTCTGTTTTAAGAAGTAACTGAGCTGTTGAGAAACTGCTTTTTCAATGATCTTACTTAAAAACGGGAGATTTGAGATCGGCCTGTAGTTGTTCATTTGTGTCTTGTCAAGATTGTCCTTTTTCAGTATAGGTTTGATTACAGCAGTTTTTAGTGATTCTGGAAACACACCTGATAATAAAGAAAAGTTGACGATCTGTAACAGGTCTGACTCTAAAGTCTTTGAGACCTTTTTGAAAAAACTTGTTGGCAGGACATCTAAACAGCAGGAGGAGGAGTTCAGTTGACCTAAGATGTCCTCCAGGTCTTTGCTGTTAATAGGTTGAAACTGTTTCATGGTGTTTAAACAGTTTTTTGGTGGACACAGTACATATCCTGGATCTGCTGTTGATGTACCAATTGCTTGTCTAATTTTTTGGATTTTTTCAGTGAAGAATTTGGCAAAGTCATTGCAGGCCATGGTCGAATGAAGTTCAGCTGCCACTGGCACAGGAGGGTTTGTTAGCCTGTCAACTGTAGAAAATAAGACCCGAGCATTATGGCTGTTTTTAGTGATGATGTCAGAGAAGTAGGACCTCCTTGCATTCCTCAGTTGTAAATTATAATTGTGAAGTTTCTCTTTATAAATGTCATAATGAACCTGGAGGTTTGTTTTTCTCCATCTGCGCTCAGCTTTCCTACACTCTCTTTTTTCATTTTTCACCAGTGTGGAGTTTCTCCATGGAGACTTTTTCCTTCCAGAGATAACCTTCACCTTAATGGGAGCAATAGTGTCCATTACATTTAACATGTTAGCATTGAAGCTATTGACGAGCTCATTGACTGACCCTCTGGGCAGGTCAGGTGTTAATGGGAAGACCTGGTTAAAAATTGCACTACTGTGTTCAGTTATACACCGTTTTGTGATCACTGTTGTTGATATATTTGTGTGGGCTGAGATTTTACTTTCAAAGAAAACACAGTAATGATCAGACATGCCCACATCAGACACAGTAACCTTTGAAATGCTCAGGCCTTTGGAGATCAGTAGGTCAAGAGTGTGTCCTCTATTATGTGTGGCCTCTGTTACATGCTGAGTCAGCCCAAAGTTGCCCAGAGTGTTACTCAGGTCTTTAGTCCCTTTGTCCTGAGGGTTGTCCACATGAATGTTAAAATCCCCAGCAATAATTACACAGTCAAAATCAACACAGATCACAGACAGCAGTTCACTGAGGTCATTAAAAAAGTCTGTGCAGTATTTGGGAGGCCTGTAAACATTAAGAAACACAACTTTGGATGGGGCCTTCAGCTGTAAAGCCACATATTCAAAAGACTGAAAACTTCCAGGAGATAGCTGCTTACATTGAAATGATTCATTAAATAAGACAGCAACCCCTCCTCCTCTCCTGCTCGCCCTGACCTCACTGATAAAACTGTAGTTAGGAGGGGTCGTCTCGATGAGAACAGCTCCACTGTTACTTTGGTCCAACCAAGTTTCAGTTAGAAACATAAAATCAAGGCTGTGTTCAGTGATTAAATCATTAATTAAAAATGTTTTCCCAGCTAGAGATCTAATGTTTAATAAAGCCAACTTAAGTGTTTTAGAGGTATTACTTGTCCCCTCGTGTTTGGGAGCAGTCTGTGGCACACAAGGTATGTTTACTATATTTAAAGATCTTTTAGAGTGTAGCTCTCTGTGTTTTGACCAGGCCACATGTCTCCTTCCGTCACCTGAAAGTACAGAAATTTTAAAACCTTCTAGTAAACAGGGTCCCAGCTTCTCCTGGGAAAAGTCATCACTGCCATAATCCTCACAGCCCGGACCCTTCACACATCACACATCAGACTGCGGAGACAGGGCATGAAGAGGAACTAAGGGGGGCGAGGCTGGGCAATGTGACTTCGATTGCTCTGTTGAGGGTGGGGCTCGATGGCGAACCTTTGGCCGCTCTGGTGGGGGGTTTATGGGGGACAAAAAGGGATTGGGACGGGGGGTAGATCTGAGCCCAGCATTGACCCGCTCCATCATCTCCTCAGTGAATTTCAGGTGTGGGGAGGAGGGAGAAAGGGAGGGGGAGGAGGGTGATGGCCTGTCAGGGGTTTGGGGGACTGGGGAAGGTCGTGGTCCCTTGTCCTGGTCGTTGGTGTTGTTGAGAGAGTTGGAGGCAAATAGGGACCCCTCTTCTTGCCTTAGATGTCTCTCCTTTCTGAGGCTCTTCCCGGGTGGGGGCAAATGGAGCTCCTCCTCAAGGTTTCTGCTGGGCTTTGTCTGTTCTTGGAGTACTGTTTGTTCCTCTTTATGAGATAACTCCTCGTTTATCTCAGCCTTGGCACCGGCCTGTCTCAACTGGCTTTGTCCGAAAAAATATGTTAACGTTAACCTTAGTAAGGTTCCCAGTCCTACGTCAGGGCTGTGGTGTAACTGGAAAATATTGCCCACCCTCCAGCCAATCGTAGCAAGGCAACGATGCATGAGAACAAATACTAAATCCTGAACGCTTAAGCAAAAACTAGGCGTTAAAAAAATAGCAGCATGTTATCTTCCTTCTTTTATATAAAAAGGTTTCTTTCAGGTCAGTCAGGGCTTTCTTTTCCTTCAGTCTACCATAATACAGCACAAAATGAAACTGCCAGAGGCGCTTTCAAAATAATCACCTTAGCTGCCAGAAGGAAAGAACCAGTTCTCAGCTGAGCACATAATGACCTTTGCCTTTTTCCTAAATTACAGCTAAGGAAAGGTTCAAGATTGCAGTTTTGATCAATTATCTGTAGCCCACTATGCTAAAAGCAACATTTGTAAGCTTGAGAAAATGTCAGAACCTTTCTTTCCCCGAAATGCAGAAACAAAAGAGCCAATCAGTTGAGGTTTACTTGAAATGAGTGATTGCAACAATATGGCAAGAATTGGCAGTCACCACAGGGACCAAGAGGAACAGGGAAATGGACAAACAGTGTGCAGGAGAAGAGGAGAAGCCCCCTAATGGTACGAGACTCCCATTACACAAGACAAGGTACTAAATTACTCAGGTTAATAAGATGAAATTTTCTACCTCTTCTCGGCTACCCCTCCTCTTCTCTTCTCATCTCCAGTAGATCTTGATGATAATGATGTTTCAAATTTAAACCTGAGTGCCTAGTCTAAAAGCCTTTGAGGTGTCTTGGATGAGTGCTCGCAGCCTTGTATGGATAGAAGTCTTTAAAACGTCATTTCCAGATCCACTTCAAATGCAAATTCAAAAGGCTTCGTGCCAAAGCACCCCCATTTCTGCTACTGCAAGAACTCACTTTCAAACGTGCTTTCATGTCAGTCGACTTATTTTTATTGTAATGACAACATCTAATTTCTCATCTGAGCTTCAAAGTATTTTTCTCTTAATCTATCATAACATGTTTTGATGTTTTCCTCTTTTTCCGTGGATCCGGTGATGAAAAACAAATTCCTTTCTGATTCAGTAGTCATCCATTTTCCCAAACTACCTCACAGTTAATGGCACGGCAAACACATAAACAAACGGCACGATAGGTGTGTTAGCACTTTAAAGTGGGATGATCTGTGGGTGTGCTTTCGCTCGCATTTTGCTCATGTAAATATAAAAGCTCGTGCATATCCTTTACCACGGAGCTCTGTAAATCATGCACGGCGTAAAAAAACCTCGCTCTTCAGCTGTTATTAATTGTAGCTGTTTGGTTGTTTGCGACAGAGAGATTTTCCAAGACAAAACTCAACATTGATCCACACTGACTAATGTGACAATGTTTCCTCAGGTGAACGTGTCACATATTACACCTGACACGGGTTTGATGGATTACCAGGCCTCCGGGTTACAGGAAATGTGCACACCAACACACAAACAAACATAGACACACAAATAAAAACATTTTTGGCACTGAAACATCACACTGTTGTGATGCCGGTTTTGTTCTAAAATACCAAGCTACACCAGTAGGAAGCAACCACAGTTTAAATGTCATGAAAAGCTACAGTTTCAAATATTTTTTAAAAAAAAATTGCCTTTTTTCCTGTGCCCTTAATGGTTTGGAGAGGGCAGGCCCATGTGAAATCACTTTGGCTGCAGTCAACAAAATCCTGGCTGCAATCCTACCTGCTCCTAAAACAATCAATTAGTCTGCCAAAGTGTGTGAAGTGACTCTACCTGCCAGCCTTTTTAGCCTCAGTAGATTGTAAAAAGACATCTTGGACAGTACAAAAGACTGACACAGCTAGTCTCATGCTGGTTTGTGGATGAGCATTTTGAAGCCTCTGTGCTGTAGCTTTTGCCACTTTTATGTAATTAGAAAAAATTCAGAACAGATTAAAATTAACAAGCTACATCCATAAACTGCACCGGCTAACAAGATACCTTAATTTCATTCATAGAATCTGGAGCTTAAACTCATTTGTAGGACAGTACCTCATAGCAAACCATGTTAATTTTCACGTATTTCTAATAAAAATGCTCCAGAGTGCTCCAAAGGCAGTACTGGTGAATAATGGAGACTGGACTTGATTGTCTGACCAGTAAGAACTTGGTCTGGAAAGCATAACAATTATTGTTTTTAAATATTTGCCTATTCTAGAAAAATTCAATTTTTAAAAAGTTCCTTGGGTTGACATCAGTACTTGAAGGATATAGTAATGGAGCACACAGGCCTCTAAAACTACACATTATGGATGCCGTGAAGACAGACATGGGAAGTCATGCTTTTCTGAGAGAGATAAAGGAGATGCTCACTGACTTAGGGCCCCTGTCAGGGTTCACCACTGCCCAACCAGAGGTGATTTGCACTGAGTGAATTCTAGATCTGGTCACACATCACTGCAACTAAAGTATACTTAAAACTGTCACAAATTTACAAATAAAAAAATTGGTTTCTAAGTAGTTTGCATGGCAAATGGATAAATTATACAGAGCCATTTTACTTCACTCAGCTGTGCTTTCAACTCTTTACTCTTGCCTTCCAGTTTTGAAATAAGTTGCGATGTCAGCTCTTATAGGACGAATGCGACATACAGCCTGAACAGGTCGCCAGTCTATTACAGGGCTGACAGAACCCGGAGTATTCGGAGAGAACCCACACAAGGATTAGAAAGTAAGGGACAATCTTAGGTGACTTTGCTTTACCAGCAGCTGCTCAGCTAATGCACGATTCCACTGTTCCTGTTAGTAGAGGGTCTGCAAACAGAAAAAAGGCTTAAAAGATATTTAGTTCCCAGGTGACTTCTCAAGTTGAGTAGCACCCAGACATGTTTGGTCTAAAAGCAGCTAGCGTGTCTCTAATATGGTTCTCTGGGTCAACCTTGTGACTGTAAGTGGAAAGAAAATGGGGTTTTTCTGACAAAGGAGATTGCTTAACTAATTCAGTGCATTTGTTCTACTCTACTCTGTCAAACCATCTCTAGATTACATGTGACACTACATTCAGCACTAGGTTTTAATATCATTGGTAAGGCTTCCGACTGGGGGCCAGCCCACATTAAGCATTGTTTTCACAGCTGGAACTGTGTTGCAGAGTTTACCGGAACAGCCCATTTATCAGCTCTTTCAGGGCCGTCTCTTTGATTACAATGTGGGACCCACTGATCTCATGAGGTTATGTTATAATTTGCAAAATGGTTATTAACTGTGGAGCTGTGAGATCGAAACAAGGAAACCAAAGTGGAGGGAACTGAGATAGTTGCTGTTTTGCTGTTTGTTGTGCCAACCCTATATGCTGATGTATCTGGAAGAGTTTTTGAGTCTGTTCTAGCTTCTGACAGGATGTTGGGTTTTCAAAAGATGATCTTTGTTCTGAGTTAACAGGAAGTTTTGTATTCATCTCAGAGAAGGCTATTCCTGAGATCCAAACATGCCCAAAGTAAGCTACTAGTGTTTTTAAATTAAAAGAAGTAACAAGGATGGAACTAACAACTTTAACTGGATCGGAAAACTGATTCAGAGGCCTAGTCGTCAAATAATCTTGTGGTTGATAGTTCTGGTCCCAATCTACTATCCTTGCTAGGACCTTTTCCTCTTCAATGTGACAAATCTCTGTCCCCTGAGATTTTTTTTCCAGGCTTCAGTAAACCAGCTAGTGCGCTGTGCCAAAGCTGTAATTTGCCTGGTCAACCACCCCCTTCCCCTTGCTCTTCTTCTTCACCCTTTCTTGTGGATACTCAGTGTTATCGGTTATTGCCTCAGATTTTAGATTTTGTGGCTTTAAAAACAGTGGGTGTGGTTTTTGCTGTCACAGCAGATCCAACGCCTATAAATCCTAAACCATGGGGAATTGTTTCTCTGTACTAACACCAGGATTTTAATTGGCAGCGTCAAATAAAACAGTGTGTTTTAATGTGCTGACATTACAACATTTGCCAGTAGCATCATTACAATTAGAAACACAGTCGTAAAGTCTCACTTCTAATGTGGTTTCTATTGCTCCATTACTTTGATTTTGAACGCTGACATCCAATATGTGTGTTTTATGTGAAGTATTAAAATTTAACTCAAATTCCTGTAATATGAGTTATGGTGGGTTTTACATGTACACGGAAATGAACAAACTTTCCAGAAGCAAAATTAAAATGAGAAACATTTAAAGCACAAAACATTTCACTGTCACAGTCCATCAGTTGTCTTGGGGAAAAAAACACATTATATGATTGATTTGGAACTAGTGAGTCTTCAGGGGAAAGGAGATATTGGCTTTGTTTATTTGAAATCTGTTCTTGGTTTTGCTGTAGGGGAACACTGGTTGCTATATTGTATAGTACAATTACAGCACCTAGCTTGAGGGACAAGTAAATTACAATGTAATTGGACAGATGATGTGAAATGCCCCATGGCTTTATATCGACGTCGCAGATGGTTGATAAATAACCTCCCGAGCTGAGATACTGTGTGTGTATGCAAGATAATATCTGAGAAATGACTGAAGATATATCCTGTAAGATGATGAGAATTGTTGTTTCTAAAAGGTTAGATTGTTTCATCGTGCACTCACCTTTGCCTAAAACCAAAATGGGTTTCCTGAGTGCGGTTTTGTGCAGCATGTGCATGTGAGAAGAGGATGTGTGTTTGTGTGTGTGTTCCCACACTTTGACCTAAGCTGGGAATTTTATCCGACTGAGTTACAGTTCCACAGCCCCTATGCAATTGTAATTGCATTAGTGCAGTGTTGATTTTTTATTAGACACCTTTTCCCAGAGTCCCCAGGCTCATTTTCCTTTATTAGACCAAGTTTGGAAAGACAATACAGAGCCTCTTGTCGCAGAGTCCCTGCAGACAAAACTTCATTCCAAACTGAGCTGAGTGATAAGTGGGCAGAACTGAGATCACTGAGGGGATTTGGGAAGGAATGCTGCAGGCTGCCTGTGTGTCTGCCTCTGTCCTGTGCACACGAGTATGTTTCAATCTAGCTGACAAACAAAATGTACTCGAAAACCTGTAAGTGTTACACTTATTATTATAATACTTGAATAATCTATTGGTTATCCCATCGATTAATCGAGTAATCGCATAAGAAATTCTTATTCTTAATAATTATTGTGTTATTAATGAGCAATAATAAATATTCAAAAGAGAAAAGAAACAAAAATTACAGTGCTTTAAAGTTTAACAACTGCAAATAACTCAATCCTTTGATTGTTTTTATATGCTACATTCAAATAAATGTTTTTAAGAAAACATTTTCTTAAATGCAAAAATATATAAATAATCTCAAGTACAATGAAACTCAAGTAAAGTACAGATACCTAAAATCAATTCTACTCAAGTACTGAAGTGTTTGTACTTCTGCAGCTCTGTTTTTAGTCGTGAATGTGGGTGAAATGCTCACGTTTACATCGTTTAATACATCGGCGCGGTACAGAGCCATGTGTTAAATGAAGCATCGCAGCAAAGAATTTGTGTCCAGAATTGTTTATTATCGAATTCTTTGAATTGCTCAATGAAACGTTGCAGCTCTAGTTACAATGCAATGTTCCCCTCGTGCATGTTAATCCCCTCTGCTAATTCGTGTTTTGATCAAGTTAGAAAAGATGGATATTTAATACTACGCTTGACTGGATCCATTTTTGGGTGCTGGGCAGCTTAAATGTAGGAGCATCAAAGTTTACTTTACACATTGGAAATGGATGTTTTAGTGATAACGTTTGATCGGATAATTAAAAGTGATGATGTTCACAGGGAATAACTCTAAGTTCAGTTTGTGCAGGTTAAAATGAATGAGCTCTTACTTATTTTTGTTTATGTATTTATTTTAAATAAACTGCTACAAGCTACTCTTTCTAGAGTACGCCCTCTTCCTCCATCAATGCGTTTCCCAATAATTGCCACTTACGTACTGAACTACTAACTGATTTGCTGAGATGAGGGTTGTCCCACCTGTCCCTAAAAAGTTATCAAACTATTAAAAGTAGGAAGGATGTTAACCAGTCGTGTTGTTGTGCTGGGAATAAAACCTTTAGAACTGCTATTTTGTGACTTTTGACGTTATTTTTACCAGGCTTGACTGGTGATCCTGTAAAAGAAGTTGTGTCCCATTGGATAGTGTAACAGAATATATAATTCCCTCCCAGTTGAGAGACTGTCTTGCAGATAACTCGCTGGTGGTGTATCAAAGATGGTTGATAAGTGACAGGACACATATTGCCAAGGATCATTATTTTATGTTACTACGTTATCACTCAAACAATGTGTAATATCGCCATGGCAACTAGAGCCTATATATGGGGAGGGTGGCTATATCGGTCAATATTAGCCATTTACCAATATCCTGGACTAATTCATGTGTCTAAAGAAAAAAAAATATAAAAATTATATTGGATTTTTAAATCACAAAGTATCTTTATTGATTCCAGTCTTAAAAATCCTACTCAAAACACTTTGGTTATTGTGTTATTTAAGTCTAGGATCCTTCTGTATCTTTGTTTCTTCACCTTTCGTAATTTTTTTTGTAGTTTAGTTTTTGTTTTTGTAGGATTGATTTGGCATTTTTAAATTACCAACTAATATCACTGGCTGTTTTTTTTCAGACCCAACTGGTTCAATCTGCATTATCCAAATATTTACATGACCTGATTTCAGCTGAACACCTGGTAGATGTACCAGTTGTATGTTGTCTGAACAATACAAAAATAAACATATATTGACAACAAAATGAGAGCAGATGCTGGGCTGAAAACAAGCAGACGACAAAAAGAAAAAGATGAACGGGTTGCACATCAACGGGGCTCCAGTTCTACCTTTTTATTGCACCACAGCTGCTCTCCACCAGTTTACTCAGCTGGTGTTGTCACTGTCAATGGACCCATAATCACAGTATCCAAAGAGGCAAATTTGTGTAGCCAAAACTCAGAAAGGACTAACAAAGTGTAAAAAAAAAAAAAAAAAAAAAAAAAAGTAATCCCCTAAAGGACATGGACTTTTGTTTCTGCCCCACGTGCCCCAGAATGTGGACTTTCGTAGCTTTTTGTTGTCTTGGAAATCAGTGCTGAAGGATTACTGTGTCTGTGAGAAAATTACACTAAATATCAATAAAATATAATCAAAATATGACCCCAAGTTCCTGCCCAGCTGTCTGTGAGTTGATTGGTTATGTATTTTGGTTCAAGCATTGTTTTTAGCTGTAAAAGGCAGCTGATCATTACATATATACTAGGGGTGCAACGATACACAAAATTCACGGTTCGGTTCGGTTCGATACTTTGGTGTCACGGTTCGATATTTTTTCGATACAAAAAAATGTTCATGCCTTTTTAATTTGTCATTTATTAAAATTATAAATATATATTTTAACTCAAAAGTACAGTTTTTAAATTTAACCCTAACCCTTGTGCGTGTTTTTTATTTTGACAGCGAATGCGCACCTGCGGACCACTTATGTGCAGCCCTGGTTATTTAGCTCGTCATATTGCAGCCACAAAAATTCTTTTGTCCATGAAACCATAAAGCTGCACTTTCTTTTTGCCTTATAGTCTGATTTGTCATAACTTCTCCGTTTTGTGGTAAGCTTTTCTTTGGCTGTCACTTCTTCACCCCGACCTGTCTTATTTGGCTCAGCAGAACTGAAATGCTTTTACACACTCACTCACATAAGCTCAGCGATTCTCTGCGCGATCAACCTCTCACATGTTTAAGCTTGCTGCGGGAGATTTCACTTGTCATGTTTGCATAGTAAGCTAACGATTGATAAGACGATGTCAGAGGAATTGGTGCACAAATTATCATCACTCACCAATCAGTACTGTCGCTCTCTATACACAGTTCGCACGATTGCAAAGTGAAAGCAAAAAAACAAGCGCAAATTCAAACGTGACTTCAATATGTCACATATTGACAGTGGCTCACCGATGCCAATGACATAATTACCCAGCTACATTTCTGAAAGAATGCAAAAGCATTGACATATATTTTTCCTACAATAGCCCGACGGGCAGGGAAGAGATAGATTTTGGTAGCCCGACTGAAAAAATTGCTAGCTTCGGGACGTCGGGCTAGCGATATTGCAAGCCCTGTATCTGATTGAGGAATCACTCATCTTTGGAAAAGAGAGTTTATTACAGAGAAATGGCTCTTTCCAAAATAAAAGCTATACTATCCGCTTCTTCTGGGCTATATTCTCAGCAGCATAAGGAGAATCATGTGCTAACAGCTGTCTAAATGACTCGGCTAAAGTTAGTAGCATGCTTGCTTTTTTTTGCCTGCTTCCACTTGTCTTTGCACTAGGATGATGTCGGCGTAAATGTGCAGTCATATTCGTTGTGTTCCCACTAGTGCATTCAGGTTAATCTCGTTGAAATGACCTTAACGCCACAACACGGCAAATCTCCGTTAACGAGCTACCGCCGATCGCTCCGTGCATGGGGCTAGACGGCCAACACGTTAACGAGCTAACTGCGCTAACACACTAGTTCACACCAATGTAATTGAGCATTGCATGGCACATCCAACATACTGTTTTACTTTAGTCCATGACTCACTTACCTTCAGGGTCATACGTCACATGAAAACCAAAATAATTCCAAACGCCAGATCTGAATGAGGTTCAATTTGCCTGTTGCAAGGAGAGCTTAACTTCTGTCTCGCTAGCTTGCCCTGCGCTCTTCCTTCTGACTATGCTGTCTGTGTTGAGCGCTCAGTGGATCTGCGCTGGACAGTGCAGCCTAGGCGGAGTAGTCAAACACAGATTCACTGAGCGCTCAACACAGACAGCATCGTCAGAAGGAAAATTGATAAAATTACAAATGTTGTATTGTTCGATACATATGCGTACCGAACCGAAAGCACTGTATCGAACGGTTCAATATCGATACGAATATCGTTGCACCCCTAATATATACGTAGTGGAGCATTTTGCAATCCCACCTAGTTTTGGTGGAGCTGTGGACAGGTAGACAGGAACGTGACTCCAGATAATAGCTACGGTACCGCAACTGTTTTCTTGCAGAAAGCAGACACAACCCTAACCTGAGATTATTTTAAAATGCTTTACATACATGCTTTAACTTCAACCTAACCTTCTCAGAGACATTTCTTCAGCAAACACTACCCAGCTCATTGACTCCTCCCCCTCCTTCCGAGCCCAGAAGACTTGTCTGACATACGTCTCATTTCTTCTCTCACGTTGGAGAATGAGATGAAATTCCTGGTTGGATTCATTTCTTTCCTATACTTGTATTGTATAACATTTTCTCTTAATAAATTAAATTGTCTTTTTAAAAACTGCATTTTTTATTTACTTACTTTCTGAACAATGTGACAAATATGCCAAAAAACAGGACAAACACTTTTTCACTGCAATATTAAAATGACTTTTTGCTATCTGAGAGTAGTGTGTGTACCTGAAGTGAATGCACTGATCGTAGTCATTTCATAATCCAAAATAATTTTAAAAAACAACAAAAAGGTTGCATTTGCATTTTGATACAACAGTACAGGAGTACAACAAAATTGCTTGCTGGTTAAATATGTATTGATTTATAAAATTAGGCTGAATTTAAGTCTTTGTTAAAGACTGAAAAAGTCTTATAAAAGTTTGTGTCTTCTTTTGATGCTGATGATTATATGTGGCTGTAAAATGTAATGTAAAAACGATGCATTGGCAGACCAATGCTTAAAATCAAAACTTGAAACTCCTTTCTGAGAAACGGTTAAAAGGTCATAAACACACCCGACACTGGATGAGCAAAGATTGCGGCATCTCTCCCTGTGCATCAGCTTTTTAGTAAGTGATCAAATCTTCACACTTGACTGGCATAACTGATTAAGACCTTACAGCCTTCATCAGCGTATAGGCTGAAGGTTGAAGTTCTGCTATGTCAACAAGTCTGTGAACATTTATGAACCTCCTTGGCCATTGAGCTATTGTGATGCAAGCTGCAGAAACCATTCTGGACAATCGTGGGATGATTTTCTTAATTATTATACTGCAAAAACATTTCAACCCCTGGCTATTTCCTGTTTTATTTATTGATGGCTGAACTGACTTTAAAAGCTTTTTTTGCCCTAATGGGAAACATTAGTTCTCGACTTCTGCCTTCATCATTCAGTTTTTAATTTGGTAAAAATATGCAACACACCGGCTCGTCGGGTGCGCTTCCATCTCTGCTTTTATATTTATCCATTTTGTCGGCATCGCTCTAGATCTCCGTCGCTGTCTCTTGCTTTTACCCTGTCACCATTTTCCCATCCATCAGTCTGATTGTCCAGATATAGACGTTATATTTGCTGTCACAGCTCAGATGCCGCATGGACAGCAGTGAGTCACAGCACTATTTTCCTCAAGCTTTCGCCTCGGCTCCATGTGCCCGAGAGTTTGCCAGCAGTGTCACTCACTAATCTTTGTAATTTTGCTGTAATATGTGTCCTGGGCCTCAGCTTTTTCTTCACTGCTGTGACACCTGCTGCTGTACAGTCTGACAGAACACGAATGACATTGAGTCTCTGACAGAGCAGCGCTCACCCAACAGTGGGTTCTCAGTTCAACACTTTGCACACATGAGTAAATGTGCATCTATGTGGAAGACATTAAAAAATGTTGTGATGTTGATTAGGCGAAAAGAAGAAATGTATTGTAATAAAACTATTATAGTTCTCTGCATGTATGTTTTTAGCCAACCTGTATGTGTGTGGACGTCTAATACTGTGTTACCCTGGCACTTCAGTACAGTAGCCCATTCAACTCTCATTTTAAGTGGTAAAATTAGCCACCCTAGCAGCTTAACAGAGCAAGACTCTAATTCATTTACAAAAGGCTGTGGCAGAGAAGATTCATTCACCTGCTAACTGTTTACTTCCCAAAGGCGTCTCTTCTACCTTTCTGTTGCCTGCATTACTAATGAAAAGACTGTAGGAGGGAGCTTTCATCAGCCAAAGTGTAACAATAGTTAGTTTCTGGATAGCTTTAATTTAATTTAACTTAAAGATAGATTAAGTTAGAGTCTAGACAAACCAGCAAGCGGTTTTGTCTTCAGCCCTGACACACAGAGAGAGAACCGACCTGTACTTTTACACCAGTGACATTTGTTAAAACTATCGCCATGAACACTCTGAGGTCATCGTAGGTAATAAACCAAATTCTTACCCTGTCCTAACGCTATTTGTTTTTACCCGAACTCTACTTTTTTGGAGAGAGGAAATAATAAAATAGTTTTTGATGGATTTCAGTTAGAATTATTATTTTCTTTGTTCTGCAGTGCTAAGACTTGAAAGAAGAATTTAATAAAAACAAAAATGAAATATTCTGGTGGCCTAAGGTGAGAGTTGGGGTTATCACCAGTGATGACTGTCAACATGAGGTTGACAGTTTTGAGATGTCTGATGAATTATTGGTTCAAATGCATGAAATCCAGCTGAGACTGGATTCATCGATTTCCAGTATTGTAGTTGATAGTAAGACCTTTTATAACTCATTAGCCTGCGCTTTACTTTAGGATTAGTGGGGTTAGTAAAATAGGATACTAAACTTAAAATTGAATCTTTCTTAACTTTTCTCCCCATAAAGATAGGTTTTGACCTCCTCCCCTGTAGTCTTAATGGTGAGCTTTGACACCTCGGTATATATTAATAAAGACGTGGTTTGATGACCATTTAATGACCACCTCATTCCAAGAGAAGCCCTTGTAAGCTGTATAAGCAGAGGTCAACCTCACTAACACCCGGTTATTTTGTTCAGGAATCAGGCCAGAAATATGACTGAACCATTCAATTCAGAAAACAGAAACAAGGGTTACCCAAAGTAGGCGTCCAAGGCGGACAAGTTAAATATTAAAGAGAAAAACATTGATTTCTTACAGTGAACAACTCAACATATTTACTTAAGCATTTAACTAAACTTGAATACAGTTTGTTGGAGTACAGTTTCCACTGGGTCTGTAGTGTACACCGGTCAATCATCACCATAAAACCACCTTCCTTCTATTGCGGAGGTCCCTCTCATTTAGCCAAAGCAGCTACATGCTGACATGTTGAGATATGGGGGTGTTCCATCATAATTTGGTCCTTGTCAGAGTTGCCCAGATTCTCATATTTGTCCATTTCTTTGGGCTTCTGTCACATCAGCTTCAAGAACTGACTTTTCGCTTGCTGTCTAATGTAATTCACCCCTTGACAGATGCCATTGCAACAAGATAATCAGTGTTAGTCACTTCACCTGTCAGCGGCCTAATCTTTCGGCTGTTTAGTTCATCACCAGCCACCTTGCTTCTTGTTTCTCACTTATCCTAATTCCTGTTTGTTCCTGCTGCCTGCTTTTGAATTTTCTCCTTCCAAAAATTAGATGACAACTAAATTGCAGTCTCATATCTGTACATGACATAGGTATGTACCTAGAATCAGATGGCGATCAGCCTAGTTTAACTGTGCAGAGAATTGATTCATTGTGTCTCAAGTCCTCAATAAACTACTCCCTGAGATGCTGTTTTACAATAGCAAAATCCATCTTTTATGATCATGGCACGGTCAAGATCACCAAAAATTTAGGCTAGTGACAAATTTCAAATAAAACAAAGCAGTCTTTACTTTAACCTGCCCCCAAATAGCTTATGCTATTGTTTTTAAAAGGCTTCCCAAACCTGAGGAAATGTAATATAGAACAAAACAAGCATGGAGGGAGTAGTTATTATGCTAGGGAAGTGTGATGAAGGTAAGGTCATTTTAATCAAACTAAATGTATGTGTGCATCTCTTTTTAAGCTCTATCCTGTCCGTAGCCTCTCAGATTGTCATTTTCTTCCACCATTAAATTCAGTCTTCTCATTTCCTGCCTTGCTCTTTTTAAAATCTCTCTCCTTTCATCCTCCTTGTCTCACTTCACGAATGCTTGTCGTTTTTCTTCTTCCTCCTCCAGAATCTTTCCCTCCTGTTTTCTGTCCTTACCCAACAAGCGTCTCTAAATCCATGTCCTTCTGTTCTCCTGTTTCTCTTCTCCTCGAAAACATTCGTGAAAATGTAATGTGCATTTAAACATTACTAAATCACAGTCATTTTGTGCCATTACGATAATTGCCATAAACAAACAAGACCATTACAGGAAGATTTGCATCTCCTATGAGCCTCCACAAAGCATTTTGCATTATGCGATATTGGCTGAGGTCTGCCATAAAATGTGCGGGAGTGTTTCACAAGAACAGGGTGCTGTTTCTTTTAGCCTAAATTGAACCAAAACATATTTATCCATTTTGTCGGCATCGCTCTAGATCTCCGTCGCTGTCTCTTGCTTTTACCCTGTCACCATTTTCCCATCCATCAGTCTGATTGTCCAGATATAGACGTTATATTTGCTGTCACAGCTCAGATGCCGCATGGACAGCAGTGAGTCACAGCACTATTTTCCTCAAGCTTTCGCCTCGGCTCCGTGTGCCCGAGAGTTTGCCAGCAGTGTCACTCACTAATCTTTGTAATTTTGCTGTAATATGTGTCCTGGGCCTCAGCTTTTTCTTCACTGCTGTGACACCTGCTGCTGTACAGTCTGACAGAACACGAATGACATTGAGTCTCTGACAGAGCAGCGCTCACCCAACAGTGGGTTCTCAGTTCAACACTTTGCACACATGAGTAAATGTGCATCTATGTGGAAGACATTAAAAAATGTTGTGATGTTGATTAGGCGAAAAGAAGAAATGTATTGTAATAAAACTATTATAGTTCTCTGCATGTATGTTTTTAGCCAACCTGTATGTGTGTGGACGTCTAATACTGTGTTACCCTGGCACTTCAGTACAGTAGCCCATTCAACTCTCATTTTAAGTGGTATTCATTCAGAGTGTCTGGTAATGGCAGATGGTGAAAGAACGACAGAGAAAATTGCCTTCATCATGTTTATCCTGAGAATGTGTTTCTTGAAAGTATAAATTGTGTAATTACTGAGTTTCTCATGTTTAAACAAGAAAGATGAAACATAGACAAATGTTTAGTCATGTTTAGTTTATTCATATTAGGAACTAGTAGCCTATTATCCGTCATTTGAACAGGAAAAAAAGTACATAATGTACAGAATCTTTCACCCACTTTCTCCTTGGTGTGAAAACCTATGTAAACAGCACCAGTGTTGAATACCTCAACCTTTCCACAGACGACTTTGTTGTCTCCTAAAGCCTGGACTGAATCATTACATTACATGTAATGTTGAAATTTTGACAACTTGTTGGGCATAAGAAGTCTGCAAAACTATATGAAAAGATGCTGAAACTGCTTTTCAAAATGAGCCACATGCATTTTTCTTTCCTTCTTTGCTGGACAATTTTGACCCATTACCATCTGAGGCAGCTGAATTCTTTATGCGATTCACAAGATCACGAGAATCCCTCTTGCCAGGTCAGCGAGCCCTGTGTCATTTCCATTTAGTCCAAGCTGCTGATGTCTCAGAGATGCACACAAGGTGCAAAAGTGTGACCAGTCTCACTCCACACACATCATGTTTGAACCAAAAACCCAATCTTTTGAAAAACTTAACCAACGACTTTTTGTATGCATGGATAAATAACTAGTAAAAAGTCTTATAAATGTCTGGTTTACCTTTAAAATAACCTTACATATTTATAAATGTTCTACACAGCATTTATTAACTTTTACAATAAAAGAGATATAATAATCTTCTACAAACTGATTGGTAACCAGTCAGCAACTCAAATAAACTGTCATTTTATCAGTAAGAATAAGTTTTAGTTGTTCTCTCCCTTCAAATCTTCTGTAAACGTTGGTCTGCTTGCAAACTGACACTAACTTTTGTCTATAACTTGTCCCTAATCATCCAAAACTAAATGGCTCTAAATGTTGGTAATTAAATGTGTTAATGTTTTTCCAGTTCTCTGTACTTGGCACCCGAACACACCATGTTTTTTTGGCAATAGTGAGACGGCTTGGTCACCCTGAACTCATCAAATGTGGATCCTTGTAAAGTACTCCTTGGCTTGTGGTGTGTAAACCCAAACACAGCTAAACAGAGCGAACACAAATTAAAGGGCAATACTCAAAGCACCCAAACGCTGTGGCTTTCTCTATTGCCACCCAGTCGGCTTCCAAATCCAGACTTTATCAGGCTGTTAAAAAAGAGTTATCTGTGTCCAGTTTTGCCATTGCCATCGTATCCAGATTCTAATGGAAGCCTTTTTGCATATCTCTGTGCTACCAGTTGATGGGGACACTGCGGTTTTGTTTTAGACTCTGTGATGAGGATTTGTTGGATTTTCCTAAACCATCCTCTGTCAGTGTGAGAGCAGTAGCTAAAGTTAAACTAAAATGACACTGAAAAGTGAAATGAGTCATTGCTCTGTGTCTCATTAAAGCAACAGAGAAAACATTTATTCAGTGACACACCAAGCTGCTGTAGCATGGATCATTTCCTATCTTATATGACTTTGGAAGAAAGCGCCACATAAACGAGGAGAGCTTGTGTATTAATATGCTGATGGATGATAAAATCAAAGCATTCTGTTGTCTATTATACAATCAAGATACTTTTTTTTTTGTCATCATGACAAAATTGTTTTTCTCCTAAGCTTTTGTTTTTAATTGAACTTTGTGGAGCTGCTGTGGATTCGTGAAAGAAACACAAAAAGCAGATTTGCTTCAAGTGAAAATATGAAAAAAACGCATATATTATTGCTGTCTCTGTGGATGACGCCCTTTCTGTGTTGTTATCCGTTCATGGCTCATGTGTCCTTCTATTTATGAGTCTGTCTCTTTTGAGTCCATCATGGCAGCTTTTGGAGATGGCACTGCATTTCCGCTCCTCTGGCTCTTTGTAGTCATATAAATATCTGCGTGTGTGTGTGTGTGTGTGTGTGTGTGTGTGTGTGTGTGTGTGTGTGTGTGTGTGTGTGTGTGTGTGTGTGTGTGAGGGAGAGGAGGTTGGTGGGGTCTGAAGCCAAAGAAGTCACAGAGCCCCGGGCGACTCTCAAGAGAAGATGGACACTTGCTTCTACACCAGTTTTCCTCCATGTACATACACATGCAAACACCCGCACACCCAACAACCAACCGACCAAGATACACGCGCACACACACACACACACACACACACACACACACACAACTGAATCAGTTTGGGATATGCCAAAACAAAAAAAAAATCCCTTTTTCTGGTTGACTGAAGGTTCTACAGTCGCCTTGAAAGCCTCCTCTCTTCCCTGGGGCAGTGAGGAGAAAACAAGAGTGTGTGTGTTACTGCGTGCGCGCGTGTGTGTGTGTGTCGGTGTGTGTGTGTGTCGGTGTGTGTCTGTGTGTGTTTGTCTTTTAAGGAGAAAGAGACAAAAGATGGAGGTGGAGAAAACACAATAAAGGCTCTTATTAAAGCAGAAAGGGCACATTTCGACTTTCCAATTCAGTTCTAATTAAGTGCTGCGCCACACTAAATTCATCATTTGTCTTCCTGCTTTTGGCTGAATAATTGGATGAGATGCATTATGATAGATAATGTGTTGCGCGGTCCATAAAGTGGCCATAATGCTACCGAGAGACTATAGAGAGTGGTGGGTGCTGCGCAGAGTATAAAGTGTGGCTCTGTGCTAGAATGACAGACAGCTATTATAAGACAGCATTGAGTCATTTTGTCCTGATAAGACACACTTTGTCCAGGCTCTTAAGCCTTTGAAAAGTGGAATACGCTTTGCTGTCCTTGGATGGGAGTACTCACCCTCAGTCATGTCAATTTGTCAATTTTGTCCTTTTCTCTTTCAATGTTTCTTTTTTGTCCCTTTACAGTCATCCATTTAGTGACAAATGACTTCTTGTAAATGTCTCTCTATCTTTCGCTCTGCAGGGAGATGAAGTACTGACCGTCATTAAAACGAAGGCTCAGTGGCCTGCGTGGCAGCCTCTCAACCTGTAAGTATATCTACAGTGTCAGTTTTGCTCAAGTGTGAGGTGCATCTTGGAAAGATGTGGTTGGAAATATTGAAAATTTAAATTGAACCTGTGAAACATCAGCCATAAAATCAAATTCTTGATTAAAGTTTTTATTTTACTTTATTATTACCTAATTATTTGTGTATTATTTATTATTTACCTTAACATTGTATTAGCTGACAAAATGATAAAAAAAAAGAACCCCAATCAGAGACCTTGGGTATCCTGAACATAGTTATTGACTTTTAAACCTTTTTTGTTAATCTGGGTTAATATGACGTTTGACTCTTCTTCTCTACAAAATAGACAGATGGAGCGCTTCAGACACAATAGGCGATATAAAGAAGGTCAAACAATTTAAAAACAATAAGCAACACTGGTTGCAAATAAGAGAACAGTGTTGCAGAAAATTCTTAATCTTTTGAGTTTACAAGTGAACATATTTATTTTACTGTTTGTGTGAAAGCTGAACGTTGGAGTGGAAAATTCGAAACTTGAACATTGATTATAGGCTATTTGATTCATTCAATTCAAAACAGTGGAAATCAATTTAGTTCTTCACTCGATCAAAGTGAAATTAATTGTATTTATTGTTTTTTTTTTTTCTTCTTGCTGATAGATGGCCTACCTTTAGTTAATAGCAGTGTAGAATGAAAGCAGCAACTTTGGACCAAGCGAAAACAAAACAAGAGGACGCTGCTAATAAAGTTACACAATTACACAGTGAATTTGCATTTATTATTATATTTACAAAATACAGCACCACAGTTTTTGCCTTGGTCGTATCATTTTATTTTGTTGTATTTATCTGCGACACCATAAAGGCCGGTCCGTGAAAATATTGTCTGACATTAAACCGATTGGGGACTGCTGCTCTAGAGGACTGAAAGTCTTTTTGCAGCCACAGGTATCGCCACCTGGTGGCCAATAAAAGGCTGTCAGGTTTTAGCCACTTCCATGTTGGCTTCACCTTTGAACCAGAAGCTCCATCCATCCTTTATACCATCTGTTTGTGACTCATACAGTTTGCCCTGCTGCAAGGTTCCATTTGTGTTGATACTAATGTGTGGCTTACCAGGTAGCATGTGTATTCCTTCACCAGGAAATATATACTTATCTTACAACATGTCCCCAGGAAAGAAAGCAGTGAAAATGTGGTGCTTGGAGCTGATATTAAGCCAAAATTGGGACTGGGTTATGTGTTTACCGTTATTTATCATGTTGAGTTAGCCAAGTTTAAAGGGAGTCTCCATTAGGAGACAAATCTCACTAGCCCATTAATCTCACTTCCTCGTACATTATACGTGCAGTATTTGCTAGGGAACATTTAACCAGACATAATAGTGCCGTTTGCATGTTTTTTTTCCTGAATGTAAAATGTTGTCCCCATGTTTATGTATCTTTGGCTTGGCCAACTCCGGCCACTGTTGTTGGTAGGTGCACCGTTGTTTTGCAGGGCAGTTTGCATCTCCTGTAGTTGAAATGCCTGGTTTTGTAAATTTATAAAAATATGTTACTTTCTAGGCCCTAAATCAATCTGTCCAATTGAAAAGATTGTTCCTTCAAGCCAAAATTATTTTAAAGTGTCTGTTTTGTAAAGCATAAAATAATCTGTCTGGTTTGAAGCAACGCAGCAAAGAATTAGTTTTTATTGATTTACTTCTTTGTCTTCAAAAGACAAAGCGGAACGAGATTCATATTTCTGTCTTTGTTACTGATTACCAGGTGGCAATTTCAAGACATCGTGACCTCTCCGCAAATGACAAAAAAACGAAAGCTAATCTTCCTGATGAGCAGTATTAAATTCTTAATTTGCAGGATAAGTATCTAAACGTTGGCTAAAAGTTTCATTTCTGACACACTCAGTGAACTTTGTATTATAATTAAAATTCAGATACTATTGTAATGTAATGCATACATTTTAATAAACATACTCGTAATTGTTTTATGACGGTTTTCTTTATGCGCCTCTCCAAAGCCAGGCTCACTTGAATAGTTCCACACTCTGGCATCCTGTGCTCTCTTTGGAATTAGTTCAAGAGCAATTAGAAACTTATCACAATTGTAGCCCTCAGCACTGCATGAGCATGAACACACGCACACGCATACACACACTAATGTACTGTATCTTTCACTAAACATCTGTTTAATTACCCCTCCTAGCGTTGTCTGTCATTTGCGATATATTGTGCCACTATTATATTTACTAATGAGAACATTCACACACATGCTTGCACAGCTATACCTCCACACACTCACTGGGCGTCTGAAGCATTGGCTCATTTTGTTGTATTTTGTTTGCAGACTTGTCAGGTGATTCTGAAATATTTGTGTTTGCACATATGTCTCTGCTAATACATGATAATTAAGAAGATTTGTTTTGTCTTTTTAAAAGAAAGTTCAAATTGCTTACTTTATTGTAATCAGAGTAGCTTTAGTGCTTTCACTACCGTTTGGACTTGCAAAGCGAATATGTAATGATGAGCAATTTTCAGTCGCTAATTGGACATTTTAGAGCCTCAATTATCGAGCAATTAGCAGTGCAGCATAGATCAGAGGTCATGACATCAAAACTGGCTGTTTTTCACTGAAACTGCAACAGCTGAATGTTGGATATAATGATGAGATTATTATGCTCTGCCATTACAGTAGTACTTAGGATATGCTTTGAATTATTTACCTTCTGTGATTTCTTTCTCCACCACCATTCCTAGGCGAGCAGCTCCCTCAGCAGAGTTTTCCGTAGACCGGACACGTCACCTGATGTCCTTCCTCACCATGCTCGGGCCCAGCCCAGACTGGAATGTGGGGCTGTCAGGAGAGGACCTCTGTACCAAGGAGTGTGGCTGGGTCCAGAGACTGGAGACAGACCTCATCCCGTGGGATGCAGGCACTGACAGTGGCGTCACATATGAGGTGGTGTATCCTGATTCTACAAGTGTGATCTTTGCTGTTGGTTAGCAAGATCACATAAAAGGTGCCAGGCTAAAGTTAATAACTGTTGATGCAAATGCAAACTCAAAGCTCTTTATACAACTTGCCTCATTCTCCCATTCATACAAGCACTTTTTCTATGTAAGTGTATCTCACATTTGCAAACATTCAACTTGGGAATAGTATGTTTCCCAGGGATATTTGATCGACCCGCCAACGTTACGATAAGCAAGTGATTTGCTCTACCTCCTGAGCGACATCCACCCCCGATTGAGGTGATTTCATCCCATGAAAATTTTCTGAGTATCTGGATCATTTTCGCTAAAATTGTGAAATAAGGCATTGGCCTTGGTTGAAAACACTCTCGGAGAACCTTTCTATTTATTTCAAACGTTTTTGCCACTAGAAGACACCTGTAAAGTGCGACAGGCAGAAGAGGCGTCGAAGATTTGTCACAGTTTAACAAAACTGCCACAGGAATCATTAAGGAATTATGGGACAATTAGCTTTAAGAAATATGCCTTTTTATGTAGCATCAAATGCTCAACATCAGCTCGTGCAGGAGGGCAAATGTGGCAGATCAATCTTTAACTTTTCTTTAATCAACATGGGGTCCAGCATGTAGGCTCCACTCTTAGCACGCTGCACCTCCAGCAGACAAGCTTGTGGCATACCTCTAGACATGGTGTAATACTCCATGATGTTCTGACCAGACCAAATATTTACATATATTTTTAACACCAGATCAGATGGACTACGCAGTATAATATCTTCAAGTGAATTCTAAGAGATAAAACTGTTTATTGCCTGTTATTAGAAGGTTTAGTGCTGTGCGGCTGTGCTGGCATTAAACAGAATTTATAGCAAATTGTCTCATCACATCACAGCACTCTCGACTTTCACCTGTCTGTTACTCTGAGAGACTTCTTTAGTTTTCTTCATTTTTGGAATGAAAGGTGCTCATCCATATTAACCCACCGTTTGGAGACTAAAGGGATTTATTTATAGTTTACAAGCTCATGAATAAGCAAGGAGCTTACCCTGCAGAGTGGAGGTGGTAAATACCTTTCAAAAACCTCACTTACATAGAACCAGTCCTCTTTCAACTCACGTCTGTTACTTTGTAAACATGGAAGTGTTTCTTCTTAGTCTTTTATCACATAGTCTCTACCTAAGCGCTCTAACTGACACTGACACTCACATTCATATAATTCAAGGTTTTTGTCTGTATATGCACGTGTATTCGAAGTTATAAAATTAGGGACATTAATAAAAGTGTCGTCAATTTACTCACCATTTTCAAAAGGAAGTATACACAAAGTATACAGTTTCCTCATTAAAAACATGTAACTTTGAGCAGTAGTGAGCTATTTTTGTAACCATGTTCTTTTATTCTGTGTATGAGTCAGCCTTTGTATAAAATGTGGGCTATAACACAAGTAATATATGTAACTATGCATTGCCTAGACCCTGCTGTTTTTTTTTTTTTTTGTCCTTAAATGGCACACATTCCAAGCCGATAATGTCTTCTTGGGTAAAAACAATGTATTGTTGTAAAAGTTTTACTACGAGATAATGAATGCATCGTCCTGTACATCAGACATTGAATTCCTGCCACCCACATGCAGACATATGGAGGAACGTAGTCTTCCAGACACTTTCTCATAAACTATACAAAAATGCTTTTGCAGTTTTTGTGTTTGCAGACATTAGTGAAGCTGTTTTTATTGTTTTTTGTTTCTTCCACAAATACAATTTTTTTTTCAACCAAAATGTAAGAAGAAAATGGTTTTCTTTTTACATTTTGGTCTTAGTTAGATAATCCAGTGGACATGTAGGAGAAAGTAAGCAGGGAAATGACGTTAAGCAGATGGAAGAAAGCTATTCAGTTTAGCAAATGCGAGGATAATATGAATTCAACCAGTAACCAAGGCAACAGAGTCTTTTGTACATGGTCATTTAATAAGCCAACATTGCCAAGCTTGAACTTGATACATTATATTTAAAAGAAAAATCCCCTCTCGCTCCTGCAGGCGGTCTATCCTTTAAGCTCGGGTCCTCTGCCAGAGGCCTGGGAGCTTGAGGGTCCTGCGCAGTGTCTTTGCTGTTCCTACGACTGCGCTCTTCTGGACAGAGATCTCGGATGTTGTTCTTGAGATCTGGTAGAGCCACTTGCCTAGCTTGGGAGTCGCTCACCTAGCGCTCCGATTACCACTGGGACGACTGTTACCTTCACTGAATCGATGTCTCGTTCACTCCTGGCATACAGCTTGATGTCATCCATGTAGAGGAGGTGGCCTACGATTGCATCATTCCACAGTCAGTGTCCGTAGCCAGTCTTGTTAATGATCTTATACGGGTTCAGGCCTATGCAGAACAGCAGTGGGGGCTGAGCATCTCCTTGGTAGATCCCGGACTTAATGCTGACTTGTGCTACGGGCTTGAAGTTGGCCTCTAATGTTGTACGCCACATCCCCATTGAGTTCCTGATGAAGGCTCTTAGGGTCCTGTTGATCTTGTACAGTTCTAGGCATTCCAGGATCCAGGTGTGGGGCATTGAGTCATAGGCCTTCTTGTAATCAATCCAGGCAGTGCACAGGTTGGTCAGTCAGTGTTTTGCTCCTCTGGTATTCTTGCCAATTCCTTTCTGTGCCCTGCTCATGTATTGTAGCCATGTGCCTGATCATTGTCCCGATTTGTGATTGAGGTGTGAGACAAACAACCAATGATTTTATTAAACACACGTGTGGGAAGAAATACACCATCACAATCCTCAGCATAAATCCCCACTAGAAAGCATACTTAAAATGTTTCATATGTCAGGGTGTCACACCCCCTCTTGCGTTAAGCAGATACATAACATGCATAAGTTACAGTAACCACAATTCTTTTGTTGACAACCTTTAGCCACTATGATGCCTGACAGGAGCTGCCATGTGGTACTGAGGTAGGTTTTTGGCTGAACCATGTCAGGGCCTGGTGCTGTCCAACTCTTCCTGCCTTTCTTGGATGTCTGCCACTGTGATGGTTACTGGACCCTGTTCAGGGAGGTTGCTGCTGTAGCATTTGTGTTGTACCTCATCAATCTCCAGCTGTGAGAGCAGTTCCTTCTTCCTAATGTTGGAACACTGAGCTACTAGTTGTTTTGCCGTCAATCTGGATCCTGGGTGTCTAAGATTCCATAGGTCACTCATGCTATTCATGTAACCCGTTCCTCTCGGATTACTTGTGTAGTAAAATTCCAACAGCACCCTATTTTCATCTCTTACCCACCTATGCCATCTTGTTCCAGAAGCGCACTTCTCATCAGGGTGTCCTGATTCCTCAACACCTGACGCGGACCTTGTTAATCTGGGCGACATCCAAGCCAATATGGACCTGTACTGGATATAATATATGTATAACTATATCAAAGTGGAGATTTTTTTTATGGCTCTAATTCCTATAACCTTTGAATTAAAAGTAAAGCTTAAATCATTTCCTGTTAATTTTAACATCTTCTGTGGTGGCAATAAACAACTCTAACATGTAGATGTGCACCTGCAAAGCTCTGCATAGCTCCAACACAGCGCCAAAGCGTCACCATGCTAGAGTTATGAAGAGAATCATTAACACTATTGCAGTGGAGATGTGAGTGTAACTTTGTACCTCCTCTAATGGCTTATTTACTGGTGCTGAATATATTAAAATACATCAAAACAGGACGGTGTTAACTTGAGAGAACACAGAGAATAATTCATTATTGTTACATGTTTTTATCTCCTCACTGAACATGGCAACACATGCTATGACACACACATACCTGGAAACAAAGTATCTCCTATTAAGGGTCTGTTTGAATGGATATAAATGATGCATGGTGAGATCAAACAGAAATGAAGCTGTAGACCAGGTGGTTTATGGGAAAATCTGCGACTCGATAAGATCTTTCACGCCTTTTTTACTTCCCCACCTTTCCATTTTGGAACAGAATGGAAAATCAAAATCAAAAAGCTATTGTGTTGCTATTCATTTTTTAAATTATTCTACTATGAATAAGCCACTTCTGTATTGTTTGTTTCATTCAAGAAGAATTATGTTGTTCCCGTTTTAAACGCCTGTTTCACAGACATGCATTCACAATAGGCCGCTATTGGATTAGTATTCTTGTCCCACAAGTAATTGCCATGCCCTAAATATTTGCTGTTTAACTTTAATTACTCTAACCATTCCTCAGTGGAGGACTGGGACTCTCTTCTTTCTGGCATTTTGGATGCACAATATAGGAGAGCAGATGTTTTCCTCTAGGACACCATCTCTTCTTAGACCAAGTGCTTTGCTCAATCCTAATATGGGAGAGTGTGAATAGCTCTCTTTCAGTTCACGACCCGTTCTTTAGCCATTGCATATTATTTGGACACGTCCGCTTTCCCCTGATTGTTAAAGAGCCGTCAGAGCTGATTCACCTTTAGATTCACGTTGAAACTCTGTGACATCTACCTAGGGAGATAAAAGTGAAAAGTAAGATCCCTTTGATTGGGATTTCAGTATAGCAGGTCTGCCTTTAGTTGGGCGATAGCATCTGTCTAGTTTTGCTATGGTGGAATATTTTTGCCCAGAGAGATTACTAAAAGCATAAAAGAGGGATGCAGCAATCTATATAATGTTTAAACCAATAAAACATCTAAAACATAATAGAAATTAATATCATTAGGTTTGTCAGCGTGTACATGTATTTTATCACTTATAATATAAATGCTTTATTATTTTTTATAGTTCATGTTAAACACCTTATAAGCTCATCGACACCCTTTCTTCTGCCTCTTTTAGTCACCAAACAAGCCCACCGTTCCTCAGGAGAAGATCCGACCTCTGACCAGTTTGGACCACCTCCAGAGCCCGTTCTATGACCCAGAGGGCGGAGCAATCACCCCTGTGGCCAGGGTAGTGGTGGAACGCATTGCTAGAAAGGTAAAAATTTCATCTGTGTGAATGTGTTTAGGGCTTCAAATAAACACAACTATACATTGCAGCTTTTTACTGTGGTGAGACCTTAAAGGGACCGATTCTTACACTGTTGTTTAATATAAAAATTTGGCAGAAACAGATGCCTGTTAGGTGAGGGCTGTGTGCGGACAGGGATAGGACCCAAGGTGCAGACTCCCGAGACAGATGTGAACTCAAAACCGCTTTAATGTTAAACTCAAATATAACATAACTGGAAACAATCAAAATAAACTAACACCGGAGGACTGACAGAACACACAGCTTGGTAAACGGTAGATCGCGACACTGACATAGAGAAACACAGGGCTTAAGTACACAGAGGGAGCAATCAGGGAATGGGTAACAGGAGGGAAACACAGCTGGGGCAAATCAGAACTGACGAGACAAAAGGAAGCGTAAACTGAACACACTGAGATAAGACAGAGACCTTCAAAGTAAAACAGGAAACACATAACACAGACTCACATGCAGGCACTACAGAGGGAACAGAGACGTGGGACCAGGACAGACACAAACACTGACTGAACACGGGGATATAGGAACTAAGGATACACAGAGACGCGAACTAGACAAGGGGATACAGGTGATAGGGGAGACAGAGCAACTAAAGAAGACAGAGACATAAACCATAAGACAGAACTTAAAGAAACCAAAGACTAAAAAGTATAAATAATATAATAAACTCAAATACCCTGGGTCAACGACCCAGGCATCCTAACAATGCCAATAGCGATTTTGACTTTGGCTCTTATCTATTTTACATGTACTATTTTATGTGTACTATTTTATGTGTACTATTTTATGTGTACTTTCACGCCTAACTTATTTCATGTTGAAATAAGGGAAATTTGAATCCCAACCACAAATAAAGGCACACAGTTTAATTCATAGGAAATTATGTGAAATTCTACTGTGGTTGATGCCTTTGCTTTAGATCAGGGGTGTCAAACTCAAATACACAGTGGGCCAAAATTCAAAACTGGAACAAAGTCGCGGGCTAACATTAATATTTATTGAAAAAAAAAAATCTCCCTCCAGATATAAGAATGAATCTTTTCTTATGGACTCAAATAAGTTTTGCTGGAAAACTGAATATGGAACAAACAAAGCTTAATACTAAACAATATAAATATTAGCTGTATAATACCAGTAGGCCAGCTCTAATAGTAATTTGGTGTGGCTTCGCGGGCCAAATGTAATTAGGCTGCGGGCCAAATTTGGCCCGCGGGCCAGAGTTTGACACCTGCTGTAGATGGTTAAACTTTAAAGTTAACATAAAAAAAGTTTTGAATCTGACTAATAAAAATGCCAGTCACACACACACACAGCCATCAGTGAGCTTTTTATGTTAATTGTGGGATTTGTTAGAATCTGAGTTTGTGTTGTAATAATGGTTAGCAAAGCCAGTGAAGGTCAGCAGATGACAAACCTGCTTGCAAATTAGCTCACCAGCACAGGTACTAGTCTTGCCTCATGTGACCCATGCAGTTTTTCCACTGCTTTTTGAAGTATCATAAAGCATCTTTACATTCCCATGCAAAGATACTTCACTGCAGTGAAGATACTGAAGTATCTATGCATGACAATTAAAATTATCCCTAATTACAGGGACCTTTGCTGGACCTTGTTTTAGCTCCTTTTCCCTCCCTTTAGGCCAACCTTTTTCCTGATTGGCTGGCCCTCATAAACAAAAGATTTCAGGAGTAGGTGGGCGGCTGTAAGTGTGAGATCTCACTGAGATCATAGAGAGCCAACTGTAGAAAAACTTTTTGAAATGAAGTACTTTGAAGTAATTTATTATTTAAAATTCATATAGTACGTACATACACAGCAGAAAAAAGGGTAAATGAATAAGCGGTCTGCCTTAAATTAGTGTTATTCATCCTATGTTAAACTACTATTTTTAACTTCAGAAATAAAGTCTCAAAGTCACGCTTTGTCAACATGCTTTTGATAGTGTTTAAGTGTGTGGTCACATCTTTCCTCGTGTGCACAGGGGGAGCAGTGTAATGTGGTCCCCGACACCATAGATGACATAGTAGCAGATATCGGACAAGAGGAGAAGGAGACAGGTAAACACACACTCACATACATTCTTTCCTAATTAAAGTTGTTCAGGGAAAGACCCCAAACAAGACATAGTAGATTACCCGAGAGCCTCAGTGTTTAACTAATTATTCAAACCCCATGATTATAAGATATTGCATTCCTGTGCTTTGAACTTGCCTCTTTGTTCGCAAAACTTTTACTTTAACTATTAAACCTTGTTCCTGGCAAAATGAGCAGCCACAATAGGGATTCAGTGTCTTCAGATTATCAAGGACGCACGCACAGCTCATTACAGACACAACTGGTATCATCTGAGACTCAGATGGAAGGTCACACAGTCATAACACACATCTGCCAAGGCTTTGTCTCCACCCTGCTGTGTGCAGGTGGGCGCCCCACAGCTCCAGACCCCCACAGTTGCGTCTGGAGCAAGCCCTGCCCTTATCAAACATACCTGATATTCTGTGATGCAGCAGAGATGCTTTCAGTCTGGACACTGATGGCTGAGGCTCTGCACATGAAAGCTGTTTGTGAGAGTTAACTGTTTGGCATAAAGTCATAAGACGTTCATTATGACGGTTATGACAGTAGTTCTATTTTTATTCAACCATTAAACTTTATAGAAAAGACAGTTATGTGAAAAAGTTTTCACAGGACTCTGTTGCGTCTTCTACAAATTGTTAAGAAGGAGAATTAAGATGATAAGTAGAAGCAAGGTGTTGCTATTTAAATCAACCTGATCACGAGGTTTGCCTTCCTCTGTAAAAGCACAGGTTTTTGTTTTAATTCAGACTCTACAGGACTCAGTCTGGATGTTAAATCTTAAAGTTCATGATAGTAGGAAAAAGAAACATCAGCATCTGGACAAACCACAAGCCTTTTGTAACAATGTCCTTTGGACAGATGAGACCAAAGTAGAGATATTTGGCCAGAATGCACAGCACCACGTTTGGAGCAACCCAAACACATCATTTCAGCAGAAATGTTTAGTATCAACTGTCAGCACGGTGGTGGAGGGGTGATGATTTGAGCTTCTTTTGTAACCACACGACCTGGGCAGCTTGCAGTCATTGAACATAAATTCCTCTGGACGCCAAAGTATTCCAGAGTCAAATATGAGGCCATCTGTCCAACAGCTTGTTCCAAACAGGACAATGATCCCAGACACAGCAGCAAATTTACAACACAATAGCTGACAAAGAATTCAATTACCCAATCGAAGTCCAGACCTAAATTGAAGTGCTGTGATGGTACACAGATGCCTGTGGTACCTGTCATGTTTGGGTCAAATCTAATAGATTTACAAATTAAAACACTCATAAATATTGTGTTTTACGTCTGATTGCCTCAAGGCCTTATGACATCCTGCACACTTTGCACTTGAACATTTAAAAAAGTGATGATCACCCCCCTTTTGTTGAATTTTGAGTGTTTTAATCAACCTTGTTGCATCTGTGGTGTTCATAGGAAATGAATGGGAACTGAACGACCAAATGAAAGACCCACTGAACTGAATTTGGTGGTGAAAAATGTTTGTTATGCTAATTTAAGAGCTATTAAAACAAACTGGTCAAATTTGACCGGACCACTAAAGTAAGGGGTGGGGACCACAACTGAGAGGTTGTCCCCAGTCCACCTCTGTCCCAGTCCACATCAAATGACTGACTCAACTTTGTAAAGAAGAGTGGGCCAAAATTTCTCCTCAACGATGTGAGAGACTAATAAAAGTTGTATAAAAAAATGACTTCCACTTTCAAATTTGAGATGCCCGTCAATCAAAATGAGATCTAGATGAATGGCTGCACGGAGGGTGTTTCTTTTTTTCCACCCAGTGTACAGTTATTAAGGAGGAAATTACAGAAAGGAGGCTGTAAATATGTTTTCAGTGCTGTTTTAAATGGCAGTCTGTAAGGACTGACACATGTTTGTAGACACTGAAGCAGTTTTTCAGATCCAGAGGTTACTGCCTGCTGTAACCTGTTTTTTAAATCCTGTTTTTTAATGGTTTAACGGTTTTTAGCCCATATATGGGTTGTCGCATGACATTGTTTATGCTGCACGTAGATGTTTTAGCCTATTTCTACTAGAAGTGGCTTTGAGAAGAGGGAAGGTTTTTGCCCACACAGCAGAATTCTTAACAAGGATCTCCTGCCACCTAATGAATGTCTTCCTCAGTCAGTCATGAGCCATTTGCTTCTTTCCCCTCCTCTGTTCCGCTACCTGTCCTCGCTTTCTCCCTTATCTCTGCATGAGATGACACTACAGAGACGAGTATCTATTTGGGCTGATCCCCCAGGTCCACCTGAAGCTTTGATGCTTTCGCTTACACATCAGCTCAACGCTCCTCTTACCTTCCGCTTAGTGTTGGCAGTTCCTTTCTTCCCTCATTCTCCTGTCATTACACTTTATCCCAGAGAATTGGACCCACTCACGTTTGTCTCTGTGGCCTGGCAGTATATTCTCTCTCGCCTCTCGTCTCATTTTCTCTGCCTTTCTGAAGCCCTGAGGGAGCATTATTAATTGAAGCCAGTACCCCTGCTACTTCTTATAGCTCTGCTATCACTGATAATTGGACAGGACATTCACAAATCACACTCCTCTCCAGCTTCTCCCTTCAGCTCCTTTCTCTCCCCCTCAGATGTCACTTTGTGGCCTCTTGTGGTCGACTACCTGTGGTAATCACCTTTGGATGCAGTTTTTATACAATCAATGTCAGTGCAGTCCCTCATCCCTCACCCCTCCCACTGCATGTGACAAATGACTTCAGCAACTTTGCTGGAGTGAAAGGGAAAATTAAGTTTTGCAAAAGAAAATTTATTTGCTGAAAAAAATGAAATTATTCTTCTCCCAGTCATCCCGATCTTTCTCTCGTAGATGACACACCTGAGACGTGCATCTACTCAGGATGGTCTCCCTGGTCAGCTTGTAGCAGCTCTACATGTGAAAAAGGTCGCCGGATGAGACAAAGGATGCTGAAGGCCCAGCTGGATCTCAGCGTGCTGTGTCCCCACACTCAAGATTTCCAGCCCTGCATGGGCCCAGGATGCAGCAGAGAGGGTAAACACACACACACAGACACACACAGGTATTATTTGACAGATAACTCATGCAAATACACTCTGCAGTTTTTAAATGGCAGTTTCATTTATTAAGGGAAGAACATTATTCAAGCCTACCTGGCTCTGTGTGATAAAAGTAATTTGTTAACTCATGAATTAAATGTGACTAACCACTTTTTTTCTTACTTTCACTAGCTGCACCTAAGACTGATTACTGTCACTTGAACCGAATCTAACAAAGTAAAGTAGGTTAAAAAGAATCCCTAAAAGCAACACATAATACCACAATCGAAAGAAACAGCTGAGAATATTTAAGTTTGAGATGTAGTGCTCAAGTTTTCTTGTGGTTTCTCTGAGCACCGCTCCGACCTTGGAGTGAATTTGCAAGGACGTGAATACCTGGGAAGATTGTAGCATTGCGTCAACACACTCTTAAATTCTTCACACCAGCAAACTGCAAAAGCTTTAGCTTTTATAGAGATCATCACACTTACTGATGATCAGTTAATCAGGCGCATTTGATTAGCAGCACCTGGCTGCTACTTAATACTACTTTATGGTAGTTTCATTCTATGGCCCAGAATAGATTACATAAAAGTTTTAAATTGATTTGCATGTCATTAAGTGAAATAAGATCCCCAAGCAAAGCATAACTAGTAAATAGGGATGGGTATCGTTTAGGTTTTATCTGATACCAGTACCAAACCGGTACTTTTGAAACAGTGCCGGTGGTTAAATGGTGCTCGAACCGGTGCTTAAAGAATGGAGAACACAAACTTTGTTCTAAAACGTCTTATGTTTAGCTGTTTTTTTGTAAAAAGATAACAATGTTAGCCTTTTCTGCAGCTAGAGGGCACATATTGTATCACTCTTGGCTGGAAGCAGTGCTTAAACAATGGAAAAAACACAAACTTTGTCCAAAAACCTCTCATGTTTAGCTGTTTTCCACTTTTTCTTTGGTCATTTTAGCCTTTTTGGCCAGGGTGAAGGGAGTATCTGCCATCAAACAAGAAGACAGCCGCATGTAACTTCGATGGTGTTTGCTAGTTCACCTTACATACATTAATGTAATAACGTGGTTAGCCTACTCAACGTAAATTACACAGAACAACATTAAGCTACTCACGCAGAGAAGAACGGCTGCTGCCATCATCATCATTTCTGCTACACTGGCAGGGCTAGGGGCCAGGACTCTACTCTTCGGGTTCTTGGGGGATGTTGCTAACTCCGGGTCCGATAACAGGCACCACACCAGCAGTAGGTACGGCGCATTTCTCGGCTTTAAAAAAAAAAAACGCTATGCGTTGCCAGGTGTTTCATCAGTTACCTCCTTTGCACAGTATCACAGTATCAGCTTAAAGCACTTGTTGCAGGCTGCAGAGTTTGCATCTTTTGCTGTGAAGTACAGCCAGACTTTTGACCACTTCGCCTTGGGCATTTTTAATCTGTAGCTCTGCTCTAAAAGAACCTACGCACCGGGGCCCGCCTACTATACTTGGAAACGTAAAATGATTGGCTAGAATCTGAAGTGTATCACAGCTCAGGAAAAAAAAGCACCGAAATAAAGCACTGAAATGTGCGCTGCTTTTCGGTCTGGTTACTACCGTTTATGTCAGAACCGGTGCCATAATGGCACCGGATACCGGTACCCATCCCTACTAGCAAATGGTGGCAGGAAACCAGGAGGGGTTCTGGCACACTCCTCTTTATAGAAGGTCTCTAAATCTTTTATGTTGCTTCAGCTCTCTCTACAGATTGTCCATAGGATTGAGGGCTGTTGAAGTTTTGTCTGCATTAATAATGGAGGCTTTAGAAGAGATTAAGATTTCTCAGCCAGATTTATTTCAGTAAATATCGGGTGACTGTAGCTCAGGAGCAGGTCAAATACTGATTGGAAGCTTGGTGGTTCGATCCCTGGCTCCTCCAGTCTGCATGTCAAGTGTCCTTGGGCAAGATACTAACCCCAAGTTGCTCTCCGATGCATCCATCGGACTGTGAATGTGTGCGAATGTTGTTAGAAAAGCACTCAGTTTAGAGACAGTACTTGTGTGATTGGGTGAATGTGGCATGTTGTATACAGCACTTTGTGCACTCCGGGAGAGTAAAAAAGCGCTATATAAGAATCAGTCCATTTAAATAATATTTATACAGTTGTGTAGAAGGACCTCTAATAACCCTGACAAAATGCAAATGCACATCATTTTTCATCTTCCTTATTAAATTTAAAGTAACTGCTTTTGAATTCCTTCTTAGGACGGCCAAAAGAGAAGATTTTTACCTACTAAAGAGCCCTGATTCTACAATTCTACAAATAACATTATAAAAATGATCTAAAATACAAATTCAGAAGTAAAAAAAAGATGTCCTTCACAGTGTGGAAAATAGACATTTATTTCATTTATTTGTTTTCTCCTACTGTAAAAGTTAAGAGCAACTCTTGAGTGGCACTAATTTAGATTTCTTTAATGTCTTTAAATTGTGACACCATTACTTTTAATTAAATACCTTCTTATACAGTAAATTAGGCATTTTAATTAAACATCGTCCATCTGTTTTTGACACGTCTGCCCACATGCTGTGACAGCAGAATAATTAAATGTCTATATTCTTTCCAAACACATGCAGCACACGTCAAAACAAGCTTAAATTGTTCTGTTAAAGCTAATAAGAACAACTGGAGGACTGTTTAAGTATCTGTGCAACACAACTAAATGAACTCCCTCTTAAAAATGTGCTTTTAGAGTTTTGGACTTCTGGCTTCCAGTATGATCTTGTTATTGGTCCTTTAAGCCAGTACAACAGAAACAAAAGATTTAAAAAATTAAAAAACATTTCTGTTATATAATGTCTGTTTATTTTTGTGTTTATTGTTATATTCTCGACCCTTGTTTCATTTCAAAAAGGTACGTTATTATGACTAGTAAGTTTGCCACAAGCCAAATCAGCATTGTTTGTGTCTTCCTGCTGCCCCCTAGTGTAAAATAAATTAAAAGTTGCTGTTAATTCCTTGAGTGACATAAATCGGCTCAAATCTCAGTTTCAATCTGATCTTCAACTAAATGTACTACTGCAGTGAACACATTCACAAATCCTTTAAGCATCTTTTAACCAAGTTATCAACATAAATTACGATCTGTAATAATAAATAAATATAAATTTGTCAGGTGTTAAGATCCCCAGTATGTAAAATGGCACTAATAATGCTGATAGTGTATTTATAAGGCCAAATGGTATTTAGTTTGCGACTTTCTTGGGTCCAAAAGTTTGAATAGAGATTTCAGGTTAACCACAATTTTGAAATTTCATTCAGTTGTTAAAATTATTAAAATTTATTAAAGATGCTAAAGTGTAATTTTTGAACTCTGATTAATCACTAAATCACTAAAATTCCAAAAATGTTAGGACACTGTGTAAAAAGTAACTATAAAGAATTCAACGATTAAAGTCCAAACTGTACTCACAAAAGAACAAATATTTAAACTGAGACATTTACTTATGTCATAAAATATATTGGTTTATTTTGAATTTTATGACCGCAACATGTCTCCAAAGTTGGGATACGGAAACAGTGTAAATGAAAATGTAAGTGGTACTGAAAACCAACTCATTAGCTTAACTGGCAACAGGTCAGTAACATGACTGGGTGTAAAAAGAGCATCTCAGAGAGGCAGTTTCTTCTTTGCTTTATGCACATCCACATTGTGCCTTTGCAGATGGTCAAGCTGCCAATCAGTGCTGAAAGGTATATACAGGTTTTAGAGGATATGCTCCCATCCAGACATCATTTACATGGATGTCTGTGTGTATTTCAGCCAGAATGAAAACTACGACAAAGAAGACTCAGTGCTGTTGAAAAGCTAGAATCCTGTATCAGAAAAGAATGAACTGTTGCTAACTGTGGTTAAACAGTTAGCAGGTGTTTTCTTGACATTTTACACAGGTTGTATAACCAGAGTTATATTCATTGATGTTAAATTGTTAAGCATTTTCAACCTGTGCTCTACGACAGCAATAATCAAAGCAGCCAACACTCACTTGTCTTCTGCACCCAGAGGAAAGCTGGGGAGTGCTGAACTGTTTTTTACCTCACTCTGATCCACATCATCAAACCTTAGCAAAACCAGTATGTTGGCATGGTTACACATCAGTGCCCCCTTAAAATGGTAATGCCAGATAGATAAGTTGGTTTCTCGTGGCTGGTTTGGAAAAATAAATCTCATGTCCGATGGAATAGAAATTGTAATGTAAGTGACTGAATGTATAACTAACATGACAACAACCATTTTTAAAAATGCTTCAACAAACTAATGAGTCTCTTCTCTTCACAATTTCAAATTCAGTCTGTTAAAAAAGCTCATCACACTATTCAAAGATTAGCTTTAGCAGGAAGTTTTTGTATTCTGTAAAGGTGTCCTGACCTAAAAAACACAAGTGAAATGCATTTGTGTTCCCCTGAAGAGAGGGCAGAGACCTCACTACAGGAAACCTGGACACTACACCACCTGGGCTCATTGCTTTTTCTCTTTGCCATTAAGCCGAGTCATCATTTCACAGCTACGACATTGACTACTCTGGCTCTCAGTCTCATTACTGAAATGTTCAGCTTGTTTCAAGTGGACCTAAACCTAAACTTAATAGCGACGAAGTTAAAAATATAATAATACACAAACAATAATTACAGAAATTAACAGAGCAACGACACGTGGAATGTCACAGTCACAAATTGTACTAAATGAATCAAAACACAATTTTGTAATATTGCATTAAAAAAAGTTTGCATTTCCTGTGTCCTAATCCTTTTAGAGTTTGAGACATTAAAATCGGATCAACAAGAGGGGCAATCAGTGAACCCTCGAAATAAGCAGATTAAAGCTTCGCTATTTATCTTATTCCAAAAACAAACCGCACTCAGTGACTCTGGGTGGTTCATTGTGGCTTAAACCAATTGAATTTTGTTCCCTTGGTTATATTTCACAGCCCGGTGAAATTATTTTCTACCTAAATTCCATTGTGACAGTTTAGGTTATTGTTATGAGGGATTACTGTGCGCTTATGGAAGGAAACAGGTGGCACCTTTGTCATTAAAAAGTGAATCTCCAGCTAGCTACTATGAAAGCTCCATTTGAGAAAAAGGCCACGCATATCTGAAGATATGTTTATATAGTTTCATCAAGGGAATATGTGACAAAATACAGGAAATCCCTAATCACACAGAGTAAACACTGGTAATTGGATACCCTAATTACTTCACTCAAACATAAAAGATTATGTGGATCAGGTCTTGGTGCCGGATGGCCTGCTGCATCCAGGATACTTAAATCAGGATTTGATTGTGTTTATCTCTAAAAGAAATCAAAGCACCGTGCTTTCAATCTTATGTTAAAGCTAATAAGAGCAAGTGGAGGATTGTGTATGTGCGGGAAGCCAATTATCAGTCTGACACAAAGTGAGGGCCCACACACACAAACATATTTACTAAGCTGGCAGTTCACGCTAATCTAGGTTATCAAATTACTTTCAACTTTTTCCACATTTCTTTCCTCCTACTCTCAGTTTCTCTTTCTTCTTGCCAAATGAGAAACTTTTTCGTCTGATTTCAGTCAGAGTTGATGGACCTTTGCTTAAAAAAAATGACAGCAAGCACACAAACGAGCAGAAAACTTCGGAAGTTTGCTTTTACCCGTTTTTCGGTGAAGTTGTCAGTTTGGAACAAATACTGGGAGGCAGTAAAGTCAGCGCCTGTCTGCTCCCCACCCACCTCCTCGCTCTTCTTCTTTTGCTCCCAGGATGTCTACAAGGCCTCAAACTAGTGAAGCTCCAGCTGTTCAAGGCTCAACAAGCCTCTAACACACACATGCACACACTTCCACCCCTCACTACTCCTCTTATTGATTACCAGCCAGCAACATGGATAGCTTTTTGTTCCTGAGCGCCTCTCCTTTGTTTTCATTTAGCGCTCCGTTAGTGTGCAGTGGGAGATGGATAATTGCAGGGTTCATGCTGGGGCTGGATAGAGGCCGCCTCCAAGGGTGATTAATATTCCTGGGAAATATTTTGGCTCTCTAGAGGCCTCATCCAAGCTTCAAATACCTGTATCTTTTATTAATGATTCACTTCGCTCTGCTTTATTAGGCCACCTCTGATAAGTAACACTATTCTCAGTTTGGTAGGAGGCTTATACATTTCCAAAAAGAAGAAAAAAAGAAAAACCCATGCTAAGTTGCTTGAAGTTCATTCGCTCCTTCTTTTAAAAAAATTCTTACAAAACGATCTCTTTGTATCTGACTCCCTTTTGTCACTTTTGATTCACTGTCTTAGTCGCTATTCTCAGAAGAGGTGTTGGAACAAGATGGCTCATACAGCGTCTCTCTGTAAGTGAAGAACAGGGAGATCCCGAAGCACCATTCTGGCTAATAGTGATAAAATATACCAGAGTGGAACCTTGTTAAGTTCGAGAAGCTGCAGTTCACTTTTCAGCTGATACACAGCGAGGTCATACATATTGACTTCCACTCCCTGAAGGCCCCTGCTGTGAATAAGACTGTCCCTCAGGCAACTCGCCTTATTAAAAGAGAGTTAAGGCAGTGTCCGAGGAAGGGCTTTTTTAAAAGTGACACTTTCAACTCTGAGATGACTGAACAGTCTGAAACCTAAGCAGCTGTGGGGGGATTCTGGTTTGGTGTGTAGAGAGAGAATCCTGTGACTCAAGTGCTCCTGTATGGATTCTTTTTGATGAGGACCTCTTGACTGAGATAGTGAAGCTGAAATAGCTCACTTGGGAGAGTGCTAGACTGAAGATCTGAAGGTCCCATTCCAATACTGGGTTTTAGCAGCAGAAAGGCTGCTTCTGCAGAAGGCACAGGTGGGACAATAAAACACGTTTCCTATTGAAATTACTTTTCTTTGCATGCAAATGTTGGGAATTTTTGAGTCTTTTTTCCGCAATGGTTTAAATCTTCTAGGATAAAATGTAAAACATCTAAAGAAGCTGACATTTCAAAAGCATCTTCTGAAAAAATGAAATGCAGTGATTTGTGTAAAATTTAGGAGAGCTATTCCTGAACTTAAAAAGAAATTACACAAAAGCTTGTCTAAGAGAATTCAGGCTGTGACAAAGAATAAAGGCACTCATATCAGATACTGACTAAACTTATTAGAATTATACAAACTCTGGTTTTGCCTTATATACAGTATTTCCATGTATGTTTGTAAGTTTTCAATCAATAGGTTTTTCCATTTCCCCAAAGGTGGGTAAGGTGAGCTGCTTGTTACTGTTTTAGTGTTAATATACAGATAATTTAGCTTTTAGGCTCCGTTGATCTCATTCCAGTAACCAGCTGTGCTTTGCAGCGGCTGATATCAGCTACCTCACTGTCATACAGGCACAGGACAGCATGGTGGCTTTTTGTTTTCATGGCTGCCACTTGTAAGTCAGCAGATTTAAATAAGGACTCTCTTTAAAATTTAAAAAACTGATTTCCAAAAATCTGACCTTTAACCTCTCCATGTCTCTTTTGAAACAAGGAATGTTCACAAGGAAAAGTATTTTGGCGACAGTGTATGTTTTATGACGTCTTGTGGAAACAGACTTCCAGAGTGTTACTTTTATACTGCATACACTGCGCACAAATTACAACACTGAATTTTGCTCAATTACAAATGCTGGTGTTTACTCAGTAAGAAAAACAAGTTGGTGGTCGTCTGCTTTCTCTTCCTGCTGGACAGAGCCCTCGACGTGCATGATGTCAGAGTGGATCAGCTGGTCGGCCTGCAGCGTGTCCTGCGGGATGGGGATGAGGTCTCGAGAGCGATATGTCAAACAGTATCCCGAGGACGGCTCGCTCTGCCAGCTCAACACTGAGGAGACAGAGAAGTGTGTTGTCAACGATGAATGCTGTGAGTCTGTTTTTTCTCCCGTATGAACAGATTGACCCAACCAACCAAATTAACAATGCCTTTAATTTGAGCCAGCTGCTACATTTCTTTTTCGCACAGAGTTTAATGTAGCCTGTCGTCTTTAAATTAGAGCATCTAATTTCACCGTGTTTAATATGCAAAATAGTCCAACCAAAAAAAGAAAAAACGTTGTCAAAGAAGCATAAAAGAACAAAGTGAAAAAATAATGACATAAATGAAATAAATAATGCACATTTAATTGGTGAATAAGGTGTATTTCATGGCCGTAACATAGTTTAGAACACATGTATTTATGCTCCTAATAAAAACATGAAAGTAGCAGCGAAGTTACTTCAGCAATTTTATCTGGATGTTAGCATTAACATGCACTGGTGCCAGAAAATGTGTGTAGCTGATAAGGAAGTTGTTCCTATAGAGCCGATATAAGGTTGCCAGATCGTATCTGTTGGGTAGGATATATGTGATTTTTCTCTGAGGGCATTCAGGCAGCCATTTCTGATATCCATTTTGAAACAGAGTGGGGGGACTGGACTTCTCTTAATGCAGTGCACTTTCTGCAAACATCCATCTGTCCATCTATCCATCCATTATCTACTGCAAATCCAGGACTAGGTCATGGGGCAGCGTTCTAAGCAGAGATGCCAGACTCCCTCTCCTCACCAACACCTCCAGATCACCTGGGGGATGTCAGTGGTTGCATTACACCTACTTTAGACACCAAGAAATGTTCTCCAACTCTCACTTTGGGTTACAAATGTAATAACATAAGTAAAGTCACTTACATTTTTACATAAAAACAGGTTTTAGAAGTAGTAAAAAGTAAAAATGATGTGTTTTGTAGTCTAGGAGGAGTCTGACTGGCTCAGATCTCTGAGATCAACAGACAGAGGAAGCTTTTTATAATTCCCCCTGTAGTGTGGCTGAAGAGTGTGTAACTTGATAAACAGTAATAGCAACAGAGGTTATGAGCTAACTGACCCACATGGATGCCTTTTGTGCCTGAGTCTTGTTACACTGTCCATGCCAGTGGCTTCATTGCCGTAGTGTCTGTTGCTTCTTTGTAGTTTGATAGGAGTCGATATTGCACTATTTGTGATCATCTTTGTTTGTGATGTTTTTATTGAATTCATGAGAGACACGCTGAGCAGATATGGCTATTCAAGGTTGTCAGACTTCTAGCTTTGTTCCTGGTATTCACTAAGTGAATGATGGGGAAGGTTATCTGTCTTGTATAAAACATGTGCTCTGTATTTGTAAATTTGGAGAGTAGCCTGTTTTATCTCTTGAGTACATTTGCATATTAAAGGAGCAAGGAGTTTTTCTTATTAATGGTCAGAATTAAGTGGAAACTGAAGGAGAGGCAGATCTATAAGCTCTTTATAAAAATACAGAGTAGAAACCATCGTATTTACATCACAGTGATGGCTTTTTTTTTAGGTTTTTTTAAAGGCAAAAAGAGTGTTTTTTCTCCTACTTGTCCTCTATTATTGATCGGTCGGTCAAATTTGCACAGTAGTTATTCCACTGTGCTTAAAATACTAACATATATTAACTGAAAGTGAACTAACGATACATTTTTGCCGTAAATGTTCAATTTTGAGCTGAAACTGATGGATGGAGATGGTTTTTGTATTCTGTCCTTCCAACAGCACCCAGCAGCTGCGTGGTGACTGAGTGGGGGGAGTGGGATCCCTGCAGCGTCACCTGCGGGATAGGCATGAGAAGAAGGGAGCGTATGGTAAAGATGCCCCCTATAGATGGATCCATGTGTAAGACCGAGGTAGCTGAAGTGGAGAAATGCATGATGCCAGAATGCCGTGAGTCAACAGTTGCTGTTTTGTCATATGTTGTTTTTTTGCATGAGCATTTGTTGGTATATTAGCACTTCATTTGCATTTTATTTTAGCTGACTGTAATGAATGAGCAAATACTATAATTACGTGTGTGTATCACTTAAACCAGATACCATCCCCTGCATGCTGTCGCCTTGGTCGGAGTGGAGTGAGTGTACTGTCACATGTGGACGGGGGATCCGAACACGGCAGAGGATGCTGAAGTCTGATCCTGCAGAGTGCACTGAAGAGCTGGAGCAGACAGAGAAGTGCATGCTTCCTGAGTGTCGTAAGTGCTCTTTTGTTGTTGTTGTTGTTGTTCTTCTTCTTCTTCTTAGGTAGATACCGGGTACAGCTCACACTCTCACATCTAAAACCAGTCAAACACAAAAGAGCGCTGAAGATTAAACGATCCCTGTTTGCATTAACTGAACAGGATTACATGAGAAAAGTGGAGACTAAATATTTGAAAGTAATACAGAAAGCCAGAGTATATTAATATAGTAACTAGTTACCTATTAATGCTAATATCTGATCACATCAGCTCAATGCATTTGGAAATTTGGAGGTGGTCAAGATAACCTGCTGAAATTCAAACTGACCATTAAAACGGTGACTAACATTGCTTTAAGTGACTTTATATTTCAGAAACTGCTGATCTACCAGGTTTTTCCCACGTAACTATCTCTACGGTTTGCAAATAATAGTGGGAAAAAGAGATCCAAATATCCGATGAGCAGCATTTCTCTGTGAGAAAATGCCTTGTTGATGCCAGAGGTCAGAAGAGAAAGGCGAGAATGCTTTAATTCAATTCAATTCAATTCTTTATTTATTTGTCACATGTAGTTATAGCTGGTACAACATACAGTGAAATGTTTTTTCTGGCTAAAAAAGTACTCCCCCCGACTGTGCAAACATGCTAAAAAGGATTTTACATAAGCTAAGAAAAAAAGGAAAAGAAACAAAAGTTAAAAGTAAAAAAATATATATATATAAAAAAACAATGTAAAAGTCCATATGTTTGTGCTTATAAATATATATCCATGACGTGCAAGATATTGCACTGTAATGATTTGAATGAGAAAACTATAAAAATATACATATTTACATAGTACAGATGTATATAATAAGGTACGGATAAGGTTCAGAGAAGAAAGGTAAAGTGCAAATTATGTACTGTGTGTGAGATTGTCCATCATGTTGTCCGGTTTGTGTTTTGGTTGAGGAGTCTCACAGTTTGTGGGTAAAAACTCCTCCTGAACCTTTCTGTTCTTGTTTTCAGGCTACAGAGGCGCTTCCCTGACCTCAGTGGCCTGAACAGTTTGTGGGCGGGATGGCTAGAATCCCTAATGATCCTGATGGCCCTGGATCTGCACCTTTCAGCATAGATGTCCTGCAGTGCTGGTAGAGATGTTCCCATAGTGCGTTCAGCTGTGTGCACAACCCTCTGCAGGGCTTTCTGTTGCTGTACTGTGCAGTTCCCGTACCACACCATGATGTTGTTGCACAGGATGCTCTCAATGACACCAGTGTAGAATCTCCTCTGTATATTCTTGGAGATCTTAAACCTCTTTAGACGCCTCAGGTGATAGAGGCGCTGTCTGCCTTTACTGATGAGGAAGTCCGTGTGTGTACTCCAAGTGAGGTCCTCGTTGATGTGGACACCGAGGTATTTGAAGTTGGAGACTCTCTCCACAGGGGTTCCATAGATCTGAATTGGGGTGTGAGTTTTCTCACCTCTCTGTTTTCTGAAGTCAATCACCATCTCCTTTGTTTTACTGATGTTCATGGAGAGGTGATTTGCCTCACACCACTTTGCTAGTCCATCCACCTCACTCTGGTAGGCCGTCTCGTCGTTCCCAGAGATGAGTCCCACCACCACTGTGTCGTCAGCAAACTTCACAATGGAATTAGTGGGGTGTCTGGCCGTGCAGTCCGCGGTGTAGAGGGAGTAGAGAAGGGGGCTCAGTACACATCCCTGGGGGGCCCCTATGTTCAATGAGAGTGTATGGGAGTACACATCCCCTATTCTCACTGACTGTGGTCTCGTGGTCAGGAAGCTATAAATCCACCTGCACAAAGATGTACTGAATCCCAGATCTTGGAGTTTACCCGAGAGGGTGTGGGGCACTATGGTGTTGAATGCTGAGCTGTAATCTATAAACAGCATTCTCACATAGTTCCCACATCCCTCATCTAGATGGCTCAGTGTGGTATGCAGGACCTGTGCTACAGCATCTCCGGTAGATCTGTTTGTCTGGTATGCAAACTGCAGTGAGTCGAAGTCGGGAGGAAGGAGGGAACTGATGAAGGGTTTCATGAGCCTCTCAAAACACTTCATCACTACAGATGTTAGGGCTACTGGGCGATAATCATTTAGGCTGGCTGGGCGGGTGTTCTTCGGGATCGGAACAATCACTGATGTTTTAAAGCAGGTGGGGACTACCTGCTGAGCCAGAGAGGCATTGAAGATGCTAGTGAAAACTGTGGTCAGCTGATCTGCACATACTCTTAGCACACGTCCCGGTATGCTATCTGGTCCCGCTGCCTTCCTGCAGTTTGTTGCCCTCAGAGCTCTCCTCACATCATGCTCAGAGAGTATCAATGGTGCTGGTTCAGCAGCGGGGGCAGGTGCGGAGCTCTGAATTGCTGCCACAGCAGGCACCTCGAAACGCGCAAAAAAGGCATTGAGGTTGTCAGCTAATTCTGGTTTCATACATCTCACAGTGCTGGGTTTATAATCTGTGATTTTTCGTAGCCCGTCCCATATACGTCGGGAGTCACCGTGTTGGAAATGCGACTCCACATTGTCCTTATAGCGCCTCTTAGCCGCTTTCACAGTCTTCCTTAAACCATAAGAAGCTGCTTTGTAGCTGGTCATATCACCCAATGTGAGCCCATTTTTATAGGCAGTGGTCCGTGCTTTGAGAGCTCTCCTGACAGTAGAGTCAACCCAAGGTTTTTGGTTGGGAAAAATCCGGATTGTAGCCGAGGGGATGATGGTATCCACTAGCATTCCAATGAAGCTAATCGCTGTGTCCGCGAACTCGTCAATGTTTACGGAAGTATCCTGGAATACATCCCAGTCTACGTCACCGAGTGCGTCCTGCAGCGTCGCCTCTGATTGGACAGTCCAGCGTCTGACCTTTCGCGTCACCGGGGCTTCCTGATGAAGCCTTTGTTTATATTCCGGTGCGAGTAAGATGGCGGCGTGGTCTGATTTCCCAAAAGCCGGTAGAGAGATGGCTTTGTAGCCGCCTTTAAAAGAACTGTAACAGTGGTCCAGCGTGTTGTTGCCTCTGGTGGGACAGGTGACATGCTGGTGAAAGTTAGGCATGACCTGTTTTAATTTAGCCCTATTAAAATCCCCCGCCACAATGAGGGCGGCGTCTGGATGTTTAGCCTGATGGCCGCTCAACACATCATGGAGGTCCGATAGCGCCTTGTTGTTGTCCGCTTGTGGCGGGATGTAAATCGCAGAGATGATCACAGCAGTGAACTCCCTGGGGAGATAGAATGGCCGACAGAGAATGGTGAGAAGCTCCAGGTGGGGTGAGCATGACCGGGACAGGACCGTGATATTCCAAGGGTTACACCATCTGTTATTGACCATAAAGCAAACCCCTCCACCCCGCAATTTACCGGACTCCGCGGTTCTATCCGTGCGGAAAACAGAGAATGATTCCGCCGGGGTTATCGCGTGGTCCGGCACAGAGCTGGTCAGCCAGGTTTCAGTCAAGCAGAAGATGTTGCAGTCCCTGATGTCTCACTTGTGTCAAGCCAGCCTCCAATTCGAGACTTGCAGTCAAGCCAGCCTCCAGTTTGTTTTACGTTCCCTGTGTATTCAAAGTATTACGGGAATGGATGTGGAAACCGGATTTCAAAATAAAAGCCAACTTTGAGTGAATTAACAGATATGTTAAGAACATAATAACATATAATTTAGGCTTTTTTTTTTTACAAACTCTAATGTTAGATCTATATGACACAGCCTTGTACCCTAATTGTGCCCTGTCACTATCAAGGCCATCTTATTTTGGATTTCAAAGTAAAAGCCCTGTGAATCTTCATTTTTGAACTATGCTTTCAATGACTTAATAATGCTCTTAAAAGCAAAAGTCGTATTTCCAAATACTATTTGAACTTTATATCAACACTTTCCAACCACAGTCTTTTTACAGTGATACCATATCAATATCAAGTCAGTCTGATTTTGCCTTTCATATAGAGCTGGGCGATATGAGATTTTTTCATATCACGATATGTTTTTTTCATTTCAGGCGATAACGATATCTATCACGATATAAGCCAAATAACTATATTTGTAAGATTTAAATGTGCCGTTGCTCACAAGTAAAATGTGAAATAATCAGCAGCTTGTTTTTATTTAAATATTTATTTCCCATAATAAGTTCAACAGGGTAGATGTACTTAAGGAACATGAGACTTTTTCAGATAGATAAAGGCAAATATTGCAAACTACACAAAAGGCAGCCGCTAAAGCGTTTAAGTTTCAAAATAGAACAAACGAAACAGACTAAATTGTCAATTCCACTTAGAAACAAAATATTAATTCTAAAAATAAATCTTAGTTTGTTTTACAGAAGAACAGACAAAACTGACTAACTTTTGTCAATATCAAATAAACTGAGAACTAAAAGGAAATTCTCAATCTCTCCTTGTTGTATAGCTGAGCTTTTCAAACAGTTTTAACAGTTACTTTAGTCTGACAAAAGCCGAATGACGAATTAGCGCTTCCAGTCAGAGACTGAGGCTACGTCCACACGTACACGGGTATTTTTGAAAACGGAGATTTTCCGTTTTCGTTTTAAAAAATAATCCCGTCCACACATAAAGGCAGAAATGAAGGAAAACGCTGCTATGAACATGCCAAAGCAGCAGGTGGCGCTAGATTCCTAACCGTGCAGAAATGTTGGCCAATCAGAAGTCTAGAAGCCTCGGTGGGAAAAAGTAAACAAAGCTGGGGCACAGAAGCAGAACCGAGTCGTATGTGTGGAGGGACAGTAACTGTGTGTATATGTAAGCATTTAAACACTGCAGAGAGTAGAATTAACAGAAACAGTATTGTAGAAATTCATTTCACCGAAACAATAACGTGGCGCACAGTGTGACGCATGCACCAGTTTATTGTATTTCCAGACTTGCTTTCGGCACAATTTACAGTGCACGCTACTCTGTTTTTTGTCAGACTTGAAATAGCCGAAATACCTTCACACTACGGAACTTCTATGGCTCTTCCGTTCGACAATCTCTCCGGCATTGCAACCATCATCTGTTTTCTCTTCGGTCACGCTCGGTTGATTTTTCTAGTCGGCACACTCATTTCCTCCATTACGCGCTGGCTCCATTACCCGCTGGCTGCTTCCCAAACAAACACACGTGTGGCTTGGCACTTGTGCTGTACGTAACAAGTCACGCGACGTGACGCTGCGGCTGTGATTGGTTCGGCTCTGCGCTACTTAATTTGGATTGGCTGACCTTTTTTTTTTTTTTTTTTTTTTGAGGACAAGAGCGGCGAAGTCTATCGCGATAGCTTAATTTCTCTATCGAGTAAAAGTTATATCGCGATACATATCGTTATTGTTCTATCGCCCAGCTCTACTTTCATAGTAATGGCCCTTTGAAATTGTCCATAATTGACTTAATCTTCTAACGATTCAAAATGCTCTAAAATGAAAAATTCTTGTTTCCACAGGGTAATTCCACCTTAGATCAACAGTATACAGCCCCACAGTGATACCATATCAATATCAAAACATTCTGATATTCCTTCCAAAATAAAAGCCTTTTTAAATTGTCCATAATTGACCTAACTTTCAGTGATTTCAAAATGTTTTAAAATGGAAATTTCCTGTTTCCACAGGGTAATTCCACTCCAGATCAACAGTATACAACCTCACGATGTTACCATATCAATATCAAAACATTCTGATATTGCTTTAAAAAATAAAAGCATTTTCAAACTGCCCATATCTGAGTTGCTCCTGGAACAATTTCAAAATGCTCTAAAATGGCACATTCCTGTTTCCACAGGGTAATTCCACTTTAGATCAACAGTATACAGCCCCACAGTGATACCATATCAATATCAAGTCATTCTGATTTTGCTCTCAAAAAATAAAAGCCTTTTCAAATTGTCCATAATTGACCTAACTTTCAGTGATTTCAAAATGCTCTAAAAAGGAAAATTCCTGTTTCCACAGGGTAATTCCACCTTAGATCAACAGTATACAGCCCCACAGTGATACCATATCAATATCAAGTCATTCTGATTATGCCTTCCAAAATAAAAGCCTTTTTAAATTGTCCATAATTGACCTAACTTTCAGTGATTTCAAAATGCTCTAAAATGGAAATTTCCTGTTTCCACAGGGTAATTCCACTTTAGATCAACAGTATACAGCCCCACAGTGATACCATATCAATGTCAAGTCATTCTGATTTTGCCTTCCAAAGTAAAAGCCTTTTCAAATTGTCCACAATTGACCTAACTTTCAGTGATTTCAAAATGCTCTAAAATGGAAATTTCCTGTTTCCACAGGGTAATTCCACTTTAGATCAACAGTATACAGCCCCACAGTGATACCATATCAATGTCAAGTCATTCTGATTTTGCCTTCCAAAGTAAAGGCCTTTTCAAATTGTCCACAATTGACCTAACTTTCAGTGATTTCAAAATGCTCTAAAATGGAAATTTCCTGTTTCCACAGGGTAATTCCACCTTAGATCAACAGTATACAGCCCCACAGTGATACCATATCAATATCAAGTCATTCTGATTATGCCTTCCAAAATAAATGCCCTTTCAAATTGAGCATATACGGCCTACTTTTTTGACGATTTCAAAATGTTCTTAAACAGAATTTTGCTGTTTCCACAGGATAATTTCACTTTAGTTCAACAGTATACAACCTCACGATGTTACCATATCAATATCAAGTCATTCTGATTTTGCTTTCAAAAATAAAAGACTTTTCAAATTGCCAAGATACGACCTACTCTTAAAGATTTCAAAATGCTCTAAAAGTGAAAATTGCTGTTTCCACAGGATAATTTCACTTTAGGTCAACAGTATACAACCTCACGATGTTACCACATCAATATCAAGACATTCTGATATTGCTTTAAAAAATAAAAGCATTTTCAAACTGCCCATATCTGAGTTGCTCCTGGAACAATTTCAAAATGCTCTAAAATGGAAAATTCCTGTTTCCACAGGGTAATTCCACCTTAGATCAACAGTATACAGCCCCACAGTGATACCATATCAATATCAAGTCATTCTGATTATGCCTTCCAAAATAAATGCCCTTTCAAATTGAGCATATATACGACCTACTTTTTTAACGATTTCAAAATGTTCTTAAAAAGAATTTTGCTGTTTCCACAGGATAATTTCACTTTAGGTCAACAGTATACAACCTCACGATGTTACCATATCAATATCAAGTCATTCTGATTATGCCTTCCAAAATAAAAGACTTTTCAAATTGCCAAGATACGACCTACTCTTTTAAAGATTTCAAAATGCTCTAAAAGTGAAAATTGCTGTTTCCACAGGATAATTTCACTTTAGGTCAACAGTATACAACCTCACGATGTTACCACATCAATATCAAATATATTTTAAGTCAATATATTTTAAGTCTGTGGAAAGATGTCATGGTTGGTTTGCAAGCTGTTTTGTAATTTCTTTATTTAGAATGACATCTTTCCACAGACTTAAAATATAAACGTACTATCAATTACAACCTAGTGGCAATTTCAGCTTCCTTTTACATCATCTTTATGATTCAATTCTGTCATAATCAATTGAGTCTGATTTTGCTTTTCAAAATGAAAACCCAATATGTGTTGAAACAGCAATTTTCATTTTTAAAACATTCTGAAATAATTGAAAGAGTATATCACATATGGACAAATTCGACGGGCCATTAATTTGAAAGGCGAAATCAGACCAACATGAAATTTACATGGTTTTACTGTCGGGTTGGATACTGTTGATCTAAAGTGGAATTATCCTGTGGAAACAGCATCTTTCAATTTAAGAGCATTTTGAAATCGTTAAACGAGTAGGTCGTCTACGGGCAATTTGAAAATACTTTTATTTTGGAAGGCAAAATCAGAGTGACTTGATCTTAACATCGTATCTCTGTGGGGTTGTATACTGTTGATTTAAAGTGAAATTATTCTGTGGAAACAGAAAATTTCCTTTTTAGAGCATTCCGAAATCACTGAAAGTTAGGTAAGTTATTGGCATTTTCAACAGGCCATTATTTTGGAAGGCAAAATCAGAATGACTTGAAATTGAAGTAGTACCATGGTGTGGATGTACACTTTTGATCTAACATGGATTCATCCTGTGGAAAGAGCAAGTTTCATTTTTAGAGCGTTCTGAATTCTTTAAAAGAGTAGGTCGTATATCGGCAATTTGAAAAGTCTTTTATTTTGGAAGGCAACATCAGACTGATTTGATATTGATATGGTATCACTGTGGGGTTGGATACTATTGATCTAAAGTGGAATTATGCTGTGGAAACAGCAATTTTCCATCTTAGAGCATTTTGAATTCGCTCCAAGAGTAAGTCATATATGGGCAAATTGAAAAAGCTTTTATTTTGAAAAGCAAAATCAGACTGACTTGAAATTGACATGGTAACATCGTGAGGTTGTATACTGTTGATCTAAAGTGGAATTACCCTGTGGAAACTGAAATCTTCCTTTTTAGAGCATTCTGAAATCACTGAAAGTTAGGTAAATTATGGGCATTTTCAACAGGCCATTATTTTGGATGGCATAATCAGAATGACTTGAAATTGATATGGTAACATCGTGAAGTTGTATACTGTTGATCTAAAGTGGAATTAACTGTGGAAACTGAAATCTTCCTTTTTAGAGCATTCTGAAATCACTGAAAGTTAGGTAAATTATGGGCATTTTCAACAGGCCATTATTTTGGATGGCATAATCAGAATGACTTGAAATTGATATGGTAACATCGTGAAGTTGTATACTGTTGACCTAAAGTGAAATTATCCTGTGGAAACAGCAATTTTCACTTTTAGAGCATTTTGAAATCTTTAAAAGAGTAGGTCGTATCTTGGCAATTTGAAAAGTCTTTTATTTTGGAAGGCATAATCAGAATGACTTGATATTAATATGGTATCACTGTGGGGCTGTATACTGTTGATCTGGAGTGGAATTATCCTGTGGAAACAGGAAATTTCCATTTTAGAGCATTTTGAAATCACTGAAAGTTAGGTCAATTGTGGACAATTTGAAAAGGCTTTTACTTTGGAAGGCATAATCAGAATGACTTGATATTAATATGGTATCACTGTGGGGCTGTATACTGTTGATCTAAAGTGGAATTACCCTGTGGAAACAGGAAATTTCCATTTTAGAGCATTTTGAAATCACTGAAAGTTAGGTCAATTATGGACAATTTAAAAAGTCTTTTATTTTGGAAGGCATAATCAGAATGACTTGATATTGATATGGTATCACTGTGGGGCTGTATACTGTTGATCTAAGGTGGAATTACCCTGTGGAAACAGGAATTTTCCATTTTAGAGCATTTTGAAATTGTTCCAGGATCAAGTCAGATATGGGCATTTTGAAAATGCTTTTATTTTTGAAAGCAAAATCAGAATGACTTGATATTGATGTGGTAACATCGTGAGGTTGTATACTGTTGAACTAAAGTGAAATTATCCTGTGGAAACAGCAAAATTCTGTTTAAGAACATTTTGAAATCGTCAAAAAAGTAGGCCGTATATGCTCAATTTGAAAGGGCATTTATTTTGGAAGGCATAATCAGAATGACTTGATATTGATATGGTATCACTGTGGGGCTGTATACTGTTGATCTAAGGTGGAATTACCCTGTGGAAACAGGAAATTTCCATTTTAGAGCATTTTGAAATCACTGAAAGTTAGGTCAATTATGGACAATTTAAAAAGGCTTTTATTTTGGAAGGCATAATCAGAATGACTTGATATTGATATGGTATCACTGTGGGGCTGTATACTGTTGATCTAAGGTGGAATTACCCTGTGGAAACAGGAATTTTCCTTTTTAGAGCATTTTGAAATCACTGAAAGTTAGGTCAATTATGGACAATTTGAAAAGGCTTTTATTTTTGAGAGCAAAATCAGAATGATTTGATATTGATATGGTATCACTGTGGGGCTGTATACTGTTGATCTAAAGTGGAATTACCCTGTGGAAACAGGAATGTGCCATTTTAGAGCATTTTGAAATTGTTCCAGGAGCAACTCAGATATGGGCAGTTTGAAAATGCTTTTATTTTTTAAAGCAATATCAGAATGTCTTGATATTGATATGGTAACATCGTGAGGTTGTATACTGTTGATCTGGAGTGGAATTACCCTGTGGAAACAGGAAATTTCCATTTTAAAACATTTTGAAATCACTGAAAGTTAGGTCAATTATGGACAATTTAAAAAGGCTTTTATTTTGGAAGGCATAATCAGAATGACTTGATATTGATATGGTATATCAATATCTAACATTAGAGTTTGTAAAAAAAAAAAAAGCCTAAATTATATGTTATTATGTTCTTAACATATCTGTTAATTCACTCGAAGTTGGCTTTTATTTTGAAATCCGGTTTCCACATCCATTCCCGTAATACTTTGAATACACAGGGAACGTAAAACAAACTGGAGGCTGGCTTGACTGCAAGTCTCGAATTGGAGGCTGGCTTGACACCAGTGATGTCTCGCTGGTACCTGGTTCTCGCCCTAATATCGTCCAGCTTGTTCTCAAGTGACTGGACGTTGGCTAGCAATATGCTAGGCAATGGAGGACGGTGTGCTCTGGTACGCAGCCTGTTCCGGACCCCTGCTCTTCGTCCCCTGTGTTGCCGTCTCCTTTGACTCCGGCGACCTCTGGGGTCATTGTTCTCATCACGGAGGATCTCTTTCGGCCACGACGTTGTATCAAGCACCGTAGCAGAGGTAAGTGGGAAGTATTGTCCTATGTCCAGTAGTGTGCCAAGGTCATATTGAGTCAGACCTTGTGCAGCACGAGCAAAAAGACCAATGAAAAACATAGATAGAGCAAAATAAAAGCACAGTCGTCGCGGAGCTACCAGGACGGCAGCCGAACTCAACGGCGCCATCTTAGATGTACTTTAACTCCTAAGCTGATAGGAAGGCAACAGTAATTCAAAATAGCCACTTGTTACAACCATGGGATGCAGAAGAGCATCTCTAAACTCGCAGCACATTGAACTTTAAAGCAAATAGGCTACAAAAGACCACATCGAATGCCACTCCTGTCAGCTAATATTAACAAACTGAGGCTATTTTGCACAGACTCACCAAAAGTGGACAATAGAAGACTGGATGTTCTGATGAGCTCACCGAATCTATGCCAGAAGGAGTTAAGGCAAAAGAGATCCCAATATGATAAACTGTGAACTGATTCCTGATTTTTTTGTGTTTTCATTTCAACTACAACTTCAGCTGATATGTAATAATGGTGTCCTTTCTACAAAGATCCCTAAGAATGCAGGAAATAAGAGTCTCATCCTCCATATTTCCTCAGATAGGACCCTGGACTTCATCTGTGCCCCTCCTAATGCTCAAACAAAACCTACCCCCTGAGGTATCAACCTCAAAAGTCACATTTTGGTCAGGCTTTAATGATATTACTAAGAAAGGTGTTAAAACGTTTTTTTTTCTTTTCTTTTCTTGTTTGACTATAGAAGGGGCTAGTTAATCAGGGTGTCAGTGATTTCCTCCAGGACTAAAACAGTGGCGCTGCCACACTTACTAGACATAAATCACACACAGCACAGAGTCATTCCCATCTTCATAGCCAAAGAGTAAGATTTATTCTCCTTGCCTACAGTGTATTTCAGTAATTATTTAACATGCCCCCATCACTTTTTCTCAGACTTGGGGACTATGTGGAGTCATATGTCATTGCTTAAGAGCTGAAACTTGCAGAGCAGGGGACTGGCAGAGAATTGACAATAGTAATCACTTGCCTTTGAGCACAGCAAAAATTTTTGGTATGATAAATTAGTCACAAACCGTTTTGTCGTGTTGAAGATGTAGCAACTTTGCATGAAATGAATTCAGCCCATTCACCTAAATTGACCACATGCCACATGTGACTAGTAGCACTATAGTGTGACAAAAACATGACTGAACACCATATTGGATTGGTCATTTCCAATCACGATATAGCATGCACTGCTGGCTTTTAGAAATCTTTTATCTGCATTAACTTTATAATTTTGGTATAAAAGTGAGCAGCTGCCGTGCTCATTAGGAGTTGATCTGTTTAATGTGAATACACTAGTTGCATGTACATCCAGACAGACACAAAAGTTAAGTCTTAGGCTACGTTCACACTGCAGGTCTTAATGCTCAATTCCGATTTTTTGATCAAATCCGATTTTTTTGTCTGCTCGTTCACACTACAAATAAAATGCAACAGAAAACGCGCTCTAGTGTGAACCCTCAAAGCGGCCCGCATGCGCAAAAGAAGACTTCACACACAACGCGCTCTGTTTAGACCCAGAGCAAACAGTATTGTTTGACTGATGGCCGTTAATATAAAGACTTCCGACTTTACGTTTCCCAATTTTTGCTTTAAGTTATTTTGTTATTTACATAATAATGTAAATAACCTAATAATGATCCTTATTGCTGTTTTAGAGGAGCGGTGCTTCAAAGGATAGCTGCAGATTTCTGTCAGAATCTGCAGATTATACAGTACAAATAAAGTTATCACGTTTCTCCAACGTTGTCTTCCCAACAGTTTCACTGACATCTACACGGGATGGCCAGGAAGCGTTCGCGATGTCTTCTCGGGCGCTTCTCCGGTGCTGATAATTGGCGTCTGTCTTGTGACGTAAAAGACAGATTTAATGCGACATGACCGTTCAAACAGCAGTCGCTTTCTAAAACATCGGATATGTATCGAATTCAGTACCACATACGAAAGTGACCCAGATCGGATTTGAAAATATCGGATTTGCGCCGTTCACACTGTCATACCATGATCGGATATGGGTCGCATAGGGTCAAACAAATCGGATTTGATGCGCTTTCGCCTGCAGTGTGAACGTAGCCTTAGTTATCAAATTTCAAACTCAAATTCAAATTTTATTTGTCACACACACACAACCATACACAGTATGACATGGGGGTGAAATGCTTGTAGCTGTACAATGCCCGACCATTAAATGACAGAAGAAAAGTTTTACAATATTTACAATTTACAGTTTACTACAGAATTTACAAATTAACTTAGGAATTTACAGTAAAGAATGTGCAAATAGCAGAAGAGATTATAAAGATTATAAATTATAGGAATTATAGGATTATAGGAAATGTGTGGTGGTGTGTGTGGTGACGTGTGTGGGAGAGTCCAGTCCTACACCTGGTTCAGGGCCCGAATAGCCTGGGGGAAGAAGCTCCTCCTCATTCTCTCTGTTTTGGCCTTAAGGGAGCGGAAGCGCTTCCCAGACCTCAACAGTGAGAAGAGTCCATTGTTGGGATGGGAGAGGTCCATCATAATCTTCCTAGCTTTGGACTTGCACCGCTTGGTGTAGATGGACAGCAGGTCAGGGAGCTCTGATTGAATGATGCGTTCGGCTGAGCGCACCACTCTTTGCAGATCTCGTCTGTCCTGCTTGGTGCTGTTCCCAAACCAGGTGCAGATGTTTGCCATCAGGACGCTCTCGATGGTGCAGGAGTAGAAGTTCTTGAGCACCTTCAGTGGCAGATGGAAGTCTCTAAGTCTTCTGAGGAAGAAGAGACGCTGACGGGCTTTCTTAACCAGGGTGTTGATGTGACAGGACCATGACAGGTCCTGAGTGATGTGGACACCCAGGTATCGGAAACTGTCCACTCTCTCCACTGGCGTGCCACTGATGATGAGGGGTTTGTAATTCCTCGCCTGCTTTGTAGTGAAGTCCACGATCAGCTCCTTAGTCTTGCTGATGTTTAGGAAGAGGTTATTCTCCTGGCACCAGGTCTCCAGGTTCCTAATCTCCTCCAGGTAGGCCGTCTCGATGTTGTCGGAGATCAGGCCCACAACAGCAGTGTCGTCAGCAAACTTGACAATGGAGGTGGTGTCGGATGTGGCTACACAGTCATAAGTGTACAGTGAGTACAGCAGGGGGCTTAAAACACAGCCCTGAGGCACTCCAGTGCTGAGTGAGATGGAGGGGGAGACTTGTTTTCCCACCCTCACTGATTGGGGTCTGTCTGTGAGGAAGTTGAGGATCCACTGACACAGTGATGAGCTGAGTCCTAGATCCGTCAACTTGGTGAAAAGCTTAGAGGGAATTATTGTGTTGAATGCTGAACTGTAGTCCACGAACAGCATCCTAACATAACTCCCTCTGCCAGTGTCCAGGTGACTCAGGGATGTGTGGAGCAGGTGAGATATGGCATCGTCTGTGGAACGATTAGTCCGGTAAGCAAACTGAAGTGAGTCGATGGTGGCAGGAAGTGAAGAAGTGATGTGATCTCTCATCAGTCTTTCAAAACACTTCATTACAACTGAAGTCAGTGCTACTGGACGGTAGTCATTGTGGCAAGCGGGCTGTTGTTTCTTTGGAACAGGAACAATAATGGACTGTTTGAAGCACGTGGGAACCACAGCTTGGGCCAGGGAGAGGTTGAAGATCTCCGTGAACACCGGTGCTAGCTGGTCAGCGCAGGCTCTAAGGACCCGGCCAGGGATTGCATCTGGTCCTGATGCCTTCCTGGTGTTCACCCTCCTGAAGGTGTTCCTCACGGCATGCTCTGTGATGACGAATGCATTTTCTTCACTGGTGCACTCCGAGCACGCGCAGCCGTTTGTTGTTTTAATTGCTGCGGCGTCGAAGCGAGCATAAAACGTGTTCAGCTCATCAGCCAGTGAAGCATCTGCATTCATCATTGAAGAAGCTGGTCGTTTATAGTCCGTTATAGTCCGCAGTCCGCAGTTAGCATGGTGTGCAACACTCTCTTTTTTCCAGACTCTTTGTTCTGGGCTGTAACTGTAAATGTTCATCAGCACTCATGGTGTCATGCTGGTGACAGCACTGAATCAGGATCCAAGCAAAAACCAAGAAAGAAATGGATATAGAAATAGAAAAATGGTATAATAATAATATTTAAGGGCTATGTAACAATGAACCGACAAAGTCAAGACAAAAGCACACTAAGTAAACGCCAGGGAGAAGATAATAAGGTCAAGTGAGCTCACCAATCCTGGAGTAGCTCTTTTTAAATTTTGTGCCTTTATTCCTGTCTTTCCCTCCATGTTTACCTTTTCCTCTTCTCTTCCTTTTTTCCTTCCATCTATCTAGCTGTCGACTGCATGGTCTCAGAGTGGACAGAGTGGTCAGAGTGCAACAAGACCTGTGGTAAAGGACACACCATTCGGACCCGTATGATCAAAGTGGAGCCACAGTTTGGAGGCAGCTATTGTCCTGAGACCATCCAGAGGAAGAAGTGCAAGCTCCGGAAGTGTCGGCGAAAACCGATTAAGGAGGAAGAGGTGCCAGGTTGGTCGTGGTAGTCTGTTGAAACTGCTTCATGTAGCATTTAGACATTTTAACGAGCCGATGTTTTAGATGGTTAGTTGTTTTATTCCAGCAAAGCAATTTAAGTCAGGACTGAGATACTAGACAAACCCTGATATGTCCATCTGCAGCTGTTTGTTTTTGGTGGCATGGCTCCATGTGGGACCTAGCTAGTTAGACGTGAGTAACCGTATCAACAGATCCATGAGGTTACATTGGCTCGCGATGACATCGCCTGAGTTTGATTTTGTGACCTGTTTTAACTAAAGTTGTTTCCTGATAGAAATATAGAATATGTAAATATACCACATTAACAAATGTGACGCACAGACATTAAGTCTTTAGCATCCATGTCCACAACAGAAGATAGTCGATGCAAAGGGTCGAGCAAGAGTGCAGACAAGCATGAGAATACACAGAGCAGAGATGTTCAGTGAAGCTACTTTCAGCTGCTCCCTTATTCACAAGAGACTGTTAAAGTAGATAGCTCCACATGTTTTGATTTGGCCGATCATTCTTTTTGCTCTTAAAAAACACGAGATGCCCTTCCTGACGCAACCGAAGGGATTTGTCTCTCCTTCTGAGATCGAAGCCTCTGTATAAGAGAAATAATGAACAAATGTTTAAGTTCATGCAATTTCGGGATATTTTGCTTTTCCTTGTAATTTTTTCTATTAACTAAGAGTCTGTTTTATTCCATCAGGTTGCAGGATGCAGCCGTGGTCTAGCTGGACAGAGTGCACCAAACCGTGCGGGGGAGGGATCCAGGAGCGTTTCAGGGTGGCAAAGAAAAGAACAAAGTCCAAAGGCTGTAAGGACAGGAAGGAGATCCGTGCCTGTAACGCTCGGGAATGCTAGGGGGCACTGCTAAGCTACAGAGAGGCAGGGAGGTGTGCAGTGGATTAAACATGAAAATCAGAATTCATTAAAAACAGTGGTGACAGAGATTGATTTTTTTTATGTAGCTGGGAGGAGACGTACAGGATTATTATGGGTTATTATTGGAAAAATCGGAGGATTTAAGTAAGGATTTAAGAAAGGGAAGGAATAAGAAGAATAAGACATAATGACATGCTGTTTTAGTGACGATTTTGTGGACATTTAGTTAGCTGGGTTGATTTATTTTCCTTTTAGAGCATAGTGGAAGTATTAGAGAGAAAGCCTGTGTCCTGCAAAAAAAAGAAGAAGAAGAAAGAAACCTGACGCTAAAGTAACCTAATACATATTTTGCAACAAACTTTAACTTTTTAGTTGGGTTTTGTTTACTCCTAGTAGGAAAGTATTTTCTGTGTATTTTCACCAATATCTCCCTGTCCTCTGCAGCACCTACAAAACATTGATTTAGCTACTAAAAATCAGGAGCTGAGCATTTTAATGAAAGCTGGATACTTTTAATGTACTGTTTATGTAAAGGCTCTACTGGGGAGAATTTAAAATTAGCATTAGCTAAGTGGATTACACGCTCTGTATTGGAAATATGTTAACCTGCTTTGTCCCTATTAAGATGCCTCCTATAACACTACCAGACAACTTTAATCTGACCATTAAATGCCATTAATTCTGTGATACTACTTTACTTTGATTTAGTGTTTCATCCAGTGCTACTGTAATATTAAGATTTCTTGCACAGGAAAAATATTAGTTCAGTGAGAGCTATTATACTCAAAAGAATATTAAGTACATCTGTACTATAAGGTCAGACACATGGTAACAGGAGGAGCAGGGTGGAAGGCAGTTGCAAAGCAGCTTGTAGTGACAGTGGAGAAGCTGGATGGATGAATGTGTAGAAGGGAATCAGCCGGGATTGTGACCGAGTGTGAAGTTGTGATCTGTCTGGAGTAATGCCATGTTTAATTATTACTCTTAGTTTGTGTGGTAAAAGGATGCAACTTCTACCTGGTTGGCTGAGGGAAAATGAAAACTACATAAAAGACAATGAGAAAACGCACTGAGTGGCTCTGTTCAAAAAGCACAAAATCCATCTTCTAGTGTGTCTAGTTCAATGACACATCACTCATTATGTAAAATGTTTAGTGCACACCAGTTTCCACTGGGCTCTGTGAAGGGCTATTTTTTGGACATGTGCAGTCACTGTAAGGGTGACAGTGAAACAGCAATTGCATTGCAGAGCCAGGATAAGTCTTCCCCTTGCTTTCAGACTTCAGGCTAAACAAACTAAGTTGGTTCTCACAAACATCAGAGGATGAGTTTATACATCCAACACAATTGGATCAGTGTAAAAGAAGCCTGTTTCTCAAAATGTTAATGTGCTACTCCAGTGTTATTGTTGTATGAAATAAACTTAACGTCAGATAATGGAAACAGAAACATTTTTAGGATGTATTACCCACTGCTTTAAAAATGAGCTTCGGTTCTAGTGAGAAAAAAATCCCACGGATTGAATAATTGACTGCAAACTAACTGTGAAAATCTTCTTCTTCTTCTTTTTTGCAAGACATAGATGGTAACACAGAAGTCTCTAAAAATCTGAGGATATACGTACATTCACTATCTAACCAACACATATAAATGACACTGCTATGTAATTACTAAAAACCACTTTCCTTATGAACAGACCATTTCAGTGGAGATGTTTTATACTGTTAAAATGAGTCTTTATATACTGTACTGCTGTTTATCTGTCATTTCAGCTGATGTAGCATCAAGCCTGCGATAGCTCTCATTCTGTCAGAAGAGTTTATTTTAGCATGTTCAGAGGTGATTATGTTTTATTTGGACATCACGCTTTATCAGCTGTAGTTGTGGTCGTAAAACACTAGCGAAATGACTGTATCTGCTTTGTTCAGACGGAGCCTTAGAAGTGTCTTAGACATCTTACACATCTGCTGGCTGTAAAAGGCATATGTACTGTAGAGGATATAGAAGTTTCTACAGTATTCAAACCTGTAGGATAGATCAATGTACAGCAGACTGTTACTGGGACCTTGGTTACAACACATTTTTCCAATGTATTGTTTTTACTGCGCTTTGTGAAGATAAAATCGATCTGTAAAATCTTTTGGGGATTTTTTATTTTTATTTTTTTGCATTACTTAGCAGATTTTGTTGCATTTTTTTTATAAGAATGTCAACACAAAGGTGTGTTTTCTGTAGATGTTTTCTCTGAAGTCACTTTCTTTTATTTACAGGGCTCTTTCTTTTGTTTCTTTATGTCTGTACCATGTGACTCTTTTGTAAGAAACCACCTTTACAATAAAAAAAAATGGTAAATGTGAGAGTCATGGTGTCATTGCACTAATGAAGCTCTTCCTTCAGCATGTTGTGTAAGAACCAACAATGACAGCAAGGTGACAAGTGAAGATGCAATATTGTCCTTCAAATAAAAAAAGAAACACATACAACTTTATAATAACCACCGCTAATAAATAGTTCCTTGATAACTAATATTAGGTCTTGTATAAAGTGCTAAGTGATGACTACAATACTACAAAATTGATCTAACTTAAACTATATTTGCTGTATTTAAATGCCTTAAGGATGAGAACAAACTTGCTGATCAGTAGTGAAACATTGCAAAACACCAATTTATTATTCTTTTAATTCATGATAAGAAAATGACATATTTTAACAATACTACTGGTAAGTGGATATTAGTTATCATACTGCTGTTTAATGTTAAATAATGTTAAAAGTTATATAAATAAATAGCAATAATAAAAGTAGTTATTGCATCCATGAGGCATAACATTATGACCATCTGCCTAATATTGTGCTAATTCCTCTTTTGCTGCCAAAACATTTCCAGCCTGTGGAGCCCTGGACTTCTTTAGACCCCTGAAGGTGTGCTGTGGTATCTGGCACCAAGATATTTCCAACAAAGTTGTGGAAATTCTGGGGCCATTATGAATCTGACTTGTTTTTTCCAGCACATCCCATAGATGCTCAATTGGACTGACTGGCCTGGAGAAGATGTTGTCAACACCTCAAACTTGTAGTTCTCCTCCTCCTGATACACTTTTGCTTTGTGGCAAGGCGCATTATAATGCTGAAAGAGGCCACAGCCATCAACGAATACCTTCTCCATGAAAGGATGTACATGGTGCGCAAAAATCCTTTGATTATACGTGGTGGTATGTGCCAAAGTAACATCCACATGGATGGCAGGACCCAGTGTTTCCCAGCAAAACACTGCCCGGAGTCCTGGTGCCTGGTCATCACAGTTTGGTCCTTGTCAAACTTGCTTAAATCACTGAATTGTGTCCATTTTTCCCACATTTCACTTGCTCCCTAACATATCCGCCGGACTAACAGTTCTGACTACCAGATGAACAGATGACCAGTGTTACTCACTTCACCTTTCAGTGATCATAATGTAATCTGGAGTCAGATGCGAGGTCCATCAGCCATGGCTGAAACTGTGTGATGCGAAAGGACAACGATCCTAAGTACAGCAGCAACTCTGGACTTGTGCTGTGGTGGGACCTCAAGATAAAGGTGCATAAATGGATCCTCACAAGCCTCAATGAACTGACGCAATGTTGTAAAGAAGACTGGGCCTGAATTCCTCCACAACAATGTGAGCATTTGATAGTCGTACAGAAAACAATTAAGTTATTGCTACTAAAAATGGTTCTAAAAGGTTGAAAATCATTGCTTTCACACACTGCATCTACATTTTTGGCTCAGTTTTTGTTCAGTAAATAACACGACTGTGTAATATGTCATGTTGTTGCTCAAAAACGTTGTATTTGCCTAATTTTAGCACCGTTTTAAGACGAGATTATTTGTTTTCGGGGTGTATTTGCTTTTTAATATGACTGTATGCATGGATTGAAAAATATGACACAAAGAGGAGTCCAGGTTCAGTGAGAATATGTATCTTCATTTATTTATTATTTATTCTTACCATAAATAATAGTCTTTTTCATAGTAATCAAGATTTCTGGTTCTTTCCTCACCCCAAAGTTTGTAATTAGTACAGGAATGAGTGCTGAGTAGCTCATAGTTCTAATATAATTACATTTTTGGGTGGTAGTATATCAGCTACACTCATAGATGATATAATAGCCAAACTGATTTAAACAAGTCATTTTGGCTTGTAGTTGACTGTTATAACTGCACAGAGTTTGGGGCCCTAGTCTAGTCCAGCCAGGCTTATTTGATGAGAAGATACAAGTAATCCAGCAGATGAACTTCAGTGACAGGGTAATTATTCTGCAGTCGGTTTTGTGGTATTTAGTTCTTGTGTCTGATGTACTTGCAATTTAATTCCACTAGATGGAGATACAGGCATGAGGACGGCAGTTCTTCTGTAGGAGTGGACTAAAAATGTAGTCCGATTTATTCAGTGTCTGTTAACATTGTTGGCTTATAGTCAGATTAACAGCTTCATAATGGCTATAACCCTACTCTGCATCTGCTGTCTATCATCTACTGAAATGCTTATACCTGACATTAAAACATGGCCAAAATAAAAGCTGAGGTAGAGCAGTCTGCGTCATTTGTTTTTAAGTTCCAACACATGAAATTATACATTTCCCATAATGGCTCCTTTTGCTGCACCTGCATTGAAAACCAGTTTCTATAAAACGCCACACTTTCACAATGATAGCAGGCTACGGAAGCGTAGAGCTGCCACCCAGGCAAAAGAAAAATACAAGTGTATCACGTTATAACGTGAAAGGTTTATTGTTCTAACAAGATACTTTTCCTGTTTGTACAATATACTATCATGTTTGTACAATATACTTTTCACGTTTGAACAACATAATATCACGTTATTACAATATACATAATTATCACGTTCATACAATATAATTATCACGTTCGTACAATATAAATATTATATTGTACGAACGTGATAATTATATTGTTTGAACAATAAAATTTTCACGTTATAACATATATTTTATTGTTCGAGCATGATATATTGCCGTAAAGATACGGAAGTGTAAAACATAGTGAAGTGGGTGACAGTGCAGATCAGAGTGCGAGAAAATGGCTCGTTTATTGGAATTAATTAAGTTCTATTTTATGCTTGGATTGAGGCATGGGGAGATTTTGCTGTTATTGAGCAGTTTGGACAGTATTGTGATAAGCATGCGGACACTTAGAAGAAACCTAAAACGCATGGGACTGTACAGGAGAAAGAATGAGTCCGATCCGATTGAGGTGGCACGATTTCTTATTGATCAACTGGAGGGACATGGGAGGCTCCATGGATACAAACTACATCACCTGAACTGCATTCAGGCAGGTTATGTTGTCACGCAGAGTACTGTGAGACATTTACTGAAATATCTTGACCCTTACGGTGTTGAGCAACGACGCAGAAATCGCCTAATGCGACGCACGTATGTAAATCCTGGACCAAATTTCATGTGGCATGTTGACTCCTATGACAAACTGAAGCCTTTTGGAATCTGTATAAATGGAGCTATTGATGGGTTTTCGAGAGTTATGATTTGGCTTCATGCCTATTCAACAAACAATGATCCCAAAGTCATTGCTGGATATTTCATAGCAGAAGTTGAAAAGAGGATGGGAACACCTGCTAGGATTCGCTCTGATTTGGGAACAGAAAATGTCATAATGGCCGAGATGCAACGATTCTTGCGCTGGACTATGGATCCGAACGTCAGAAACTGTTTTATTACTGGATCCAGCAATCACAATCAGCGTATTGAAGGCTGGTGGGCCTTTCTGAGACGACATCATGCTCAGCACTGGATAAATCGTCTCCAGGAACTAAAAGACCATGATTGCTTTTCTGGATGTTTTTTGGACAAGCAGCTCATATTGTTTACGTGCCTGAACGTCATCGAGGTATGTAACCATGTTTATATTCTTTTAATGAGTCATTGTGTGTGTGTGTGTGTGTGTGTGTGTGTGTGTGTGTGTGTGTGTGTGTGTGTGTGTGTGTGTGTGTGTGTGTGTTAGAGAGAAAGAGAGACACGGAGAGAGAATAAAAAGTTTGCTTTAACACCTACCATGCACCATCCCTATTATCACTCCGTTGAGGATATGAAAAAAAATGCATATTTCACTGGCCAGAAACATAAAATCGCACTGTCTAAAACAATTCACGTTTAATAATTACTTAAAATTTTCCAAAGTATCACGTGTCTACCACTGTTATTCTTGTTGTTGAGTATTTTTGATAAACTCTGTTTTTCCGACTGTCATTGTGTGGTGCTTTTGATTGATTGATTGATTGATTGATTGATTGATTGATTGATTGATCGTACTTTATTCATCCCGAGGGAAATTGGGTTAAGGCTGCCAGCCGTGCCAGCGCCGTTTTGGGTAACATGTTGAGCCAAGAGAAATGTGTTCTTTTACTGATATGAGATTTTTTAATTTTTAATATTTAATAGGAAGAGCTGCAGCAAGTTGCACATATGTGGAACACCCACATAATACGCAGAAGCAGAAATGCAGTTGCTCCAAGTGGACGTCCGATTCTCATGTACACCATCCCTCATCTCTTTGGAGGACAGGATCATCTGAAAGAGGTTTCTTGGGAGGCAGTGGATGCTTGTAAGCAAGAATGTCAACAGAGAGGACCTTATACCTGTGATGAAACCGTTTTCAGCTTGTGTTGCCTTATAATGTCAGAGAACTTCTTACTTCCACCAAGCACAGCAGATGAATCCATTGAACTGTATCTCTTCCTGAGAGCCTATATACTGAAGGACTTATAAACCTAAATATAATTGGGCTTTGGGAATTTTTACGCATATATTTTTGGGTACAATGTTTTATTTGTGCAATAAACAATAGAAAAGACATTCATTATTATTTTGTTTGGATTTTCGGTTCAAGATAGTAGCAAGCAAGCATGTCTAAATATATTTAACCAAATCTGCGTACTCCAACCTTTTGGCATTTCCAATTATTTTTTAACGGAATTTCTATTATATCTGATTTCTGTTTTAAGACTGTCAAAAAAACATTTTTTAAACTGCTGATCCTATACATTATCATTCATGAAATATTGTTTTCAATTTTACTGAACACATTGTGCAACTGCTATTCATCCACGAACAGTTTCTTGTAAACTGGTAAATGTACAAATTCTGCATTATTTAATAATTAACAAATAGTGTTAGATGTTAACCTCCCTTTTATTTGTGTTCAAGGAGAAGAAAACACGGACTCTTGATAAACACTACAAAACTTAACTTATGTGCCAATTTTCTGTCTTTTATTCCAGTCAACTATTGCATCAAACACATTGCCTTCCAAAGTTATTCCCTTAAAATATGTTCTAAACAAATGACGGGTGGAAAGGTAAAAAAAATATACTTGAAAATAATTAATATTAAGTCTTTTGAATTATTACTAAACAAAACATCCCCTCTAGCAGACATCTTGTATCCTACAAAACTGCACCACAGACCTGTGGAAAAGGACCTTGACACATGATAAGAACTAATAATAAGCATAGTTCACCACTTGCTGCTAACCATATGAACTTATTAAACATAATTAGTTAACATTTAAACTAGTAAAACTTTTAAGTATGAAAATTTAAACTGAAATTTACATTTTTCATGGTGGAAACAAATTGATGTTATCCACAATTTTTGAAAATAAATTCAAATATGAAATAAAACACTTCCCTGAAATTTAAGCTCTTTCTTTTTTTATACAATGATGTGTTCCCTGTTTGTGGGTTTAACAAACTTTAGAGCTTCATAGCCAGTCATTGTTAGTGCAAACCTTTCATTCTTTGGTTTAAACATGATGGACTTTAATCAAGCTATGCTGAACTCATAAGAGCTTTTAGCAGCCAAAACATTGTTCAGTTCATTTCGTAGTTCTGGGTAGGACGTGTATGTCCATGGTAGTTCCAGAAGAGGGCCGCATGTGTGTGCCACAGGTCGTCGTGCCAGTCCATCCACAGGCGTGAACAGTACCTCAACCTTGTCAACACAGATGACATCTGACCCAGTAAGAAACCTGAACATCCTTCTGAGCCCTGTATCGTCAAGTCCTCTGATGTACTGGTGCAGAAATCTGAAGCTCTGCTTCTCTGCTTGAGTGGTGGGAGAGGCAGTAAGCAACTTCAAAAGCTTTCTCGTTGTTGGCTTTTTATCCTCATACATTTGTAGGACATCTTGTGGGCTTTGAAAAGCTTCTTTTAGGAAGTAGCTTGCAACTAAGGACATTTTCTCTGCGGCATATGCTGGTTTTTGGATTAATTGTTTGTGTGCGACTTTCAGAAGAAGGCCTTTTAAGTTCTCTTTGGTTGGAAGCACTGATACATCCAGGCGATCCATGAGATCCAGCACTTCATCCCTGTCTTCATCTGAAAGATCTTCTTTTAGTGCCCTTGTTATCAGATCCCTATCTGATTGACTTAGGTAAAAGAGAAGACTTTCAAACAGCAGATCATCTGATACTTGATTCTCACCGAAGATGAGTGCCACTGTGAAAACAGGAGCAAGGCGACAAGGGAAATATCCATGGTCTTGAAATCCCTTCAGTAAAATTCTACCCATGGATTTCCACTCTTCTTCCTGCCATTTAGGAGACAGTGATGGCACTCTGAACTCCTCTCCTTCAGCTGTGTTGTCCACAAACTCTGACCAAAATGCAGCATACACATCTCTTGATACGCCATCTGCGTCAGCTCCTTTTTCATCAATGTAGGTGTATTTTAGAGGGTGTATGAGGAGTGTTGGATCTTTGAACTGGCTGATCATCTCCTCCAGAATAGTAACCCTGTGAAGTTTGATGGTAACACAGACAACATCATATGATCCTGCAGAGCTTATTGCTTCATTGCTTATAGATGTTTCTGGACTACTGACTGCTGTGTTTGTTGGAGGAAGTGTAATGGATGTGATGACCAGATCATCTTCCTCAAACTGCAGGAATGGTTCATCTATTACAGTGTCATCAAGTTGACAAGGCAGAGGCTCTCCAAGGTAGGGTCCAATCATTACCTCAGATGTGTCTAATAATACATCTT